>NC_136431.1:240896869-242096869 GCF_052849685.1 Lactuca virosa
TGATGATAATGATATTATAGTTGATGTGGAAGATCTTGAAAAAATAATTGGATGCTTTGGATGATGTGGACTTGAAGGAATATTTCATGGCTTACGTAAGATTATGATTCAAACATTAACATTTTTTACTTTTAATATTACTATTATATATGTTTTATGTTTATATATATTAATTATGCATGATATAAATATACCGATTTCCCACCGCGATAGTCTGTATCTCAAATTTCACCCCTTTGCCGATATTTGATTTTGGACCACTATAACTGTCTATTTCCTAACCATTATAAATACCAACATGATACATTATTTTATACAACACCAATACTTCTTCCTTCGTAATCTTCAAAATATGAACTAAAGGGAGCAAAAAGAAAACAAGTAAACTTAAGCCTTGTTTGATAGTTGCTGACTGAGAAAGTGTTGACTGAGAAATGTCTATCTGAGTAAGAAATCATGTTGTTTGATTGAAAATCTGACTAAATGTGATGACTGGTGCAAAATGATCATTTTACCCCGATGTTCTACACATTTCTAGGCAATATGATGATAACAACAACAATAATAACAACAACAACAACAATAATAACACCAACAATTACAAGAATAATATTAATAATAATAATAATAATAATAATAATAATAATAATAATAGACATTAATATTAATAATAATAATCATAATAATAATAATAATAGACATTAATAATAATAAAAATAATAATAATAATAATAATAATAATAATAATGTTTACAAAAACTTACAGCATAATAGACATTAAATATATTATTTTAGAGATAAAACACAAAAAACCCTTTAACATGCTGGTAAACACCATTACTTCTATAACGGAGACCCAAGTTCTATTCCTATAACCTTCATTAGCTGCAAATTTTTATCCAACCCAAGGGTACTATTGGAAAGTCTTGCTTTCTTTCTCAGTTAGCCATCTCCCAACTTCTTTCTGGGTTAGACCTTGCTTTTCGAGTCAGACGCCTGACCGAGTCAGCCAAAAATGTATGACCTGACTCAGTCAGATGCATATCAAACAGGGCCTTAGTAATGAGCAAAAGCGAGAAAATGAAGATGCCCTTCCATCTTATGTTTTTTTTTCAAGTAGCCAAGTAAGAAAGAAAGTCAAACACTTTTATTAAAGCTAATTCTTTACACACAAGGTCTTAACCTTTTAAGCATTCATGTCATAACTTTTGAATAAATAAATCAAATGTTCATACTCTTGCGATTAATGATTAGTCACATTTTTTCATAAAAAAAGGAAGTCAAGTTTTATAAAATATACAAACTCTTTTATATTTTATAAATTCTAACTTTTAGATAAAAGACAAAAGAGTATTTCTAGTCCAAAATAATGTATATGACTTAATAAATCATATCATATAATATATTGCGTTACTTGCTAATAAGAATTATTATTTCCAAGAAATAAATAATTTACAATTAATTATAAAAGTTTATTGAATATTTATTCAAATCAAATTCTTGATCTCTTTTAAGATATTGTCATTATTCCGGCTGACAAATATATACCATGAAAAATCAACCAACATGTTACCAACCGAACAAAAAATGTTGGTAACCAACATATTTGGTTGGTAGTGTTGGATTAGGTGTCTAAGCCCATAACTATTTTTGGTATGTACTTGATTTGATTGTGAGCATGGTTCTTTTGGATTGCATTACCTCATGCAACTTGATAGGATGACAAGAGGAGAGAGAGTATAATTTATTATATGAATAATAAGTTAGTACTCAATGGTTTTATTAATATATTACAAGATTAATATATTATTTGGAAATCATATTATTTAATTAGTATTGATCATAAATTAATTTGGAATTAATTTGGTGATCAAAAGAGACTAATTAAATAATTGGGGGACTGTTATGCAAATCATTGATAGTTGTATATATGGGCTGATGTACTCCATAAAGTGGAATGGACGAAATCCTATAGGGAGCCTATAGATTTCGTCCATGGCCTCTAAGGAAGGAGTTCATGGGCTGCTTGTTGCCTAAGTTAGGTATTAGGGTTTCCACCTAAAAACCCTAGCAGCCCACACAACTATATAAAGACCCCTTTGCTAGTGGAATTCGCCCCTATGAGTTTCTAGGAAGCCCTGGCCGATTTCACCTCTCTCCTAAGTCATCTTCTTGCATTGGTTAAACCCTAATACTTTGAAAAGTTTCAAAAATTTTCCTCAAGTTTTGGAATTTAAAATTTAATTAAAAGGTATTAACTTTGAATATTAAATTCTAAAACCCTAGTGTTTTGAAAAGTTCAAATTATACCCTTATGGATCTTATTAAATTAATTAAGTGTTTAATTAAAAGAGAGAATTAATATATCCATAAAAAATATGGTTTATATTTGATCAAATTAAAAGTGTAATTTATTAATAGATTAAACCACTTAGTATTTTAAATGTATAAAATACACCCTTATACTATATACTATTAAAAGTCTAATATATTATATATGTATAAGTGAAAAGTCAGTCTTACCGTTAGTAGGCCTCATTCACGAAGCTGGTTTATAAGGCGTGTTTAAGGAAGCGGCCTGTAATTATAATGAAATACGAAGTTACTAAATATAATTACCTAATCTAAGATTTGTCCAATCCTAGCTCTAGCAATTTAATGATCATAAACCACTACTTAAACACATTCATGCAAATAGAATGATCATCTACTACACAAAATTTGTATCAAGGCAATTAAAAACTAGGATTTAAACATGTCAGGATTTGATTTATCAACACTAGAAAAACCAACAATAAATAGTCATAAGATTGAAATCAACTCATAGTTCAAAGGGTTCATTATCACCAATGAAAGTAGAAGGGATTTAGCCCATAATCATAGTAGAAAAACACATAGAATCGAAACAAATAACACTAGACATATTTAAAGCCAACAAACCGAAACATTTAATGTTGTTTTATTCTAGATCACTTCAACAATTTAACTCCAATCGATTTTTGAACTTCCAAGGGTTCTCTAGAGGGTTTTTAGTCTTCAATAGTTGAGGATAACTTGGATCATAAGGTAGGGTTGAAGGTAGAATCGCAATATATATAGTTTCTAAAAACTGGCTCCCACGCCGTGACAGATAGGCTCCACGGCATGGAGTTCTTTTATAACACGTATTCCCCAAGTCGGTTTCTCTGATTGCGGATATTCTTTTCACCACGGTGTGGCTAAGGATCTCCATGCCATTGGCTTCAGAATTCTTGAGTTCTTTGACTTTGGTTGACTTGGCCAACTTTCTCCTGCTTCCAGTTCTACATTTTACTTCCTTTTTATCCCTAGCATGTCTTTGCTGCTATAAAACAAATTTTAAACATATTTAGCACCTTTGGTCCTAAAATAAATATAATTGTAGTTAAAACATTAAGATAATTCAAAAAAATATGAATAAATATAAAAATATCAAATTGCATGTTAGAATTGCCTGATAAATTAGATGCCTTATAGCCCAGGGATTTGCTTTTTGATTATTTCTTAGAACCTATATTGATACTAATTAGTTATTTGACAAATACGTTAGGTTACATGATCCTAGAATTCAATAGTTTTAGATTGCTTGATTTGGCGCTATTTCGTATCTCTCGTATGAGTCTAACCGTTGTAGTGTCAGATCTTTCAGTTGATAGACTTTTTGCTTTTAGAAGCATGTAATCGTATTTGACCGATAATTAATTAATATTGGTAGTAGTTCTTCCTCTGCTAATAGTAGGGTAAAGTGTAATGGAATCTTAAAAGGAGAGTCTAGGAAGTTTAATACATGCTTGATAGGGCATATATTCGTAAGTTAGGGAATCGGTAAAGATGAAAAGTTCTAGTGGAGTTTAAGAAAACTTATTATAAATGGTCATCAGACACATACATATATATGTTTAGTGGTTATCGTGTGTAGTTTCGGAAATGACTTGGAAACTACGAAAAGTTTTTTGGGACAAGTATGAGTAGGTGTGAAAGGTAGTAGAGGTCTATACTACCCGAATCGCATGACTCGCACTTGAATGTGGAAGAGTCACAAAGTTGCTAAGCTATTAGTAGTTAGGACGAGAGTGTGGCTAACACTATGAATCGTTTCGTTTCCATCATTACCTATCGTATGGTGATGTCTAGGAGAGTGACTTTAGTTCGGGCCCAAGTGACCATATAGGATTGAATCCGAATAAAGTATATTTGCGTGAGTAGTTTAGGTTTTGAGAACCTTGTCTAATGTAGTGCCGAATGTAGTTATGAGAATGAAGAATGACAATTGGAATGTGACAAGGTGGTCTTCCAGAGAAACGAGAAGGATGAAGTGAATTCAGCAACTGTCGTTGTTTCTAGTAGTTCGACTACATTAGTAGAATCCCTTATAGTCTTAGTTATACATGTACGTTAGTGCGTTTTAAGACGAATTTGTGCTTGTTACGACCTTATCCTGTCTCATATATCATGATTGAAACAGGACAAATCCACTCTTACCCACCGCATCCTTGACTAGTGGAGGGTCGTTAGCCGAACTGGTAGGATAGGACACAAGCTTCCATTATAATTATAATGAAATACGAAGTAACTAAAAACCTTTATAAATTCTCAAATCTTAGTTACTTTAGGAAATATGTTAATTTGGTGCTAATCAATGAAATTACACATTGCACCTTGTTGGTCGTTAGTGGAGCATGTGTGGTTAACCGGCACACTAATATGGGACTAATGAAGGATGACAATGGGTAGCTCGTAGATTATCATAGATCAATGGAGCGTGCGTGGTTAACTGGCACATTGATTAGGTGATATACGTCTTCGAGAGTACCAAGCTAATTTGCATGGTTATTCACACCTTGTTTGTGATCCTCGGCATCCCAGTCACAATCTTGAAGGGCATAATCGAGATTCAACATGCCATTGAAAATTTCAATGAATCTCAAAAGATCTAGGATTTTCAATTCATTTAAAACCTAATTTTCTTTTTCGTTTTTCATGGTGGAAATTAGTAAATCGTCATTTACCTACCTTCAAATATTTTGCAACTGGATTACGGCATCCCTTTTCCGAGTTGTAGAATATTGTGTTGGGTCCTAGCCTTAATATTTCATTTTGGGTGTTATATTAAGGACTCTTATCAACTAACTTGAATTTCTCCCTTTTGTAGATATCAAATTCTAACAACTATGGTCTTCCTGAATTCTTTGGAAAAATCTTTCCACATGAAGATGATGTTCCAAGATTGAATCGTGGAAATGGAAATCATTCTTCACTTCCTACGCCTCCTCCAATAATTCTCCCTGACCCACGTGTTCATCGACTTGAAAATTTCAAGGTCACTCAAGCCCTGTTGGCAAGCAAACACGAAGATGGAAAGTCTGTATGTGTTCAGGTCTTGGACATGAAGTTGCATATTGACAAGTTGGGAATGTTGGGTGTCGATGTCTCGAGGAAGCTGGCTGTTGACTTGCTTCTTCAATCACTTCCTAAGTTATATAGTGAGTTCATTAAGGATTACTATATGAAAGACCATGACGTGACCCTTATCGATCTCACTATTTGCTTATTGTTACTGAATTAGCAATGATTTGGTGCACTGGTCAAGCAAAATTTTACTGGTAGATCAGCCTCCCAAACTTCCATGGATATTGACGATAGCAACATTGGAAGTCCAGAAAAGTCTTCTCTTCCCAATGGAAAGGGATCGGCCAAGGACAAACCATTTGACCGGATGGTAAAGAGAAAGGCCGAATCTGAAATTATCCCATGTGCTATTCCGAAAGAGTCTGTTTGCTTCTACTACCAAGAGAAGGGGCATTGGTTATCAAGCTGCCATATCTACCTGAAGGATCGAAAGGATCGGAGAGTCAAGATGTATGACTATGCTTCAGGTAAAATCCACTATCTAGCTCTATTAATTTCCTATTTGTAGATTCTTAATAAATGATGTGATAAGATTGCATTTTGATATTTTGTAGAATCAAAGAAAAGAAAGGAAGCTTAAAGGAAAAGTATGTTGAGTCTGATCGCGAAGAGATGGATTTCGATCGCATGGTTCGATGATCGTTTTTTGTACTGTTGCATAGGAGTTATGATAGATTGCTTAGGAATATTGAATAACATAGTTTTCATTTGTAATTGCGTTGTAAGGACAAATTTTTCCGCGTTTTATAAATAACATAAATTTTGATTTTGTCTTATTTATATATATATATATATATATATATATATATATATATATATATATATATATATATATATATATATATATATATATATATCCTTGCAATGAATTTTTGTTAAAATTGATGTTTGTATGTTTCTAGTGTTAGCAATATTGAAAATGGATGTGATTCTTAGTCATTTTATTTGTGGTAGTGTCGAAAATTTACCAAATAAATAATGATTCTCATCACCCAAGTTTCAATTGGACAGAAACTTGGAATCATACAACTTGCATTGTGTGATGAATGGAAACCTTCGTATTTGGGAAATTAAGACAAATTCCTTG
Organism: Lactuca virosa; assembly: GCF_052849685.1. Lineage (NCBI taxonomy): Eukaryota > Viridiplantae > Streptophyta > Magnoliopsida > Asterales > Asteraceae > Lactuca > Lactuca virosa. The sequence goes on from NC_136431.1 coordinate 240,903,384, forward strand.
TTCACATATAGATGTGAGTCAAGTGAATGACTGAAGGATCTAGTACATATTGATGTGCGCTGGTCAAGTCCACCATAAAGAACGATAAGACTGTTCGTCATAATTTACTAAAAGTTTAGTAAATATGGTTATGCTTACAAGATTAATTGTAATTCTGAATCATTGAAAAATTTCAATGTTCGGCATAACGAATTAGAAGAATCAATTAGGCAGAAAGATAAAAGTTTCTCCAATCTGACAAGAAGGAAGAGTACTTAACTATCGTGTTTTATGATTAACTTAGTGATTATGAAACTGTGTAACAATTGATCCTCTAAGGACACCTTAGTGCATCATCATGGCTAGGAAGAGGAATTGGAAATTGTTAGAATGGTTAAATCAAAAGGTGAATCATACTTCGTCCCAAAATCGAGTTTTAGAGTCATACTCCGAGATTGTGCAATAAGTGACACATCTTTAGTAGGTTTATAACACTCATCAAATGTGGAGTATAAATGCTTCTTACTCTTGCACATTTGAAATTGGTAAGTTGTGATGTCTTGGATATGACAAAGACCAACTAAGACCAATTGTGTGAAGTGTTTGTCTTGATAAGAATCTGCACTAATTCTTGGATATTTGTTTGTCGAGGAATGTCTCTTGACAAGAGAATCTTATATGTCAAGAGGTCAGTGGGAGTCTTAAAGATCTTGAAAAAGATTTCAAGAACTTATCAAGAGTAAACCTATTGTTTTTTACTAGCACATAACTTGAGGTTTATAACATATCGTGTTGACATATTCTTGTTTCTGTGCCATTCCAGTTGAGTTGACTATGCATGTAAGTTCTATGAGTTCTCATTTGATTGCATAAGGCAAAGCACCTTCATTGGTGAAAGTTCATTGATCTGTATGGGTGAGCTACTTAACTACTTGGAAGACATGGTAGGCCCTTGTGCTGCCAGGTGGCAAGAAATTAAGATTGGACAACTTCAGTCCATATGGTTTTGGATTTGTCACAACCTTGTCTTATGATTATGGTTATGACAAATTCACATGGATAGGAACACATACACCATAAAATATAAGTAATAAGGTTTCTCTCAATTTCATGAAAATGATCGTGAGGAAACGCTTTCACTGGGAAGATTTTAAGGAGATAGTGATTGTGTAAATTGCATTCTCAAATTCGATCATGATTACGACATCCCTCTTCATAGTTCGAATTGTGAGATTTGGCAATTAGTTTAAATATTCGGGACTTACTGTCGTGAGTTCTAAAATAGTTTAAACACACATATGAGCTTTCTAATTAAAGGTGTATGAGCTTAGATAAAGTCTTATCGAAGCATCACGTATCAGAAATATGAACTTTGGTAAGAAAGTCAATAAGTATTAATTTCTAGAAGTCCAGCTGTTTTCTGAGTACATGTCAAAGCTAGTGAGAGCATAAGTGTTATGTTGGTAAAGATATAATCATCATGTTAGTGGGAGCATGATTATTATGTTAAGTGTTGCAAGTTAGCAATAGCAATATTAATTATAGAAAATAAAAGTTTCAATTCGCAAAGTTGCAGAGGCTGAAAAGTTGTTTTGCTATAATTAAGGGAGAGTAACTTATACTTCATTTCAAATCTAAAAGCTTAGATCGAGAAATTTTAATCGAATTTAGTCAAAGGACATATATGAATGCTATTTTGAAAAGGTTCAACATAAGGGAATTCTATATATGGCAATTTTATAGCAGGAGACTGGTAAAGTATCATGTCTTTATGTAACACATTATGAATTGTATCCCATACGCTTCAGGTATAGGATCGATTGCATATGATGTAATATTCGACCGTTCTGTCTATTCCAAATGCCTAGGTTATTCTTGTGTTTCACTTTGCAGGTTTTGACTTCCATAATAACTAGGTTATTCAAACATCCACAGTCAATCATATTTTGAAAGTAGGTAATTGATGGGTTTTGAGCATTCTAACACTCCTATGGTGTACATGCAACCCTAGAAACCTTGGATCTATGTTTGACTATGATACATGCAAATAATTATTTTTGCCAAGGTTCTTATCCTATCTAGCATGGCATGGGGAACTTGAATCAAATAAAGCTAGTAGAATTACTTACCTTGTAGTTGTAGTTGATTGCTTGGAGTTTTAGAGCCTAGCACCAATAGTGTGGATGCCTCAAATGGAAATCACAAATCACCACAAACTTGGAACTTTGAGAGAATAGTAATCACCTTCTTGAAATCGGCCCTCTTACTTTACTCACCACAACTCGTGTCATTTCAAGAACCAAAGCCTCCTTTATATAGTGTGGTGGATTAGGGTTACATCTATGTAAACCCTAATACCCATATCTTTTCATTTCCATGAGATCCATGGGTTAAAGCTCCATGGAGTATCCATGGACTTTCCATGCAAGCCTAGCCCATTCCAAATAAGCATTAGCCCACACTATATAAATACAAGAGCCCATATTTAATTAGTCATACTTTTGATCTCTAAATTAATTCTAGATTAATTATAGATCAATACTAATTAAATAATATGATTTTATATTAATATATTAGGACTTATAATATATTAATAAATCATAACTTATACTATTCTCAAACGATTATCCATAAATTGTTCGGGTGAAGTGCAACCCAAATGGACCATGCCGGGTCGGGTCAAGTACATACCAAATATAGTTATGGACTTAGACACTATATCCAACAGTCTCCCACTTGGATAAGTCTAATAACTATAGTTGCAAGTATAACTTCAGGAATCGATCAGCAATCGTAGCTCTTTAAACTCTGTTGAACTATGAAGCACCATTTTAGATAAGTGATCATATAATCCTCTGTTCTAGATATCAGCCGGACAAATACATGGAACATGGTCTTGCTTATTGTCCAACATTTGTTTCCCGATTTCCGATTTGTTTGACATAGAACTTAACTGAACACATAAATTTAGTTCTGACCGGGCCCGGTACATAGGTCAAAACAAAATCATCGAAGGGCCCAGATATCGCTTCTAATCCTAGAAGGAACAGATAAACTTCGACTCATATGTTTGCTCTACTAGTTGAATTACACACAAAAACATGGTTTATAACATCGAGTTACCAATGCGTTTTCGTGCAATCAATGCATAACCAACTCATAGGCAACAAATCATATCTCTAGGTTTGAAGACTTATATGATATTACTGTTTCACGATCACTCGAGATAAATTCCATGAAGTGATACAAGTGAGCGTGGGTTGAATCCAATACTCAGAACTTATGAGCACTCATGAGTGCTGTAGCCCCGCTTTGTCTAACATCTTAGACCTCTACAAGCCAACCCATGACAGTCTTGATTCATATCTACTTCCAACATATGACCGACTGTGGAGAGTTTGAATAATATGATATAAACCATAACATAATTATTCTGGAAGTCAAAACATGCAAAAAGAAATAATAGTAAACGACTGACAAGAGATAGCAACACTTTACTCATAAATAACAGCTTTTATTTATCATCAAATGTCAATTACATTTTACAAATTTCAAGATTATCTAACTACTAAAACGAATATCATCCTTCAGCCCTATGCTCTGAGCATGCTGGAGATGCTTAGCCCGAGTCAGTCCCTTCGTGAGGGGATCTGCTGGGTTCTCATCTGATGATACCCTCTTTGCCACGAGGATTCCTTCTTCTATTCGATGTCTGATGAAGTGATATTTTCTGTCAATGTGTCTGGATCTCCCATGATCTCTTGGTTCCTTGGCTAAGGCAACCGCACTATTGCTGTCACAGAAAATCTCCATTGGCTCCTTTATAGCTGGTACAACTCCAAGGTCTCCGATGAAGTTCTTTAGCCATATAGCCTCCTTTGCTGCTTGGAACTTTTCCAAGTAATTGCCCCTCCGTTCAGAGTAAAGACCCAGCCCGACTGAGAGCGGAAATTATCCCTGTCAGTCTGAAAGCTAGCATCACTTTACCCTACAACTCTCAAGTCCTCACTGCCACCGAGGGTAAGGACCTAGTCCTTAGTCCTTCGTAGGTACTTGAGGATATTCTTTACCGCAGTCCAGTATGCCTTGCCAGGGTTCCCCTGATACCTGCTAACCATGCTCAAAGCAAAGGCTACATTAGGTCGAGTACACGTCATAGTATACATGATCGATCCTACAGCTAAAGCATAAGGTATTCGAGTCATTTCTGCTATCTCAGCCTCAGTACTAGGGCTTTGTGTCTTACTCAATCTGGCGTTTCTCTGGATGGGTAACTCTCCTTTCTTGGAGTTATGCATGTTGAACCTTTTCAACACTTTGTCCACATAGGTGCTTTGACTAAGTCCAATTAGTCTTTTACTCATGTTTCTTAAAATCCTTATCCCTAGGATATAGGCAGCTTCTCCAAGGTCCTTCATAGCGAAACACTTCCCAAGTCAGGACTTTACTTCCTGCAGGGTTGGGATGTCATTTCCTATGAGTAGTATGTCATCCACATACAGTACCAAAAAGCTGACTATACTCCCACTAGCCTTGATATAGACACAAGATTCATCTTCACTCCTTGAAAAGCCAAATTCTTTGACTTTCTCATCAAAGCAAAGATTCCATCTGCAAAGTGCCTGTTTTAATCCATAAATGGATTTCTCGAGCTTACACACTCTACTGGGGTACTCTCTACTGACAAAACCCTCTGGCTAAACCATGTAAACATCTTCAGCCAACTTCCCATTAAGGAAAGCGGTTTTGACATCCATTTGCCATATTTCATAATCATGAAATGCAGCAATGGCTAACAGAACCCTAATAGACTTAATCTTGGCCACTGGTGAAAAGGTCTCATCATAATCAACTCCCGGAGTTTGAGAATAACCCTTTGCAACTAGTCGTGCCTTATAAGTGTGTACATTACCATCCATGTCGGTCTTCTTCTTGAAGATCCATTTGCACCCAACTATCTTACGATCAGGTACATTGTCAACCAAGTTCCAAACTTGATTGTCATACATGGACTGTATCTCGCTATCCATAGCCTCTTTCCATTTAGCAGCCTCAAGGCCTGCCATGGCTTCCGTGTAGCTGTTAGGCTCATCCAGATTTACCAGTGTGTTATCACTGATAAGTTTCTCACCTTCTGCAGTAAGATGAAAACCATAATAATGCTCAGGTGCATTCCTAACTCTGGTGGAACGCCTCAGAGGTATAGATTCTTCAGTCAGCTCAACAGGAGTTTCCTCCTCAGGTTGAGGGCTAGGGTTTGAGGTTCCTTCACCACTTGACTCTTGAATTTCCTCAAGGTCAATTTGCCTCCCACTGTCTCCTTGGCTCATGAATTCTCTCTCTCTCGAAAGAATCCTCTTCTTGCTACAAAGACCACATTATCACTGGGTCTGTAGAAGATGTAACCAAAGGATTTATGTGGGTAGCCGATGAAAATACACCTTTCGCTTCGGGGTTCGAGCTTATCGTGAGTCTCGCGTCTCACGAAAGCCTCGCAACCCCAAATCTTGATGTGGTATAGATTGGGAACTTTTCCAGTCCACACCTCGTGAGGTGTTTTGGCAACCTTCTTTGTAGGGACTAGATTAAGGATATGGGCGGCAGTCTCTAAGGCATACCCCCAAAATGAGATTGGTAGCAAAGCTCGACTCATCATGGAACGAACCATGTCCAACAAGGTCCGATTGTGCCTCTCAGCTACACCATTCAACTGTGGTGTCCTAGGAGGTGTCAATTGTGAGACAATCCCACATTACTTAAGATAGTCAAGGAACTCAGTACTAAGATACTCGCCACCACGATCGGATCGAAGCATCTTAATGTTCCTGCCCAACTGATTCTCCACTTCTTGCTTAAACTCTTTGAATTTCTCAAAGGTTTCTGACTTATGCTTGATTAGGTAGACATATCCATATCTACTAAAATCCTCAGTAAAAGTCCCATAGAACCGATTAGCATCTCTTGTGGCGGTTCTGAAGGGTCCACACACATCCGTGTGTATGAGGTCCAACAAACCTTTACCCCTAGCACAAGTGCCAGTAAAAGGTGACTTTGTCATTTTACCAAGCAAACAAGATTCACAACTATCATCTGACTTTAGGTCAAATGACTCCAAGACTCCATCCTTTTGGAGTTGGCCTATGCGTTTCTTGCTTACATGTCCAAGACGACAATGCCATAAGGATGCTTTATCTAAGCTAGTGGAAGAGTTAATACACAATACATTATTTCCTAGACTATCTACAACAGATACAGTTTCATATACGCCATCACAAGGTAATGCTTTAAAATAAAGAACATTATTAAAGAAAGCATCAATACTACCATTATTATTATCAAAATAAAAGGTAAAACCTTGTTTATACAATGCATGAAAGGTAATAACATTTCTTGCTATTTCTGGCGAATAATAACATTTATTCAAATCTAATGTAAACCCACTATTTAGCACTAAGGAATAAACTCCTATCTTGGTGACAGGTGAAGCTTTCCTGTTTCCCATGATCAAGTTTATCTTTCCCTGCTCCACATTCTCACTTCTTTTTAGTCCCTGCAAATCACAACATATGTGAATACCACAACCTGTATCAAGGACCCAAGACTTAGAATGAGGTGAGTTATTAGACAATATAGTGTATATACCTGCATGGTTGGGTTTTACTTTCCCATCCTTCAAATCTTGCTGGTACTTTGGGCAGTTTCGCTTCCAGTGCGACTTTTCATGGCAATAGAAGCATTCAGCCTCATTAGGGTTAGCAGAAGGAGTGACAAAACCTTTCTTGGTTTTGCTTGAAGAGTAGCCTTCAAGGGTCTTACCCTTGGTACCCTTAGAAGGGTTCTTTCTCTTCTTCCCTTTGCCATGCCCGATTGCCAAGACATTAGCCGCAGTTGGAGTAGGAGTAGGACTAGTAACAACCGACTTACCCTTTAGACCACTTTCGGCGGTCTTCAAGAGTCCTTGATGTTTGCTGAGGGTGACTTCTTCCTTGTTCATGTGATATGTCATGTGGAATTGATCATAACACGATGGCAAGGAGTGGAAAATTATGTCTATTGCTAACTCCTCAGGGAAGTTCACATTCAGCTTCAGTAAACGGTCCACATACCTTTGCATTTTCTGCATGTGGCCCGTGATGGGTTCACCATCCTTCATTCGGGTTGTTATCATGGAGGAGATTATTTCATATCGCTCTTGACGAGCACTTTGATGGTAGCGGTCCATCAAGTCCTAGTGCATCTCAAAAGGATAATAGTCCTCATAGGACTTTTGGAGCTCGGCTGTCATGGTGGCCATCATGATGCATGCCACTTTTGTAGCATCTCTTTCATGTACCTCATATTCAGCAAGCTCTTCAGGGGTAGCTGTTGGCTCGGGTACCTTCAGCTCCTTGTCGAGAACATATTCTTTGTTCTCATACCGAGTGACCATCCTGATGTTTCTGATCTAATCTGTAAAGTTGGACCCATCAAAGATGACTCTCCCACAAAGATTCATGAGAGAGAAGGAGCTAGTAGGGTTTGAGCCAGAAGCATTGTTATTGGAAGACATCTGAAAAGAAGAGGGAATAGATTAGATTAGATATAGAGATAGTCCTTAACAAAACACCCAAATGTAATATTAAGGCTAGGACCCAACACAATATTTTATAACTTAGAAGAGGGATGCCGTAATCTAAGCTATAAGATATTTGAAGGTAGGTGAATGACGATTCACCAATTTCCGCCATGAAAAACGAAATATTTAGTTAGGTTTTAATTGGTTTAGAAACTCCTAGATTCTTTGAGATTCATTGAACTTTCTTCAATGGCATGTTTCAATCTCGAGTGTGCCCTTCAAGTTTTGTGACTGGGATGCCGAGGATCACAAAACAAGGTGTGAAGTAACCATGCAAATTACTTGGTACCCTTAATGTATTACCCCTCAATCGATGTGCCGGTTAACCACACACGCTCCATCGATACTATGATAAATATTAAGTCACCCTTTACCTACCTTGTTAAGTTCAAGTTAGTGTGCCGGTTAACCACACACGCTCCACTAACGACTTAAACAAAGTGTAAAGTGTAATTTCATGGATTACCACCTTATTCACATTTTCCTAAAATAACTAAGATTGGGAATTCAATAAAGTTTAGTTACTTTAGAATTATCATTATACTTTTAATGAGAATTTATAAGTCCTTGTCCTACCCGTTCGGCTAACGACCCTCCACCGATCAAGGAAGCGGTGGGTGAGAGTGGACACCCATTAAGTTACCATTTTATAGGCAACAACCTTATACCCCCCTTATAGACCGGCTTCGTGAATGAGGCGTACTAGCGGTAAGACGACTTGATCTTATACATATATAAATATTATTAAACTTATAATATTATAAAGTATAAGGGTTGAATTTTAACTTTTAAAATTCTAGGGGTTGGAACTAAAGTTTTTAATATGACTTTACATGTTCCAAAACTTGAGGGCAAGTTTTGTAAACTTTCAAGACTTTTCATTTCTCATAACTTATGAGTTAATGGTTATTAAAAATGAAGACTCTTCATTTTTTGTAACCTATGTGTTCTTTTAATGGTTATTTATAAATGTGACTTTTGGTTATCCATTACTTAAGAACTAGTTATGGACTCCATTAAAACACATAAATATCAAGACTTAATCTAATCAATTATTAGCACATAATTTCGATGATCTTATAAAATCATATGTTTATGAATGTTCATATCAAAAATTTCAAGAATCGTAAGTACATATACAAAACTTGAAATTTTGATACGAGCTTTTGAACAAAACTTCGATTTTCAAGTTTTTTTTTTTTTTTTTTTTTTTTTTTTTTTTTTGCATCAAGTATCAAATAAACAAACCAGGCTCTGATACCACTGATGGGTTTTGAGCATTCTAACACTCCTATGGTGTACATGCAACCCTAGAAACCTTGGATCTATGTTTGACTATGATACATGCAAATAATTATTTTTTCCAAGGTTCTTATCCTATCTAGCATGGCATGGGGAACTTGAATCAAATAAAGCTAGTAGAATTACTTACCTTGTAGTTGTAATTGATTGCTTGGAGTTTTTGAGCCTAGCACCAATAGTGTGGATGCCTCTTCATTTAATATGACTTTACATGTTCCAAAACTTGAGGGCAAGTTTTGTAAACTTTCAAGACTTTTCATTTCTCATAACTTATGAGTTAATGGTTATTAAAAATGAAGACTCTTCATTTTTTGTAACCTATGTGTTCTTTTAATGGTTATTTATAAATGTGACTTTTGGTTATCCATTACTTAAGAACTAGTTATGGACTCCATTAAAACACATAAAGATCAAGACTTAATCTAATCAATTATTAGCACATAATTTCGATGATCTTATAAAATCATATGTTTATGAATGTTCATATCAAAAATTTCAAGAATCGTAAGTACATATACAAAACTTGAAATTTTGGTACGAGCTTTTGAGCAAAACTTCGATTTTCAAGTTTTTTTTTTTTTTTTTTTTTTTTTTTTTTTTTGCATCAAGTATCAAATAAACAAACCAGGCTCTAATACCACTGATGGGTTTTGAGCATTCTAACACTCCTATGGTGTACATGCAACCCTAGAAACCTTGGATCTATGTTTGACTATGATACATGCAAATAATTATTTTTTCCAAGGTTCTTATCCTATCTAGCATGGCATGGGGAACTTGAATCAAATAAAGCTAGTAGAATTACTTACCTTGTAGTTGTAGTTGATTGCTTGGAGTTTTAGAGCCTAGCACCAATAGTGTGGATGCCTCAAATGGAAATCACAAATCACCACAAACATGGAACTTTGAGAGAATAGTAATCACCTTCTTGAAATCGGCCCTCTTACTTTACTCACCACAACTCGTGTCATTTCAAGAACCAAAGCCTCCTTTATATAGTGTGGTGGATTAGGGTTACATCTATGTAAACCCTAATACCCATGTCTTTTCATTTCCATGAGATCCATGGGTTAAAGCTCTATGGAGTATCCATGGACTTTCCAAGCAAGCCTAGCCCATTCCAAATAAGCATTAGCCCACACTATATAAATACAAGAGCCCATATTTAATTAGTCATACTTTTGATCTCTAAATTAATTCTAGATTAATTATAGATCAATACTAATTAAATAATATGATTTTATATTAATATATTAGGACTTATAATATATTAATAAATCATAACTTATACTATTCTCAAACGATTATCCATAAATTGTTCGGGTGAAGTGCAACCCAAATGGACCATGCCGGGTCGGGTCAAGTACATACCAAATATAGTTATGGACTTAGACACTATATCCAACAGTAATGAGGTAAGACTGTCATGAATCTAACTGTAGATTGTCTAAAGCATTTAGACATAGAAAAAGTTTGTTGCAGTGTTCATGAGTGCTCCTAAAATAAGATTTGAGTATTGGATTAAACCCACACTCACATGAATCACTTCATGGATTTTATCACTAGTGATTGTGAGACGATAATATCTTATATTCTTGAAACGAAGAGATATGAGTTGTTGTTTGCAAGTCGGTTGCACATATATAATGCATAAACGCATCAGTAACTTGATGTTATAAAACGTATTGTTGTGTGTGATTTGATGAGCAAATAGTGCAAGCATATGAGTCGACGTTTATCTGTTCCTTATACCCAAAGTGGGATAAAAGCGATATATGTGGGCCCCTCGATGATTTAGTGATGACACCTAAGCGCTTGGCCAAGCCTGGACTAAGTTGATGTGTTCAACTGAAGTCTGTTGTCAGTCGTCTTAAATTGGAAATTGGGAAACAACACATAGACAGAGAGAATGATTATAATCTATGTATCATGTCTATACTGTTGGATTTGGTGTCTAAGCCCATAACTGTAATTGGGATGTACTTGACCCAATTGTAGCATGGTCCTTTTGGGTTGCCTTCACCAGTGCAATTTGATAAGATGGATTTCGAGAATAAGGTTATTTATGGTTTATTAATATATTACAAGTATAATATATTAATATGAAATTATTTAATTAGTATTGGTCAAGAATTAATTTGGAATTAATTTTGTGGTCAAAAGAGACTAATTATATATATGAGGATTGATTATGTAAATCAATGATTCTTATAGTGTGGGCCAATGATCCATGATTATGTAGATGGGCTAAACCAATGAAATAATCCATGGATAGTGCATGAAGGTTAAACCCATGGAGCATAAGATTGTGAAAGGTCATTAGGGTTTGCAAAGATGTAACCCTAGCACTATAAATAGAACCCTCATGAACCAAAGTCGGTTACACCTTCTTTGTGAACCAAGTAACTTATTCTCTTAAGCCTCCTCTTGCATATTGGTGTTTGTGAACCATTAGAGGCATCACACTTGAGTTGCTCAAGCTTTCAAAGGTCAAGAATTCTACCCTACTCAAGAGGTATGCATCCAAACTAAGTTTTTTAATATATAGCTTCAGTTGTATGATAACTAGGGCGAATGCTTTGGAAAAACAAAATGCATGTATAATTAGAGAAAACATAGATCTAAAGCATTTAGGGTTGCATGTGAACCATACGAGTGTTATAGTACTCAAAAGCCAACAGTGGTATCAGAGCCTAGGATTGTTTTCTATTATATTTGATGCTTACTAGATTTTCAAAGCTGAAAAACTGAATTTCGGGATTCTTCTAGGGCCAACTCGTCGAGTCCATCTATGAACTCGACGAGTTGGATGGAGATTGCCTTGAACTCGACGAGTCCTTCATGGCACTCGACGAGTTGATGCATCTGTTGGCAGAATCTTCGAGGTTTTGACCTGTTTTGGATTAGGAACATTACCACAAACTGTTTTGGTTCATAAAAAAATTGTTTTTAATGATATTGTAATGTTAATCCTCATCCAATAACATGATATTTGTCAAATTCTAAGATAACTACTTGTTTTGTGTAATGCTAGTTATTTGTATAATTTGAAGTTATCATAATATATAAATCAAGTTAGGTTAAATTGGTAAATGATCATCCTATCATAATTGGATTAGTTAATTTGATCTATGATTGTTTCTTGAATAAGTTCCATAACTTGTCCTCAAGTTATGGAATGTGAAAATTCACACCATTCATGGAACATTAATCTTCATAAGTTATGAAATACCAAGGGTCATGAAAAGTTCATAATTTGTCCTCAAGTTATGGAATTGGAAAGATCTCATTTATGCAACTTTAAAATCCATAAGTTATGAATTTCAAAATTCTTGACAAGTTACAAAACTTGGCCTTAAGTTTTGGAACTTGAAAAGTTACATTAATGAAATTTCAATTCCAAAACCTAGAGTTTTAAAAGTTAAAATTCAACCCTTATACTTTATAATATTATAAATTTAATAATATATATATATATATATATATATATATATATATATATATATATATATATATATATATATATATATATATATATATGTAAGAACAAGTCAGTCTTACCGTTAGTAGGCCTCATTCACGAAACCGATCTATAAGGGGGGTATAAGGTTATTGCCTATAAAATGGCAGTTTAATGGGTGTCCACTCTCACCCACCGCTTCCTTGACAGGTGGAGGGTCGTTCGCCGAACGGGTAGGATAGGACATTAATTCTCCCTCATTAAAAGTATAATGATAAATATAAAGTAACTAAACTTTTATTAAATTCCCAATCTTAGTTACTTTAGGAAAATGTGAAATGGCGCTAATCTATGAAATCGCACTTTGCACCCTGTTAAGTCGTTAGTGGAGCGTGTGTGGTTAACCGACACACTAATCTGGGACTGACAATGTGTGGCAAAGGGTAACTTGATGTTAATCATAGATCAATGGAGCGTGTACGGTTAACCGACACATTGATTAGGTGATCTGTAACATTGGGTGTACCAAGCTAATTTGCATGGTTATTCACACCTTGTTTGTGATCCTCGGCATCCCAGTCACAAACTTGAAGGGCACAATCGAGATTTAAACATGCCTTTGAAAAGTTCAATGAATCTCAAAGATCTAGGAATTTCAAACCAATTAAAACTTAGTAAATTTATTTCGTTTTTCATGGTGGAAATTGGTAAATCGTCAATTACCTACCTTCAAATATTTTACAATTGGATTACCGCATCCCTCTTCGCAATTGTAAAATATTGTGTTGGGTCCTAGCCTTAATATTTCATTTTGGGTGTTATATTAAGGACTTAAATAAACTAACTTGAATTTCTCCCTTATAGATGTCTAGGTCAGACTACTATGGTCTTCCCGAATCTGTTGGAAAAGGCTTTCCACATGAAGATGATATTCCACAATATCATACTTCACTTCCTCCACCTCCTCCAATAATTCTCCCTGGCCCACAAGTTCAAAGACTTGAAAAGTTCAAGGTCACTCAAGCCCTACTTTCAATGAAACATCACGATGGAAGGTCTATATATGCTCATGTCTTGGACATGAAGCTACACATTGCCAGGCTGGGAATGTTGGGTGTCAGTTTTCCAATGAAGTTGGCTATTGACTTGGTTCTTCAGTCACTTCCCAAGTCATATAGTGAGTTTGTTAAAGATTACTATATGACAGAACGTGACATGACCCTCATTGATCTTACCTCTTTGCTAATTGCTGCTGAATCAACAATAATTTGGCGCAATGGTCAAGAAAATTTGATTGAAAGATCTACCTCCCAAGCTGACATGGGCATTGACATGGACATCCCATAAATGATTCCTTCTCATCAAGGAAAGTAATTGGCCATGGTTAAAAGTCATGATCATAAGAGAAATGCCAGTTCTGGGATTGTCTCATGTGCCAATGCAAAAGAAGCCATTGTTTCTACTGCCATTTGAATGGACATTGGGAGCGAAGCTGCCCTGACTACCTGAAATATCTGAGAGAAGGTAGAATAAAAAAGTTTGACTCTGCTTCAGGTAAGTTCACTATCTAACTCTATAAGTTCCTATTTGTATATTCTTAATACAAGATGTGATAAGATTACATTTTGATGTTTTGTAGGATCAAAGGAAGCTTAAAGGAAGGGCATGCTGAGTTTGATCGCGAAGAGATGGATTTCAATCGCCTGATTCGGTGATCATATTTTTGAGCTACTGCTTAGGAGTTATGATAGATTACTTAGAAATTTGTAATAACATAGTTTTCATATGTAATTGCATTGTAAGGAAAAGTTTTTCCACACCTTTTATAAATAAATAAAATTTTGACCTTTTATCTTATTTATATTTCCTTGCAATGGCATTTGTGAAAATTGATGTTTTTATGTTTCTATTTTACAAATATAGATTTGATTCTTTCGTTTGTGGTAGTGTCTAAATTTACCAAATAAGGAAAGATTCTCATCACCCAAGTTTCAATTGGACAGAAACTTGGAATCATGCAACTTGTATTGTATGATGAATGAGAACCTTCATCTTTGAGAAATTAGGACTAATTCCTTGTTCACGTGTAAATGTGAGTCATGTAAAGGATAGAGTACACCACAAAGAACGATAAGACTATTCGTCATGACTTACTAAAGTTTAGTAAATATGGTTATGCTTACAAGTTTAAGTATAATTCAGAATCATTGAGAAGGCTTCAATGTACAGCAGGATGAATAAGAAGAATCAAATTAGGAAGAAAGATAAAAGTTTCTCTAATTTGAAAAGATGGGAGAGTACTTGAGTATCGTGTTTTATGATCATCTTAATGATTATGAAAACCATATCACAATTTGAACCTCTAAGGACATCTTTGTGCATTTTTTTGGCTAAGAAGAGGAATCAGGAATTGTTGAAATGGTTAAATCAATTAAGATGAATCATACTTCGTTCCAAAATCAAATCTTAGAGTCATCCTCCAAGATTGTATTTGAGTGACATATTGTCACAACTAGCATTTTTGGCTAGGAAACTCTATCTATGTATGATCAACTCTTGATGTATCTTGTAACTTTAAGATTGATGTTATACATGTTATTCATTTCAAAAACAACTATTCAAATCAAAACTCACTCGGGAAGCCCTAAACTTAGTTCAATGCACTATGATCACTCAACTTTGGATTGTGACCCTAATTTTTCCGGTTCAACCTCTTATTGGACCAGGATCCTCTTCATGGGCCTTAATGGGCCGTAAACATTGTTGTGAACATTATTGGGCCGAGAACCCATTGTTTATACCACTTTTGGGCCGAAAACTATGTTATTGGGCTCCATAAATTCAAGCGAAGCTAAGAAAAGGCCCAAACTATTTCCTCTTTATTCTCTTTAGCCCAATCCTCGGCCCATTTATTAAAAAAAAAGAGAATGATGGTAGATATTATGAGTGCCACCTCATTATTATTTACCATACTTTGATGCATTGTCTAACATGTATCAAGGAAATCAAGAATTGTCCAACATACTTCAAGAACCACACTCTCTCCCATCTTTTCTTCTACTTTGGCCAAGAGCCAAACACACACACACATACACACACTTTTTCAAACACTTCCTCAATCACTCTCAAGCATCCTTCTTCTTCTTCCTCCAAAATCTCGAAATTTTACTTGTTTTCAAGAGGATTCTCACAAGAATATCATCATTTCTTGGTAAGTTTTACATATCCAAGCTATATAACTCCTTTCTCATGATAGATCACTTCTCCTAAACATTTTGGTGATCATACTCATAGAAAACCTCCATAACTTGGGATCTACAACAAAGGTGTGTTAGGACCAAAAATCTCTTCATCTTTTCTCCAAAACCGAACCAACAAACCCAAGGTGAGTTCATACCCCCTATTTTCGATTTTTACTTTGTTTTGGGGGAGAATACAAGTTGTGTTGTGTAGATCTATGTGTGTATGCATGAATATGTGTGTTTTTCATGATTTATTTGGTGGTTATGTGTTATTTACTTCATAAATCTAAAAATATGTTAAGAATATTAAGTTTATCACTTGGATCTACATGACAACCTTGAGAAAAGTATGTGTTATCACATATAATACATGTAAACTAGTAGATCTGGGATTTATACACTTAAAATAGTAAAAATGAGTGTCGTGTTCCAAGATCTATAAACTAAACTAAAAATCAGCCCTTCACAGAAACGTTTTGGTCCAATCTCGATCTGGGATTTATACCTTTAAAATGACTACTCTCACGTTTTCATACGATTTTTCTACAATTTTTGGTGAATTTTACAACACTGCCTATCAGATTTGAAATAATTTCGGACCCGCCTGTGAAGGTGAGCAATTTCACACTTGTTAGGAGCCATTAAAAATTATGAGAAAAATTGTAAACAAATTAAACAAAATTTCTAAACTTCCAGAATTTACGGATCTAAATTTCGACCTACGATGATTTTTCTACAAATTTTCCAACAACTAGGTCAGAAAACCCCAAAACCAGAAAAATGTGTGTTTTCACAAAAACCAAGCCAAAAATGATATTTTTGACAAAAATGGGTTTAAAATGTTATTTTTACCACAAACTAGTCATCAACACAAGTTTTGAACAAAATAGAGACTAAAGTGTTATTCTTACAAAAATTGGGCCTTAATTGTAAATTTTTGGCTTATTGGGCCAAGAACGTCATTTTTACAAAAAGTGGGCTTTTATGCTATTTTAGTGAATACTTGAACCAAAACCAACGATAAACTAACAAACGGATTAATTTGATCATTTTCTAGGTTATTGGGCCTTAGTGGCCCATTTTTATGTTTGATAGGTCCTGTATACTATTTATATGTTTATTGGGCCTCATTGACCCATTAACATGTGCGACGGACCTTGGATACTATGTGTGTGCTATTTGGGCCTGTAAATACCTTACATGTGAAATGGGCCTTAGTTGTCCTTTCATATATATTTCGGGCCCATGTTAGATAATCTCATTCCAACTGGGCCTTGAAATGATTTACATGTTTAGCGATGCCTTAGTGGTTCACTTACATGGTTCATTGGGCCTGGAATGAGTTTATACTTTTCTTCGCGTAAATTCGATTAAGGATCTAGTGAGTTTTGTCGGTTGGCACCTATTCAGTGTACGATCGAAGCATGTAGTTATAACCAGAGTCTCTTGGAGGGAGAGCAGGGATTTGTGTAGAGATCTATATGGGGATGACACCTCACACCTGAGTTGTTCGCTACAGTTAGACTAACTCAGTCTAGGATGACGAAAACCTTATAATCAAAACCGGCGTCCAAAAACTCCAAGACAGGCGAAATTGTCTTTATTTAGTATGGTTATGACAGCTCACTTAGAGGAATTAACGTTATGAAGTTTACGGAAGACCATTCTCTTTTCTCTTGGATTACTCGAAAACATGCTCGTACTGGTACTCAACCTCGGGGGTTGGTATGGCAGCTTTCTTTTTTTACAGACAACATTGGGTTGTCTGTGGACATTCTCTTTACATTCTCTTTACAGTCTCTCTACGTTCTCTTTACCCTTTTATTCAAATAAACAATAACATACATGCATTAATACAAGATCTTACACAAACGTACTAAACAGTTTTCAGAAAATATAGGAGTTTCTGGTGGTTTCAATGGTATACAAATCATTTTTACAAACATGCTTATGAACTCACCAACATTTTTATGTTGACCTTTTTAAATTAACTTGTATTCTCAGGAAACCGTTGAAGCAGGATGAACGAAACAAACTAATGGATATTTTGTTATATTTTGTTTCATCATACTCGGACTATTTTGGCATGTAATATTCAAATACAATACTCGATGTAAACAATGAATGTTGTTATATTACATGTGTGATGATGATTATGTTATGTTTCAATTATATACTCTGTAATGATACTACAATGTTGAAAGTCACATCAAGCCCCCGGACGTTTCCGCCGTCTGGTTCGGGGGTGTGACAGATTGGTATCAGAGCATTGTTTATAGTGAACTAGCATATCTAATCATACAGGATATGCAACTATAGATACAATGGGACTAAACTACTCTGAACATAATAATTAAAATACATACTTATGTGTGCATTTTACGGTAATAACACAACAAGAACAGTAAAAGTCTTTGGAGGATTTGAACATCACTATTAAACCCGGACAGTTATGTAGTCATATTGGGGGTGAATGTAGCCTGATCAACTACATTCATTCAAAATACGACCAATATGTGTTCGGGAGTAATTGTGATGGACAATGAATCAAAAACTTACCATTTAATTATCCAAAGAGCTTATAGAATCAAACCTAAACAAAATTTAAATACTATAGGAGTATTTGGTGTGCTATTTGTTTCTAGTAATTATACCCCTTCGTGAAATACACTATAGACAGGCATCATTAGCCAGGAAACCCCTATCTCCATAGTCAGGGAAAAGCGGGGTGGCTCGACCAAGAGGAAGACCCAGAAGGAGATTCAAAGGAAGAACCAGAGGAGAAACATGAAGTAGAACTTACAGATGAATCCGTCGAGCCAGTAGTGAACCTCGAAGAGGAAGAGCTCGAGGGCAATGACGATGATGCCTCGGATGTAGAATCCGAAGTCATCAATCCTCCATACATGGCCAGAGTACCGACTTATCGTATGGACCTCGGTGGCCCCACGCCTCATAGGCACTCGATATTGGAGATAGATTCGCCAGCAGGAGATACGACCTACGGTATGAACCGAGGTTTCTTCGATCTCAGTCATGAAGGACCAGCTGACCAGGCCTTCCCAGGCATGCTCCGACGCCCTCGAGACATTGGCAACCGAGCTCAGGACACCCATAATCAAATGGACCAAATGCGGGCTGTTGTTGAGAGAACTGAGAGACAAACTGAGGAAGTGATCGGGGACTCCCAAACGAGGTAGTTAGTTCGGGAGGCACAACTACGAGACACCGAGCGACAAGTAGCTCATCTTCAGGGTGCATCCACTTTATCAGAACCACCACCCGACACTTTCCGCCACGATTAGGATCAATTCCCCCCCCCCACTACAATTCGTTATGATTCTCCTTCGCATGCTAAGATGGTATTTACTAAAGAGGCAATTATGTGTTTTCCTTATTTCATGTTATTGCACGAATTCACTTATATGCACAACCGAAGCCCTGAAACCGCTAGATATTCAAGGCTCTCGAAACCAAAATAATCTATGAACTCTAGGGATAGACTTAATGTAAGTCCCTAATCTTCTTGTGTATCAATCCGATCCAATTGATGGTGCGGAATCCCAATCAATTGGATGATGTCAGATCAAATAGAAGAGAATGAGAAGAAGAAGATGATGAATCTTGAATGTATTGATTAGAATGAAGTTCCCTTGCACAAGATTCACACACTAAAACTTCTCTCTTCTCTCTATTCCGTACACTCCTTTTCTGTTCATCAATCCCTCCTCAACCACCTAACACCTATTGGGCCATAAATGGGTTTACGGTCGTAAATGGGTTTACGGCCGTAAACACCCATTGGGCCATAAATACAACTGCAAAAATATATTACACGACCAAAAACTATTAATGCCTAGAAAAGTAAAGTATAAACCATATTTTTGACCCAACAATCTCCCCTTGGGTTTATAGCTTTCTTTTCTTAATTGACCCAACAAGCTCCCCCCTAAAAAGTAGCTGGCTTTTCTTATCAATCTTCATCGAGAGCTTGGCTTCAGCATTAATCTTCAAATTCTTCACAACTTCAAGATGAACTTGATGAATCTTCAATGAATGACTTCATCTTGAGCAGTTGGGCATTTCTTCAGAATTTCACATTGAACGCACATTGGGTGAGGAGGCTTCTTGTACTGATTCTTGAAAGATAGTGCTTTTAGCTTGAGAATCTTCAGAGAGAACAATAGAGAGGAACAATCTTCTGGATCACTTCAGCAGGTTCATAGATAGCAGAAGATTGATTGAGGAGGCTTCAATGCAATCTGTTACATAATCTTCAAGTCGGCTTCACCTTGCTTCTGGGGTTGAAAGATTGAATGTTGAAAGAATAATCTTCATTTCTTGCTCCTTCGAATGAGAATTCTTCGATGATCACGGATGAAGCCTTGGCTCAGAAATCTTCGACACAAACTCCATGAGTTTCATCTTCACCTGAATTCACTTTTCAAGACAAAACAAAACTAAAAGAAAATTTAGCACACAATATTTTTGGGTTTTTCATATTTTCTGAAAAAATAAAACAGAAACAAAAATATTTTTGGATTTTTGATTTTCTTGAACAAGAAATAAAACAGAATATAACACTATTTTTTTTTTATTTTGAATTTTTTTGATTTTTGTTTGTTTTTTTTTTTAATTTTTTTTAATTCTCCCCTGATATTTAAATTAGAAGAAAACTATGAACAAATTTAACAAAAATAAAAATGATATCTAACTTTAAGAGTGATTTGGGATCAAAGTTTATAGATAGCCTTTATCCGTTTATCAGTACCTCTCCCTTCATGAATAGATCTGGTCAATCGCCGGTATTATGGTCCACTTAAACACGAAAGATTGTGACAAAATTAGGATATACTATAAGTGACAAGACAATGTGATCCTATGTTCCTAGATAATATTCCTTAAGGACCATTCAGTTGACGACGACCAAAGATATTGTTGTCCACCTAAATTGAGCAGCGAGATCTACAGACAACCTAGTGATTGTTCAATTTTAAATGTACTAGAACATGTTTCCTGCTTCCTGACATACCCCAATAATCAGGAACTTCCAAGGTACTCCTTACTTTAGGTGAGCAGACAATTATTATGAGAGAAGTCAGATTTAGAATGCATACGCTATACACACAGGTCGGATCTCTTCCAATCTCGCAGAGGGTGAAACATATGACTAACTAGATTTAGAGGTATTGAGAAGTAGAATGGTGCATATGCTGTGTACCAGGTCGGATATATTTCAATCACGCAAAAGAGACAGCATATGACTAATAGACAGGAAGAATTGCATAGATAGAAGATGCAGATAAATAGAATTGCATATGTTACAGTCCAGGTCGGATGTATTTCAATCACGCAGAGGAGGAAACATATGACAAAAAGAAAGAAAGCAAGAAAATAATTTCCTACAGACCTACTTTATCAGAATTCCCCAGTCGCCCCATCAATATTGGAATTAAGGACAGAGTCCGTACATCGAGGAAGAGTTAAACCACGGTTCTAGATACATATTACATTAATGTGACCGGTGGATTATCATGTATATCTCCCTGCTCAACCTATCTGAGCGTCATATTGTCAGGCTAAATGGATCTATCTAGGTCAAGATTTTTCAAGTCTCTAGATTCCTTAAGTTCATTAATGCCTAGTCAAGTCCATTTTAATCTCTCGTGCCTACCAGCGCATCGAACACAAAGCCTAGACAATTCAGATTCAATCCCTTACACAGATTCAGATTGCCTGTTATCACATGATTATATCACTTCCCATCACATCACATGCAAGCATATTCCATAACCAACATATTTCTGGATTTTCTGATTTTGTAATTTTTCTTTTGTTTTTATTTCTCCCCCTAAATCTGTGCATAAGAGAGAAACGAATGAAAATGCGCAAATTTAAACTATCCTAAAACAAAAATTTGTCTTTGAAGCGAATCAACTTAATAAAAACTCAGGAGTATAGAGAAGAAATCTCAAACCGTAAGTCACCGATTGAATTTGCATCCAGAAGGTCTGAGAACAGCACGCATAATCTCAGAACAGATCCAAAAATTCTTCACATCGTTAAGCACTAACCCCATGAGTGATCCCTTCCTTTCTTCCCTTCCCGCAAAGGACACATACTCTCAAATAATGTTCTGAGTGTTGTACAGTTGAGAGATGTCCCCTATCATGTGCCTGGAACAGCCACTACCAACAAACCGAAGTATGATGATATGCCTCCATAGCTGCTCCGACATAAAGCGAGATTCGTTGGTCTTTGGAACCCAGTCCATTTTGAAATTGGGTCGACCTTTGTCATCTACGCAAGATACATTCTCCCATGACATGTCCTGTTTATCACAAACAAAAGATGAAGAAATATTAGAATCGTTAGAAGATTTGGGAAAGTGAGCCTTTGGAACCCATTTGTAGTGGGTTTAACCCATTTCTTTTTCGATCTGATGGGTGGCTCAGTACTTGCTTTTGAACTCGAAGCCGATCGTCGAGATGACTTTGACCTAGCCGATATTGGTTTCGCTGGAGCATCTCTTGGATTTGACTTCTTGGATGGCAATCCCTTCTTGTTCTTGGGAGTTGGATTCTTGGCCTTCTGCGCGTTCCAGTCACCATGGTCTGAACGTGACCTTGAGGGGTTTCTTTTGAAGTATCTCCCTCTTGGCGCGTTCTGTCAGCCTTGTGCATAGTAGGGAACGTATGCGCGATTAGGACAATTTCTGGCAATGTGTCCAGGTGTTCCACAGTGAAAACATGTCTCTTTCTTCACTGTGAAGTTGTTTCTTCCTGCCCCTGGTGGCGTATCTTTTCCTTGTCTCTTATTGTTCCCACAAGTACAATTACAACAGGCACTCTGTTTCACTTGAATTGGTGGCTTGTATTTCTCAACAGCAGGTTGATCAGAAGCAGCTGAGTTCGAAGCAACAGATTCAGAGTTCAAGGAGATGTTGGTTTGTTCAATGGTGTTCTCCTTGTTCTCATCCTCTGCTACTTTACCTGCACATGAAGTAGATGTGCTAGAAACAGGAACATCAGTATTTTCAAACAAATCATCAAATATGTCAAAAAAATTTAACTCAACATGATCCGATGCAGAAGCATCACAAGATGTATCATCAATTTTAACATCAGAAACAATAGAGTTTTCATTCGAAACAGAAACAGAAAGTTCAGACACAATTTTATTATCAGAAACATATCCTTCAGCTTCTTGCTTTGACTGATTTAGGGATTAATCTGCAGGGAAAGTACAAACATTAGTACTTTCAACATTAATAATTCCTCCTGAAACAAAACCAGATGGCTTGCCATACACCATGAAAGGTTCGTTGGCAATCTCCTCTTTAGACAAAGGGTGATACTGGTACGTATGATTAAAAGGAGGAGGTACATTATCGTATCCTAAACCCTTTTGCTGGTTTCGTTTGAACTGCAGGAAATGGTCAATCATGTTGGCAACTACCTCGCTTGATACATCAAACCTTTTAAAATCAAAATTTGCAGTTTCAAATTGCCCTTTTAATGTATCAAGCTCAGTAATTAACTCAACATTCTGTCTCTTGATATAATCATAATGTACACATTTGATACTGTAGTCTTCCTGAAGTCTCCTAAAGTCCTTTATTTTTGTTTCTAACTGGGCCTTTAGGGGTTTCTGTCCTTTCCTGAGTTGGTATCCTTCATATCTCAGGTCATCAACTTCTCTTTTTAATAAATCAATTTGTTCCCGAAGAAATTTAATCGTAGTTTCACAAGCTGGAGTACATGAAACTTCATTTACCGGAATGGATTCGGAACTCATATTTTTTTTTTAAATTCTTTTACTAAAAACTCAAAAGTCAACCTAAAAAGTCAAACTTAAAAAGTCAAACTTAAAATATAAATTTGAAAATTTGAAGGTTAAACGAGAAAGTCAAAGTTTAAAGTCAAAGGTCAAACTTCAAAGCCAAAGTCAAAATGTTAAGTAAAAAGTCAAAATTTAAAAACTAAAATTTTTGGTTGAAAATGTAATTTAAAAATGAAAGAAATTGATTTTTGGGGTTAAAAGAGTCAAATTTCGAAAGTTAGAACTGAGAAAGACTTGTTTTGAATTAAATTTCGAAGGACTGAAACAAAGTGTCAGCTAGACGAGTTGGTAAAGCGCTGAGTTGATCAACCAGAGGTCCCGGGTTCGAATCCAGGCACCCCCCAAAACTCCTTTCCACTTTTTAAGTGTATGCTGCGCTGCGAGGACTTCACTTGCGAGGACGTCTGCTGGGATGCGAGGCGAGGACGAGGCGATGCGATGCGAGGATGAGAACGAGACGAGGTGCGAACCGTAAACGATGCTGGACCGCAAACCACCGAGGACCGCAAACTCCGACCGTACACGTGCGAGCCGTAGACGCTGACCGTACACGTGCGAGCAGTAAAGTCCGAGGGCCGTAATCTCGGACCGCAAGCTCCGGCCGTAAACTCCTCGAAAACCCTAGCTGCTGGCCGTACACGCCGCCACCCGCTTGCTGGTTACGACCAAAAACATCGATTTTTGCCCCTTTTTGCTCCAAAACTCGATCAAAAACACGTTTTTATGAAAAACACGAAGAACAAACTCCCCTTATTTTGCCAAGATCTACCCAAAAACGCAGAAACCTTCCAAAATAAGATCAAATAAGCTCCAGATCTGACAAAATTGACTGATACAATCCAAGCTCTGATACCAATTGTAAGTCCCTAATCTGGTTGTGTATCAATCAGATCCAATTGATGGTGCGGAATCCCAATCAATTGGATGATGTCAGGTCAAATAGAAGAGAAGGAGAAGAAGAAGATGATGAATCTTGAATGTATTGATTAGAATGAAGTTCCCTTACACAAGATTCACACACTTACACACACTAAAACTCCTCTCTTCTCTCTATTCTGTACACTCCTTTTCTGTTCATCAATCTCTCCTCAACCACCTAACACCTATATATATACTTGGGGAATATGGGCCATAAATGGGTTTACGGCCGTAAATGGGTTTACGGTCGTAAACACCCATTGGGCCGTAAATACAATTGCAAAAATATATTACACGACCAAAAACTATTAATGCCTAGAAAAGTAAAGTATAAACCATATTTTTGACCCAACACTTAATATTCATGCCAAATCCACGATTAGCTACTACCATAAATACATCATAGGGATGTAGATGGAAACAATTAGAATCATACGACAAGACGCGAAATTTATAGAGTACAACCAGGAATGACGATCACTACTTACGATCTGGCTTATCATCATGCAGCAGGAAAATGTCATCCCACATAAATAACAAGCACACCCACGAGACACCGCTCCTGCAGATGGATTGTGCTACATTCCAAGCTGCGGTAACAGCGATAGTAACCGCTGCTATGGTACAACTCAACGCAAACAACACCAATAGAGGTGGAAATAGCATCGACAACCCCAGCCGAAGGAACGAGCACGGAAACCAACAAGTGACAGCTTATCAAGGCTCTCCAAACCCCAAGCTTAAGAGCAGGAAGCGAAAGTCTGGAAGTAAGAGAAAGGGGCAGCCAACTCAAGGGTTCTCAAAGAAGCAACATGTTGTTGCTTTTCATGCGATCATGACCCCTACTACATCAACATCAGCAAGACCATATGCTGGAAGCCTTCTAAGATGCAACCAGTGCAATTTTCATCACAAAGGAGCCTACCGGGAGCTGCATTGTAAGAAATGCAACCGAAAGAGTCACACCACCAAATAATGTAGAACTTATCCATGACAGAATCATCAGCCAAACAAAAACAACAACAATTGCAACAACCTTAACAACAACACCAATGATGAGACCGGTCACACCTACTATGGGTGTGGAGGAACCGGTCACTTCAGGCGCAATTGCCCCAAGACTAACAATCAAGGGGCAGAAGGATCAGGAAGGGTCCTGACCTTGGGTCAAGGCAAAGCAGTCCAAGACCCGACAGTTGTTACTGGTACGTTCCCACTTAACAACTCTTTTTCTTGCATCTTACTCGATAGTGGAGATGAGCGAAGCTTCGTTAATAACAAACTCAAGCACTTACTAAAACAACAACCCCAGAAGCTAAACGAAGCCTTCACGGTGGAGATGGCTAATGGGAAAAACCAAATTAACCTAGGATATTTATGTAGAGTATACCTTAAAACTAAACTACCATTCATTTTAAATAAATTTAATGCCAGTAAATATTAGGAGTTTTGATGTGATAATCGGCATGGTTGGGTTAAGCCCCACCGTGCTGATACTATGTGTCGCGAGAGGGTCGTTTGCCTTCACCTTCCCAATCACAAAACTCTAATAATCCATGGTGATAAACCTGGCGCCAATCCTCGTCCTATCTCGTGCATCAAGGCACAGAAGTGCCTGCATCAGAAGAACTATGTTTTCCTCGCTCATGTTGTGGACAAGACCAAGGAAGAAGTAGGCATACAATGTATTCCAGTAGCATGCGATTCTCCGGATGTATTTCCCGAAGAACTTCCGGGAATATCCCAGAGAGACAGGTCAAATTTCGAATCGACCTCATACCAGGAACCACATCAATTGCCAATTCACCCTATAGGTTGACTCCCGCCGAAATTCAGAAGTTATCCAGTTAATTAAGAAATTTTTTGAGCAAAGGATCCATCAGACCTAGCTTCTCACCCTGGGAAGCTCCAGTCTTGTTCGTCAAGAAGACGGATCCTTCAGAATGTGCAACGATTTTAGGGAATTGAATAAGCTCACTATCAAAAACCGATAACCGCTTCCTCGGATTGACGTCCCATTTGACCAACTTTAAGGAGCTAGTTACTTCTCCAAATAGAGCTAAGATTCGGATATCATCAGCTCCGAGTCCGAGAAGAGAACATTCCAAAAACTACCTTTCGAACTCGTTGCGAGCATTTCAAATTCGTTGTAATACAATTTGGTTTAATGAATGCTCCCACGGTATTCATGGACCCTACGAACTGAGTTCTCCCAACCATTCCTAGTAAGCCTTTTTAATTATTTTCATCGATAAAATACTCCTCTGTTCACAAAGCAAGAACAAAACACTGTCAACATCTACGACCAGCCTTGAAAGCATCAAAGCCGGAGAATATCGCGAAGAAAACACTACATGGATGGAAAAAACTCTCGAAGTCGAAGGACGAAGCTTATAGTTATAAGAGTTGAGTTGGGCGTTATCTGGGTGATCGTCGATAGGTTAACCCAATCTGCCTATTTCCTGCTAATACAGAAATCAAACAAGACGGAAAGATTAGCTGGGATCTATATCAAGGAGATCGTGAGACTCCATGAAATATCGGTAACTACTATCTCGGATCGAGATAACGGGATTACTTCAAGACTTTGACAGTCATTTCAGAAGGCTATGGGAACATAGCTAGATATGAGCGTTGCTTACCACCCTCAAGCCAATAGCCAAATCGAACGAACCATTCAACCACTCGAAGTCATGCTACAAGTCTGGGTGTTCGAATTCAACAAGTCATGGGATAACCACTTTCCCTTGGTTGAATTCTCATACAACAACAATTATCACACGAGCATCAAGGTTGCTACTTCCGAGGCTCTTTATGGTCGTAAGTGAAGATCACTCGCCAATACTCTCACAGGACCAGAAACCATTCGCGAAATGACAACGAAGATAATCCAAAATCAGAACTCGACTTCAAGCATCATGAGACAGACAGAAGAGTTATGCTGACAAATGACGAAAACCTCTGGAATTCCAAGTCGGAGGCCGGGTACTATTGAAAATCTTTCCCTAGAAAGGAATGATTCGCTTTAGGAAACGGGAAAATTAAACCCGCAATACATCGGACCGTTCGAGATTCTTGCCCGGATTGGTCCAATGGCTTATAGGCTGCAGCTGCTTGTACAGCTCAGCAACATACACCCTGTGTTCCATGTCTCAAATTTGAAAAAGTGCCTATCAGGCAAAACTCTTATTATTCCTTTAGAAGAGATCGAAATAAACTAGAATCTCCTGTTCGTCGAAGAACCAGTCGAGATATTGAATAGGGAAGTAAAGCGTACGAAACAAAGCCGCATTTCGATTGTGAAGGTTCGATGGAGCGCCAAGCATGGATCGGAATTCACATGTGAACGCGAAAACGAAATGAAGCAGAAGTACCCTCACCTATCCTCTCATTCATGAACCTACCTTTGGAAAGAATTTCGGGACGAAATTCCCACTAACGGGGGGATGATGTCACAACTAGCATTTTTGGCTAGAAAATTCTATCTATGTATGATCAACTCTTGATGTATCTTGTAACTTTAAGATTGATGCTATACATGTTATTCATTTAAAAAACAACTATTCAAATCAAAACTCACTAGGGAAGCCCTAAACCTAGTTCAATGCACTATGATCACTCAACTTTGGATTGTGACCCCAATTTTTCCGGTTCAACCTCTTATTGGACCAAGATCCTCTTCATGGGCCTTAATGGGCCGTAAACATTGTTGTGAACATTATTGGGCCGAGAATCCATTGTTTATGCCAATTTTGGGCCGAAAACTATGTTATTGGGCTCCATATATTCGAGCTAAGCTATGAAAGGGCCCAAACCATTTCCTCTTCATTCTCTTTAGCCTAATCCTCGGCCCATTTATTAAAAAAAAAGAGAGAATGATGGTAGATATTATGAGTGCCACCTCATTATTATTTACCATACTTTGATGCATTGTCTAACATGTATCAAGGAAATCAAGAATTGTCCAACATACTTCAAGAACCACTCTCTCTCCCCTCTTTTCTTCTACCTCGGCCAAGAGCCAAACACACACGCACACACACTTTTTCAAACACTTCCTCAATCACTCTCAAGCATCCATCTTCTTCTTCCTCCAAAATCTCGAAATTTTACTTGTGTTCAAGAGGATTCTCACAAGAATATCATCATTTCTTGGTAAGTTTTACATATCCAAGCTATATAACTCCTTTCTCATGATAGATCACTTCTCCTAAACATTTTGGTGATCATACTCATAGAAAACCTCCATAAGCTTGGGATCTACAACAAAGGTGTGTTAGGACCAAAAATCTCTTCATCTTTTCTCCAAAACCGAACCAACAAACCCAAGGTGAGTTCATACCCCCTATTTTCGATTTTTACTTTGTTTTGGGGGAGAATACAAGTTGTGTTGTGTAGATCTATGTGTGTATGCATGAATATGTGTGTTTTTCATGATTTATTTGGTGGTTATGTGTTATTTACTTCATAAATCTAAAAATATGTTAAGACTATTAAGTTTATCACTTGGATCTACATGAAAACCTTGAGAAAAGTATGTGTTATCACATATAATACATGTAAACTAGTAGATCTGGGATTTATACACTTAAAATAGTAAAAATGTGTGTTGTGTTCCAAGATCTATAAACTAAACTAAAAAATCATCCCTTCATAGAAAAGTTTTGGTCCAATCTCGAATTGTTTTAACCACCTAAATGATAATATTTTTCAAAACTGTTTTACCTGCAAAAAGTTCAGGCTTATACCTTTAAAATGACTACTATCATGTTTTTATACGATTTTTCTACAATTTTTGGCGAATTTTACAACACTGTCTATCAGATTTGAAATAATTTCAGACCCGCCTGTGAAGGTGAGCAATTTCACACTTGTTAGAAGCCATTAAAAATTATGAGAAAAATTGTGAACAAATTAAACAAAATTTCCAAACTTCCAGAATTTACGGATCCTAATTTCGACTTACGATGATTTTTCTACGAATTTTCCAACAACTAGGTCAGAAAAGCCCAAAACCAGAAAAATGTGTGTTTGCACAAAAACCAAACCAAAAATGATAATTTTGACAAAAATGGGTTTAAAATGTTATTTTTACCACAAACTGGTCATCAACACAAGTTTTGAACAAGATGGAGACTAAAGTGTTATTCTTACAAAAATTGGGCCTTAATTGTAAATTTTTGGCTTATTGGGCCAAGAACGTCATTTTTACAAAAAGTGGGCTTCTTTGCTATTTTAGTGAATACTTGAACCAAAACCAACGATAAACTAACAAACGGATTAATTTGATCATTTTCTAGGTTATTGGGCCTTAGTGGCCCATTTTTATGTTTGATAGGTGAGTTTTGTCGGTTGGCACCTATTAAGTGTACGATCGTAGCCTGTAGTTATAACGAGAGTCTCTTGGAGGGAGAGCGGGGATTTGTGTATAGATCTATACGGGGATGACACCCCACACCTGAGCTGTTCGCTACAGTTAGACTAACTCAGTCTAGGGTGACAAAAACCTTATAATCAAAACCGGCGTCCAACAACGCCAAGACAGGCGAAATTGTCTTTATTTAGTATGGTTATGACGGCTCACTTAGAGTAATTAACGTTATGAAGTTTACGGAAGACCATTCTCTTTTCTCTTGGATTACTCGGAAACATACTCGTACTGGTACTCAACCTCGGGGGTTGGTATGGCAGCTTTCTTTTTTTTACAGACAACATCGGGTGTCTGGGGACATTCTCTTTACATTCTCTCTACGTTCTCTTTACCCTTTCATTCAAATAAACAATAACATACATGCATTAATACAAGATCTGACACAAACGTACTAAACAGTTTTCAGAAAATATAGGATTTTCTGGTGGTTTCAAAGTTATACAAATCATTTTCACAAACATGCTTATGAACTCACCAACATTTTTATGTTGACCTTTTTAAATTAACTTGTATTCTTAGGAAACCGTTGAAGCAGGATGAACGAAACAAACTAATGGATATTTTGTTATATTTTGTTTCATCATACTCTGACTATTTTGGCATGTAATATTCAAATACAATACTCGATGTAAACAATGAATGTTGTTATATTACATGTGTGATGATGATGATGTTATGTTTCAATTATATACTCTGTAATGATACTACAATGTTGAAAGTCACATCAAGCCCCCGGACGTTTCCGCCGTCCGGTTCGGGGGTGTGACACATATCAGCAAATGTAGAGTAAAATGTTTTCTACTCTTGTACATTTGAAATTTGTAAGTTGTAATGTTTTGGATAAAGCAAAGATCAAATAAGACCGATTGTCAATAGTGTTTGTCTTGATAAGAAATTACACTAACTCTTGAATCTTTGTTTGTCAAGTAATGTTTATTGACAAAGAGAATCTTATATGTCAAGAGGTCAGTGGGAGTCTTAAAGATCTTGACAAGTTTCAAGAACTAAGCAAGACTAAACTTATTGTTAATCACTAGCACACGACTTGAGGTTTGTAACCTATCGTGTTGACATATTCTTGTTTTTGTGCCCATTCCAGTTAAAGTTGACTATGCATGTGAGTTCTATGAGTTCTCAATTGTTTGCATAACAACCTGGAAACAATGGTAGGCCCTTGCGCTGCTAGATGGCAGGAAATTAAGATTGAACAAGTTCAGTCCACATGAGTTTGGATTTGTCACTAACCTTGTCTTGTGATTATGGTTTTGACAAATTGACATGGATAGGAACAGATGCACTATAAAATCTAAGTGTCATAAGGTTTCACTCCAATTCATGAAAATGATTGTGAGGAAAATCTTACACTAAGTAGATTTTAAGGAGATATCATTTGTGATATTTGCATTCTCAAATTTGATTATTATTACAGCATCCCTCTTCATAGTTCGAATTGTGAGAAATGGCAAAAGGTCTAAACATTCGGAACTTATTGTTGTAAGTTCTGAAATAGTTTAGACACACATGTAAGCTATCTAAGGCAAGGTGTATGACTTTGAGAAGCTTATATAAAGACTTATTGAAGCATCTCGTATCAGAAATATGAACTTCGGTAAGAAAGTCAATAAGTATTGATTTTTAGAAGTCCAGCTGATTTTGGATACATGTCAAAGCTAGTGGGAGCATAAGTGTTATGTTAGTAAGATAATAATTATTATGCTAGTGGGAGCATAATTAGTATGGCAAGTGTTGCAAGTTAGCAATGTTAATTACAGAAAACAAAGTTTTCAATTCGCAAAGTTGCAGGGTTTGAAAAAGTTGTTTTGCTATAATTAAGGGAGAGGAACTTATACTTCATTTCTCAATTCTAATAGCTTAGATTGAGATTTTTAATCAAATTTAGTCAAATACATATATGAATGTTATGTTGAAAAGATTCGACATAAGGAAATTCTATATATGGAAATGTTAATTGCATTCTCAAAATTCAATTATGATTACGACATCCCTCTTCATAGTTCGAATTGCGAGAACATGGCAAATAGAAATATTATAGCCAAAGACTGATCAAGTATCATGTCTTTATGTAAGACATTATGAATCGTGTCCCATATGCTTCGGATATAGGGTCGATTGCATATGATATAATATTCGTGTGTTCTAATTTTCCAAATGCCTAGGGCATTAAGAGGGAAAAAGGACTAGAACCGGACATGACTAAAGTTATTAAACAACTCCTAAGAACAATCCAAGGTTCACCAAAGATTGGCTTCTTATGGATAGTTGGAAGTATAGTAATGGATGGACCATATTGACATTATTATGAATAGAGAGGATTCTATTAAAAATGAGTTGTCATATGGAAAATACGGAAATGTTTCCATAATGGGAGTTGGATATTAAGAATCTATGAGTAAGTTAGAAACTTTTATGAAAAGAAGGATGTTCAAAGGAATGTACTTTGAATTTGAGACTTCATCTCCATGGAATTGTCTTGTCACAATCTGCAAAGGAATACTTTGTAATACCGTTAGTCAAGTTTCTGTGACTTTTGGTACCTAGACATTACAAAAGGAATCTTTGAATAATAGTTTGGAACTAACACATTCTAATAGGGCTCAACTTGTGTATGCACAACATACCATTTAGTACGCCCAACGTACGCACAGGTTGCTTCTTAACCCCTTAAGAGCTTTTTACTACGACTTTTTACGTCCAAATGAGGATCCAAGGCTAAAATACCACTGAGAGTCATAAAGTTTCCAACTTTATGACTTTGCATGCCCATTAAGCTCTTAATACACAAAATTCCAACTCCTTAACCCCGTAAGACCTTCTAGAGCATGCATGGGGAAGAACTAAGCAACAAGATCACATTTTTATGGCTCAAGACCCCTCATTGGGTCTGAAAGGATAACTTATTTGATCAAGAGCATGCCATGCTCAAGAATGACAAAGGTTGGGACCAAAAATGCCCTAAATGGAGGAATATCTAGATCTACATGAAAGGATGATCAATGTAGGATCTTTTTACCTCCAGGAGGTTGCTAGCAGGTACGGAATCCCAGATCCAATCTTCTTCCAAGCTCCAAAGTTCTTCTACCACCTTATTCCTATTCAAGAACACCACTAAAACACACAAATGAGCTCAAAATGCACTCTTCTCACTTAGGGTTAGCTAGAGGGACGAACTTTGGATGGAGGCTGATTAGGGTGAAGGTCTTAGGGCCATAAAGATGTTCAAATAGGGTCCAAACCCTAACTATTAGGGTTTGGAACCCTCGCACGTACGCACTGCATACGCAATGTGTTGGATTAATGTCTAAGTCCATAACTATAATTGGTAAGACTTGACCCGACCCAGCATGGTCCATTTGGGTTGCATGGCATCATGCATTTGGATAGACTATAATGAGAGAAATAACACTTAAGGTTGGTTAATATATTATAAGTTCTAATATATTAATAAGGTTATTTAATTAGTATTGATCAAGAATTAATTTGGAATTAATTAAGTGATCAAAAGGAGACTAATTAAATATATGGGTTGATTGTGTAAATCATTCATTCTTATATATGTGGGCTTGTGATCCAAGATTCCTTATGTTGGACTAAGTCCATGGGGTGACCCATGGATACTCCATGGAGGTTAAAATCCATGGAGCATAAGGAATGGGTAAAGTTATGAGTTACATGGTGTAACCCTAATAGTCACCATATAAAAGAATCCCATGGCTCAAGAAATCGTGCACTAATGTGTGAGTGTGAGGGCTAGACGATTTCAAGGAGTGTTCAAGTTTCTCTCAAGTTATTCCAAGTGTATTTGGTGTTGTGTGAACCATTTGAGGTGTCACACTTGGGGCACTAGGCACTCAAGCTTCATGAAGACATTCTACATCAAAGAGGTATGTATTCTATCTTGTTATATTTATTATTTTGTATGCTAGATTAAGATAATACCTTGGATGTTCATAATTGTATGTATAATAGAGAAAACATAGATCCAATGTATTTAGGGTTGCATGTACACTTAGGAGTGTTAGAATGCTCATAACCCAACAGTGGTATCAGAGCCTAGGCTTGTTTTCTTGTTATACTTGCAAAAGTAGCTGAAAAATCGAGTTGGATGCATATATTCGATTGTTTTGGCTGGAATTGGACTAGGAACATTACCCTAAGATGTTTTTGGACTTATAAACTTGTTTTTGATGTGGTAATGTTCATGCTAATCCAATTTCTAAGATAATTGTCATAATTTCAAGATTTGTATTAGTTTGTATGTTCATGCTAATTTCTTGAAGATTGATGATTTGAATTATCTTGTTCTTATGAGATTCTTAGATTAATAGAAAAGTTGTGTGAAATAGTTGTTTTCAATCCATTTTAATCTAAGAGTTGATTCCAAAGTGTGTTTTTGTAACTTGTCCTCAAGTTATATGAAAAGTCACATTTAAGAATCATAAAACTCATAAAAGTTGGCAAAGGTTACAAAATGAAGAGTCTCTTCATTAAATTAAAAAAAAAGTGTAACCTTAATTAGTTCCATAAGTTACAATAAAAAAAAAGTTATTTTTTTTTATTAATTAGTTTAAAGTCTTCCATAACTTGTCCTCAAGTTATGGAACTTGAAGAGTTTTTTTTTATTAAAACTACTTTAAACTCATAAGTTATGGAATTAATTAGTTTTGAATAGTTTCAAAAACTTGCCCTCAAGTTTTGGAATTTGAAAAGTTTTCACTTATGAATACTTTAATTCCAAGTTAGCCCTTAGAATTTTAAAAGTTAAAATTCAACCCTTATACTTTATAATATTATAAGTTAATAATATTTATATATATGTATAAGAGTAAAGTCAGTCTTACCGTTAGTAGGCCTCATTCACGAAGCCGGTCTATAAGGGGGGTAAAAGGTTACTGCCTATAAAATGGCAGTTTAATGGGTGTCCACTCTCACCCACCGCTTCCTTGACTGGTGGAGGGTCGTTAGCCGAACGGGTAGGACAAGGACTATAATTCTCCTTTCATTAAAAGTATTAATGATAAATACTAAGTAACTAAACTCTTATTAATACCCAATCTTAGTTACTTAGGAAAATGTGAATTTGGTGCTAACCCATGAAATTACACTTTGCACTTTGCTTAAGTCGTTAGTGGAGCGTGTGTGGTTAACCGGCATACTAACCTGGACTTAACAAGGTAGGCAAAGGGTAACTTAGTATTTATCATAGTATCGGTGGAGCGTGTGTGGTTAACCGGCACACTGATTAAGGGTTAAATATTAAGGGTACCAAGTATATTTGCATGGTTATTCACACCTTGTTTTGTGATCCTCGGCATCCCAGTCACAAAACCTGAAGGGCACACTCGAGATTGAAACATGCCTTTGAACAGTTCAATGAATCTCAAAGATCTAGGACTTTCAAATCCAATTAAAACCTAATAAATTATTTCGTTTTTCATGGTGGAAATTGGTGAATCGTCATTCACTTACCTTCAAATATTTTATAGCTTGGATTACGGCATCCCTCTTCTAAGTTATAAAATAGTTTGTTGGGTTCTAGCCTTAATATTTCATATTGGGTGTCATATTAAGGACTTTAAATCAACTATCTTGAATATCTCCCAAAAAGATGTCTGGTCTATACATTTATGATCTTCCCAAATCTCTTGAAACAAGCTTTCCTAAATGAAGATGATGTCCCATGGATATCATACTTCTTTCACCTCCTCCAATTATTCTCCCTAACCCACAAGTTCCTAAAAAGTTTAAGGTCACTCACGCCCTATTGGCAAGGCAAAGTCTAGGTGTGATCACATCTTGGAGATGTAGTCACATATTGACAAGCCGGGAGAGTTGGGTGTCAAAGTCTTGAGAAAGTTGGTGGCTCAACTACTTTCTAAGTCACATAGTGAGTTCTTTTGGGAATCCTATGAAACAGACTAAGACAAGACCCTTAATGATCTTATCTATTTGCTAAGATCAACTTCCTAAAACGCTATGGACATTGACAATGATGCCATTGGATATCCAGTAAAGCTCTCTCTTCCCAATGGAAAGGGATCGGCCATAGTCGACTCTGTTGACCCAATGGTAAAGAGAGAGGCGGAGTCTGAGATAGTCCCATTATCAAGGATCCATAGGTAACTATTGCCAAAGGAAGGGGCATTGGTTACGAAGCTGCCAAATTTACCTAAGGATGTTAAAGTCAATAAGTTTGGCTCTACTTCAGGTAAAGTCCATTGTCTAACTCTATTAAGTACATGCTGATTCTGATCGCGAAGATGGATTTCAATCGCATGGTTCGGTGATCAGAATTTTGGGCTATTACTTAAGAGTTATGATATTTATATTGCTTAGGAATAGATAACAACAAGGTTTTCATATGGATTGTGAGGATAAGTTTTTCCGCAAAGTTTTAAAATAAAAGGAAAAGGTTTTGATTTTATTTATTTTAAGTATCCTTACAATGGCATTTGTGAAAAGTTGTTGCTTATAAGATTCCATTGATAGCAATATTGGAAAAATGGATTTGATTCTTTCGGTTGTGGTAGTGTCAAATATTACCAAATAAGGAAAGATTCTCATCACCCAAGGTTCAATTGGACCGAAACTTGGAATCATGCAAGTTGTATAGTATGATGAATGAGAACTTTCAGCTTGGAAAATTAAGACTAATTCCTTATGTGAATAAGGAAAGGACTAAGGGATCGAGTACACATTCTTGTGCACTGGTCAAGTCCACCACAAAAGATCAAGAAGACTATTCGTCATGATTTACTTAAGTTCAGTAAATATGGTTATACTTATAAGTTTAAGTATAAGTCTGTAGCATTAGAGAAGTTTCAATGTGAGACAGAACGAATAAGAAGAATCAAAGTATGGCAGAAAGATACAAGTTTCTCAAATCTGAAAAGATGGGAGAGTACTTTAGTATCATGTTTATGATCATCTTAATGATTAAGATACCATATCACAATTGGTCCTCTAAAGTCATCTTAGTGCATTCTTATGACTAAGAAGAGGAGTCATGAATTGTTGAAATGGTTAAATCAAAAAGATGAGTCATACTTCGTTCCAAAACAATTCTTAGAGTCATACTCCACGATTGTAACTTGAGTGACATATCTTAAAGAGGGTTTGTTAACACTAGTCAAATGTAAGAGTAAAAGGTTATCTACTCTTGTACATTTGAAATTGGTAAGTTGTGATGTTTTGGATAAAACAGAGACCAACTTAAGCCAATTGTGTAAAGTGTTAGTCTTGATAAAGAATCCGTACTATCTCTTGAATATTTGACAAGGGAGTCTTATATGTCAAGAGGACAGTGGGAGTCTTAAAGCTCTTGAATGTTTCAAGACTTAATCAAGAATAAAACCTAAAGTCCTTCACTAGCACACGACTTGAGGTTTATAACCTATCGTGTTGAAATTTTTGTGCCTATTCAAGTTGGCTTTGCATAGGAGTTCTGAGAGTTCTCAATTGGCTGCACAACTACTTGGCAGCAATGGCAGGCACCTGAGCTGCCAAATGGCAAGAATTTAAGATTGCACAAGTTTAATCAATATGAGTTTGGATTTGTCACTAACCTTGTCTTGTGATTATGGTTTTGACAAATTCACATGGATAAGAACACATACACTATTAAATCTAAGTGTCATAAGGTTTCTCTCCGATTCATGAAAATGATGGTGAGGAAACACTTTCACTAAGTAGATTTTAGCTAGATAGCAATTGTGATATTTGCATTCTCAAAGTCGTTAGTGGAGCGTGTGTGGTTTACCGGCACACTAACATGGACTTGTGAGAAGTGGCAAAGGTCTAAACAATTGAGACTATGATTACGGCATCCCTTTTCATAGTTCTAAAATTGTTTAGACACACATGTGAGCTATCTAAGAGAGGTGTATGATTTTGATAAAGTTTTATCAAAACAATCTAGTATCAGAAATCTGAACTTTGGTAAGAAAGTCAGCTGATTTCTGAGTACATGTAAAAGCTAGTGGGAGCATAAGTGTTATGCTAATAATCATCATGTTAGTGGGAGCATGATAATTATGACAAAGGTTGCAAGTTAGCAATGTTAATTATAGAAAACAAAAGTTTCAATTCGTGAGGTTGCAGGGGTTGAAAAAGTTGTTTTG
Source organism: Lactuca virosa (assembly GCF_052849685.1). Taxonomy (NCBI): domain Eukaryota; kingdom Viridiplantae; phylum Streptophyta; class Magnoliopsida; order Asterales; family Asteraceae; genus Lactuca; species Lactuca virosa. The sequence continues at coordinate 240,941,311 of NC_136431.1, forward strand.
CTATAATTAAGGGAGAGGAAATTATACTTCATTTCAATTCTAAAAAGCTTAGATTGAGATTTTAATCGTATTTAATCAAGGATATATGTATATATATATATATGAATTTCATGTTGGAATGGCTCAACATAAGGAAATTCTATATATGGGTCCATTATTTGCGTTCTAAAATTCAATTATGATTACGGCATCCATTTTCATAATCTGAATTTTGAGAACTTGGCAAATTGAAATGGTAATATTATAGCAAAAGACTGGTTTAGTCTTTATGTGAGACATCATGAATCGTGTCCCATATGCTTCGGATATAGGATCGATTACATGTGCTATATTCATCATTTCTAAAATTTTCCAAATGCCTGGGGCATTATGAAGGGAAAAGGTCTAGAATTGGATATGACTAAAATGATTAAGCAATTGTCGAGGACAATCTAAGGTTTACCAAAGATTGGTTGCTCAAGGACAGTTGGAAGTATAATGTTAATTCTGGAAGGACCATATTGACATAATCTGTAAGGAGGCAACTCTTGTTCAGAAGTGATAGTCAAAATGGAATATGGAAATGTTTCAAAGTTAGAAATTATTCAATCTGTGTAAGATTAGGAAACTTAATGAAAGAAGGATGTTTCCAAGGAGCTGATCTCCTTTGGAATGCTCTGTAATGATTGTTTTCAAGTCTTTCTGACTTTGTGCATAATCATTAAGAGGATCAATGCATATAAGTTTAGAATCTAACAGATTTCAGTAAATGGCATGAATTTGGAATTCTTGCATTTGCAGTAAGGATTTGGGACTGTGAAGAGAGGATCATTGGAGTGATGTTCAATTGATCTATTTTACAAAGTAAAGATCATAGACAAACATAGTATGCATAATTGGTGTATGGCATGACTAGTGTTTAGAAAACATAGTGTACATGCTTGGAGCATGGGACAACTATTGTTTTAAATTCAAGTATAAAGTTGATAAAATCGAAACAATGAATAATGAGTAATCAATATGGTGATAAATAAAAGTGTTTATTTATATTCATAGGGTTTGATACCATATTTGATTCATTTATTCTTATGTTTCACTTTGCATGTTATGACTTCCAGAATAACTAAGTCGCTCTTCCTGAATAATTAAGTTATTCAAACCATCCACAGTCGGTCATATGTTGGAAGTAGATATGAATCACGACTGTCATGAGTTGGTTTGTAGAGGTCCAAGTTGGTGGACAAAGTGGTGCTACAACACTCATGAGTGCTCATAAGTTCTGAGTATTGGATTCAACCCACGCTCATTTGAATCACTTCATGGATTTTATCACGAGTGATCATGAGACGATAATATCTTATATTCTTCAAACCTAGAGATATGAGTTCTTACTATGAGTTGGTTATACATTGATTGCACGAAAACGCATTGGTAACTCGATCTTATAAAACGTGCCTTTGTGTATGATTCAACAAGTAGTAGAACAAGCCATATGAGTCGAAGTTTATCCATTCCTTTTACCTTCGGGATAAAAGCGATATCTGTGGGCCCCTCGATGATTTAAAGATGATACATGTGAGTGCTTGGCCAAGCCAGTACTGATTTGATTTGTTCAATCAGTCAGTCATCATGAATCGGAAATCGGGAAACAACAAATGGACAGAGAGAATGATTGATAATCCATGTCTCAGTCCATATGATATCTAGAATGGAGGAATATATGATCCCTTATCTAATGGACAAGTCATTGACAAAGGTCAGAGTTCATCGACAAGCTCAGAGTTCGACAGAAGCTTTTGAGAGCTACGATTGCTGATCGGTTCCTGAAGTCATACGCAATAATAGTTTTAGACTTATCCTAGTGGGAGACTGTTGGATTAATGTCTAAGTCCATAACTATAATTGGTAAGACTTGACCCGACCCGACATGGTCCATTTGGGTTGCATGGCATCATGCATTTGGATAGACTATAATGAGAGAAATAACACTTAAGGTTGGTTAATATATTATAAGTTATAATATATTAATAAGGTTATTTAAATAGTATTGATCAAGAATTAATTTGGAATTAATTAAGTGATCAAAAGGAGACTAATTAAATATATGGGTTGATTGTGTAAATCATTCATTCTTATATATGTGGGCTTGTGATCCAAGATTCCTTATGTTGGACTAAGTCCATGGGGTGACCCATGGATACTCCATGGAGGTTAAAATCCATGGAGCATAAGGAATGGGTAAAGTTATGAGTTACATGGTGTAACCCTAATAGCCACCATATAAAAGAATCCCATGGCTCAAGAAATCGTGCACTAATGTGTGAGTGTGAGGGCTAGACGATTTCAAGGAGTGTTCAAGTTTCTCTCAAGTTATTCCAAGTGTATTTGGTGTTGTGTGAACCATTTGAGGTGTCACACTTGGGGCACTAGGCACTCAAGCTTCATGAAGACATTCTACATCAAAGAGGTATGTATTCTATCTTGTTATATTTATTATTTTGTATGGTAGATTAGGATAATACCTTAGATGTTCATAATTGTATGTATAATAGAGAAAACATAGATCCAAGGTATTTAGGGTTGCATGTACATTTAGGAGTGTTAGAATGCTCATAACCCAACACAATGTACGCCCCACGTACAAGACCCCACACATGTACGCCCTGAGTACGAAACGTACGCCCAACGTAGTAAGTCCTTGGCCAAAATTACCAAAATGCCATTGTGGGCCATTTTCAATCATCCTCATGCACAAGGGCCAAAAATGCAATATTCTTCACATCAAGGGTTTAATTCGAATTTACCTCATCAACGGGATGTTACAATTCTTCCGCACTTTTAGTAGACCTTGTCGTCGAAGTCCGCTGCTGTAAACAACTCCGGGTAATGCTCCCGCATCTCACACTCGGGCTCCTAGGTCCACTCGGAGCCTCTCTGATGTTGCCATTGAAGCTTCACTAACGGTATCTCCTTGTTAAATAGGACCTTCATCTTTCTATCCACCAGTACTACCGGGCTCTCAACATAATTCAGATGCTCATCGACCTGAATATCATCCAAAGGAACCACTACCTTTTCGTCCAGTACGTACTTCCGCAACTGCGAAACATCGAAAGTGTTGTGGATATTATTGAGCTCACTCGGTATATCCAACCGGTAGGCCACCCTGCCCACCGTGATGATCACAGGGAATAGTCCAATATACCAGGGACCCGATTTTCCCCTCTTCCTGAAGCGTAGCACACCCTTCCAGGGTGAGACATTCAGTAGTACCATATCACCGACCTGGAACTCCAACTCTGATCGATGCCGGTCATCATAGCTCTTCTGCCTACTCTGACCTGTCTGCAATCTCTGGATGATATGTTAGATGAGCTTTGTAGTCTGGAGGACCACCTCAGTGCTCCCCATGACTCTGTGACCAACCTCCCCCCAACAAACTGGGGTACGACATCTCCGACCATACAGAAGCTCGAAGGACAGTGCACCAACGTTGGAGTGATAGATGTTGTTATAGGAGAACTTCACAAGAGGTAGGTAGGAATCCTAACTCCTACCAAAATCTGTGACACAATACCGCAACATATCTTCAAGTGTCTGGATGGTCCACTCACTCTGGTCATCAATCTGCGGATGATAATTAGTGTTGAAATGTAGCCGCGTACACAGTTCCTCATGGAACTTCTTCCAGAATCGAGAAGTGAACTGAACATCTCGATCTGATATAATGGAAACCGGAACCCCATGATGAGCAACAATCTCACGAACATACACATCGACAAACATCTCCCGGATGGCCAAAAAGTGGGCACTCTTTGGTCAATCGATCCACAATGACCCAGACAACATCAAAACCCTTGGCGGTCTTCGGTAACTTCATGATCAAACCCATTGTGATATGTTCCCAGTTCCATATCTGAACCTCCAAAGGTTGCAGCTTACCATGTAGCCTCTGATGCTCGACATTGACCATCTTACAGGTCAAGCACCTCTGAATGTACCAAGTTATCTCCTTCTTTATACACGACCACTAGTAACTTAGTCTTAAATCCTGATACATCTTGGTGGCTCTTGGGTGAATCGAAAAATGAGATTTATAAACCTCCTCCAAAACTATTTGTCTGACCCCGCAAGAAACCGGAACCCAGACCCGACCACACCAGGTGATACCCCGACATCTGATTGATCTTGGAGAATCAAGATGAACCCTGGAACTGATCAAAGAGGTCGTTAATCCACGAAAGGGGATAACGGTTCTTCACCATCAGCTTGTTAAACTCCCGGTAATCAATGCACATCCGGCGTGAACCATTCTTCTTCTTGACGAACAATATCGGTGCTCCCCACGGTGAACTGCTCGGCCTGATGAACTTTTTGCCTAACAGCTCCTGAAGCTGAGAGGATAATTCTTTCATCTCAGGAGGTTCCAAATGGAATTGTGCCTTGGCAATCAGAGCCGCACCTGGCACTAGGCCAATCCTTAACTCAACCTGCCTCTCGGGAGGCACACTGGGTAACTTCTCCAGAAACACATCAGCAAACTCCCCAATGACTGGTACATTTGAAACCGATGTCTGCTCCACCACCTGCATATCAACCACATAGGCGAGATAACCCATACAACCGTCTTGAATATACTGCCGAGCACTGGCCGCTGAACAAAACCTTGATCCAACACTGGTATCCTCTCCATAGATGACCAATTCTCTCCCACTTAGGGTTCGAACTACTACTATCTGATCCTCGCAGTCAAGCATAGCACCAAACCTGATCAACCAATCCATCCCTACTATCACGCATATATCCCTCATGGGTATAGGGATCAAATCAATTAGATAAGGTACTCCGAATATCTCCAGTACACAACCTTGATACACTCTGGATGCAGAAATCTCATGTTCGTTGGAGATAGAAACATGCAACGGACAGTCCAACTCACCTAGGTTCATATCGAAATCCCTACTAAACGACTGGGCTACAAAGGACTGACTTGCACCCAAGTCGAATAACACAAGAGGGTGCAAAGAATTCACTAAGAATGTACCTATCAGAAACATAAACATAAGCATCCCATAAAATAACTGACATAATGATAAATAGAAACATACCAGTAACGACGTCTAGCGCTGCCCTGACCTCCTATCCTGTAAGCTGAAATGCGAGACCTCGAGCCCTCTAGGGCTCCACTATACCCTAGCGCCCATCGGTGATCCTCAAAGTAGCTAGTCCTGGTCCCGTAGTGATGAAAGGACAATTGGCCTTAATATAGCCAACCTGCTCATAACGATAACAGATCCCGGTGGTCAGTGCGGGGACCTGCTGGCGACAATCCTTGGCATAATTCCCATCCTTGCCACATTTGTGGCATCCAAATGAAGATCGACAAGAACCCTCATGAACCTTGCCGCACTTGCCACCAGTGTGGCCCCTCTGACTCCCATATCTCACATCAGCGGCCTTGAACCGATTTACTGCAGGCTACGACTGCACTGGAGCCTGCCTCCACTTCCTTGTCAAGAGTTCCAACTCGATGTCTTGTGTCCTAGCGGCCTCCTATAACTCCACAAGTGTACCATAGCGTTGAGTAGACACAAACTGGCGGATGTTCGTCTTGAGCATGCTCAAGTAACGGGTCATCTCAGGTTGCCCAGAAGCAACAAACTCATGACAAAAAAATGCTCTCTCAGTAAACATCTTGGTGATCTCCGTCACCAACTCAGTCTTTGCCTTCAGTCCAGGTACTCCTGGGTGAATCTCTCCCTCTTAACCAGTAGAACATATCTCATGTGGAGCATCTCAGAGAACTGCTCTCATGAAACAACAACCCTCTTCTCCGGAGTGTAAGAGCTAGTAACCAACCTCAACCAGTCCTTCGCCACCAACCTGAGAAGGTTCAGGGCGCACTTGACCTTCTGGTCAGCTGGGCAGGAGCAAGTAAAGAAACATCCTTCATCATCGGGCAACCACCTCATAGCAATGATCGGATCCTAAACCCCATCGAACACCATGGACTTCGTATTGTCGAAGCCCCGGTACTAGAAAGCTCTCTCTCCATGAACACTAGCGGCCGCAACGGTCGTGGTAGCTGGGAACAACAACAGCCTCAATAAGAGTAACGTATCGGTCGTGAAACTACTAAATTATGGTGTTCTTGATAGACCCGAATAGCTCCAGTATCTGCCCCCGGATAGGAGTCACAAGCTCAGAAGAAATGAATGCCCTAATCTCATCATTAGAAAACCCCGACGTATCCTGGCCACCCGACCCAGCTCCTATCTCGAATCTCCTCGTGACCACCATACTGAAACTAAACCAGAAAATATTATATGAGACGTGCTTCATACCATATGAGCTATTCTAAACAACAAACCCTATGCGTTGTGACTTTCCTGCTATGCGTATGGGTCCTGTGCTTCTGGTAGGACAAATCCATACTACCTTCCACACCTACCAATATTTGTCTCAAAATATCATCACAACGACCCTAAAAACACCCACTAGAATACGCATACACACTATTTCTCACTCCCTAGAGAAATGCTAGAAATTCCTCAACTGGCCGGATGCTCACACATAACCTATCCATGAAACTTTCACCAACCCTGCAGCACTCGTGTATGCTAATCATACATAACATTGGATCCTATAGACAGTCGAATACTTGATTGTACCCTAAGCCCTTCATCAAACAAGAACATGAAATAAGGCTAAACCAAATATTCTTAGGCTATAGAATCTTAATTATGTACAACTATGATGAATACACTAAGCAACTACAGTAATGAAGTAAATTCCATACAAGAAAGATTCCTAGACTATCAGGCATTAATTATCAGGCAATTATATCATGCACTTCCTGAAGATCTCTAGCCTACCACTAGCATGTTGTTCTAACATAAACATAATATCAATAACAGTGTGGGTAACTTGGGGTATACTTTCATGCTCCGGCTGATCGTACACATCACATCCTTCCTTATTTAATTTTTGAAAACAATTTTGAAAATCAGTTTAAAAACTTTTTTAGTTCCCTAGTTTGAGTATGGATTCACACGAATGTTCATTCAATTATCTCAAACAAAGACTCTGATACCAACTTGTAACACTCCAAAAATCACGATAAATTTAAAATTTTCAAAACCAACCATTAATTAACCGATACCATAAATTTTCAAAACCAACCATTGTTTAAAAAGCATTAATTCAAATCAGAGTTTTCCCAAGACCCGATACCATAAAATAGGAAGTTTTGTACGATCACACCTTTTCCTTCCCACGATCCTTAAAAGTACCCGAAACGATAAACTAAAACATGTAAGCCAAAGCTTAGTGAGTTCCCCAAAAGTACCAGCAAACCACATAACAAACAAGCATACAAATATGAACAACCACCCTGATTGGACCTCCTCGCATGGCCTACAGCCTATATGGACCACTCTACAAGCCTTCGATATGGTTGGACCGCCTCGCAGGGCCTAAAACCTATGTGGATCGCTCGATGGGTCGCCGGCCTGACTGGTCCGCCTCGGAGGGCCTACAGCCCATCCGGTCCTCCCCGGGTGTCTTGGCCTACATCACAAAGTAGGACCGCCTCAACTCAACACAACATGTCAACATATATAACAAATAAACATAAACATAGAGTTGGAAAATACAGATAATCATACGGATCTACTGAATAACTACAAACTTTCACATCACTATCCTGACCAGGATAAATAATCTAGTGGGCCGGCATTGGTGCCTTCGATCCACAGGTATACTGAGGAAAACTCGCCTCTCAGTCTGAATGCTGTCTAAAATAAGTCCATCCTACGACAACCAGCTCTACCTGACTCCTAAATATCAAAACATTTCCCATTCTAAATTAATAACAATTTTCTCGAAATACCCTTGGTCAAAACTGATCAAAATAAACAAAGTCCATTGAGTCAACCCAACCGAGTAAATTCAGCCGAGTCAACTTAGGCCTCGTATGCAGGGCGTACTTCGGGTGTACATAGGGCGTACTCGTGTCCGAGGAATCGTGGCTCAAGCTGTGTATGCACAACATACCATTTGGTATGCCCAACGTACACACATGTTGCTTCTTAACCCCTTAAGAGCTTATTACTACGACTTTTTATGTCGAAATGCAGATCCAAGGCTAAAATACCACTGAAAGTCATAAAGTTGCTAACTTTATGATTTTGCATGCCCATGAAGTGCTTAATACACAAAATCCCAACTTCTTAACACCTTAACACCTTCTAGAGCCTTCATGTGGAAGAATTAAGCATCAATATCACATTTTTATGACTCAAGACCCCTCATTGGGTCTGAAAGGACAACTTATTTGATCAAGAGCATGCCACACTCAAGAATCACAAAGGTTGGGAACAAAAATTCCCTAAATGGAGGAATATCTAGATCTACATGAAAGGATGATCAAGCTTGGAGCTTTTTACCTCCTTGAGGTCGCTAGAAAGTAGGAAATCCCAGATCCAAGCTTCTTCACCTTCTTCTTCTTCAAGAACACCAATAAAACACACAAATGAGCTCAAAGTGTAGTCTTATCACATAGGGTTAGCTAGAGGGACGAACTTTGGATGGAGGTTGATTAGGGTTAGCTAGAGGGACGAACTTTAGTATGTTTGGTGTTTGAGATTATATTATCATGACCATATTAGTAAAGTTTAGAGTTTTAAACTCATGTTAGCATCTCCAATTTTCCTCCACTATTTAAAATTATAAAATCAAGGTAGACATCAATAAAATCCTTTTGGATTGATTTTTGAATCCCAACCATTATCAAACTCGCATTCACAAAACCTCATTCACGTTTCAAAATGTTCAAGAACTTGTAAATTGTTATTTATAAATTTCCCATACATATTGGTATATACAATTACCAACAGATACCAACCAAACTTATTAGTAGCCAAACAAGTTGGTACCAACAATGGTTGATACGTAGTAGTAGCAAAAATAGTATACCAACTATAACAGGTTCGGCACACAGTTTAAGCAAAAGGTGATCGGTACCGTACCAATTCCATCCCTTGTCATTATATGCATAACGATACAAAACTTTTAACATTCATTTTATCTATCTCTATAGATTTTTACATTCCTAGAATGCATCTTGTCCTTCCTAAGTCTTTCATCTTAGAAACACGTTCTGGGTCAAGGTAAAAAATCCTAACATGGTCAAAATGTAATCTCTCATGACTAAGTATTTCTTATTCATACAAAATTAGGAATTTCACTATGCTCCTGTTAGTTCTTACTAAACACACATGTTCTTTTTTTTTATATAAAAATATACTTTGTATTTTCACATTAAAATATACAATTTATAATTAGGGTTGGAGGAAAACACGCATGTGTGGACCTTACAGGGGTATCCCCTCTCGTGGGCTTAAGGGTCGGGGGTTTCACGTCGGGACAGACTGTTTTAAAAGATGATACTGGAAAGGCCACCAAACATAAGAAATCGTGCATGGAAAATTAACACGTGTTCATACCATTTGCATTTGATACGTTTGGTTTCCTCACGCCGGATGCGGTGGAGCTTCTTAATAGAGTACAACAGATCATGCATAACAATGTTATATCCCCTAGATCTACGATCGTAGTCTTCATAAGAATTTGCTTGACCGTACAAAAAGGCTTAGCGACGAAGTTTGTTATCCATTTGTCATCTCACTCATTGTACGATGATAATTAAATTAATTTCTAATTAAAATATACGAAAGTATGTCTTATTCATACAAGATATATTATGTTACTTGTTAATGAAAATTATTATTTACAAGAAATAAATAATTTCCAATTAATAATAAAAGTTTATTAATATTTATTAAAATCACTTTATAATAAATAATCAATTGTATAAATTTATTGTTAGTGTAACCCTTTAAGATAATATATTATTTAGCAATACCATTTTATAACAAGGGCGCTCTAACCAAAGCTTTCGTCGGAGGTCTCCGTATATGGGTGAACCACCCACAAGGGTTGTCTATGGAAGTGAAACGACGACATGAATGTTATGGAACGGAGGAGGAGCTCACATTTGGTCTCGCTGGAGAACTACGGTTTAGATGCTTGTCTTGCAAAGAGTGGTGAGAAAGTTGGAGAAGAAAGAAACTAGGAAAGGGAAGGGGGGGTTGTGGATATATATATATATATATATATATATATATATATATATATATATATATATATATATATATATATATATATTCTTTTTTTAGTCTAAAAATGATTAAAAAATAAAAAAAAAAATAAAAAAGAAATTATTAAGGGCAAAATAGTATTTTTATGGTTGGAATGATGAAGTGTGCAAGTTTTAAACAAATGAGGGACTGTCCGAGTTAATTTCTAAAAATAGTGAATGAACATGACTTTTGACATATGTACAAGTGACGATTCATGTAATTTACTCTTATTCTAATACTCAAATTTAAAACTTTATTTTATCTAGGGAAATAATAATTCATAAAATAGAAAATAGTAAACAAAGAATATACATGTCAATCGTAAGTTGCTGGTTTAAACCGGTTAAATACTAGTTTTAATAAATTGAGTGGGTTATATACTAGTCATACTTACATAGAGACTTAACAAAAAGAGAGACGGAGAGTGAAAAGATCTAGGTACTAGTTTGGCTGAGATGAAGCGCTGACAGAGTAGCAATTCAATAGTGGCTAACGAGTGAGGGAGGTTAAGCACCCCGGAGGCAACGACGTGATGTTCTTTTTTCGGTGAGCAAATCTTTTTCAACGAGCACTTCTTTTTTCGGTGAGTAGTAGTTTTCCGGTAGCAAGCACTTCTTTTTTCAGTGAAAAATGTTTTTCTAGATACAAATGGTGATCCGTTAGATTAGGGTTTTATATTTTCATAATCTCTAAGTTAATAAGTTGTAACCACTTTTCATTCCTCAGTTCGGTTTCCTAATAACTAGGATCTATTTTTTATGAATTGTTTTTGACTTTTTTTTATTAAAACCTGCTTTCATTTCTTAGTTTATTAGTCAAATCAAGTTAATTATATTGTTTTCTTTGAATTAATTATATTGTTTTCTTTGAAAGTTATTTAGTCATTAAATGATTCTCTTGTTACATCTTTGTTGTTCACAATTGAATAATTTAACCGGTATTCATGACTTAATCAGAAAAAGAAATATAATGAATTAATTGAATATAATATCAAAAAGTAGGGACTTTATAGAAGATTTCCATTTATCTCTTATCAAAAAAACACCATTCAAAATAATATGGTTTAAGATAAACGTTTTATATTATAAAAAATATTATTCAAAACAATGTAGTTCAAGATACATTTTTTCACGTATCTATATTATATTCTTCTTTCCCTTATATAATGTGACTCATTTACTTATACTATCCAACAACCTTGATCATGATATGACTTTCAAATTCTATTATTAGTTAGTAGTTATTTTATCACAAAAAACATAACTTTATCCCAAAGTTCTAAAGGATTTTTCTATGTGGTTTTAGCTTGCAAATATTGAAACTTAAAAGTGAAGCTTAAAATTATGTAAAACTTTTAAAAACTTGACTAGGTTGGAAATTTGTAGAATGTTGCTTGTAAAAAATAAACCACGATATAAATAATTTTTGATTCAGCACGATGTATATACATAATAAAATTTTAATGAACGTTTGAACGATCTCTTAATAAGGATACCGTTCAAAAAATTATAGTTCAGAATTCATGATTTACTCTTTCCTTTGTATAGTATCACTAATTTGCATCTATTATCTATCAATATTATTGGCTTTCAAAATCTAGTATTAATTACTAGGCATTTCATCATAAAAAGATGTTTTTTTTTCTCAGAGTTTTAGCTTCTATAAGTATTGAAACTCAAAAGTGAAGATGAAAATTAATTAAACCTTTTAGAAAACTGATTATGTTTCATGTTTATAGTATGTCGTTGTAAAAAGGTGACACCGGTTTTTTATAAAAATCATTAATAGCGAACATTTGAACAATGTTCAAACAAATTATAATTAAACCCTTAGTTTGAATATTACTTATTAAGGATACTATTCACAACAATATGGTAAAATATTTTTTTTCTTTATCCCACATTTCTTTACACATTTATCTTTCCTTTATATAATATCAATCATTTGCTTCTATTATCTATAAATCTTGATCATAATATGATTATCTATATAAATTTCCAATTAGTGGTCCTATTATATATATATATATATATATATATATATATATATATATATATATATATATATATATATATATAATATCCCATTGAGGCTTATGAACAGTACCCGAGCCAAGCCATGTATTATTCATCTGCTTCTGGATTATGTTTGAAGTTGAACGATTTTGGCCCCTATACCGTGTCTCTCATCCAATCAGCTGCTACACTGCCTCCCTCAATTAGTACACTGCTTCCACCATTCCTAAAACCCACTCGATAACTGATTGATCGTCTCCACCGCCACTTCCTTCTTCTTCATCACTACTCATACTTTGATTGAATCCTCCATCTTCCCTATTTGTCTCCTATGTGTTGTTTCCTTTCGAAGACCCTTCAATGTCACCAAGTGAAAGACTTTACAAATCTTTCTAATTACCTTGCAAGGTTCATGGTGTTCTTGCTGTATCTATGTAAAAGAAACTCCAAACCCTAACATCTATCTTGTTTCCTACTAAAGTTTTTACCCTCGATTAAGCGTCTTCATTTGTTATATGAGAGTCCAGTTATTTCCCTTAATTTCCTTTTCTATTCAGTCGTATGGTTTCCTTGTGTATGGTTTTCAAATATTCAATATGCGTAGTACATGGAGAGAACACTTTCTTTCATCGACGACACACACATCTGATACCGTCAACATGCACAATAGAGGCCGAATCGACCAGCGTCAAATCGCTCCTTTCTCCACCCTTATTACTAAACGCGCCGCAATCACCACATTCCCTATATGACCTTTGTCCCAGCTTGACTTGGATTCTTAGTCTCGTGTTTGATTTTTATGATTTAGTCCTGTAGTTTTTGTTTTGTTTAGTCGATTCCTAGGTTTTTATTAGCTTTGTTTGATACTCGTCAATCACAGGGATATGTTCGTCGGGATACGACAGGGGTTGGTGTTTTTTTATCTCTTGCTTCGTTGAGATCTATTTTGCTTAATTTGGTCATGAACTACGTCGATGTTATCTATACACTTCTCCTATAGGTGCATTTTTACTGGAATTAGTCAATTTCTTGCTTATTTTATTTATTGTGGTTTTTATGATTTGTTATTTCATGTAATTTTGTTGGAGTATCACCGCTTGCGTGGCTGCTACCAATCGGTGGGGTGATGTTTCACCTAAAATCTAGTTTTAGTTATGTGAATTAAACAAAGGCTTAGTAGCATACAGGTTATGCAGGAATATAGTTGTCAAGTCGATAGGTTCTATTGTTTCTTATTCTTTTTCTGAAATTATGATTACCTTTGAGTTTTTAGATCTGATTTATTGTTTAAATGCATCCACAACCTATGAACATGCTTTTAGTGGTATTTTGAATGCTCTACCCAAACTTCGAGGTGGGTAGTTTGGAAAGTTCTTAGTTAATGATTTATAATTTTAGTAGCTTAATAAACATTTTACTTTCATGTCTCATAGGGCAAAAAATGTAGCAAAGGCCTCAAAATTTTGTGATGATACTTTCAATCAACTCATTCAAGGTGCCTTTTCTCCAGGTGTGCTTTATGACACATTATGTATAAATGTATTGTTTTTTTTTTTTTTCTGTTTTTAATATTTTGTATCTTCACATCTTTAATATTCAATTATTTATAGATTTTTTTTATACTATTTATGATTTATTTGTAGGCAGTCGAGATAGTTCTCACTACACCCCACATAGATCAGCATACATATTTTTCAATAAAAACATGTTCAGGTTTCTATTAGTTGTCTATTATATTCTACTTTTTTTTTCATTTTTCATATATCGTCTGTAACATCCAAAAACTGTCAACCAATTAAAAACTTTTCAAAACAACTCATTTACTAATAAAAGTGTTTGCAAAAATACTTTTTCGAAAAGATTATTTAAAAATCAGTGTCTCCCAAGATGAACGACATAAAATTAGGATGTGTACGGTGCCTTTTCCTTGCCACGTTCCTCTGAAGTACTTGAAACCATAAACCAAAACTGTAAGAAATAAGCTTAGTGAGTTCCCCCAAAATACCACCACATAAACATAACAAATAATATATACAACAGCATGTCAGGTCAAATTAACCATCGGGTAGGAATACCCCAGGCCCAATCAACCTCCGGGTCCAGTCATCCATGGGATGGAATACCCCAGGTTGGAATGCCAATACACTATAGGTCCAGTCAACCATCGGGTTGGAATACCCCGGGCTCTGTCAACCATCAGGTTGGGATGCCAATGTACTATGGGTCTAGTCAACCATCGGGTTGGAATACCCCATGCCCAATTAACCATCGGGTTCAATCATCCTTGGGATGGAATATCTTAGGTTGGATTGCCAATATACAACGGGTCCAGTCATCCTCGGGATGGAATACCCCCAGGCCCAGTCAACCACCGGGTTGGAATGCCCTCGGTCTGTTAGCTCAAGCACATAGCATTAAAGCATCAACCACCAACCAAAATTTGTACACATATAACAAATACTCATATAACCGGCCAATAAACTATCAGATAGATCTACGTATCACTAAGAATAACATCATCCTATATACTAGGATACCGATCTAACATATCACTACAACACGATAACAAACTATCATATAATAGGATATCTAATCTAATGAGCCGGTCTTGGTGCCTTTGACCCGCAAGTACAGTGAGGAAAACTCACCTCTCAATCTGATCAATAGCTGATGAGTTCCCGACTCCGAATCTTAGCTACAACCGTCACCTATCCATCCAAATGCCCAATTCTCAATCATAATCCAAAATACCCAAAATACCATTGGTCAAACATTTTCAAAATCAGGTAAAAGTCAAAATTCCAAAAAGTCAACCGAGTCAACCCAGTTGAGTACGCCCAGTGTACGCGTTGGTTGAGCAGGCATAGGCCTGTTGACGACGTACGCGCATCTTACGCCTTGTACGCCCAGCGTACGCATCCGGCTGCCAACCCAACTAAGCCCATTTTCTAGATCCATCCCCAAAATGATGTCCTTGACCATAAAGTTTCCAACTTTATGGTCTTGCATGGCCATTAAGTGCTTAATGTCCAAACCCTATCTTGTTAACCCATTAAGACCATCAAACACATGTGTGGGTTATATACAACACTTAATATCATATTTTTATGGTTCATAATAGCATTATTATGGATAAAGTTTCCAAATTTATCCATTAGAATGGTCGCAACAAACAAGATCTAGTCTTTAAGACACAAAGGGACCCAAAAAGTGCATATTTTCAACTTAATCCATTAAGTCCACGTCTCTAATCTCCAGATCTGAATAAAAATGATGTTTGGATGGATAAAGTTTCCAACTTTACCCACAACAAGGTCACAAACTTTCAAGATCTAAACTTTATGCATTTAAAGTGACCAAAAGCTATTAAGACTCAAACCTAGCTAGATCTAACAATATCATCATCAAGATTCAAACTTTATACCTCTAGAAGAAAGATCAAGGTGAACAAAATTCTGGATCTACAAGCTCCAATGCAACCAACACTTATTCCATGAGTTTCTTCTTCTCCAAGGTGCACCAAAAACACTCCAAAGCACTTAAAAATGCCTTCTTTTTGCTCACAAGGCTCAATCTAGGATTAGGGTTTCAAGAGAGGGTGTCGGAGAAGTGGAGGCTGAGAATGGAGTGGGTTTTGGGACGTTAAGGAGATTTTATAGGGCTCAAACCACGAAAATAAGGTTTGGGCACTGATTGTGTACGCGCAACGTACTCAGGCATGCTTAGTACGCCCAACGTACTCAATTTACGCCCAACGTACTCAATTTACGCCCAACGTACGCGGCTAACCCAAAAATCGTACTAACTTCAATGGCCATAGCTTCTGTGTTCCAAATCTGTTTTCGAAGTTCTTTATATCCACAGAAAGGTATTGAAGAGTTCTACAATATTATCTAAATTCTTCGGCTAAAAACATGTCGAACAAAAATCCATATTTCATGCAAGAACCCGGCCTATGACTTTTCCCTTTCTACTCTTCAGTCGAAAACACAATTCAAGGGTAATATCTCTTAACTAACATTACTCCTTCCACGAGGACTAAACATTTACTCCTTAAGGCCAAAAGCCTTACACAATTGACTTCTGGCCCATGGCCCAAAAATAGCAGGAAACAGGATGTTACAATTCTCCCCCACTTCAATTAGATTTCATCCTCAAAATCCGTCTCGATTACCATTTCTAAAACAACAGCAACATATTCCATGAACTCCATTTAACCATTCCGAAATCAAGGAATTTTCTAAATAAAACTCGAGAGACCACTCGAAAACCCCCAATTGCCAACAAGCAACCCAATAACTTGAAAATGCTCAGACGCAACAATTTTCTTTCTTTCCCTAACTGCATGACCCAACTTCTAGATAAAATCACACAAATCTGGGACTCTCAGGGCTGGAAACACCGAATCAATTCTATCAATATGCTTCCCGAGACCGGGAACTCATCAGATCTAAATTTTCGAAGCTATAATCCAGGATTGACATTCATCCATTCATTGAATTCACCCCTTGCCTTTGAGTATGATCACTACCAAACACGCAGAAAAAGAACTCGAACACATCAATCGCGAATTTCCATCAACTCCAAATCCATAAGATGTACCATAAGCCTTTCATAAACCCTTGACTCTATGTCACACCATTTCCAGCCACTTCTCCTACGAGCAAAGATGATAAATCCAATCATTTTCACATTTGCCTCCAACCCTTAACAACTCAGGTGTACCCCTACCTGGCAATCACTCGAGACATCCACAAAGAACTTCATGATTTGAAACTTCATAACTGATACGCAACCTTGATAACCAAACCCCTAATAATAATTTGCGAACAAATGGGACTTATAATGCAAACACTCCGCAGAGACTTTATAATGCACGTCTGATACTCCCAACCACCCTTAATTGTTCACTTTATTTATACTAGCTGATTCGTGAGTCTTCTAACTTCCATCAATGCGTCAACACCGAAAGTACTACAAGCAGGAGAAATCAACAATCATGATCATTGTGCCAACAACCTATGTCTGTAAAACTCAAGACCGGCACCACGGGGGCCTAAATATACTCAACCTCATTCAACCGCCTTGTAGGAACCCAAATAATGCTAACCCAGCGCAACAAATCCATACTATTTTACCACGCACAATTCATTTCACAAAACAACTGCTACCAATGTAAAACCCTACGAAATCATGGTCGCACACGACCCGAGAATAGGATAAACGGTTGTACTCTTGATCTAATTCAAAGGCTATAACCCAAAAAGAAGCATGCATATAATTCTAACCAAGCGCTCCATTAATATCTTGACCAACCCATATATACCCCTCTTGGAAATCTCTAATGAACTTACCCCAATACACACCCTTAGGGAACCAATAACCTCAGAGTTCAAATGAAATGACAACCTTAATCATTAACAGAAGACATCTGCACGATCGATCGAAACAAGATTCCATACTTGACTGAAACTGAACAGATTCCACCACTACGTAACTAGCTCGAAAAAACTTCCAAGTTGATCCTAGATGCTACCAAAACCTAATCCTGATATGAACCAAAATTCCACGCCACCATTGAGGGTAAACATACCCAGAGACAAGATGAACATAAAACATACTGAACTTGATGATAAGTTGACACATCATTTGAACTTCGACTGTAACAACTTGAACTTTCGAAGTACCTCCACTGAATGATGAATGAAACGACAAATAATCCAGGACGCATTGACATAGTTCTAATGAACCAAAACCCACACGTAGCTGAATGTACCCAACTCTGAAACTGATTTCCTGGTCGACCTCTACCCAAGCTAGACTGTAAATAGAAATCCATACAGCGAGCTAAAAATTCCCTCAACAACTGATACCCAACGTTAGTGATCCTAGTGGATCCTCATCTAATCATTGGCACCCCCAAAGGATCCAATAGCTGCAACGACCTCCTTGACCAACTACTTCCTGTTAAGAAACAACTCATGTATCTCCTGAACACATACATCCGATTGCCACTTACTCTATACGTCTGCCTTGACCAAATCCTGAACCGAGATTCCACACACCCACACCACAGATCCCTATGAGCCAGCTCTCCCCCACTTAGGGTTCGAACTACCACTCACTGGTTTTTGCAACTCAGCCATATCTCAAACCGACTTAATGGGGTACAACCATCCCTGATCCTGGAATGTATAACAAACACAGGATGGTCTTCCAGATAAGGACCAATCAAATCCTAAGAGAATTCTGAATATCAAGTGAAGACCTCTGAAACTTCCAATCATAACTACTTAACATTAAGGAATTGATGCAACTGCATAAGCCAAACACCAACTTAGTATCCAAAACATTCAGTCTTCTCCTACAGTCCCGGCCGTCAATCTGGTACTTGACATGCCTATATCCCAAGAACATGGATCCTTGATCACATCATAAAGAATCCATACCGCATCAATCCTCATGCACACTCCCACGCTGACATATTGTCGCCAAACTCCACGACCAACAGACCTTATGCTAGGTTTACATCCAATTTCTGAAAATCACAAGTCTGGTCACTCCTTCTCCAAACTAAGAAAACTAAAAGGGCATAACCCTTGCCACAGATAGAGACATTCTAATCCATCAATCATCCGTTCCACTTCTAGCTGCAATCCACAAGCCGATCATAACAATCGTTTGATTTTTGAGTCTCGCGACTCGAATGTACGACCTCAAGAAAAATCCTTGAGACCTCAAAATCAACAAACTCATCCAGTTTTGTACCATTCAACCCAAACCGACCTCGCAAACTGAGGCCCAAAACAATTACCAGACCCATCCTCACCGCAGAGCAACCATAACCAAAAGATTGAAAGATATAGAACCACTACCACAAATCATGGTATCAAACCATGCTATCTTCCCCGACGAGGCCTTAGAATCCCCGAAACTCTCCCTGATTCGAGTATGGATCCCGTGCTTCTAGTCGTATGGGCCTAATACTACCTTCCACCTGTATCCATATTTTCTTCAAGGATCATCTTGGGTCCTCTAAGACCTACTCATAATAATACTCCGAATACCTACTCAACCGCGAAACAACCGTACTAAAATACTTCCTAGGCTCTCCTAGGATTTCCCTGCCTCCCCTTCCATCAACTGTTGAAGGACTCCCATCATTTTCAGCCAACCACTTCATGAATACAATTACATCCAACAAAACTTAAATAATCTTTCGATTAAGGACCCAACCCCACACCGGTTAGATTCAAACTAGAGCTGCGTAATAGGGCCGAATTCTTCACCCTAAGATTATTTAACCTCTATACCATGTAACTTAATGTATTCATTTGATAGTTAGCTCCCATCAATGTGAGTCCCACCAAGCACAAAGCAAGAAACATTCGAGCAGCGAAGTCGACTGGCACTAAGACACAATAAAATCAGACAGATCCTCATACGAAATTCTTGATCTCTACAGTGACTAATAGTTATCACGCTGACCTGCCATGAACTGCACCCACTCATGAAACTTCCACCAACCCTGCAGCCACTCGTGCATGCTAATCATACATATGGATCCCATAGACAGTCGAATACTTGACTAAACCCTAAGCCCTTTATCATACAAGAATAGGAAGTAAAGCTAAATCAAACATTCTCAGGCTATAGAATCTTTGGTATGTACAACTATGATGCACACACCAAGAAACTACCGTAATGATGTCAATTTCATATAAGAAAGAACGCTAGGCTATTAGACACTATATAATTAGGTATCTCTATCATGCAATTCATGAAGATCCCTAGCCTATACTAGCTTGTTGGTTTAAATATCACAATATCAAATAACAATGTAGTAATTTCGGGTCAACTTACTGGCTCCGGCTGATTGTACACATCGCATCTTTTCTTAACTATTTTGAAAACACTTTTTGACAATCATTTTAAAGCCCCTTTCATTTCCTTAGTTTGAGACTGGATTCACATGAGTGTTCCTCCAATGGACTCAAACCAAGGCTCTGATACCAACTTGTAACATCCTAAAAATTTCAATCAATTAAAAACTTTTCAAAACAACCCATTTACTAATAAAAGCATTTACAAAAGTATTATTTCCAAAACATTATTTAAAAATCAGTGTCTGCCAAGATCAACGACATAGAATAACGATGTATATGGTCACACCTTTGCCTTTCCACGATCCTCTAAAGTACCTGAAACTAGAAACCAAAAATGTAAGCACGAAGCTTAGTGAGTTCCCCCAAAATACCACCACATAAACATACCAAAATAACATATACAACAACATGTCAGGTCCAATCAACCATCGGGTAATACCCCAAGCCCAATCAACCTCCGGGTCCAGTCATCATTAGGATGGAATACCCCAGGTTGCAATTCCAATACACTATAGGCACAGTCAACCATTGGATTAGAATACCCAAGGCCCAATCAACAATCGGGTTGGAATGCCAATATACTATGGGTCCAGTCAACCATCCGGTTGGAATACACCAGGCCTAATCAATCATTGGGTTGAATCATCCTCGGGATGGAACACCCCAGGTTGGAATGCAACTATACAACGGGTCCAATCATCGTTGGGATGTAATACCCTTGGGCCCAGTCAACCATCGGGTTGGAATGCCCCCGGTCTGTTGGCTCAAGCACATAGCAGTAAATCCTCAACCACCAACCAAAATTTATACACATATAACAAATACACATATAACTGGCCAATAAACTATCAGATAGATGTACAGATCACTCAGCATAGCATCATCCTATATACCAGGATACCGATCTAACATATCACTACAACATGATAACATACTATCACATAACATGATATCTAATCCAATGGGCCGGCCTTGGTGCCTTCGACCTGCAAGTACAGTGAGGAAAACACACCTCTCGATCTGATCAAAAGTTGATGAGGTCCCGACTCCGAATCTCAGATATAACCGTCACCTATCAATCCAAATGACAAATTCTCACAATCCAAAATACCCAAAATACCCCTTGGTCTAACTTGGTCATAATAAGGTAAAAGTCAAAATTCCAAAAAGTCAACCCAGTCAACCTAGCTGAGTACACCCAACGTACTCATCTGTAAACCCAACGTACGCATTGGTTTACCAGGCACGGGCCTGTTGACCACGTACGCGCAACGTATGCCTTGTACGCCCAACGTACGCTGTTGGCTACCAACCCAACTTAGTAAGAGCTTAATCCTTAAGCTCTTAAGCCCATTTACCAGATCCAAGCCCAAAATGATGTCCTTGACTATAAAGTTTCCAACTTTTCGGTCTTGCATGGCCATTTAGTGCTTAATGTCCAGACCCTATGTTCTTAACCCATTAAGACCATCTAACACATACATGGGTTATACACAACACTCAAGATCATATTTTTATGGTTCATAATAGCTCCATAACGGATAAAGTTTCCAACTTTATCCATTAGAATGGTACCACATCCACTAATTAAGGGGGTTGTCATTTAGATCGAAAAAGCACTACATGAGGATGTCAATTCCTAGATGGGAAACTTATGAGTTGGCAGTCGAAAAAGCAGACGTGTGTATCGATTTCGACAGCTGAGGCTGAATACATTGTTGTTGTGGCTTGTACATCTCAAGTGATCTGGATCCAAATCCAACTACATGACTATGCGATTAACATGAAGAAACTTCCATTAGATTACGATTATCAAAGCGCAATTCGCATGTCATAATCCAGTTCAACATTCGAAAACTAAGCATATTGCACTTTGATACCACTTCATCAAAGATCATGTTGAAGATGGCAATATTGAAGTTCATTTTGTTAAAACAACTGATCAAATTGCTAATATTTTTGCAAAATCATTGGACAAAAAATCATTTTTAAGAATTTAAATGGGTTGGGAATGATGGAAGCTTGTTATGTTCCTAATTCTGCATAATTCTACTTGGATTTGATATGTGAAATTGTTAGACTAACTTTTGTTAGTTGGACTAACTTTTGCTAGTTGAACTAATTTTCGCTAGTTGGAATAACTTTCGTCTGTTGTTCTAACTTTCATTACTTGTCCAATCCCCATTCAGTAGTTATTGTTCACATTAAGCATTCGACTCACTTTGCATTTGACTTATATCTGATTCATTTAGTGCAAGTTCACAACCAACACATGGAATTAGTCTCTCGATTGGAAATACATACCTTTGGTGAGCGCTTGATTGTAGGAAATCTCTTTGGAGATGGGAAATCATTGGTTTGTGTGCGAAATATTTGTTATCTCTAACAAATAACCAATGTTGGTGATATCCCTTTTTTGTCTTTTCTTTATAACATTCAAAAATCCAAACAGATTTTCTTATTTTTTTCTTTTTCTTATAAAATTCAAAAATCTAAAAATATTTTCTTATTTTTTTTCTTTTCCTTATAAAAATCAAAAATCCAAAAATATTTTTGTTTTCATTGGATTTTCATTTTCAAAAATAAAAAATTCCAAACATATATTTTCTTTACTTTTTTTTAAGATTGGAGAACTCCATTGTAACAACGTGCTGCACTTTCGCATGCCTAACGAGAAGATCCATAAGGAGCTTGTATGATACGAAACTTTGGTACTAGTTAAGTGTCCCTAAGGAGAAAATCCATACAGAGCTTGTATGATACGAATATTTTTGCAACATGTTGTCCATAATCCTCATAGACTCTTTGTGTACCAAGCCTTAATGAAAATTTTCATACAAAAGTTTCTTCCCACTTAGGCTGTATTCATAATAGTTGACGATATACCTTTCACTTCTCATATTGAGTAAAGAGATTTATGTTATGTCTAATTTTTCGTAGAGGTACAATGAGTTTCTGCATCCAATCTATTTCACCCAAAATTTCTAACACGATCACACAATGACGTATGTCCAAGATATCATTGGTCGAAACCAAACAGGATATAGGTATGTCACAAATCTTTGTTTATGATCCTAAATCATTTTTCCATGATGAAGGTGAAACCCAAATAACCAAAACTTAATAAATTGACGGTGAACATTTAATTTTCAAGATTTTAATGAAACATTTGTTTCACTGTACCACTTTTGATGTTCAAAATCTCATTTTCATTTCTTTTATGTGATATTAATGAAATGTACTCATCCCAAGCCATTTCTTCCCAATAGATCCAGATTTTTAACTTTTATGAAATGAGATTTTTGTATGAACATCTATCTATCTTCTTCGTTACTGCAAATGAAGCCTCCCATGAACCTTATTCAAAGAGGCCCTCCGTTACTCCTTATCGAGTTTTCGATTGTAATTCACAGGAAACAACACAAGCAATTCGACATCTCTCTTGTTGACGAATGAAGCGTATTTATGCCTGGGATCTATCTACTTTTATATCAAAAATTCTTTAATATCACAATTTCCAAAAATTTCTTAACTTGATTCTATCTTTTCTTTTGGCACACTTAGGCACTGAAATTCTCGAGGTTATGGGTATTACCAACTCAGACCTATATTTTGCAAGTATGGAAAATGATTATGCTTATCATTCCCATAAGTGAATAAACATGGCCTCCAGACCGACGAATGGTTCTTGATTGGGGTCGAAACATATGACGATTCAGTTTTGGTTGGGAGAGGCGAAATATTCGTTGGTGTAACGACCCAATTATTTTTTATATTCAAAATATAATATTAAATCATCATAAAATAAAACCAGTCGTTACCCTTTGAAAACTACAATTAAGGTTATCAAAAACTTCCAACCGTACTTATAAAATATTATTTGAAAGAAAACATTAGCGGAAGCAAAAACATCCCATCTTTAAATACATAACATTTTTTTTATATAAGACTTCGAGAGATGTCGCCTACAGTCACACCGGTCTCCTTTCTTTATTAAAACTTGATGATCCTGAAAAATGTTAAATAACAACGGGTAAGCATAACGCTTAGCGAGCATACACATTACTCTATCATTATCTAGATCACTTACTTACACATAACACATATCACATAAAACATAACATAACATAAGCATTCCTAGCACATATTGTTGGTACCAACCATACCATTGTTCCCTCTTCCTGGAACTATCCCCCCTACCCCTAAATAGGGAATAAGATATAAGAGTGCAGTTTGCCTCACTAGAGGTGAAACCACATTCTGCATTACCTTGTTCACCCTACCGGATTAGGGTATCCGTGAACAAAACATGAAACAAGTAATTCCTACATAATACTGAGTTAGTGTAACTCACCTCTCTTGATAACTTGAAATAATATAGATGAAATAGCGAACTGAACTTCCTTCTTTTTGAACACCTACACCTCAATTATAACACTTACTTAACATGTGCTTCATAACTATACTTTAAAATACTTATCGTTGTATTACTTTAACTTTTCTTTGATTATAGTGTTCTGTTCGGGACCTGATTTCTTAACTTTAAATTCATGATTAGGTTCCGATAAAATTTTATTCATATAGATCCCTCTTTTATGTTTCTGGTAATATAACGATCTCATCCTAACAATTTTTACAACTTAGCCAACTTGAGCTGTTACTTTCTAGACTTACATGCAAAGGTGGTAAATTTTACTCTATGAGGGTCAAGATTTCAATCTTAGGAAACATTCATGGTATACAAAACATTATTCCCTCACCATAACATCTGACATTTCATTAATTGGAGTTTTGTAGAATTAAATATGCACATAACAAGTTGATGTAGCATTTCAACAAATTTCTGGACCACTCTTCACTCTTCGAATAAACTGTGCAAATATAAAAGGAATTAAATAAAGACATTTAAATGGAGAAAACTACACATCCATATATAACTACAGGATTTGAAATTTTGGCATTTGGAGTTCTAGGTAATTTATTATGATTTTTAGAAGACAAAACATGAAATATGTGACAACACAGACCATTATGAGAAGATTGACCATTTTACCCTTCAAGGATTTGGAATTTGGAAAAGTGATTCAAAGTTTGAAGTAACTAGACACGCGAAGCTTTCCATAAATGTAAGTCTCATGATTTTTAGGTGATCATATTGCCTTGAACGAAATTTAGAATTTGAAGGGCAGAATTGGAAAAATGAATCATTTAGCTTTTAAGCCACTTTTGGTGTCCCATTACGGACTTAATGATTAAGATTTCAATTACACTTTTAAACATGATTATTATTTAATTAATAGACTATTGAAAATGTATAATTCATTTTAACTCAACAGTCTTTATACATGGCTTAATGAGAATTCAAAGTTATGAACTTTACATAAGACATCACTTTTACACATATTAGGGTTAAGTTACTAACTTAACCCATTAGGCTCCTTAGGACACCTATTGGCTGGAAAACATGTTTCTTAATAGTTGCACTGCCTGATGGTGGTCTAATGGTGGCATTCTGGTGGTCAAACCACCAAGAACACAAAGTATGTTGCAATTTTGGTTTATCATACAAGAAGTACTTTCAAGAGATTTTTTTTTGGTGCATGGACTTTCATTGATAACTATTCCATAGCCACCCAACATAAATATTGCTCTCTACAATTGTGTAATCTAGGTTTGAAAGTAGATTACCATAATGATGAAAACTAGGGTTTCTTATTGTTTCATATGAATATAACTTTAGAGTTTCATTCTCTTGCACCCAAACAATATACGAAAGAGAAAAAGGACATAAATATGGCATTAGCATCATCACCACCCACTGCCACCATGGCAGTGGTGGCCGGCGGCGGCAGCCACCACCTCAATGGTGGTGGTGATGACGTTTTGGACAAGAACAAGAAGAAGGAAGAGATAAATAAGGAGGAATACCTCTTGATTGAATCCCTAACACGAAATAACCTCTGATCAGGCCTTCTCCTTCCTCTAATTTACTTTTCCAATGGCCAAAACCATATCCCGGAATGGCAGCGGCTGCAGTGGCGTTTTTCGGCGGTAAAGGTGGTACTAGGCGATAGTGACGGCGATGGTTGAACCCTAAAACGGAAACGAGATTGAGAAGGGGATTCTAGCGCATTCTGCTTCGATTAAACGAGGGGGAATGAAGAGTCTGCTTCCCCCCGACGTCTCCAAAATAAAACACATGCATCCATTGCAAAATTTCTAATCTCGACAAAAACAGTCCCTCGTACACATTTGTTTACTTACAAGGTTTAGAAAATGGCACATTCTACCCTCGCTTCCCATATTCCTATCATTTACTCCTTAATCCTAAATTATTTATTATTTTTTATTAATTTATTAATTTATTTCTTATTTAATTCTTTAATATTTATCGAATGCCTTTATTCATTTTAATCGCTGATATACTTCCTTGGAATATTTATCCATAATTAAATGATTACACTTATGAATTTATAAAATCGTTTTCGAATTACTAATGAGAAATAGGGCGCTACAGTTGGATGGGACGGTTCAGTACTTTCTCGTGGATCGAGACAAAAAATGATCATCACTTTTACACGTGGCAGGTTTATGTGTTGATGGTTAAGTAACCCACTTTACACGTGGCTTTCTCCGATCGGGCAACGTTTGAATTCAAATTTGACACCGGTTATTTAAGGGAGATGATCATTCACATTCCAATTTTACATTCCTAGAATTCACGCAAAAAACCCTAACTGTTCTTTGCAAATACAATCGTAAAAATTCTCTCTTGATTGCTTACAATGCTTCCTGAAAAAAATATTGTTGATCAATTCAGCACCAACGATTAAGAAATTTTGCAACCTTCTACCAAGATTCAACACAATAATCCTTGGTTCAATCCTTCGATCAGCAAGTATCTTGAAGAACTACAAATGTTGGTGTAAGTACTGAACGATTATTTTCTTGCTTATGCATTATAATGCTTATTTGTGATTCCAATGAAGTGGTTGTCCTTGGCTGCTTCTACTATTGTTTGTAAAAGGACAACTGGAATTGTTACGTTCTAGTTGACATTGAACAAGACGAAGAAACTAACAAAGAAGCAATTTGCCCAAATCTTAAAGTTACTTTCTATAGGTGAAGTCTATGAATTTACAACTGAGTAGGTGATCCATATGTTCAATGAGATGGGTCATCAATCCACTCTTTCGGCTATCAGTCACTTCAGGAAGTCGAATCTTCCAAGCATTTGGAGTTTTTTTTGGAATTACTCTATGGTGTTTGACATGTAGAACTTTAGGCTTGGATAAAGAAAAACTTGAAGGTTACTTGATAATGGTTGGTTTGTACTATGGCTTGAATGTTGATTACGCATCTTTTCTTTGGGTTGAGTTTGGGAATTCGATTTCTCATTCGAAGATGAAAACTGAAGTTTCAAGTGCTAAGTTTTGGGGAATGATTTTGAAAGAGGTATATTCTCAAGAACATATTCTTATTCCTTCTGATGTTGATGTTGCTCAATTTGTTCCAATGACTATTACTAAGACTGATGTTGATGTTGCTATGATTTTTCCTACGGTTGCTCGAATTCCTGATCGATGCTTAACTTGGTAAAACATACTAATCAATTATTTATTGAGTATAAATCTTCTGTGACAACCCGATATTTCAAATCCATGTAATGTTCAAAGTCAAATGTTAAACCTATTTTGGAAATCAATAAAAATGGCGTCAAAAATGAAGTGTTCTAAAGTCTCAATTGGGTTGCATAAAATGTTAGATATATTGTCAAGGTTTCCAAATATATAAAGATCACTCAAATCCGAGTTATAACGAAGAAGTTATGACTAATCGAAGATTCACGACAAAACCGGTAAAACACTGCCAAGTGTAAAATGTGAAATTTCAATATAATACTTTTTAGCCTTCAGTATCTAAACGAAAGTCGTAGATTATGTTAAACCGTGAGCATACATAAAAAGAACGCCCAAATATGACTTCGTATGAGGAAGTTATGATTTTTCTAAGTTTCGGAACATCAATAGACAGCTAAAAACTCGAAATAAAGATCGAGCGATTTTTAGCCGACACAACCTAAACGAGAATTGAAGGTCTCGACAATAGTAGTACAACGGTAAAAAGACAGACGAAAACGGACATCGGATGAAGAAGTTATGGATTTTTAACGGAATTACCCTGTCCTGGCCTATTAAATAATATAAAATTAAAAATAAAATCAAAATTAGCCGACAAAGTCTAAATACAAGTTGTAGATTATATTCTCACCTACGCGTGGATATAAAGAACGTCAAAAACGGAGCTCGTATGCGAAAGTTACGCATTTTTGAAGTTTTTGGCACACACTTCGAGGCTTATCCGAAGGAGTACGCCCAGCGTACTTCGGAGTACGCCCATCGTACCGAATGGAGGGCCTCGGATCGGCCACGTCGCCCCTACACCCTCTACTGCAGTCCCATCCGAAGACTGGAGACCGGAGACGTCATCGCTGACGTACGCCCCGCGTACGAGGGTACGCCCAGCGTACGAGGTACGACCCGCGTACTTCGGTGTACGCCCAGCGTACGAGGGCAGCTCCCCCTCCTATAAATGGCATGCGTACTTCCGACTTTTATTGCTCATTTCACTCTTCTATCCCACTTCTACTCTCCGGTTAGCACCCCGAGACGACCCCGACGCCCCGGTTATGTACCCAAGTCCCGACGAAGGTCCGAAGCTCCGAGATTCCCGAGAAATTCACCACTTTTCGGTCGAGGTGCCGCCCGAGAAAATCTTGTTTTCTTCAAATCACCACACTTTCCCGGTGAGTTCATTCCCCTACATTTCCACGTCTTTTTCATGTTTTAGGGGGGAATACAAGTGAAACACAAGAAAAACTTATGTTTAGAATACGCACCGTTTTATATGGTTTCGAATATACTACTTACATCGTGTTTGTAAATGTTAAACAACATTAATACCAACGATACACTTTTCATACAAAGTTGGTATTACGTCAGGTTTTTATCACCAAATGGAACACACTTGTGAAAAACTATAATAGGTATAGATTACGAAATATTCATGACAACTTTACATAGACACGATAAAAAGGGAAATGCTTTTATTTACAAGTAATGTGGACTTTTCATTTCGTAAATCTATTGATACTAAGTTTTGTGAGACATCCGGCTTTACCGTACTCTCGAGTACGCATTTCAAGTCCTGTATTATAAACCATAATCTCTTGTAGGGAGAGTGTGATACTTGTGTATAGATCTATACGGGATTGACAATCCCACACCTAAACTGTTAGCTACAGTTAGACCGGCAGGTCTGGGGTGACAACCGTCATAACACTGCAACGCCTGAAGAACGTTGTTACAGGCAGTCTGGGTCAATAGCATGGTTATAAATCTCACATGGAATATCGAAATATTTTGATTTACGAGATTCTTAAATGCATTCAGTGTTACATTATATATGTATAAATCCACTTTCACCATTTTAGCATAAAAGATACTATTGCATCCCAGCCTTTGGTACTTTTTCAAACTATCACACATACATAGAAAATATTGGATTTTCTGGAAAACAAGTTCAGTTATTTTTACTGAAAGACATACAAATTTTAGTACAAAAACGCTTATGAACTTACCAACTTAATTGTTGACACTTTTTCAAAACTACTTGTATTTCTCAGGGAATCAGTAATACAGGTAACCATCAGCTTTTGGAGAAGAAACGCTAAGGCGTCTGATATCAAAACATTTTGAATCATCATATTTGTAATATTCTTTTGAAATATGTATTACATGCAACGATGTAACTTTTATTATATTTATGATGGTTGGGTTACTTTCTTTACAAATATTCAACTGTTATGATACTACGTGAAGTCACCCACCCCCGAATGTTTCCGCCATTCTGGTTTGGGGGTGTGACAGATTGGTATCAGAGCATTGTTTATAGTGAACTATGTATATCGAACCACATAAGATATACAAACTATAAATGCAAAGGGACTAAAACCCTCTGACAAAACGTTTTGATAAACGATACTTTTAATAAATTCATATATATATATATATATATATATATATATATATATATATATATATATATATATATATATATATATATATATATATATCTTTTATATAAAAGTATAAGTACACGCATGCATCGGTCTCGTATCAAAAAAAAAAATTTACAAAAGTATTAAGGCAAGTTGCAACACTACGATTAGACCTCGATGTATTTAATCAGATCGAGAATAAATATAGCCTGATCAAATATATTTATCCTGGATGTGACCAACGTATGTCAAGGAATGGTCGTAGTGAGCAACAAGTCGAAAACTTACCAAAGAAAATACTAGAATCAAACTTACCAATTTGAAATACTATAGGAATATTTTATAAAACCATAAGAACTATAATAATCGTGCGAACCTCGATATTTAGTTAAAATTAGAAATTGTCAAATAAATTAAAATTTTATAAAAAATTTTCATTTTTACTCCCAGGTTTTTATATAATTCTCTTGCCTCTATTTCTCGACTAGACAAAATGGCAGGATTTCACATTCCCGGGGATCCCTACTACCCTAACCAGGGTAATGGAGTCTGGATTGAAGAGGACCCAGAGGAAGATCCCGAAGAGATTCCCGAGGAGGAGCCAGAAGAGGATTCCGAAGAGGATCCCGAGGAAGACCCAGATGAAGAGTCAGAAGAGGAAGGAGATGGTGGGAGCACTGACTCGGAACCCAAGATCTACAATCCTCCCCGAGGAGCAGCAAATCCCCAAAGGAACTTTCAGGGCTCGGCGCCCCGTTGGGCTTTGGATCTGAAGCGATGGAGCAGGGAACAAGGGCAACGCCCACCCTACGGCATGACACGAGGCTTTTATAACTTCAGCAACGGGGGTTCGGCTGACAGGGCACTCCCTGTCATGGTTCGTCGCATTGCCAACCAAGGCGAGCAAGTAAGAGTGAATGCCAGCCAACTCTTGGACATTGGGGCCACCGTTGCTGTCACTGCGGTACGTCTTCGTCGTCTGGACGAAGAACATGATCGGACAATAGAGCACACCTTTTCCCTTCAGAAGGACATTACTGCTACTAGAGCCGAAGTAAGGGAATTCCATAAGAACCAACCCGCAATGGAGAGGTGCATCATCGAGGCTAAACGTCAAGTAGCCCGAGCTCAGACTTCCACAACCACATACCATGGTCCGCAGCGTGCCACCCGCTCGGAGTAGAGCGCGTACTTCTGGAGCTATGTATATATACTTATCAACTACGTGTTGGTGTTACTCTTTCATTTTAAATGTAAACCCGACGGATTGTGAGTGCAGAATTCGGGGGGCCCGAATGCTGTCAAATTTTCCCTTTATCATTGATGTACCCTAGACCCATGTAAGGTCAAATTTTCCTGATCGTTGTATCAAATATTAATATCAATGAGAATGACACGCATTTATTATTTCATTGAGCATACCATTAAGTTCTTAAGATACTAAGGAAATCATACACTTATTATTGAAAGTTTCCATTTACTTACAAATTTTGGTAATGTTCGGAACGCAAAGCATATGATACTAAGACTGTCCATAATCATTTTTGAAGACTTATCAAGAATTCGTATCTTAACTTATGGCAGAATCATGCCACCAAGAAGGAATCCTCGACGCTTCAATACTACAGGAGCACCAACACCACCTCCACCTCCACCTCCGTCGATGGATGGTGCTACCTTTCAGGCTACTGTAACAGCTGTCGGAACTGTAGCAATGGCACAAATGAGTAACATCGGATCAGGAGGAGGAATAAATAGCTCTACTAATGGCCAAAACCAGGGACGTTCCAGGGAATGTACTTATAAGGACTTCTCCAACAGCAAACCCACCCCCTTTAATGGAACTGGGGGAGTAATGGCTATATCCCAATGGATAGAGAAAACGGAAGCCGTGTTCAAGATATGTGATGGGTTTTCAGCATTCTAACACTCCTATGGTGTACATGCAACCCTAGAAACCTTGGATCTATGTTTTACTAAGATACATGCAAATAATTATTTTTCCAAGGTTCTTATCCTAACTAGCATGACATGGGGTACTTGAATCAAATAAAACTAGTAGAATTACTTACCTTGTACTAGTAGTTGATTGCTTGGAGTTTGAGAGCCTAGCACCAATAATGTGGATGCCTCAAATGGAAGTCACAAATCACCACAAACTTGGAAACTTGAGAGAATAGTCACAAACTTCTTGAAATCGGCCCTGTTAGTTTACACACATCAACTAGTGCAATTTCAAGAACCAAAGCCTCCTTTATATAGTGTGGTGGATTAGGGTTACACCCATGTAAACCCTAATACCCATGTCTTTTCATTTCCATGAGATCCATGGGTCAAAGCTCCATGGAGTATCCATTGACTTTCCATGCAAGCCTAGCCCATTCCAAATAAGCATTAGCCCACACTATATAAATACAAGAGCCCATATTTAATTAGTCATACTTTTGATCTCTAAATTAATTCTAAATTAATTATAGATCAACACTAATTAAATAATATGATTTTATATTAATATATTAGAACTTATAATATATTAATAAATCATAACTTATACTATTCTCAAAAGATTATCCGTAAATTGTTCGGGTGAAGTGCAACCCAAATGGACCATGCCGGGTCGGGTCAAGTACATACCAAAGATAGTTATGGACTTAGAAACTATCTCCAACAGTCTCCCACTTGGATAAGTCTAATAACTATAGTTGCAAGTATGACTTCAGGAACCGATCAGCAATCGTAGCTCTTAAAACTCTGTTGAACTATGAAGAACCATTTTAGATAAGTGATCATATAATCCTCTGTTCTAGATATCAGCCGGACAAATACATGGAACATGGTCTTGCTTATTGTCCAACATTTGTTTCCCGATTTCTGATTTGTTTGACATAGAACTTAACTGAACACATCAATTTAGTTCTGACCAGGCCCGATACATAGGTCAAAACAAAATCATCGAGGGGCCTAGATATCGCTTCTAATCCTAGAAGGAACAGATAAACTTCGACTCATATGTTTGCTCTACTACTTGTTGAACTACACACAAAGGCACGGTTTATAACATCGAGTTACCAATGCGTTTTCGTGCAATCAATGCATAACCAACTCATAGGCAACAAATCATATCTCTAGGTTTGAAGACTTATATGATATTACCGTCTCACGATCACTCGAGATAAATTCCATGAAGTGATACAAGTGAGCGTGGGTTGAATCCAATACTTAGAACTTATGAGCACTCATGAGTGTTGTAGCCCCGCTTTGTCTAACATCTTAGACCTCTACAAGCCAACCCATGACATTCTTGATTCATATCTACTTCCAACATATGACCAACTGTGGAGAGTTTGAATAATATGATATAAACCATAACATAATTATTCTGGAAGTCAAAACATGCAAAAAGAAATAATAGTAAACGATTGACAAGAGATAGCAACACTTTACTCATAAATAACAACTTTTATTTATCATCAAATGTCAATTACAAAATTTCAAGATTATCTAACTACTAAAACTAATATCATCCTTCAACCCTATGCTCCGAGCATGCTGGAGATGCTTATCCCGAGTCAGTCCCTTCGTGAGGGGATCTGCTGGGTTCTCATCCGATGATACCCTCTTTGCCACGAGGATTCCTTCTTCTATTCGATGTCTGATGAAGTGATATTTTCTGTCAATGTGTCTGGATCTCCCATGATCTCTTGGTTCCTTGGCTAAGGCAACCGCACTATTGCTGTCACAGAAAATCTCCATTGGCTCCTTTATAGCTGGTACGACTCCAAGGTCTCCGATGAAGTTCTTTACCCATATAGCCTCCTTTGCTGCCTCGCTTGCTGCTATATACTCTGATTCACAAGTGGAATCAGCCACTGTCTTCTGCTTGGAACTTTTCCAAGTAATTGCCCCTCCGTTCAGAGTAAAAACCCAGCCCGACTGAGAGCGGAAATTATCCCTGTCAGTCTGAAAGCTAACATCACTGTACCCTACAACTCTCAAGTCCTCACTGCCACCGAGGGTAAGGACCCAGTCCTTAGTCCTCCGTAGGTACTTGAGGATATTCTTTACCGCAGTCCAGTGTGCCTTGCCAGGGTTTCCCTGATACCTGCTAACCATCCTCAAAGCAAAGGCTACATTAGGTCGAGTACACGTCATAGCATACATGATCGATCCTACAGCTGAAGCATAAGGTATTCGACTCATTTCTGCTATCTCAGCCTCAGTACTAGGGCTTTGTGTCTTACTCAATCTGGCGTTACTCTGGATGGGTAACTCTCCTTTCTTGGAGTTATACATGTTGAACCATTTCAACACTTTGTCCACATAGGTGCTTTGACTAAGTCCAATTAGTCTTTTACTCCTGTTTCTCAAAATCCTTATCCCTACGATGTAGGGAACTTCTCCAAGGTCCTTCATAGCAAAACACTTCCCAAGCCAGGACTTTACTTCCTGCAGGGTTGGGATGTCATTTCCTATGAGTAGTATGTCATCCACATAGAGTACCGAAAAGCTGACTATACTCCCACTAGCCTTGATATAGACACAACATTCATCTTCACTCCTTGAAAAGCCAAATTCTTTGACTTTCTCATCAAAGCAAAGATTCCATCTGCGAGGTGCCTGTTTTAATCCATAAATGGATTTCTCGAGCTTACACACTCTACTGGGGTACTCTGTACTGACAAAACCCTCTGGCTGAACCATGTAAACATCTTCAGCCAACTTTCCATTAAGGAAAGCGGTTTTGACATCCATTTGCCATATTTCATAATCATGAAATGCAGCAATGGCTAACAGAACCCTAATAGACTTAATCTTGGCCACTGGTGAAAAGGTCTCATCATAATCAACTCCCGGAGTTTGAGAATAACCCTTTGCAACCAGTCGTGCCTTATAAGTGTGTACATTACCATCCATGTCGGTCTTCTTCTTGAAGATCCATTTGCACCCAACTATCTTACGATCAGGTACATTGTCAACCAAGTTCCAAACTTGATTGTCACACATGGACTGTATCTCGCTATCCATAGCCTCTTTCCATTTAGCAGCCTCAGGGCCTGCCATGGCTTCCGTGTAGCTGTTAGGCTCATCCAGATTTACCAGTGTGTTATCACTGATAAGTGTCTCACCTTCTGCAGTAATATGAAAACCATAATAATGCTCAGGTGCATTCCTAACTCTGGTGGAATGCCTCAGAGGTATAGATTTTTCAGTCGGCTCAACAGGAGTTTCCTCCTCAGGTTGAGGGCTAGGGTTTGAGGTTCCTTTACCACTTGACTCTTGAATTTCCTCAAGGTCAATTTGCCTCCCACTGCATCCTTGGCTCATGAATTCTCTCTCTCGAAAGAAACCACTTCTTGCTACAAAGACCACATTATCATTGGGTCTGTAGAAGATGTAACCAAAGGATTTCTGTGGGTAGCCGATGAAAATACACCTTTCGCTTCGGGGTTCGAGCTTATTGTGAGTCTCGCGTCTCACGAAAGCCTCGCAACCCCAAATCTTGATGTGGTCTAGATTGGGAACTTTTCCAGTCCACAGCTCGTGAGGTGTTTTGGCAACCTTCTTTGTAGGGACTAGATTAAGGATATGGGCGGCAGTCTCTAAGGCATACCCCCAAAATGAGATTGGTACTGAAGCTCGACTCATCATGGAATGAACCATGTCCAACAAGGTCCGATTGCGCCTCTCAGCTACACCATTCAACTGTGGTGTCCTAGGAGGTGTCAATTGTGAGACAATCCCACATTCCTTAAGATAGTCAAGGAACTCAGTACTAAGATACTCACCACCACGATCGGATCGAAGCATCTTAATGTTCCTGCCCAACTAATTCTCCACTTCTTGCTTAAACTCTTTGAATTTCTCAAAGGTTTCTGACTTATGCTTGATTAGGTAGACATATCCATATCTACTAAAATCATCAGTAAAAGTCACATAGAACCGATTAGCATCTCTTGTGGCGGTTCTGAAGGGTCCACACACATCCGTGTGTATGAGGTCCAACAAACCTTCACCCCTAGCACAAGTGCCAGTAAAAGGTGACTTTGTCATTTTACCAAGCAAACAAGATTCACAACTATCATCTGACTTTAGGTCAAATGACTCCAAGACTCCATCCTTTTGGAGTTGGCCTATGCGTTTCTTGCTTACATGTCCAAGACGACAATGCCATAAGGATGCTTTATCTAAGCTAGTGGAAGAGTTAATACACAATACATTATTTCCTAGATTATCTACAACAGATACAGTTTCATACACGCCATCACAAGGTAATGCTTTAAAATAAAGAACATTATTAAAGAAAGCATCAATACTACCATTATTATTATCAAAATAAAAGGTAAAACCTTGTTTATACAATGCATGAAAGGAAATAACATTTCTTCCCATTTCTGGCGAATAATAACATTTATTCAAATCTAATATAAACCCACTATTTAGCACTAAGGAATAAACTCCTATCTTGGTGACAGGTGAAGCTTTCCTGTTTCCCATGATCAAGTTTATCTTTCCCTGCTCCATATTCTCACTTCTTTTTAGTCCCTGCAAATCACAACATATGTGAATACCACAACCTGTATCAAGGACCCAAGACTTAGAATGAGGTGAGTTATTAGACAATATAGTGTATATACCTGCATGGTTGGGTTTTACTTTCCCATCCTTCAAATCTTGCTGGTACTTTGGGCAGTTTCGCTTCCAGTGCGACTTTTCATGGCAATAGAAGCATTCAGCCTCATTAGGGTTAGCAGAAGGAGTGACAAAACCTTTCTTGGTTTTGCTTGAAGAGGAGCCTTCAAGGGTCTTACCCTTGGTACCCTTAGAAGGGTTCTTTCTCTTCTTCCCTTTGCCATGCCCGATTGCCAAGACATTGGCCGCAGTTGGAGTAGGAGTAGGAGTAGTAACAACCGACTTACCCTTTAGACCACTTTCGGCGGTCTTCAAGAGTCCTTGAAGTTTGCTGAGGGTGACTTCTTCCTTGTTCATGTGATATGTCATGCAGAATTGATCATAACACGATGGCAAGGAGCAAAATGATGTCTATTGCTAACTCCACAGGGAATTTCACATTCAGCTTCAGTAAACGGTCCACATACCTTTACATTTTCTGCATGTGGCCCGTGATGGGTTCACCATCCTTCATTCGGGTTGTTATCATGGAGGAGATTATTTCATATCGCTCTTGACGAGCACTTTGATGGTAGCGGTCCATCAAGTCCTGGTGCATCTCAAAAGGATAATAGTCCTCATAGGACTTTTGGACCTCGGCTGTCATGGTGGCTATCATGATGCATGCCACTTTTGTAGCATCTCTTTCATGTACCTCATATTTAGCAAGCTCTTTAGGAGTAGCAGTTGGCTCGGGTACCTTCAGCTCCTTGTCGAGAATATATTCTTTGTTCTCATACCGAGTGACCATCCTGATGTTTCTGATCCAATCTGTAAAGTTTGACCCATCAAAGATGACTCTCCCATAAAGATTCATGAGAGAGAAGGAGCTAGCAGGGTTTGAGCCAGAAGCATTGTTGTTGGAAGACATCTGAAAAGAAGAGGGAATAGATTAGATTAGATATAGAGATAGTCCTTAACAAAACACCCAAATGTAATATTAAGGCTAGGACCCAACACAATATTTTATAACTTAGAAGAGGGATGCCGTAATCTAAGCTATAAGATATTTGAAGGTAGGTGAATGACGATTCATCAATTTCCACCATGAAAAACGAAATATTTAATTAGGTTTTAATTGGTTTAGAAACTCCTAGATTCTTTGAGATTCATTGAACTTTCTTCAATGGCATGTTTCAATCTCGAGTGTGCCCTTCAAGTTTTGTGACTGGGATGCCGAGGATCACAAAACAAGGTGTGAAGTAACCATGCAAATTACTTGGTACCCTTAATGTATTACCCCTCAATCGATGTGCCGGTTAACCACACACACTCCATCGATACCATGATAAACATTAAGTCACCCTTTACCTACCTTGTTAAGTTCAAGTTAGTGTGCCGGTTAACCACACACACTCCACTAACGACTTAAACAAAGTGTAAACTGTAATTTCATGGATTAGCACCTTATTCACATTTTCCTAAAATAACTAAGATTGGGAATTCAATAAAGTTTAGTTACTTTACTATTATCATTATACTTTTAATGAGAATTTATAAGTCCTTGTCCTACCCGTTCGGCTAACGACCCTCCACCGATCAAGGAAGCGGTGGGTGAGAGTGGACACCCATTAAGTTGCCATTTTATAGGCAACAACCTTATACCCCCCTTATAGACCGGCTTCGTGAATGAGGCGTACTAGGGGTAAGACGACTTGATCTTATACATATATAAATATTATTCAACTTATAATATTATAAAGTATAAGGGTTGAATTTTAACTTTTAAAATTCTAGGGGTTGGAACTAAAGTTTTTAATATGACTTTACATGTTCTAAAACTTGAGGGCAAGTTTTATAAACTTTCAAAACTTTTCATTTCTCATAACTTATGAGTTAATGGTTATTAAAAATGAAGACTCTTCATTTTTTGTAACCTATGTGTTCTTTTAATGGTTATTTATAAATGTGACTTTTGGTTATCCATAACTTAAGAACTAGTTATGGACTCCATTAAAACACATAAAGATCAAGAATTAATCTAATCAATTATTAGCACATAATTTCTATGATCTTCTAAACTCATATGCTTATGAATGTTCATATCAAAAATTTCAAGAATCGTAAGTACATATACAAAACTTGAAATTTTGATACGAGCTTTTGAACAAAACTTCGATTTTCAAGTTTTTTTTCTTTTGCATCAAGTATCAAATAAACAAACCAGGCTCTGATACCACTGATGGGTTTTCAGCATTCTAACACTCCTATGGTGTACATGCAACCCTAGAAACCTTGGATCTATGTTTGACTAAGATACATGCAAATAATTATTTTTCCAAGGTTCTTATCCTAACTAGCATGGAATGGGGTACTTGAATCAAATAAAACTAGTAGAATTACTTACCTTGTAGTAGTAGTTGATTGCTTGGAGTTTGAGAGCCTAGCACTAATAATGTGGATGCCTCAAATGGAAGTCATAAATCACCACAAACATGGAAACTTGAGAGAATAGTCACAAACTTCTTGAAATCGGCCCTCTTAGTTTACACACATCAACTAGTGCAATTTCAAGAACCAAAGCCTCCTTTATATAGTGTGGTGGATTAGGGTTACACCCATGTAAACCCTAATACCCATGTCTTTTCATTTCCATGAGATCCAGGGGTTAAAGCTCCATGGAGTATCCATGGACTTTCCATGCAAGCCTAGCCCATTCCAAATAAGCATTAGCCCACACTATATAAATACAAGAGCCCATATTTAATTAGTCATACTTTTGATCTCTAAATTAGTTCTAAATTAATTATAGATCAACACTAATTAAATAATATGATTTTATATTAATATATTAGAACTTATAATATATTAATAAATCATAACTTATACTATTCTAAATAGATTATCCGTAAATTGTTTGGGTGAAGTGCAACCCAAATGGACCATGCCGGGTCGGGTCAAGTACATACCAAATATAGTTATGGACTTAGACACTATCTCCATCAATATGCTCATGCCCCGAAGAGAGCAAAGTAAAGTTTGCCGCCTGTACTTTCTCCGAACGAGCCCTAACGTGGTGGAATGGCCACGTCAAGTCACTAACTCTGGTGGTGGCAAACTCCATGGGTTGGGAGAACTTGAAGCAAATGCTACTGCGAGAGTACTGCCCAAGGGGCGAGATCCAGAAACTTGAACATGAGCTTTGGGGATTGATTATGGTGGGCTCGGACATCACAACCTATACGAATAGGTTCAGTGATTTGACAATACTTTGCCCAGGGATGATGGCCCTAGAAAGCAAGAAGGTGGAAAGGTATGTCTGGGGGCTGTCGCGATCATGGGGTCTGCCAACAACAACAACAACAACAAGAATTTTTGGAACAAGAGGAAAGGTCAAACTTCGCAAGAACCTTCAAAGAAACAAATAGTGGCGGTCCATGCCGCTTCTGCCCCCACTACTGTCCCTGTTACCCCTACGTCGGTAAAACAATATGCTGGGAACCTACCAAAGTGCAACTAATGCAATTACCATCACAACAGGAATTGTCGGGAGATGCACTGTAAAAACTGCGACAGGACAGGGCACACTGCCCGTTTCTGTAAGGCACCGGCGCGACCAATCACCCAAGTTCCTGGTGCTGGAGTGAGCCAGGCATGTTATGGGTGTGGGGAGACTAGGCACTACAAGAGAGATTGCCCTAAGGCAAAGAATGCTGGCGCTGTAGGAAGAGTGCTGGCAATAGGGTAGAACGAGACAATGGCCGATCCCACAGTGTTTACGGGTACGTTTCTCCTCAACAACATTTATGCATGCATACTCTTTGACTGTGGTGCGGAGAGAAGTTTCGTGAGTCATAAATTCAAACACTCACTTAATCGAAAACCCCAAGCACTCAATAAGATATTTACAGTAGAAATGGCAAACGGTAAAATAGAAAGCACAAACGATATGTACATAGGCTGCACGTTAGATTTAAATGAACACTCGTTCCAAATCGATCTAATGTCGATCACTATAAGAAGCTTTGATATCATCATCGGTATGGACTGGTTAAGCCTTCACCATGACGATATACATTGTCACGAAAGCGCCGTTCGCCTTAATCTGCCAAACGACAAAACGCTTATCATTTATGGGGACAAACCCAGTACCAGTTTACAAATCATCTCTTGCGTCAAAGCCCGAAAATACCTTCGCAAAGAATATCATGCATTCCTAGCCCACGTGGTAGACAAGAAACGAGAAGTGAAAGACATTAAAGACATTCCAGAAGTCTGCAAATTCCTCGACATTTTCCCAGAAGATCTTCCAGGAGTCCCACCACAACGTCAAGTCGAGTTCAGGATCGACTTGATTCCCGGAGCTACCCCAGTAGCAAAATCGCCGTACCGTCTAGCACCGTCAAAAATGCAGGAATTATCCAGCCAACTGAACAAGCTTCTAAGCAAAGGGTTCATTAGACCAAGCTTCTCACCATGGGGAACACCGATTTTGTTCGTAAAGAAGAAGGACGGATCTTTTCGCATGTGCATCGATTACCGGGAACTGAACAAACTCACGATCAAGAACCGATATCCCTTACCGCGCATAGACAATCTGTTCGACCAACTACAAGGAGCGAGCTACTTCTCAAAGATTGATTTAAGATCTGGGTATCACTACCTGCGAGTCCTGGAAGGAGACATTCCCAAAACGGCATTCCGAACTCGCTATGGTCACTACGAGTTTGTAGTGATGCCCTTTGGATTGACAAATGCATTGGCGGTGTTCATGGACTTGATGAACCGAGTATGTCGTCCTTTCCTGGACAAATTTGTGATCGTGTTCGTAGATGATATACTCATCTATTCAAGGAGCAAGGAGGAACATAGCCAACACCTCCGACATGTCTTGGAAACATTAAGGACAGAGCAGCTATACGCAAAATTCTCAAAGTGCGAATTTTGGATTCGGAAAGTAGATTTCCTAGGTCACGTGGTCAGCAAGGAGGGGATACATGTGGACCCTTCCAAAATCAAGGCAATCGAGAACTGGACAACTCCAAGGACTCCAACGGAAATCCGACAATTCTTGGGCCTTGCCGGGTATTACCGGAGGTTCATACAAAACTTCTCGAAGATTGCTAAGCCACTTACCACCCTGACACAGAAGGGTGTAACCTTTAGCTGGGGAGAGAAACAAGACGTTGCATTCCAAACACTAAAGCGAGCCCTATGCAGCGCACCTATATTATCTTGCCAGAAGGAACAGAAGACTTTGTCGTCTACTGTGATGCGTCATACCAGGGACTTGGATGTGTCCTGATGTAACTAGGGAAGGTCATCGCATACGCCTCGCGACAACTCAAGACGCACGAGGTCAACTATACCACGCACGATCTCGAACTAGGAGCAATCGTTTTCGCTCTAAAGATCTGGAGGCAGTATCTCTACGGCACGAAATGTACAATCTTCACCGATCATAAAAGCCTTCAACACATCCTCAACCAAAAGGAACTCAACATGAGACAAAGGCGGTGGGTAGAACTACTAAACGATTACGAATGCGAAATTCGTTATCATCCGGGGAAAGCTAATGTAGTAGCTGATGCCCTCAGCCGAAAGGAATACTCGGGCCGTCGAGTGAAATCTTTAACTATGACGATCCATTCACACCTGTCCACACAAATCAAGGAAGCTCAAATAGAAGCCTTGAAATCCGAAAATGTGGTGGATGAAGCCTTAAGAGGAATGGATAAGAATCTTGAAGTCAAGAATGACGGGGTTCGTAACTTCATGAATCAGATCTGGACGTCGAAGTTTGGCGGATTCAGAGATGTTATCATGGATGAAGCCCATAAGACTCGATACTCCATACACCCCGGTTCAGATAAGATGTATCTGGACCTCAAGAAACTATATTGGTGGCCAAACATGAAAGCCAAAATCGCTACCTATGTAGGTAAATGTCTGACTTGCGCCAAAGTCAAGGTAGAGTACCAAAAGCCCTCCAGATTATTGCAACAACCGGAAATACCCGAGTGGAAGTGGGAACGGATAACCATGGATTTCATAACCAAGTTACCCAAGACGGCAAGCGGACTTGACACCATCTGGGTGATCGTCGACAAGTTAACCAAATCCGCACACTTCCTACCAATAAAGGAAACGGATAAGCTGGAGAAGCTAACTAGAACATACATCAGGGAGATTGTACGACTGCATGGTGTACCAATATCCATTATCTCGGACCGAGATAGTAGATTCACCTCGAGGTTCTGGCAGTCACTACAAAAATCTCTAGGAACGAGGCTAGACACGAGTACCGCCTACCACCCACAGACCGACGGTCAGAGTGAGGGAACCATTCAAACCTTGGAAGATATGCTAAGAGCTTGTGTGATCGATTTTGGTAAAGCGTGGGATACCCATTTACCATTTGTTGAGTTCTCGTACAACAATAGCTATCACACTAGCATCAAGGTTGCTCCATTTGAAGCCCTCTACGGCCGTAAGTGCAGATCACCTCTGTGCTGGGCTGAAGTGGGTGACACGCAACTAGCAAGAGTTCAAGTACCCGATATCACTCTCACTGGACCGGAAATCATAAGGGAAACTACAGAGAAGATTGTTCAAATCCGAGAACGACTGAAGGCTTCAAGAGATAGACAAAAGAGTTATGCGGATAAAAGACGAAAACCCTTGGAATTCCAAGTTGGGGACCGAGTACTACTAAAAGTCTCACCATGGAAGGGGTTAATACGTTTCGGAAAGCGTGGGAAACTAAACCCAAGGTATATCGGACCATTCGAGATCCTTTCCAGGATCGGCCCGGTGGCGTACAAACTTCGATTACCGCAGGAACTCAATAACGTACACCCTACCTTTCACGTGTCGAACCTAAAGAAGTGCTTATCCGATGAGACCCTCGTCATTCCTCTGGACGAAATTGAAATCAACGAGAGTATCCACTTCGTAGAAGAGCCAGTAGAGATCATGGATCGGGAAAATTAAAAGAACTAAACAAAGCCGCATACCCATTGTGAAGGTCCGTTGGAATGCCAAGCGAGGACCTGAATACACCTGGGAACGCGAGGATCAGATGAAAGAAAAATACCCGCATCTTTTTCCTAGTCCATAACCT
Organism: Lactuca virosa; assembly: GCF_052849685.1. NCBI lineage: Eukaryota > Viridiplantae > Streptophyta > Magnoliopsida > Asterales > Asteraceae > Lactuca > Lactuca virosa. The sequence goes on from NC_136431.1 coordinate 240,985,185, forward strand.
CTATCTTAGATTAAATTTCGGGACGAAATTCCCTCTAACGGGGGGATGATGTGACAACCCGATATTTCAAATTCATGTAATATTCAAAGTTAAATGTTAAACCTATTTTGGAAATCAATAAAAATGGCGTCAAAAATGAAGTGTTCTAAAGTCTCAATTGGGTTGCATAAAATGTTAGATATACTGTCAAGGTTTCCAAATATATAAAGATCACTCAAATCCGAGTTATAACGAAGAAGGTATGAGTAATCGAAGATTCACGACAAAACCGGTAAAACACTTTTTAGCCTTAAGTATCTAAACGAAAGTCATATATTATGTTAAACCGTGAGCATACATAAAAAAAACGCCCAAATTTGACTTCGTATGAGGAAGTTATGATTTTTCTAAGTTTCGGAACAGTAGTAAACAGCTAAAAACTCGAAATAAAGATCGAGCGATTTTTAGCCGACACAACCTAAACGAGAATTGAAGGTCTCGACAATAGTAGTACAACGGTAAAAAGACAGACGAAAACGGACATCGGATGAAGAAGTTATGGATTTTTAACGGAATTATCCTGTCCTGGCCTATTAAATAATATAAAATTAAAAATAAAATCAAAATTAGCCGACAAAGTCTAAATACAAGTTGTAGATTATATTCTCACCTACGCGTGGATATAAAGAACGTCAAAAACGGAGCTCGTATGCGAAAGTTACGCATTTTTGAAGTTTTTGGCACACACTTCGAGGCTTATCCGAAGGAGTACGCCCAGCGTACTTCGGAGTACGCCCATCGTACCGAATGGAGGGCCTCGGATCGGCCACGTCGCCCCTACACCCTCTACTGCAGTCCCATCCGAAGACTGGAGACCGGAGACGTCATCGCTGACGTACGCCCCGCGTACGAGGGTACGCCCAGCGTACGAGGTACGACCCGCGTACTTCGGTGTACGCCCAGCGTACGAGGGCAGCTCCCCCTCCTATAAATGGCATGCGTACTTCCGACTTTTATTGCTCATTTCACTCTTCTATCCCACTTCTACTCTCCGGTTAGCACCCCGAGACGACCCCGACGCCCCGGTTACGTACCCAAGTCCCGACGAAGGTCCGAAGCTCCGAGATTCCCGAGAAATTCACCACTTTTCGGTCGAGGTGCCGCCCGAGAAAATCTTGTTTTCTTCAAATCACCACACTTTCCCGGTGAGTTCATTCCCCTACATTTCCACGTCTTTTTCATGTTTTAGGGGGAATACAAGTGAAACACAAGAAAAACTTATGTTTAGAATACGCACCGTTTTATATGGTTTCGAATATACTACTTACATCGTGTTTGTAAATGTTAAACAACATTAATACCAACGATACACTTTTCATACAAAGTTGGTATTACGTGAGGTTTTTATCACCAAATGGAACACACTTGTGAAAAACTATAATAGGTATAGATTACGAAATATTCATGACAACTTTACATAGACACGATAAAAAGGGAATGCTTTTATTTACAAGTAATGTGGACTTTTCATTTCGTAAATCTAATGATACTAAGTTTTGTGAGACATCCGGCTTCAGCGTACTCTCGAGTACGCATTTCAAGTCCTGTATTATAAACCATAATCTCTTATAGGGAGAGCGTGATACTTGTGTATATATCTATAAGGGATTGACAATCCCGTACCTAAACTGTTAGCTACAGTTAGACCGGCAGGTCTGGGGTGACAACCGTCATAACACTTCAACGCCTGAAGAACGTTGTTACAGGAAGTCTGGGTCAATAGCATGGTTATAAATCTCACATGGAATATCGAAATATTTTTATTTACGAGACTCTTAAATGCATTCAGTGTTACATTATATATGTATAAATCCACTTTCACCATTTTAGCATAAAAGATACTATTACATCCCAGCCTTTGGTACTTTTTCAAACTATCACACATAGAGAGAAAATATTGGATTTTCTGGAAAACACGTTCAGTTATTTTTACCGAAAGACATACAAATTTTAGTACAAACACGCTTATGAACTCAACAACTTAATTGTTGACACTTTTTCAAAACTACTTGTATTTCTCAGGGAATCAGTAATACAGGTAACCATCAGCTTTTGGAGAAGAAACGCTAAGGCGTCTGATATCAAAACATTTTGAATCATCATATTTATAATATTCTTTTGAAACATGTATTACATGCAACGATGTAACTTTTATTATATTTATGATGGTTGGGTTACTTTCTTTACAAATATTCAACTGTTATGATACTACGTGAAGTCACCCACCCTCGAATGTTTCCGCCATTCTAGTTTGGGGGTGTGACATCTTCCATGGATCCCACTCCCAATGGTATTCTTCCACCAATTTTTACTTCTGATGGTGCAGAGGGATCATCAATAGCAGCAAAAGGCAAGAAAAAGAAGCAGCCAGCTGTGAAACCTAAGCCAGTTGAGGAAGAAGTGGTAATGGAGACAGTTCCCATAAAGTCAAGAAAGGGTCTGCTCAAGAAAGCGAATAAAAATGTTCCTAAGAAACAATCTGAGTCAGAACACACGTAACCATCAGAGTAGTAAGTGGAGAAACAATGAGAGAAAGTTGCTAAAGAGATTCCTACTCCTGTTGCTGAAACTATTACTCAATAAGTTGAAACTACTATTAAAAAGGGAGTTTCAAAGAAGTCTAAGAAATTACAACTGAAGGTGACCAAAATGGGAGTTATGTTTAGGGAAGTTTTGACTCCTGACTCTCCTGCATCCAAGAAAAGACAAGCTTTAGAAGTCGTGTAGAAATTGAAGAAGCTAAAGCCCACTCCTGTTGAGGACCAGATGGAGAAGGTTGCAGTGGAAATAGACAATGATAGTGATGAAATAGATGATGCAACCGATGGTTCTTTTTATATTTCACCTAGGAAGGATACCTCTATCAAATCGAATTTTTAGGAGATAAGTATTCTTGATGTCACTGTGAACATATCTAATATGGACGCGAACATCAATTCTAGTGAACAACCAAGTACATCAATCCCTCAGAAGATGAAATTCATACCACCCATGGTTTCGCATTCTAAGTCCAATATGGTGGAGGACGAAACCTCAAACATCAATGTGAACTTATCTGATAAGGACACAAATGTTAACATGGGTGAAGGGGGGACAACAATTGAAACCTCAACCACCGGTACTACAACTATTGAAACAATTGTTGTTCCACCACCACCACTTACTTCACCACCACCAACATCCATCATTCCACCAACATCCACTATAGTAGTTTCTCCAAGTTTTGAGAACGTAATTCAAGAACCAATCACAAATTTATTCTCATCTCAATCTACTGAGCCTGATAAAAATGGTTACTGAAGAAGAAGTAGATGATGATGTGATGGTTTCATTTGCTGAGATACAGTTAACCAATAATGTCAGGTTAACAACTTAAAATTCTCAACTCCAAGTTGAATTTAATTCTTTAATTCTTGAGTGTACTGATGGAAAGAACTTTGTTAGGGGTGTTGAGGTCAAATATGTTTTAAAAGCTCAAGAGTCTCGCACACAAACTCTTATTGATAATGTTGATTAAAGAATTGATGATAGGTTGGCAACTTTGTCTCGTACTTCTAATTCTGAGATTTCAAAATTATGCGATGCTACTAAAGATCATCGTGAACTCTTTGAGAAGATGGCATCTGTGTCAAAAAAACTCTGTTGAGTTGAAAATTAAGGAGCTTAGTGATTTGTTCTTCAAAGAGGTTTATAAGCTTGATAACTTTTGTGTTTCTTTGAATAAGAAACTTGATGTATTGGTTAATGCAACAACTCGATTGGTAAAAGACCTTACAGCTTTCAACAAGGATTATTCAGATATCTCAATGTCAAGTTTGAAACAGACGCAAAAGTATTTGAGAAGGTTGAGAAGTTTCTTTCTGACTTTCAAGAGAATTTGTTGAAAGTTGCTCTTTCATCTCAATCTTCAATCTCAGAAGACTCTATTTCTGCCATGGTTTCGTATATTGAGTCAAGCTTCAAAACTGAATTGGCTCCTATAATGAATTTAGTTCTTTGCCTTCCAATGAATGCTCCACGTCCTGCGTACATCTCTCAAGGGAGAGAAAGGGGAGTTGGTTCTTCCAAGGGAACTGGCGATGAAAAGGGGTAGTTGTAGGAAGAGTTATGTCCACGTAAATTCTTACATCAATTCCAATGAAACTGATTGTGTCGACAAAAAAAACAACCACATCAACAACGAATGTTCCTCAACTCAATCTTGGCCGTTGAATTTGCAGAAGAAAGGAATTTCAATTGTTGAATGAGGATCGAATTTTGTGGGTTTTAAGCAAACACCAATAATCAATCCAATGGACAAAGGGAAGAGTATACAATTGGAACATTCACCTGAAAAGAAGAAAAAACTGCATGAAATCGAAATAAAAAGGCAAAGGCAAGTGAATAGCATTATGGCTCAAAGGTTGTATGATCCTCGAGGTTTGAACAAGGGTGATCCTAACAAGTCTTGGTGCTATGAAACTATCGAGATTGTTGTGCTCGATAGTGTGGAGGAATTTATGAAAAGACCAAAGAGAAGCTATGATATAGAAAACACCAACTTCAATCAACTTGATTTTCTAATGAATCATTTGATGTTTGCTTTTTCCCAATTCAAACTTATCGAGAATTTCAAAGATAAAGATGAATACAAGAACTTAAAAATTCGCTTCCATGCAGTTCTGGATAAAAATGAAGAAGAAGTTTGGTCACTAGTGAAGATTGTGAGAGTTATTTTGATTGTTCCTGATGTGCTTTTTGAAAGGTTTATTCATAATTTTTGATATTATGTGGTGCGAGCGAATAATGTGGCTTTTGAGTTCACGATTGTAGAATTTCCATTGATGAATCTAAATGATCTCATCACAATCTCAAAGATTTTGTGTGATATAGATGCTTCACAAGTTGCTGAGGAAAATTGAAACACATTCGTCATTGGATATGGTAACATCAAAGCCTTCATTGATTGCTACTATGATTATTTGGCTGTTACAGACATTGAATTAGCCATGGAAGTCAAAAAAACATCAAAAGTGTCGAAAGCTTTGTTGAAATGGAGAATGAACATAGAGAAATTTGAAGATGGAGATATCATCCATAAACCGTTTGGAGTTGGTTTCCAAAGGAAGAATAAAAGACGAAGATTGACGAAATTCCTTTTCCAAGCAAATGATATTGAGAGATATAAGAACTCTCATTTTTTGAAAATATTGCTCCGTATCAACAATTGCAAGACAAATGAAAACGAAGACAAGTTGGAGATCCGAAAGATCATTAATTGGTATATGGAAATATGGAAGGGCTTGCTAAAGGCAATGTAGACACTAACTTGAAGTTTCTACTGTTCTCACAAAGAGGGAGAATGTAGAGTCGAAAGTTGTTGTGAGATTCGAAAGTAGTGTCTTTGTATTTACATCTGTAAATAGTGAATATTTAAGGACTTTTGTTATCTTATATATTTACAAGTCATATTAGAAGTTTCACTTTTAACGTGTAGCCCTTGTAATTTTTGGTCTGTGAGTAACCTATAAATAGGGTAAGTACTTAGGGGTTAGAGTAAGGAATTTCCTCAGAAATACTCTTGTACTCGAAATCTCTCTGTATTGTTCCAGATATATATTGAGCTAAACAAATCTTATTTAGATTGAGGTGTTCTTTTCTGCTTTCCTTAATCAATTGACTCAAACTCGTCTCTAAACACTCTTCATGTTCAATTACACACGTTCAACATTCGAATTACTTCAGTTGTAAGTGTCAATTAGCCTAGAATAATTGAACAAGAAAATGAAAGAATGGTGGTCTATATGATTGTGATTCTCTCTTGACTCTTCTCATTGCCACAAAATTGAAACCTTCAATGTATATTTAAGGGTCGTTTATGATTGCTTATTTGACTCTTCAAAATACTTTTTTTAAAACTTCATTTTGTGATGGGATAAGCCAATAAACACTTAACTAATTAAAACCATAAGTTTTTTTTAACTTAAATGTAACATCCCAGAAGAACCAATAAAAATTTTCATTTTCAAAGCATCAAATTCATACAGTATTTGTTCCAAAATCAATCATAATAAAGTGTATCTCAAACATCAGAGTGGAAAGGTAATAACAATGCAGAAAAAAGTATCGAGGGATGATGTGCGGTCAAGTTGGGCCCTTTTCTTTGGAACTATAAGTACCTAAAAATTTTTAAACCACAAAACCGTAAGCACAAATGTTAATAAGTTCCCCAAAGTACCATATACGATACATATCAACGGACCCATCCCTAAGGGTGCATGTCAACCATATGTGAATGATATGATCCAACCATAGTCTTATAGTTACTCCCAGAGAAAAACATATGTTGTGATCTAACCACAGTCTTTCATACAAAGGATGTAATCCAACCACAGTCTTTCATACAGGTGTTGTGATCCAACTATAGCCTTTCATACAGGTGTTGTTATGCAACCACAATGTTTTATGAGAGTCACAGAGCCATTCTAGCAACCTACATAGTATAGTGAAAGACTCACCTTAATCTGCAGACAAAACAATCTCACACCCGAGCTGATGATCCTGGAATTCCTCACACTAAAAATATCCAAAATAAAAACCTAATTAAAAATTAAGGTAATAACTACCACTCGAAGAGTCTTGATTCATGGCTAATCCTCCTTGGGGAAAAAGACCATTTTTCCATTTCAAGACAAAGCCCAACATAATTGGCCAAAAGTTAAACTGATCAAAATTCAACCTCCTAGTGCTACACTCAACATAAAAAACTGCACTAAGCTCATATTAGAGCTTCAGGTGGAAAACGGCGAAAACCACGCTACCCTAACCGTAGAGAAAGCTACGCTCAGTGTAGTTGTGCTGATAAACCAACTTTATATTAAGCTCTTAATACACAAGGACCAACCACCTAATTCTCGGATCTGAACCCAACGAATGTCTTTGTAACATCCCAAAATTTAGAAGTATTATTGAAGGACTTAAGGGTAAATTGAAGAAGGTACTCGACGAGTAGGTATGCTTACTCTTCGAGTCGGAGCGGGTTCTGGTCGCGAGTTAACTGACCAACTCACCGAGTCGGTAGCTGGACTCGACGAGTTGGTGCTGAAAAGAGAAAACCCTAATCTTAAGGGTTGCACCCTATTTAAAGGACCATATGTCCTCCCTTCGACCTCCTTATTGCCCTTGAGAGTCAGTAAACCCTAAAATCGTGTGAGCTTCCATTGTTAAAGAGATTTGAGCTTTGGAGGAAGAATATTGAGAAGGGAGCTTGAAGATCAAGAGGATAGCATCAAGGGATTCGTGTAGATCCAGAATTTACTTTAGCTTGGGCACATTTTGGAGGTAACAAGCTGTTACCTTGACTCTATTGCATCTATATCTATTCAAGAAAGAGATTTGGGGCCATTTTGGCATGTTAAGGATCTATTTCGGGTTAGGGGTCTAGATCTGAGGTTGCTACTTCAGATATAGACTTGTCTTGGTCCAGAAACTCACAAAGTATCAGCCTTTGGCTTGTTGGTGAAGCATCCTTGTATTAAACCTTAGCCCTAGATTGATTTGGGCCTATAGCTCTTTGTTTCCACGTAAATTTTGCAACTTTACGTGAGAGTCATGCCCTAGAAGAGTGGAGAAACAAATCGGCGAGTCTGTTGAAGATTGTCGTGGACCCGGCGAGTCTGTTCTTGGACTCGACGAGTTAGAACGCAAAACCCCAACCTCTTCTAGTTAAGACTCAGATCAGCGAGTTGAGTGGTGACTCAGTGAGTTGGATATGATAGGACTCAGAGATTGTTGAACTCGACGAGTCATGGAGTCACTTGTCGAGTCGAGTCGTGATATGAGAGTTTTATGAGTTTAGGAACTCGGCGAGTCAACGGGTTGACTCGGCGAGTAGGGTCAATCAGGAAGGTTGACTTTGGCCAGGACTTTGACTTTGACCAGTTTGACCTTCAAGGGTATTATGGTAATTTGGATATTTATGTCATTGGATCATTGATGGCTATAGGTGTTGGAGTTTGGGGCAGTGCTTCGGGATTGTGCTTTCGTGGTTCGGTTCGGCAGTTACAAGGTGAGTTATCCTCACTATACCCAAGGGTCTAAGGCACCAAGGCCGGCCCTTTGATTTTTTATTTGAGATAGTTACTGCTGTGATATGTTAATTGGCATCCTGGTAGATAGGATGGCTATATGATGGTATGCTCTGTTAGATCGGTATTCTGGTAGATTGGATGTGGTTATGCTTAGTGACCTGTAGTTGGTCTGACTGTCTGTATGCTGGTAAGAGATTACCTATTATATGTGCACGTGTTGAGCAGTAGTAGAGGGTATTCCATCCCGGTAGGATGATAGGGCCTTAATATGTTGTCTTGTAGGTTGTTATATGGTTATTTGATAGGTGCACATGTTTGCTAGTATGCGGGCATTCCAACCCGATGGTTGAGGGCCAGGAGTATTCCATCCCGGTATGATGATTGGACTCATAGTAGGTGGGCATTCCAACCTGATGGTTGAGGGCCTCGGGTATTCCATCCCGAGGGATGGTTGGACCCATAGTAGCTATTGTATGTATAGTAGGTGGGCATTCCAACCCGATGGTTGAGGTCCAGGAGTATTCCATCCCGGTAGGATGATTGGACTCATAGTAGGTGGGCATTCCAACCTGATGGTTGAGGGCCTGGGGTATTCCATCCCGAGGGATGATTGGACCCATAGTAGTTATTGTATGTATAGGTGTGTGGGCATTCCAACCCGATGGTTGTGGGCTGAGATTATTCCATCCCGAGGATGATTGGACTCGTAGTATGTTGGCATTCCAACCCGACGCTTGAGGGCCTGGGGTATTCGATCCTGTCGGCTGATTGGACCCATAGTATGCTGTTCATTGCTGTATGTGTATGGTTATGTGTGTGCGAGTATTTTGGGGGAAACTCACTATGCTTTTGAGCTTACGGTTTTCGGTTTATTGTTTCAGGTACATCAGGTGATTGTGGCAAGGCAAAGGCGTGATCGTACTGCTCCTCATATTTCATGATTTTGTGAATTGGTTCTGGGGATACTCTGATGTTTAAACTATTTTGAAAACAAGTTGTAATAACTTAATGGTTTTTGAATGGGTTAAAATGTTTTAAATTGGCTTGAATTTTATGGGTGTTACAAGTTGGTATCAGAGCCTTGGTTTGAGTGAATTGGAGGAACATTTGTATGAATCCAGTCTCAAATCAAGGAAAGATTTTCAAATAGTTTTCAAATGGTTTTCAAAATAAGTAAAGGAGGATGCAGAGGGTACGATCAGCCGGAGCCAGTAAGTAGACCCCAAAATACCATACAAGTTATTTGATTATGTGGTATGATTAGAACAGCATGCTAGTACTAGGCTAGGGATCTTCAGGAATTGCATGATAGAATTGCCTGGTTACATGATGCCTGCTAGCCTAGGGTTTTCCTTGTATGAGATTGACATCATTACTGTAGTTACTTGTGTATGCATCATGGCTGTATATAATTAAGATCTTATAGCCTGAGAATGTTTAATTCGGCCTTATGTTCTATTCTTATTGGTTATGCCTTAGGGTAGGATCGAATATTCGAAAGTCTATGGGGTCCAGCGTTATGTATGGCTAGCATACACTAGTGCTGCAGGGTTGGTGGAAGTTTCATTGATGGGTGGGTAGTGAGAGGTCGGGAGGCCAGTTATGAGATATTAAGCATTCCTCTAGGAGTGAGGATCTAGCGCTCGCTATGTTATGTATATTGTTAGGGTGTTGTGGTGATACTTGAGACAAATATGGGTAGGTGTGGAAGGTAGTATGGGCCCGTACTACTGAAAGCACATGACCCATACGCGTAGCAAGGAAGTCACAACCCCTAGGGTTGGGTAGGGAGTTGGTCTCCTGTCATTATATGGATTATCAGAGATCTTTCTGGAGTCTTACCAGAATGGTGGTTAAGAGATGTCTTGAGACCGGATCCAGGTTAGGATCGGGAGCTGGCAGCCAGGATAGGCCAGCATTGTCAAAGGACCGTGTCAATGAGATCATCCGGGAGGAGGTGATCGATTTTGTCTGGGGACAGTTACCGGAGATGATTGGGTCTACTAAGACTGCCATGGTTGAGTATTTCGACGAGCACTATGCAGCCATTGATGAGACGGCTGCCGCAGCAGCTTCAACAAATGTAACGTCGGCAGGGGGGAGGAGCGAGTCGGGCTTCCCAGTATCGGGACTTCGATAACACGAAGCCCCGACTTTCGGTAGGGTTTAGGACCCGATTATAGCCATGAGGTGGCCATCTGATGTGGAGGGATGTTACTTCACATGTTCATGTCCTACTAACCAGAAGGTCAGGCACGCTCTAAACCTGTTGAGGTTCGGGGCGAAGGACTGGTGGGAATTTGTTACTGGGACGTATTCCGATGAGCAGAAAACTGGAATTACTTGGGATAAGGGAGATGTTCGACACTCGTTATATTCCGCAGGCTGAACAGGAGAGGCTAACACATGAGTTACTGGATTTGAGGCTTCGGGGGTTTTGCTCGAGGCCGAAATGTGAGTTGCGAGGACTCCGGAAGGGAGTGATGCTTATATTCAGCTGGGGTTTTCCATCTGGAAGTAGAATGGTTGATTGGTGGATTGGAATGTCGTTTTCTAGGGCAAGGATTGTGCCCTATCAGTTTACAAGCTCAAAGCATTAAGCAGGCTTGTGACCCCAGGATCAGGTTGTATTCCGGCGCGGGGTCAGTTAGTCATCGGGATTGGCGACAGTAGTTCAGTGCTGATGAGCGCAGGTGGGTCAATGTGGCATAAGTGTGTTGTGAGGTCTGGTTCGCCTTGAACTTCTCGTATCGGGCGATAGGGATTGATTGTGCGATCTATTGCACTTTTGGGATTGTTGACTATGTCTTGGGAGTAGTTGTAGCCCGATTTGGGGCAAAGGTTGTTTGCAGTTCAGCTGTGGATGATTGAGTTAGTGTGTGAGACAGGGTGCGAGGCCCTGAATGATATGATTTTTTTAGAGCCGAGAGCGGGAGGATTGTTGGAACACTTTGGGAAGAAGGGTATCATGTGGGAGGCCTGCGGACAGGGTCCCACAGGATGGTTATTCAACATTGTCAGGATTCAGTGGTTTTAGTAACCGTTATTGACTGGCAGGGGAAAGCGCCAAGGGAAGTAGCTCGTTTTTGAGACATTAGTTGGAGCATCTATTTTTGGACTTTAAGATTTGGGTGTGGGATCATTCGGGCTTTAAGGACTGTTGGTTTCCCGGGGATTCAGGAAGTGTTCATCTAGTTATTCGAAGCATGTGATCATTATGGTTGGCTAGTAAAGGAGTTCAAGTGGGAAGGTTCTGGTTGTCATCAGATCGATCGTTGGAAAGTGAGAAGGATTGGCAATTCTCGAATTTTCATGTATTATGAAGACTCAGTTGAATCTAAGTGGGGGAGAATTGTCCCGAAATGCAGAAGCAGGATTGGTTTGGAAATGGGATAAGTTTCACATCGTTGTCAAAAAGGAAGACAACCCAAGTGGCTGTTTGGTTGGAGGGTTGTGTGAGTTGGGAGTTCGGTAAAACTCCCCAACATGGGAATCGCGTTTTCTCGGTGCTGGATAGCAGAATTTAGGAAATCAGGTTGGGATTCTAGCCATGAATTAAGTTCAGTTGTGTGTGAGGACGAGTGCTTGTCGACCGGTATGGAATGTGTTGTAAGACTACGGGGGTGGTCGTGGCATTCACTAGCAATCAGGTAGTATGGAAAGTGTTGTAAGACTGCGGGGGTAGCCGTTGCATTCACTAGTGATCAGGTAGTATGGAAAGTGTTGTAAGACTATGGGGGTAGCCGTAGCATTCACTAGAAGCAGACAGTGCTAGAGTGATGTAAGTATGGGGGTGTAGCCGCCACATTCACTAGGTTGATAGATAGCATGGGCGCGTTGTTAGGACGCGGAAGGGACAGTAGTACCCACCAGTTTGGGTGTAGCGGTGCGGATATGGAAATCCATGGATTGGATTTCGGAATTTCCCAGATGGATTACACCTGGTTGAATTAAGTGATAAGACTGTAGGAACGCCGCTACGTTTATGAGATTAAGGAAGCAATGGATTGCTCAAGGTTGCTTGTGATGTAAGGCCACCATTGGTCATGTAGCAATCGCTTTTAGCCATGGATTTGGTAACAACGGGATTCGACACATGGATCCGAACGGTTGGATCAGAAAGTTGTTAGAGTCGCAGTGGCATGATAACTAGTGGCAACTAGTTTCAGGGATGGATTTAGTTCGGAAGTCGTGTGAGGCAACTATGTGGGAGACCTTTAGCTCCGCGACCGGGTCGGAACCCGGTATTTCAAATGAGTGGTACTCGGTTGTGTCGAATCAGAGTAGATTGAGGGAGCTGCAAGGTTGGATCCTTGGGCTTCAAGTATGGTTGTAGGCATGGGTTATGTGAGTGGTAGTATTCCAATCTAGAGTATTCCATCATGAGGATGACCGAACCCTATGATTGATTGGACCTGGTGTGTTTGATATTCCAACCCGAGGGTTGATTGGGCCAAACATGCGTGAGAATGCGAGGGTATACCATCCTTGGGATAACTGGACCCGTTATAGGCGTACCAGGTATTCCAGCCCGAGGCTGATTGAGGTAGGTATGAATGATTATGTGATATAGCTGGTTGATTCATGGGAGTTGCTAGAAGCTGAAGGATGCAGTATCCTGTCATGGTAAAAAGGGAATAGATTCGGGATGGCAACGAGATTCGTTCCCTATCGCAGGTTATCCGGGTTATCGCCAATTTTGGGCGAAGGAAAGGTGGATTAGTGTTATAACAGAGCTCAGTGAATTATTGTGGTGTCTAACTTTCGCAAGTCTCAAAGGAGTGTTCATGTCAGGAAGGTGGCAGTATCATCGGGTGATACTGGATTCATGTGTTCTGAAATTAAGTAGAAAAGGCCGGTGGTCGTCCGGGAGTATTGGTAAGGATACCACACGAGAAGAAGTTATTTTAAAAGGGGTACGGTGGTAGGGTCGGGAAGGACCTGAGTTGATTGGGAAATCGGATTCGGCAATGCAAGAGGTATATTCAGAATCGTATACTGCAGTAGGCTTCGAGGACGAAGCCTAATTTAAGTGGGGGAGAGTTGTAACATCCCAAAATTTAGAAGTATGATTGAAGGACTTAAGGGTAAATTGAAGAAGGTACTCGACGAGTAAGTATGCTTACTCGTCGAGTCGGAGTGGCTTCTGGTCGTGAGTTAAGTGACCAAATCGCCGAGTCGGTAGCTGGACTCGACGAGTTGGTGCTGAAAAGAGAAAACCCTAATCTTAAGGGTTGCACCCTATTTAAAGGACCATGTGTCCTCCCTTCAGCCTCCTTATTGCCCTTGAGATTCAGTAAACCCTAAAATCATGTGAGCTTCCATTGTTAAAGAGATTTGAGCTTTGGAGGAAGAATATTGAGAAGGGAGCTTGAAGATCAAGAGGCTAGCATCATGGGATTGGTGTAGATCCAGAATCTACTTCAGCTTGGGCACATTTTGGAGGTAACAAGCTGTTACCTTGACTCTATTGCATCTATATCTATTCAAGAATGAGATTTGGGGCCATTTTGGCATGTTAAGGATCTATTTCGGGTTAGGGGTCTAGATCTGAGGTTGCTACTCCAGATCTAGATTTGTCTTGGTCCAAAAACTCACAAAGTATCAGCCCTTGGCTTGTTGGTGAAGCATCCTTGACTTAAACCTTAGCCCTAGATTGATTTGGGCCTATAGCTCTTTGTTTCCACGTAAAGTTTTCAACTTTACGTAAGAGTCATTCCCTCGAAGAGTGGATCTACAGTTTGGAGCCCCTGCATGACTCGAAAAGCCTTTGTATGAATAAAGGACTGAAGAGACTCGGCGAGTCTGTTCTTGGACTCGGCGAGTCTGTTCAAGATAGGCATGGAATCGACGAGTTGGAGGAACAACTCGGTGAGTCTGTTGAAGATTGTCGTGGACCCGGCGAGTCTGTTCTTGGACTCGGCGAGTCAGAACGCAAAACCCCAACCTCTTCTGGTTAAGACTCAGATCAGCGAGTTGAGTGGTGACTCAGTGAGTTGGACATGATAGGATCAAACTTGAATCCTCATGATTGGATCTTGTTGTTTAACATATTGCTCACTAATGCGAAGGAATATGATCCGATCCTAGATCATCTAAAGAGGATGTTGGCCTCCTATATCCATGAAGTTGCTGCAATGGAGCTGGAGATTGCTAAAGTTTTGAAGAAGAAACCCACCGTAAAGCCAACTGCAAAACCTAGAGATGTGAACAGAATGAAGATGGGTCAAATTGATTCTAAACATCTCACAGTGATGTTCACAAGAGCTTAAGCCAACACATTTCTTTTCGCTCTTGTTGATAAACATCTGTTCTCAATGGACTGCTTAGAGCACATAATTAATATCATCCATCGATGCAAGAAGAACACTGAGGCAGACAAGAAGAACTTCACGGACATGCTTCGGTGGTATATCACTTTTCGTCATACTCTACTGGCCATTATACCGAAGGTGTTCAAGACTGTCAATAAGTCTTCTATAGCTCAACCGAACTGAGCTCTCGGCTCCATTGACGCAAAGGGGGAGATTGTTGGGTATTTTATGTTACGTCATGGGCTTAGTTTTGTATATCCGGATTGGGCCTGCCCATCCGTGATTATTAAGTAGGGTTAAGCTATAAATAGTGCATGCATGTATGCCATAGATACGTTCGTCGTTATCATTATTATTGTTTGTAACCCTAAACACCTCTACAGTCGAAGTTCTTAATCGAGCTCTTCTGAGGTGTTAAAGCTTAATCATTCGACATCAGTTAAATCATTCTTGTGTTCTTCATTGCGTCATTTATTATTTTTCTGCTTAGAATCTATCGATCCTACTAGAACTTTGTTCTAACAATTGGTATCAGAGCAGGAGACTGTGTGATTAATACACATTCCTTATGTGTTAAGAATTCTTTAGGGTTTCCGCTTTTATCTAATATAAAGAAGCCGTCTTCTTCCTATCAACGGTAACTCTTGTGTTTGATAAAACCATAATCTCAAGTTACAGGTCTGATTCTAGCAGTTCTAAGGAAAGTTTAACATACATGTTTTGAAATCGTGTTATGTAATTCGAAAAGTTGATAATATTATGTGAAATTGAGTGTTGAGTTCTAACAGATATTTTTTACTAGAAATGAAGTAAAACTATGTTTACAATCACTCATAAAATGTTGGAAGTCTTATGAGATTCCAATTAAAAGCCAAATAGTGAAATTTAGCGAAAATATAAAATTTTAAATAAGTAAAGTTTTATTATTGAAAGTTGTAGATAATCTCGTTAGAAACACGTAGGCGAAAACCTCGTCGAAATCCGAGTTATAACGAAGAAGTTATGACCAATCGAAGATCCGCGATAAAACCGGCACCGTGCCGAATGAGGTAAAAAGTGAGTTTTTGATAAACTACTTTTTATCCTTAGTGATCTAAATGGAAGTCGTAGTATTCGTTAAACCGAGAAGTTCGATAAAAAGAACGCCAAAATCTGACTTCGTATGAGGAAGTTATGATTTTACAAGTTTCAGCTTAGTAGTAGACAGCTAAAACTCGAATTTTTGATCGAGTGATTTTTAGCCGACACAACCTAAACGAGAATCGAAGGTCTCGTCATTAGTAGTACAACGGTAAAAAGTCTGACGAAAACGGACGTCAGATGAAGAAGTTATGAATTTTTAACGGATTTACCAGTGCTGGTCTGTTAAAAATAATAATATAAAACTACATTCAAAATTTTCCGACGAAGTCTAAACGAAAGTTGTAGAGCATAATTTTATCTACGTGTGCATATAAAGAACGTCAAAAACAAAGCCTGTATGAGAAAGTTATGGATTTTACAATATTGGGCGCATTTTTCATTTAATTTTCACATGAATAGTGTTGATCCACGTGGCATCTTCTAATTGGACCGCAGCCTCGCGTGGCACCGTCTGATTGGTCCTAAGTCGTCACCTCTCTCCCCATTGGACCGAAGCTCGGTCCACTAAGAAACTTCCATCCGTCCGAACCGAGGTCTCGCGGGTCCGACACGTGCAGCCTTCTGATTGGACCGAACTGCGGACCAGTGTGCGTCCGACGCGCCTCGCACTGGTGTCCGAACCTCGCCCCTCCACCGCACCGCATCGCATCCGGAGCCGAGCCTCGCTGACTTCGCACCTGGATGCCACCGAGCTGCTTCGCTGCTGACTTCTGATTGGCTGACCCTCGCAGCCCTTCCCCTATAAATAGAAGGCTGCGAGCCTTCCCGATTATTTTTAGAAAATTTGCACTTTTTACCCTCTAAGCCATATTTTGAGCAAATTTTAATCCCTCGAAGCCCCGGGATTAATTCCAAAGCCCGAAACGCGCCCCTAGATTCCCGAGAAGCCCGAAAAATTTATCTTTTCGGTTTTGAAGTCCTACCTTCGCAAGGCCCGGTTTTCAAGAAAACTCTCGGTTTTCAACGACGAAAGTCATATTTAGAGCCGAAGTACTGCCCAAATTATTATTTTGACCCTCGGTTAATTCACGGTGAGTTTAATATGTAGAAACAATTGTATGTTATGTGTTATATGTGCTATGTGCTTTTCCATGTTATCATCTCGAGTTGTTGTATCCGCTATTTTTATAGCAAGGCTGTACATCTGACTTGAAGTGTTTGACATAGGCATCACTTGGGTATTGGCATGAACCGTTGACCATGAAGTGTATGACATAGGCATCACTTTGGCTTCGGTAGAATAATATTCCTGAGTATTTTCCCGTGTTATTTTTATTTATGCTATTTATGATAGCAAAGCTATACCTTTGACCATGTGATCAGTTTAAGAACTCAGATTCACAGTGGTACTGGTATGTAGCCTCTGGCCATGTAGAGCATGTCCCCCAGTAAGTGAATGACTCTATTCTATGGCATTGGCAGATGGTTAGACAGGGCGTGAAAACCTGAAATCTACCAAAATGTTAATCCGAAGTTGTATGTCTTCTGTGCCATTTGGGCCAAAGCGTTATTGATGTATATTAAGTATGGAAATTGTTATGTCTCAATGATTCTATATCTTTGAATCAAATCAGTAATTGTTAGGGAAAGCTTATCACATTATACCTTCGTTATTTCCTTGCTCCTATTTGCTTCTGCCATATTGGTATATATATGGCATAACGTTATATTGTATCTATTATTGAACTCACTAAGCGTTATCGCTTATCCCTCCCAATGTTTTAACATAATGCAGGCAATAAGCACCCAGTATAGTTGGAAGACTTAGAATAGTTGTAATATTATTTTTTGTATTTTGGTTTAGGTTTGTATAGAATTACAATATCCTGGGTAGTCATGTAAAATCGTAAAACATAGTCGGTTTGTATCTAATCTTTTGTAATGACTTTATCAATGTAAAAATATTATTTTATGAATATGCATGTAGCATGTTTTGGAGTAACTATATTGTCAGGTATGAAAGTTTGGGTCTTTCAGAAATATGAAAGTATAGAAAGGGGTTCTTTCAATCATGGTATCAGAGCAGTGGTTTAAGTGAACTAAATTCCATGGATTGGTATTTAGACTTAAACTATTGGAAGGTTCAATATATGAACTGGATTATTGTAAATATATGGATACAAACCATAGGAAACACTTAAGTGGGGTATTGGGTAGTGATAAACCCTAGAATTCTAAGATATTAAGATACTTCAAAAAATTTAGAGAATTAGTTTATATGAACTAGGAATTTTGAGAATTTCTAGATTTAAACATGAATTGTTAAGTGATGATACAATATGTATCTGGTATACTTTAGGTTGAATACCTAATGGGCACAAGCACTAGAATATTAAGATGGGATATGCCTTATATTCTCATATGTGCTAAATGATAAATGAATGTAGCATGCCTTAGAGTGCTTATCTATAATTGCTATTATTTGAGAAAGTTTAAGGTCTGTTGCCGACCTTGGTTTAGAAACTTTTATGTTCAGAATTCTAAGAATTTCCGTAATAGAATTTACATGAAACTTTTCGAAGTGATAGAGACACTTATGATAGTTAACATCGATAAGTTTATAAATAAACGATTGCGGGATATCATAAAATAATAAATATGAAGTGTTATCGTAAATAGTGTATTAATACCAATAGAGTGGTATTATACATTTAAAGTATGTTAGATATATAATAACATCTCTGGAAGGAAGATGTGCGTTTGAAATACATTTAGATGAGATAAATGTTTTGGCATAACCAATGAAGTTGTTCCACCGCTGTCCAGATTAAAGTAGTGATAGTTTATAGAGTCGGAAGAACCGAGGATGGTGATAAATACTTCAACAGTATTGAAATTAATGTAGTACAAGATTTAGAAGAATTAAATGAACATTAAAGGAAAGGCTAATGAAGTTTTTTTTACATATTAGGCCAAGACTTTGTGATGAAGTATGTAGTTCGAGTAGTAACCCTATACAGGATACTCAGACTTAGTATTTAATAATACTGAGTGATGATTGACTTCTATCACATCCTTATGGAAGTTCCATTGTGTGTTAAGCCGACTTTAACATACAAGAATGGGATAGTGAAATAGGTTATTCGGTTGTGAAAAGGCTGAGTGGCTTACTTGTTAGAGTAAGGTAGAGTATTTAGTTGAAGAAGATATACACTCATCTTATTATATGAGAAGAAATGTTGTAATTAGGAATAACAGAGAACCAAGTTGAAGCTAGTAGAGCTTGCTGAGATGCAGCTATAATGCAGACTTCTTAGGATAGACTCCTATGCAGTAGACTTAAAAGATACAACCATGAGAAGAAGACTTACTCAGATACAGAAATGACGATGTCATGAAAGGATAATGAAACCAACAAATATGCATGATGGTTTGCATGAGTTAGATGATGATGTAAGTAGATGGAGACTAATTGTCTTTACACTGCTAGAGGAACTTTTGGGTGTAGTATGTCTTACAGAGTAGACACTACCCGAGAAAGAATTTATATGAAGAAATGGAAGTAAAATTTCTATCGACCTATGGAAAAGTATTAGGATATATTAAATCGAGCATATGCATGAGAAGAATTTTAGAAGACGAGTATAATTAATCCAATATATGTTTGATAGAAACGTGAAAACCCTAGTTGAGTCTAGGAGAAATTGTTGTATGTATTTGTTCGAACACACTCAGGTGTGAAAAATTTGCTTTGTGAAAATTTTGAATGGTGACTTGGGAACTGCGAGACAATACTTGGGACGAGTATGAGTAGGTGTGAATAGTAGTAGAGGCCTATACTACTGGAAGCACAGGACTCACACTTGGATCATGCAAAGTTACAAGGTTATCAAGAAGCTAGTAACTGATTCCTTTTTATTCATGTGTGTCGTTACCTTCGTTTCGGTAATGACTAAGAAGATAATTATCGTTCAAATCTTAATGTCATAAAGAATCGAGTCCGATTAGTATAAATCTCGAAAGGAGTTGATTGGTTCAGAGAACCATGTCTTATATAGTGACGAAACTTTAGTAGGAATACTGAAGAAGTAAATGGTCGAGGTAGTCGATAGAAATATAACAATCTTCATTAAAGGATTGAGCAATCATTAGCCAGAGATGCGACTTGATATGTGGTGTTACTGGCCAAAAGAAATGTTTCCGCCCTACTCTTACTAGTCGAATGGCGCGGAGTCAAGTTTCCGTTCAACAATCAAAGTGTACTCCAACTAAAAAGGAGGAGGTGCCAAAAGCTAAAAGATGTATATGTCCGAAAGCATGAATTAGAGATACATGGTGCTATTCTTTCTATTCCGAAGCAACCACGTGATGTTCAAACTCTTTTGGTTTTCTTTATTCCCTCAGCTTGATTTATTCGATCTGATTCTAATGCAAGAGTTTGGTTCGTTATGTGTCTTGTGCGTTATAAAATCAAAGGTCATTACAATAAGACCATACGAGTTGTTGTTATAGCAAAAGTAAAGGCCTTATCTTGGGTTTAGTCTATAAACCAAGAAGGAGCAAGAGTCTGCAATGAGAATTGAGTTTTAACTCAAAGATTAGGATCGAAGGCCCAATAGAGAATGATGAGCGGGTGTAGGTTTGAGCACCGCTAGTAATTAATAAGTTTGAAGAGTTTGACAATCGTTTGGCATACTAAAAGTTAAATATCGTACATTTTAGATTACCACAGAGGAAGTAAGTTAGGACTCGAATGTTGTGACTAGTAATTTTCTCGTAAACTTTAGATCTGCTCACATCTTATTTGATTGTGATGCCTCAGATTCTTTCGTGCCTTATAAATTCGCACATTCTTTTCAAATTGCTTATTACGCAATTGTCCAATCATTTCATATAGATAACATAGGAAATATATCATTACTTGCTGATAAAGTCTATAGAGATAGTTCTATAGGAATTGAAAGTTATAATCTTGCTGCTAACCTAATTCCTATCTTTTATTTTATTCTCGACATGAATCGATTGTCAAAGAACTACGCAGAACTCTTGTGCTACGAAGAGATGATATGCATCCCTATCAAAAGGAAGGATTCTATTTGTATCTACCGTAAAAATAATAAATTTCTTTCTTAAAAACTCGTAAATTATATCGAAGGGATATTCTACTTATCCGGCTTATACAGTTAATACCTTGAAAGAGGAGAAGAAAACTATGAATGATAGCCTTTGGATAATTATCGACCTGCTGAATAAGAGTGCATATTTTCTCGCCATATGTACAAATGTTCTAACGGAGAAATACGCACAAGTTTACATAGACGAAATTGTGACGAGACATGGTGTGCCACTAAAGATTATTTTCGATCGTGATGCTCGCTTCACTTCTCACTTTTGGGCGAGTATGAAAAGTGAATTGGATTCTCGAGTTTCTCCCAACGCAGCTTACCATCCCCAGACAGATGGTTAGACGGAGAGAACAATCCAAGCAGTACAAGATATGCTTCGTGCATATGTCTTAGAGTTCGGTAGTAACTGTGAACACCATTATGTTGGCATAATGTAGGACAGAAAATCCTTGGTGGTCCTGAAATGATTCAAGACACCACTGATAAGATTCAAATCATACGAGAATGAATGAAAGTAACCCAGGATCGACAAAAGACTTGTGTAGAAATGAAGGAGACGATCCATAGAATTCCAAGTGGGTGATACTGAAGGTAACCCCGTGGAAAGGTATTATGAAATTTGAGAAGAAAAGGAGATTGAGTCCTAGATTTATTGGACTTTTCAAAATTATCTAACAAGCATACCGCTTGGAATTGCCTGAAGATTTGGCAGGTATTCATGATGTATTTGATGTAAGATATCTACGTAAATGCTTGAGCATATATGATGAAACGGTTCCATTATCCAAGGTGAAACGGGATAATAAAATTATACTTAGGGAAAATAAGAATGAGATAAGAGCGAAATATCCTCATTTGTCCAAATCGTTGTGATTTCGGGGACAAAATCCTCAAAAGGAGGAGGTATTTGTAACATACACGTTTTGAAATCGTGTTATGTAATTCGAAAAGTTAATAATATTATGTGAAATTGAGTGTTGAGTTCTAACAGATAGTTTTTACTAGAAATGAAGTAAAACTATGTTTAGAATCACTCATAAAATGTTGGAAGTCTTATGAGATTCCAATTAAAAGCCAAATAGTGAAATTTAGCGAAAATATAAAATTTGAAATAAGTAAAGTTTTATTATTGAAAGTTGTAGATAATCTCGTTAGAAACATGTAGGCGAAAACCTCGTTGAAATCCGAGTTATAACGAAGAAGTTATGACCAATCGAAGATCCGCGATAAAACCGGCACGGTGCCGAATGACGTAAAAAGTGATTTTTTGATAAACTACTTTTTAGCCTTAGTGATCTAAATGAAAGTCGTAGTATTCGTTAAACTGAGAAGTTCGATAAAAAGAACGCCAAAATCTGACTTCGTATGAGGAAGTTATGATTTTACAAGTTTCAGCTTAGGAGTAGACAGCTAAAAACTCAAATTTTTGATCGAGTGATTTTTAGCCGAAACAACCTAAACGAGAATCGAAGGTCTCGTCATTAGTAGTACAACGGTAAAAAGTCTGACGAAAACGGACGTCGGATGAAGAAGTTATGAATTTTTAACGGATTTACCAGTCCCGGTCTGTTAAAAATAATAATATAAAAATAAAGTCAAAATTTTCCGACGAAGTCTAAACGAAAGTTGTAGAGCATCATTTTCTCTACGCGTGCATATAAAGAACGTCAAAAACAGAGCCTGAATGAGAAAGTTATGGATTTTACAAGATTGGACACATTTTTCATTTAATTTTCGCATGAATAGTGTTGATCCACGTGGCATCTTCTGATTGGACCGCAGCCTCGCGTGGCACCCTCTGATTGGTCCGAAGTCGTCACCTCTCTCCCCATTGGACCGAAGCTCGGTCCACTAAGAAACTTCCAGCCGTCCGAACCGAGGTCTCGCGGGTCCGACACGTGCAACCTTCTGATTGGACCGAACCGCGGACCAGTGTGCGTCCGACGCGCCTCGCACTGGTGTCCGAACCTCGCCCCTCCACCGCACCGCCTCGCATCTGGAGCTGAGCCTCGCTGACTTCGCACCTGGATGCCACCGAGCTGCTTCGCTGCTGACTTCTGATTGGCTGACCCTCGCAGCCCTTCCCCTATAAATAGAAGGCTGCGAGCCTTCCCGATTATTTTTAGAAAATTTGCACTTTTTACCCTCTAAACCGTATTTTGAGCAAATTTTAATCCCCCGAAGCCCCGGATTAATTCCAAAGCCCGAAACGCGCCCCGAGATTCCCGAGAAGCCCGAAAAAGTTATCTTTTCGGTTTTGAAGTCCTACCCTCGCAAGGCCAGGTTTTCAAGAAAACTACCGGTTTTCAACGACGAAAATCATATTTAGAGCCGAAGTGCTGCCCAAATTATTATTTTGACCGCCGGTTAATTCACGGTGAGTTTAATATGTATAAACAATTGTATGTTATGTGTTATATGTGATATGTGCTTTTCCATGTTATCATCTCGAGTTATTGTATCCGCTATTTTTATAGCAAGGCTGTACCTCTGACTTGAAGTGTATGACATAGGCATCACTTGGGTATTGGTATGAACCGTTGATCATGAAGTGTGTGACATAGGCATCACTTTGGCTTCGGTAGAATAATATTCCTGAGTCTTTTCCCGTGTTATTTTTATTTCTGCTATTTATGATAGCAAAGCTATACCTTTGACCATATGATCAGTTTAAGAACTCAGATTCACAGTGGTACTGGTATGTAGCCTTTGGCTATGTAGAGCATGTCCCCCAGTAAGTGAATGACTTTATTCTATGGCATTGGCAGATGGTTAGACAGGGCATGAAAACCTGAAATCTACCAAAATGTTAATCCGAAGTTGTATGTCTTCTGTGCCATTTGGGCCAAAGCGTTATTGATGTATATTAAGTATGGAAATTGTTATGTCTCAATGATTGTATATCTTTGAATCAAATCAGTAATTGTTAGGGAAAGCTTATCACATTATGCCTTCGTTGTTCCTTGCTCCTATTTGCTTATGTCATATTGGAATATATATATGGCATAACGTTATATTGTATCTATTATTGAACTCACTAAGCGTTATCGCTTACCCCTCCCAATGTTTTAACATAATGCAGGCAATAAGCACCCAGTATAGTTGGAAGACTTAGAATAGTTGTAATATTATTTTTTGTATTTTGGTTTAGGTTTGTATAGATTTACAATATCCTGGGTAGTCATGTAAAATCTTAAAACATAGTCGGTTTGTATCCAATCTTTTGTAATGACTTTATCAATGTAAAAATATTATTTTATGAATATGCATGTAGCATGTATTGGAGTAACTATATTGTCAAGTATGAAAGTTTGGGTCTTTCAGAAATATGAAAGTATAGAAAGGGGTTCTTTCAGAAAGGCTCACCATGTCTCACGAAGATTCTCAAACTAATCCCATCAACATCTCCAACAACATTGGATCCACTAAAAGGGTTCCCATTCTTTACACTCAAGACTATGAAGTGTCGGCGCATCACTTTGAAGATTACGTACTTGGATCTGAAGATAATGGTTATCTCATCTGGGAAGCTATCACGCTTGGGCCGTTTGTTCACTCTGGAACGAAGAGGACAGTGAAGACTCAAAAAGAATATAATCAGCTCGTGGCGGACGTAGATAAGATGCCACAGGATGAAAAGGACAAGGTGCTATGTAATGTGAAAGCCATGAGAATGATCATATTCGCACTGTAATCTGACACTTTTCGGTTAGTTGGTTCATGCATGACGGCTAAAGAAATCTGGGATAGGTTGAAAGAACTCTACTCAACCGATGAGGATCTAGAACACTCAATTCAAACATTGTTGCTCTCAGAATTTGGAGTTTTCGAACAGAAACCTGATGAGAAACTGATACAAACCTTCGATCGCTTCAATCATCTTCTTAGCAAGATGATCAAGCATGGTATTGAAAGAAAATTGATCGAGCAAAAGGTAACCTTCATGAATGGTTTAAGACCAGAATGGATGGCAGTGGTTTCAACAGTGAAAGCACACGAACAATTTAAATCATACTCGCTAGCGAAACTGGTGGGTATACTTAAATCCCATGAGAGTGTGGTAACCAAGGAGGCGAAGATAGTTTCGGGTGTGGGATCGCTGGCCCTTGTCTCAAAAGGCAAAAGTGTTGCAGAAGAAGAGGAGGAGTCAGATATGTCTGAGTGTGACCTTACTGGCGAAGAATATTCAATGATGATCACCAACCCAAAGAAGTTTGCACGAAAGAAGTTCCCTGTCAATAAGAACAGAAACTGCCACGGAAGTTACAGTTCTGAGAAGGTGAAAGAAGAAACGAAGAATACCTCTCAAAATGATGAGGACAAGAAGGAAAGCAAGCTTACAGGAGACTCGAGGTTCGACTGCAATTACTGTCATGGCAAGAACCACTTTGCCAAAGATTGCATGTTGAGAAAGATGGCTGAGAAAAGGGATGGTGAAGATGATGAGGCGTATTACATGTGAAAGTTGGAAGAAATCAAGAAAAAGAAGGCAACTAACAGTTCAATGAATGCCTTGATTGTGCAGGAAAATATGGATGAAGATGAGTTCGGTGGTGTTGAAGTCTGGTCAACCGGTTCTGAGGATGAAGAAGTGAGAAAACCCACACATGGAAGAGCTTATGTGGCGAGGGACACTGGTTCGGCTGGAAAATGTTTGATGGTTAAAGCTGGAAGACCAACCGAAAGTGAGCTTAAGGAGCCGAACCTGACTGAGGACAAGTGCTTTGCAGCCAAGCTCGTGAGTGAGAAGATCAACGACTGTGATCGGCTGATCAAAAAGGTACAATCCATCCTTGAATCTCTTAAAGTTCCAGTAACAAATTATGAAGAAGTATTAAATGAATTGAAATTTAAATTTTATAACTTAAGTGGTAGTCTCATGCAAACTCGCTTAGCGAACTCTAACCTAACTGACCAACTCAACAGGGTGTCTTCGAAGAGTGAGGAGAGAAGGATGTGGATTGAGCTGAAGGAGACAGAGTTAAATAGGGCTAGGGATGAAATTATTTATTTTCAACGAGACAATTTAAAGTTTTTGAAACAACGTAATGTTTTTTGCTTAATTGCTAAACGCTTATATACAGATTTTGCTCAATTGCACTTAAATTGTGAAATAGGGAAAAAGATTCATAAGATGATCTTACCCTTCCTTGAATTTAAGGAGGATGAGGTCATCGCTGAATGTGAATCTATAATGTCCTCAGAAGAGAGATCCATCACTTATAAAATTGGACTAGACAAGATAGAGACCTTTATTGACTCTAAGGAACATAAGTGTATGCTCAAAAATCTTTTAGATGAAAATGATAGGTTGAAAATTAAGTCCGAGACCATTCAATCATTTGACTCGTCTAACGCCAAATTAATTTCATAACACAAAATGAATATAGCAAACACGTCTAAATTTGATGAGGAAAGTGAGATGAGCGAAATCTCGGTAGAAGATGTGGTTGATTTCTCTGAATTTATGAAGAGCAAAACCGAGAATGAAAAACCCCTCATATCAGAAAACTCGGTTGAATACGCTCGCCTATCAAAGGACAAGCCACAGAAACTCAAAGAGAAAGCAATGGTTTATCAGAAAGTTCAAACTGTGCCAAATCAGGTATATGTTGTTACAGGGGTCACTGAAAAACAAACAGCGGAATTGAAAATCTTGGTCGACACAGACAATGCTGAAAGGTAGATACGTTGCTGAACCCATCAACAAACCCTCGAGTTTTGATAAACCAAGTACGAGTGGAACAAAAGAGATACCAGAAGAACCAAAGAAATCACCAAATGTTCCTTCCAAGACAACCGAAACTCAAAAGGAGAAGCCAAAATCAAGCTTCAATATTCATAAATCTCAAAAACAGTTATCTGAAGAGAAACGCCAAAGAAATCAGAGATACGTGAAGAATCTGAATGAGTGAAAACGGTGTTGGCAGTCTCAAAACCCTAATTACGTTCCTTCCAAGAAAGAGTCAAACGTCAATAAAAATGACGAGCCAAACCGAAAAGAAAGTTTTAGTCCAAACTCCTATTATTCCAAAGCTCAGAACCGAACATCTCGTTTCGGTTCCAACACCAGAGCTCAGAACCGAACGTCAAGTTTCGGTCAAAACGTCAGCGACAAGGCTAACAACCGAAAGTCAAGTTTCGGTCCTTCCAACTACCAAAGAAAACCGAAATCAGTGAAGGACATCAAAGGAAAGGGAAAGCTTGATTCAGATTCTGATATCAATAATAAGAAAAAGTCAGCTAACCCTAGGAATAAAAAACATACTCCAAAACCATCTAAAAACACACCATCTAATACACCACAATTTAAACAAGATAAAAATAAAATCAAGGTGTTTATCATCAAAAGAAAAGACAAAACCACTCTAATCAAAAGAACTTATTTGGTTGACATTTCTGCTGCTATTCCTTTTTCTGTAAAAGACTCGCCAGGGCCCAAGAGACTTTGGGTTCCTAAATCTGCTTGTATTTGTAGGTCATAAGTGACGAGTAGTTCGATGACGAATGGTACATAGACAGTGGCTGCTTGCGTCACATGACAGGAAGGAAGGAAGAGTTGTGGGAATTTCGGTCCCTTAAGGATGGCGGATGTGTGAAATATGGAAATAACTCTTATGGCACAATCAAAGGATATGGAATGATAACCAACAGAGACTTCTCGATTCGAAAAGTAGCTTATGTGGAAGGGTTGCAGCACAACCTCATCAGTGTATCTCAATTGGTTGTGGGAACTGGTCTGAAGGTTTCATTCGATGATGAGGGATCAGAAATAATTGAGACGCAATCCAAAAGAGTTCTGTTGAAGTCTGAACGCAAGGGACAGATGTATCCTTTAAATCTCAACCCAATTCGAGGAAAACCAGCAATATGCCTGCTGTCAAAGGCGAACACTGATGAAAGCTGGTTATGGCATCGACGCATATCGCACCTGAACTTCAAAGACATTAATAAGTTGGTGCTTGGTGATCATGTTCGAGGCCTTCCTCTTCTTAAGTTTGATAAGGAACACCTATGTGCAGCGTGCGAGATGGGCAAACAAAGCAGAAAGAGCCATCCTACACGTATCAATACAAAGATTGTTGAAGCTCTTGAACTTCTGCATATTGACTTATGTGGACCTTCGTCTATCGAAAGCTTCGGTGGTATTAAGTTCATTCTTGTCATAGTAGATGATTTTTCACGCTTCACCTGGGTTTTCTTTCTTAAACAGAAATCAGACGCGACTCCCAAGTTGAAGACGTTTATCAAGCAAGTGGAAGTGCAGCTGCGAAAGATGGTGAGGAATATTAGAAGCGACAATGGGCTTGAATTCAAGAATAAAGATTTTGAGGATTTTCTTGCTGAAAAGGGGATAACTCACAACTTCTCGGCACCCTATACACCTCAACAAAATGGAATTGTTGAACGATGAAACCGTTCTTTATGTGAGGCAGCCTGAACCATGCTAAGCTTCGCTTCTCTTCCGCTATACTTCTGGCTGATGCAGTTGCAACCGCGTGCTATACTCAGAACCGATCCTTACTTAACAAACGATTCTCCATCACTCCGTATGAGATACTGAACAATAAAAAACCCAACGTTAAGTGTTTCCATGTGTTCGGTTCATGGTGCTTCATTTTCAATTCCAAAGAGAACCGAAACAAGTTTGACGTCAAAGCCGATGAGGGAATTTTTCTTGGCTATTCACTCACTTCAAAGGCATACAGAGTTTTGAACAAATGCTCCAAACGTATTGAAGAAACATACTATGTAACCTTTGATGACAACTACACAAAGAAAGTTTAAAGAAGCGAAAGTGCCTTGAGGGAAATATTTCCTAAATCAGGGAAAGTCTCGGTTCCCATTTCCAACTTGTTTAAAGAATACATAAGGCTATTTGATGAACTAGAGAAGGTTGTACACTCAGAGGCGAAAGCAGCAGACAACAAAATTGACAATCTGAAAAAGATCATTGATGAAGCTGCAAAAGAAATGGAAAATGAACCTCCTAAACCGAATGGTGGTCATCCCTCAACTGACCCTCCAAACAAAAGCTCAACGTTCAAGGGGGAGGGTTCATCTGCACCAAAGACAACCGATCTGTCTTTCGAAGGGGAGAATCCAACTTCATCCCCAACCACCGATAGTCCAGTAGAGGGGGAGAATCCAACTCCAATTCCAACCAATGATAGTCCAATCGAGGGGGAGAATCCAACTCCAACAGAGGAGGAAAACACTGAACCTGACAAGGGATACGCTTCGCCATTTGAGGGGGAGAATGAGAATACAAATGACGAAGGTGATCAATCAGAACTTGAAGAAGAGGTAAATAGAGAGTTGGATCCAGCCTATGACCCTAATTACCCTCCTTTAACGAAATAGATTAAGGATCATCCCAAAGCACAAATAATTGGTGAATCATCTGAGCGTGTTCTCACACGTTCTCAACTGAAAGCGAAACAAACTGCATTATTCTCTAATGTTGAATTCTGTATGTTTAATTCGTTTGTCTCCAAATTCGAACCGAAGACGGTTAATGCTGCACTTGATCATGCTGATTGGGTACAAGCTATGCAAGATGAACTCCATGAGTTTGAACATAATCGAGTTTGGAGGATGATTCCCATTCCAAAGGATGCTTCAGTGGTCGGCTTAAAATGGGTCTTCAGGAATAAGTTGGATAAAGAGGGCAATGTCATACGCAATAAGGCTCGGTTGGTGGTAAAGGGATATTGCCAAGAAGAAGGGATAGACTATGAGAAGACCTTCGCTCCTGTAGCAAGGTTGGAATCAGTTAGAATCTTTCTGGCATATGCTGCTCATAAAAACTTCGAAGTTTTCCAAATGGATGTGAAATGTGCTTTCTTGAATGGAAAACTAGAAGAAACGGTGTATGTTGAGCAACCACCTGGGTTCGTGAACGAGAGATACCCTGATCACTGCTATGTGTTAGATAAAGTTGTATATGGTATGAAGCAAGCACCGAGGGCCTGGTATGAAACTTTAACTCGCTTTCTTAAAATGTCGAAATTCAAGCAAGGTTCGGTTGACCCAACCTTCTTCCGAAAGAAAGAAGGCGAACATCTAATGATAGTTCAGATTTATGTCGATGACATCATCTTCGGCTCCACGAATCCTAGCTTAACGGCTGAATTCAGGAAGTTGATGGAGACTAAATTTGAAATGAGCGCAATGGGTCCGATTAATTATTTGCTTGGTTTGAATATAAGACAGGGTACAGGAGGCATTTTTATCAACCAGGAGGCCTACACAAAGAACTTGCTAGCAAAGTTCGGTATGACGGGAGATTCGAAAGTGAAGGTTCCTATGGCGTTTGGCACAAAGTTAACACCGTCTCTGGAAAAACCTGCCGTTGACGTAACACTCTATCGTCGAATGATAGGGTCTCTTATGTATCTAACAGCTAGTAGATCAGACATTATGTTTTCTGTTTGTTATTGTGCCAGGTTTCAAGAAAATCCAAGAGAACCTCACATGGTGGCAGTGAAAAATATTTTCCGTTATCTGAAGCGAACCTCTTCTCTCGGTCTTTGGTACCCCGCTAGATCCGGATTCATTGTTCAAGCCTTTTCTGACGCCGATCTTGGAGGATGTGGTCTGGACCGAAAGAGCACAACTGGTGGATGCCAATTCCTTGACGGTAAGCTTGTTAGCTGGCAGTCCAAGAAGCAAACATGTGTGTCTCTTTCAACAGCTGAAGCTTAGTACATAGCTGAAGCATCCTGTACCTCACAAGTGATATGGATACAAAGCCAACTAAGAGACTACAGACTAAGTATGAAGAAAATACCTCTCTATTGTGACTCAGAAAGTGCGATAAGAATATGTCACAATCCAGTGCAACACTCAAAGACAAAGCATATTGCACTGAGATACCATTTCATCAAGGACCATGTAGAAGATGGGAACGTGGAAGTACATTTCGTTCGGTCCTCTGATCAACTGGCTGACATCTTCACTAAAGCCTTACCAGAAGCAAGCTTCAATAAAATTTTACAAGATTTGGGAATCATCGAAGCAGAGTCGGTACCGAACCCTCAAACCTCTCTCTAAAAATTAGACAAGCGAAATAGAGCGAACGCTCGGTCTATTTCGGCTCCGGAATTTTAGGGAACCGAAATGAACCGAACGCTCGGTCTATTTCGGCTCCAGAATTTTAGGGAACCGAATTGAACCGAACGCTCGGCTTATTTCGCTTCATTCTTTTAAGGTTTAGTTTCGGCTGTATATTTTGTAAACTCTTTTTAAGTCTATTTCTTACTCTATTTTCTCTTTCATTTTTATTTCAAGAGTGTTTCGTGTCAATTTCTTTTTGTTTATTTTTCTGTTTTTATTATTTTTCAGAAAATTCAAAAATCCAAAAATATATTTTTTTCTTTTCTGTTTTTATTATTTTTCAGAAAATTTAAAAATCCAAAAATATTTTTCCAAAAGATTCTATCTTTTATTTTTTATTTTATTTTTTAATTATTTTTCTTTTTCGTTTTGTTTGTCTTGTTTATGTGGTTTGCTTGTTTGCTTCTTCTCTTTACTAGGTACCAAGTACATTATTGCTACATAAATTGGAGGTAGGGCAGGTATGATTATTTTGATATGAACTAGTTAAGTGTCCCTAGAAGCATGCTTTTACATGTAGACCGAAGCCTCTAAGACTAGGAGCAAGGCCTTAATGATTCGATCTATACCTATCGTTTCTTCCCAATCAGGCTGATAAATCCACTCAAGTCATGAGCTACCTTACTCTTCTCAAATAAAGAGCATGAAGATACATACCGGTAGTCACATCTGGTGTTGCTCGTGCCTCCTCAACTGTCAAATGGAATGCTTTACTTTTCACCATGGACGCCTCCGCCCTGACATGACAGCCATCAGTCATCCTCAAGGTGGTTGGTGTGCATACCGCCATTACTCCCCCACGTCAAAATCGGGCAATCAGCCTTCTTGTGTACTGTTTGATTGCATTGGAAACATATCAATGCTCCATGAAGGAAATACCTACCAAAATGTACAATCTGACCACACCTAAAACAATCTAAACCCGCTGCTCGGCATGCCCCATCGTTTGGCTTGTCGTACTTTTCGCAACAGCCCCGACCCTGCTACCCCCTACAACAAGAATAAAAAGTATTGTTCCTCTTCACTTGGCCCACCGTTTTTTGTATCTGCTCCGGCTTGAACTTCGTACGAAGCTCCAACTCAATTTCCCGTTCCCGGGCTCTAACAATCATGTCCTCTAGGGTCCTAGTGATGGGTTTTATGTACTCTAACATTCCTATGGTGCACATACAACCCTAATGCTTTGGGTCTAAGTTTTCTCTATTATACATACAACATTGTTTTTCCAAAGCATAAAGCCTAAACGAGCATGCAAGGCAACATTTGAATCATAAAAAATTGTTAGAAGATTACCTTGTGTAGTAGCTTGCTTGTCTTTGACCTTTAGGAGCCTAGAACCTCAAGTGTGATGCCTCAAATGTCTTATAACAAACCAAGAACAAGAGAATGGACTTGAGAGAGAGGTTTGGGAGATCAAAATCGGCTAGCCACTACTATAGTTTTCATGGGTGCTGATTTTAGGTGTTAGGGACTTCTTTTATAGCTTAGGATTACAACCATGAAAACCCTAATGACTCTTCATATTTCTTAGTCTTTTAGGCTAAACCTTCTTGGACTTTCACACAAATTTAGTCCAACTCTAATCAACATGAGTCATGAGCCCAACTAGAAGTATTACTGATTTACTCAATCAGTCCCTGTATCTGTAATTAGTTTCTTTTGATCACTAAATTAATATCAAATTAATTCTTGATCAATACTAATTAAATAATGTGATTTCTCAATTAATATATTATACTTATAATATATTAATAAACCACAATAACCTCTTCCTCAAGTATCCATCCTATCAAATTGTTCCAGAGTGTTACAACCCAAATGGACCATGCTATCATCGGGTCAAGTACATACCAATTATAGTTATGGGCTTAGACACCTAATCCAACACGTACAGCTCGACATGCTCACAAACTCCCGAATAACATCCCTGAGTATGTCATGTTATCCCGTCTTCCTCATCTCCTCATTTACAGCATACTATGGAACCAATAAAGCTCTCTCCCTAAATTTGGCGGTGATCTCCGTCATAGTCTTCATAGTACGGTGAAGGTCCTGAAACTCCCTCGCCGGCTATTTCACCTATATGACAGGTGCGGAATCAGCTCTGAATCTTGTCACAAACTCACCCCAGGACATGGCCACCATGGCCTTAGATCCCAAAGCGTGACAAGTCTCCTCCCACCAGTCGCGAGCTTGGTTCCTCAAAAGGCAAGATTCAAATCCTACCTTCAACCCCTTGGGGCAGAAACTCATTTGCGGAGCATTCTCAATGTCAGTGATCCATCGTCGGCTAGCAGTAGGGTCCTTTTTCCCGAAGAATTTTGGGGCGCCAAAACCTTTAAACTCCTGAAAAAAGAGAGTCCATGCCCCCAAATGACCGGCCATAATCTCGGCTTGAAAAGATCCTAATCGATCATCTAATAGCTCCATGATCCCATCTTTGATGGTACCAAACATCATAGGAGTCGCATCCAAAATATTATAAGTGATCTCAGGACATGATGAAATCGTGTATCCTCTCATCAATCGGTTTAGCACCATAGCTGGAACCAGAACATGAACCACAACCTCCTCCTTAGAATCATAATATACTTCAGGGAACTATCAACACTACAAGCTCCTTAGAATCTTTGTGACTTTCCATAATTCGAGTACGACTCCTGTGCTTCTAGTAGTACGGTCGTAATACTACCTTCCACACCTATCCGTACTTTCCTCAACATACATATCCCATTATAGAACTCTCTAGGGTCTCCTAGGAATCCTCGTCTCACTTGCTTCTACCATACTAGGAACTTCTGCCAACACCGTTGGTTGCCTTATGCATGCAAATTATAAACAATACGGGATCAAAATAGACTGTTGAATAAAGGAGTCTACCCTAAGCCCAAAACCAAACAAGGCATAAGAAATAAGGCTAAATTTGTCATTCTAGGCCTACATGATCCTAATTGTATATAAATTTTAACCACATGCTTAATAATTAACTTTTGTAATATAGATTCCAAGTAATACATAGCATCCAATTCCTCCTATGCCACAAGGCATCACAAATCAGGAAATTCCTAAAGGTATACTTAGCCCTAAACTATCATGCAATTTCACATGATATCATACTAAGCGTATTACTCATGTATGGGTATTTTGAGAATCACTTACTTCAGCTCGGATGATTGCATGCATCGCACCCCTTTGTTTCTGAAAAATCCTTTTAGAAAATTTATTTTCTTTCAAATTTTTTTTATCAATTTCTCATTTTAAGTAGTGTGCCCGAATCCCTCAAACCATGGCTTTGATACCAACTTCTAGCATCCCAAAAATACCAATAAAAAATTTCATTTTCAAAGCATCAAATACATACAATATTTTTTCCAAAATTAAACATGATAACGTGTATCTCAAACTTCATAGTGGAATAGTAATAACAATGTGGAAAAATCATTGGGGTTGATGTGGAGTCAAGCCAGGCCCTTCACTTTGGAACTGAAAGTACCTGAAAATGTTCAAACCACAAAATCGTAAGCACAAAGCTTAGTGAGTTCGCCAAAATACCACATACCATACATATCAATGGGCCCAACCCTAGGAGTGTATTTCAACCCTATGTTAATGCTATGATCCAACCATACTCTTACAGTCACTCCCAGATAACAACCCAGACATAACTTTCCTTCCATGATCCAACCATGGTCTTTCAAACAGGTGTTATGATCCAACCACATGCCTTCATATAGGTAATCTGATTCAACCACAGTCTTTCATGCAAGAGTCACAGAGACAATCTAGCAACCTACATAGTATAGTGAGAAGACTCACCTCAATCTACATACAAAAAAAAATCTCATGCCTGAGCTGGTGATACTAGAACTCCTCACACTAAACATATCCAAAACAAAACCCTAATTAAAAATTAAGGTAATAACCACCACTCAAAGTGTCTTGATTCATAGCTAATCCTCCTTTGGGAAGAAGACCATTTTTTCCTTTCAAAACTAAACCCAACATAGTTAACCAAAATTCAAATTGGTTAAAAGTCAACCTCCTGGTGCAACGCTCAGCATAACACACTAATCTACGCTCATCATAGAGCTTCACGTGGAAAACAGGGAAAACCAGGCTACACTAAGCGTGGAGAAAGCTATGCTCAGCGTAGCTTTGCTGAT
This sequence comes from Lactuca virosa, assembly GCF_052849685.1. Taxonomy (NCBI): domain Eukaryota; kingdom Viridiplantae; phylum Streptophyta; class Magnoliopsida; order Asterales; family Asteraceae; genus Lactuca; species Lactuca virosa. The sequence goes on from NC_136431.1 coordinate 241,020,098, forward strand.
ACACCAACTTTCTATTAAGCTCTTAATACAGAAGGACTAACCATCTAATACTCAAATATGAACACAAAGAGAACAATACCAAAAACGAAGTTGTGAATACCACCTTTTGCTCTAAAACTCATGCATGGATGGATAAGAGTGACCAAGCTCTAATTTTTATGACTCAATAACCCCAAACACATTAGGAAATGGCATTAAAATGGTCTGGGATAGCTCATACTATTAAGGACCAAGATTATGGGACAAAAGGCATACCTTTAAGATTGTTATCATAAACAATCTTGAATCCTTGCTTGAAAGACCTTTGGTAGCAAGCGCCACAAGTGTCGCGCCTCTAATGGTTCACAAACAAACTCAAGCAACCAAGGAATACTATAGAGAGAGAGAGGAGTAGATCAAAATTTTGGCCAAGGCACTTAGAATGAAGGGTTAGGCCGAAATTTAACCCTAAGGATGGTGTATATAGGTGTTAGGAAGGTATTGGATAAGGCAAGTGGATCCAAGATAACCCTAATCCATTAACTTCCTCCCTAAGGCATCCAAGTCACCCTTAAAGACCAAGGAAACCCTAGGAGCATCTAGAAATCGTTACCCCTACTATAGGGAGGTTCTAGAATTGCCTAATGTTAAACTATTGAACATTGTCACCTTTAGTCCTTGTAGTTTCAATTAATTCCTTTAATCCCAAAATTAATTCCAAATTAATTTCTGATTAAATATTAATTAAACAATATGATTTCTAATTAATATATTATTTCCATAATACATTAATAAATCATTTATTTTGATTTCTATTTAATTTATTAACCAAGTAATAAATTAATAAATCATTCTTCTCTCTTTAACAGTTATCCTATTCAATTGCCAGGTTTGAAGGCAACCCAACAGGACTGTGCTACTATCAATTCAAGTTTATACCAATTATAGTTATGAGCTTAGACACCTAATACAACAGTATCCCACTTGGATAATTCTAATAACTATAGTTGCAAGTATAACTTCAATAATTGATTAGCAAATTGTAGCTACCAAAAGCCATTGTCGAACTCTAACCCAGTCAGTCACGTGTCCTTTGATAAGTGATCAAATACTCCTCCATTCTACAAGATACCGAATAGACATGAGACATGGATTATAATCAATCGCTTTGTCAAAGATTTGTTTCCTGATTTTTGATTTATGATGACTGATATCAGACTACTAATTGAACACATCAATTGAATCTAGGCTTGGTCAAGCGCTTTAGATGTCATCATCAAATCATCGAGGGGACCACAGATATCGCTCTTCCCGTTAGGGCAAAAGGAACGGATAAACTTCGACTTATATGATTGCACTTTTTACTCATCAAATCACGCATAGCAATATGTTTTATAACATCAAGTTATTGATGCATTTACGTATTATCAATGCACAAATGACTCGTAAACAAAAACTCCTATATCTCCATTTCAAGAATAGAAGATATTATCGTCTCAAAATTACTCGTGATAAAATCAATGAAGTAATTCTTTTAGTGTGGGTTAATCCAATACTTAAATCCCCATTTCAAAAGTACTCACGAATACTGCAGCAAACCATTGCTATGTCTAACCCCTTAGATAAGCAACAATATGATTCATGACTGTCTTAATTCACTACTTACTTGCAAAAGTATGATTGATTGTGGATGTTTGAATAATTCAAATATTCGGGAAGTAAAACATGTGAAATGAAACACAAGAATAACCTAATTAACTTTGGTCTCAAAACTATTGAATATAAATAAAACACTTATTATTTAATTACCATATTAATTAGACTTTATTAATTGTATAATGTTTTGTTTAATTAACTAAATACTTGAATTAAAAATCATTCATGCCATGTTATAAACATGCATACTATGCCTCTCTATGGTCCTTCCTTTGTGAACAGATCAATTGGACATAATTCCAATGATGCTCATTTCACAATTCCAATTGGATAAGTGTAAGAATTCCAAATTATTGTCACCACTAAATGTGTTAGAGTCCAATCTTACATGAAACATCCTTTCTGTGATGACGTGGCATCAAAGTCATCAAGACTTAGCCAAAGATGTCACAAAATGCTCCACTGAAACTTTGTTACTAAGACAATTTCATGGTGATGAAGTATCAAATTCAAGATACACTCCTTGAACACCTTCTTTGCATTAAGGTTTCTAACTCACATGTAGATTCAAATAACCAACTCCCAATATGAAAATATTTCCATATTACCATATGACCATCAATTCCGAACAAGAGTCACCTCCATTTAGAATTATGTCAATGTGGTCCGTCGAAATTAATACTATACTTCCAACTGTCCACAACCAACCAATCTTCAGTAAGCCTTAGAGTGTTCTTGACAGTTGTTGAACAACTTAAGTCACACCTTGTTCTAGTCCTTTTTCCCTCTCAATACCCTAGGCATTTGGAAAAATCAGAGCAAGTGAATATTATAGCATATGTAATCAATCCTATATCTGAATCATATGGGATTCGATACATAGTGTCTTACATAAAGGCATGATATCTTATCAGTCTCTTGCTATAATATTCATATATATTAAATTTCCTATGTTGAATCATTCCAACACGATATTCATATATTTCCAAGACTAAGTTTTATTAAATCCTTCAATCTAAACTTTTAGATTTGAAATGAAGTATGAGTTCCCTCTCCCTATAACTTTCTATAGAGAAACAATTTTCAAACTTTGCAACTTGCAAATTTGTAACCTTTGTTTCCTACAAATAGTATTGCTAGCCTGCAACACTCAACATAACAATTATGCTCCCACTAGCATAACAATTATGCTCCTATCTGCATAACAATTATGCTCCCACTAGTGTTAACATGTACCCTGAAATCAACTGGACTTCTAGAAATCAATATTATTGACTTTCTCACTAATGTTCAGGTTTGTGATATGTGGTGCTTTGATAAGTCTTCATCTAGACTTCTCAAGATCATACATCTTCATTAGAAAACATATGTGTGTGTTTAAACCCTTTCAGAACTTATAGCTATAAGTCATTAATTGTAACGCCCGCAGATCCGGGCTAGTCAATTTAGAGATAATAGGGGTCGAAAATCACTTTTCGACAAAAGATTATTTAGAATAAATAATCTTAACCAAGTTGTATAATATGTCTCAAGGGTTCCGTACATATGAAGAACGCCGAAATCCGAGTTATAACGAAGAAGGTATGGCCCGTCGAAGTTTTACGGCAAAACCGGCACGGCACCGGGAGACGTAAATAGTGAATTTTTGATAAAGGACTTTCTAGCCTTAGAAATCTAAACAAAAGTTGTAGTATACGTTAAACTGAGAAAATACAAAAAAAGAACGCCCAAATCTGACTTCGTATGAGGAAGTTACGAATTTTCTAAGATTTGGCATAGGAGTGCACGACCCGAAAATCGAATTTTAGATCGAGCGGTTTTTGGCCTACGCGACCTAAATGAGAATTGAAGATCTCATTAATAGGAACTCAACGGTAAAAAGAAAGAAAAAAACAGAGTCCGTATGTAGAAGTTATGAATTTTACGCGGACATTTAACAGTATAATCTCCTCGTACTGTTAAATTTAAGATCAGTCGAGAATTAGCCGATGGAGTCAAAATGAAAGTGGTAGATCTTATTTTTACCTAAGCGTGGATATAAAGAACGTCACAAACGGAGGTCGTATGTGAAAGTTATAGATTTTAGAAGTCGGAAGTGTGCTGTGCGAAAATGGGTGATGTGGCACAATCTTGGCCATTGCTTTCTCCCCAAATCTTGCCACTAGATGGTGACATGTGGCACCAATTTCAGCCATTTTTCACCCTATAAATAGAACCTGTCCCACCCTCATTTTCTTCACACCTTTCCCATTCTTTCTTCTCTTTACTCTCTCTCTAGAACCTCTCTCTAGCCCCGAACCCCCCCAAAAAGCCTAAGGAACCTCCCTAGCACGAGGCGGAAGCCCCGAAGTGCTCGACGGCTCCGAGAAGAAGAGCTTTTCGGTTCGGGAACGCTGCTCCAAGCAAATCCCGGATTTCTATAAAACCCGCTGTAAGTGAGCTACACCTACGCTATTTTTAATATAGCTTTTATTTAAATACAGTAACGTTATTAGGAACTTATAATAAGTACTTGGGCTATTATTATGGGTTATATACATATTTTTTAACGCTTATATAGTAGTAATAATAGCTAGACTATTAATTAGTCTCGGAGAATGATAGACTAAACTCTAGTGGTAATAATACTAGGTTTCGTCGAAGGAAATTATTTTTTTAAGAAGCGAAACGCTGTCTGAGTTCGAAATCACCACCTTTTCAAGTGAGTGCATAGTTACTTTCATCTTACACATAGATATGAAGTATTTAATATAAATTACGTGTTATGTGTGCATATTATCTGTATATACTTGCTATCTATGCAGGATGAACTTTTTTATACATGTTTTAACTGATTTAAGTTGTATACGTATTTTATATCTACAAATATGTTGGGTATAACATGGGTAGATGAATGATGAGAGATAAAAGATGATGTGAGTAAACATCGATAGCTATGGACTTAGTGCCTATTGAACAAACGATGGTAGCTATGGACTTAGTACCTATTAGGTAAACATAGGTAGCTATGGACTTAGTACTTGTTAGTTGTTGGTAGCTATGGACTTAGTACCTGGTAGCTATGGACTTAGTACCTGTTAGATAAACGTTGGTAGCTATGGACTTAGTACCTACACTGGTAGCTATGGATTTAGTACCCGATGAATGAACTTTTGCAGCTATGGAATTAGTGCATTGGCAGCTATGGACTTAGTGCCGGTCTTATAACCCTGGAAGCAAGGGACTTCAGAATAAACGAATAGATGACTCTTAGGGTAGACCCTTGAGAGTAAGGAAGATAATAGGGATGGGTAAATGGGGTTGATTGTTTGTTGATTAAACATAATAATTATATTATTGTGGGTTGAAAAACCTATGTACTCACCAGGTTTCTCAACCTGACCCACTCAAGCTTATTTGTATCACAGGTGTCGATATGAAGCTACTTTACACTGAGAGATTTAAAAGAGATGTAGAACACTAGTGTAAATGAATGTAAGTTCTGTTTATGCTTATGTTTCTGTATTGAGGATGACATCCCAATGTTTTGAAAATGAATGAAATACATTTCTTCGGAAATGATTTGATAACGTATTTATCATGTTTTTCTGGTAACAAATTCCGCAACATTTTTATTAAAAGAGGTACTCTGATTTTTATAAAGCATAAACAAAAATCGGTCTTTTCTGGCCGTGAAAATGGGGATGTCACAGTTGGTATCAGACCATTAGTTTAAGCGAACTAGGAATTTGTAGGAAATTTCTAGACTTAAACTTAGAGTGCTAAGCGATGATTGTGAGATGAGTGTCTGCTATATTTTAGACACAAGCACTACTTTATTTTAGGAAAGATGCCTAAAATGTTTTATGTGCTAAATGTTTTATATGATATCTATAGAGATGTCTTATATGCTATTATTTGTTCGGATCTATGGTCTATTGCCGACTGGATCTGAAAATTTTATGTGTTCAGATTTCTAAAGGTTTAATTACGATATTAGAACTGGCATGTAACTTTTCGGAGTAATAGGGAGATTTACACGTCTATCGTAAATAAAACTTTCCTATCTTAAATTCTCGCCTCGATACACCGAATGTCTGCTTTGGTGTACAAAACGTCATGGTGAAGACAGACTCGGAAATATCCGAGGAAGATGACAACCTGAGCCGAAGAATGTGACGGGTCATGCATCGGTCGTTGTGCCTGCACCCGAATCTATCACAATGGCCAAAGTTCAGGAAGTGATGCGAACCATGATAGACTGATAAAATAAAGGAAATAATAAGGCTTACGATAGTGAATGATACCTATCAGAAGATATCGTAAAAGAGGTATCTTGCCTTTAGAATGCGTCTAATAAATAATACGTCTAGTATGGGAGAAGTACACTTTCGATTGGTAGAAAGAAAGAATTTTTGGTATAATCCATAAAGTTATCCCATGGTTTTGAATTTCCAATACCAACCGAGTTGAAGCAGAATTGATGATTGAATATGTTCATGGAAGAAGTCCTAGTAGAGTCTAGAGAAATTTTTTTTATGATTATTTGGACACACTCGTATGTGTTAAATTGTTTTGTGATTTTAGGACTTGGGGACTGCGAGACAATACTTGGGACGAGTATGAGTAGGTGTGAAAGGTAGTAGATGCATATACTACCCGAAGCACAGGACTTACACTTGGATCAAGGAAAGTCACAAGGTTACGAAGAAGCTTGTAACATCCGGATTTCCAGGGACATTATTGTGTATGTTAATCTTGAGATTTAAGGAGGGACTCGACGAGTTGAGGGACCAACTCGCCGAGTCGAGTCGAGATTGCCGCGTGGATTTAATGAATGGACTCGACGAGTCAGAGGAGGGACTCGTCGAGTAGGCGATGGGCAGAGAAACCCTAATTTCCCGGGTTTGGGACCTATTTAAAGGCATTTATAGCCTCAATTGCAGCTACCTTCCCCTGAGAGCAAACCCTATTTGCTATTGCAGCTAGAGAGTGAGAGAGAAGCTCATATTGTAGTTCTTGGTGCATTTCTATGGAGAAGGATGAAGAGCTTCTTGATGGGGAACAAAGGAAGGCAGTGGATCTGTGGTATTGAGTGTTTCAGCTGCTAAGAGAAGGTACAAAGTTCTCATCTTGTTCATTACTTGTACTAGATCTCATTTTGGGAGTTTTAGGGCTTTGCTTCCATTCTTTTGAATCTATGAGTCGAATGAGACCTGGTTGTGGTTGGAAACCTCAGATCTGGACCTCCTAAGGTCCTTAGAGTCTAGATGTCTCAGCTTTAATGGTCCAAATGAGGGTTGATGAGCAAAAACCTTCATGAAGAGCATGTATTGGCGTTTTGAAGCAATAGCATCATGTATGAATGTAAAGATCTAAGCTTTACGTAATTATTGAACCTTGGGATGATAGATCTATAGTTTAGAGTGATAGATCTAGTTGAAATCGACTGAATGAGAAATCAGATCAAAGGGAGTCGCCGAGTCCATGACCTAACTCGACGAGTCGGCAAGGGTTTGTCCCGATGGATTGATTGTGCGATAACTCGGTGAGTTGGGGGTCAACTCGACGAGTTGAGCTGGACCTTTGAGACTTCTGAGGATACGAGGGGACTCGACGAGTCGCAGGAGTGCACTCGACGAGTCGGGTCAAACTTGGACTGTTGACTCGAGTTTGACTTCTGTTGACCATGGGGTTTTGGTCAACATATGTGATGGAGACCTTGGAGGGGGTAAAATGGTCATTTACCCACTTTAATGACTTAGAAAGAGAAAGACCCGCCTTCGATTATCTGAGTTGTAAGAAGAGTATTAATAAGAGATATTCATCCTTTGTGTTAGGAGGAGACTAGTTCGAGATCCGAGCGCGAGGTTATTTGCTCACCTGCTAGCCGAGGTGAGTCTTCTCACTATACATTACCAAGAGTGGTATCTATGTCTAGACCGAAGGGTCTTGTGTGCTATGTGTATGTATGAGATTATGTGCATTGTGATATATGTATGCAATATGTTGTATAGACCGGACCGAAGGGTCCAACGATATAGACCGGACTGAACTGTCCAACGATATAGACCGGACCGAAGGGTCTAACGATACAGACCGGACCGAAGGGTCCAATAAGCTATGACCGGACCAGAGGGTCCAACGAGCTACGGGACTGGAGGGTCCCGCTGAGACACATCGACCGGAGGGTCGTACTGTTGCCTCGAGTGGCGTATGTGTTGTATGTGGTATTTTCGGGAACTCACTAAGCATTTATGCTTACCGTGTTATGTGATATGTGTTTCAGGTATCAGTGAGGGTCGCGGGAAGGTGTCGACATGATTTGTACACACTGGCAGAAGATTCTGTGTTGAGATACTGGGATATGTTTTATTGTGATGACATTGATACATGAGATTTTGAGAATATTATGTGAGATTTATTATGTTTGGAAAATAAAAAATTGTTTTAAAATTTACGTTGTTACAAGTTGGTATCAGAGCCTTGGTTTGAGGGATTCGGATGTACCTTCGGGCGTATCTGAACTCAAACTGAGGATTTGAGGGAATTTTCATAAAAGAAACAATTTTTCTAAAAAGAGTAAAAGATTTTTGAGAAAATCAGAACGGAGCAGTGTGTACGATCAGCCAGCGCCCGAACGGTGATTTCCCAAAATACCCTTACATTATGTGTTATGAGATATTATGTGATATGCTATGCATGCTAGAGATAGGCTAGGTATTCATATTTTAGGACTAGAGTGGCCTGATTTGTGATGCCTTAGCCTAGGAGTTGTTGTTATATGTGACGTGCCTTCGAGTATGTGCTGAGTATGAGTATCCAGCAGGAATCCTTTTAGAGAGGGATCTGAGTAGAGGAGTAATCTAGGAGAGATACCTAGATGAGCATTTGAGGAGTCTACTGAGAGAGTAGTCAGATGCCCGCGTGGGGTAAAGTTGCTTGAGTTCGGTGATATCCTTTGAGTATCAGGAGAGTAAGTGGGTAATAACCTAGAGTGGTTTTACATGTTGGTAGAAATTATTCGATGCCCGAATGCTGCTTGCTTCGTGCTTTCTGGAACTCTTGATGATGGGAGTCACCTACTAAGTGAATATGACGATATTCAGGAGGTAGATGGCTGGCATCATAAGGAGTTCTTCAGCAGCTGATGGCGGAGAAGTGTGAGAACCTAGGAAGAGCCTAGGAAAGGGTAACCCTAGTCAGATGAGTACGCTGACAAGAATAAAGCATTTCGCAGAGGAGCGAACACACGTGACAGGATTGGTGATCGAGAAGGTTGAGCAGCTACTTAGGAACTCGGGGATGGTCCGTGCAGAAAGTATGGGTAGATGTGGCAGGTATTATGGGCCCGTACTACTGAAAGCAGAGGACCCATACTCGATACAGGGAACATTCCGGAGGATCTAAGTAGCAGATCGAGAGGTGATTTCGTGGTTCGAGTACCATGATTTGTAGCAGAACGAGAGGTGATTTCATGGTTCGAGTACCATGATTTGTAGCAGAACGAGAGGTGATTTCATGGTTCGAGTATCATGATTCGTAGCGGATTGAGAAGGGAGAACATGGTTCGAGTACCATGATTCGTAACGGATTGAGAAGAGACAACGTGGTTCAGGTACCATGATTCATATCAGATCAAGAGGTGGCCACATGGTTCGAGTACCCTGACTCGTGGCGGTTACTGCTTCTGGTTTACCGATTTTTCTGTGGTGATTGTCTAGACTGAGATCAGATGTGAAAGAGTATGGGGTCAGAGGGCCATGATGAACGAGTTTTAGTGGAGCATCCCTTGAACGGGGAATCGAGTTAGCTCTGAGGGATTTTTGGTGAGATGCCAGTTGGAGTCGCAAGACTCAGGGATGAGTAGGGATGGTGCATTATTGGAGAGTACGGTCTGGGCTGAGCGACCGGACGATAGTGGAGATGTCATTTTCTGTGACCTGAGTGCTGCTATTTCTGTTCCAGTGGGAAACAGGAGAGATATTGAGATTTTCGGTTTCCGAGGTTGGAGGTGAGCCCTGTGGCGTAGTTTTGGTTACGATCTTTCATCAGAGTATCTGGGCAGTATGTCTGCCGCGAGGTAAGGATATAGCATGAGTAGGTTGTCAGTGGGGACTAAGATGGTCAAGGACCAGGATACACCCTATTTGAGCATAGTAGGGCATGTGTTAGCTGCAGCAACGGACGGTCAAGAGGAGTATATCGGAGCGGTGGCTCTTATTGTCTATGATGGGTATCGAGTGTGGAAATGAGGTCTCTACTCTTATGATAATTCACGTGATGGGACGTCGGTTGAGGAGTCGAGGATGAGGAGCATGTTAGTTCATTATTTTCAGAATGAGGGTCAGTATTACTACTGGACAGTTGAGATGTCCGGTAGTGGGATGGTACGAGATTCTGAATGACTAGAGGCAGTCATGATGAGAAGTTTCTAAGGATTTCATCTGAGATTCGGGGTAGTTGGAGTTGTTTGATCACCATCAGGGAGATCATCGAGCATTGTGTATCACCTTCCAAGGGTAGGTGCGATGTTACTGGTAAAAACAGTCTGTGGGATAGATTGTTGGTGAACCAATTGGTGATGGTTCGACCCTAAGTGGGGGAGAACCGGGTACCTTTGAGGAGATTAGAGGTTGTTCAAGAGTGGTTGGAGAACTGGATATAGAGACATGCGGTGCGGATTCCTGATACTAGGGTTATTGGTGTTTAAGGCGAAGTGCAGAGCGAGATAGTGCATGTGGTATGTGTTAAGGAAAGGATGAATGTCTCCACGGCAGGTGGTTGTCGATTGCAGACCGTGTGTGGCATGAAGATTAGTGGTGAATCCTGAAGGAACGCATTGTTGTATCTGTGTATGATGCGGTAAGTAGGAGATCAGTGGTTGAGACAAGACATCATGAGGTTCTGTGATGGTGTACCGAGGTATCCGAGTATGATGTTCTAAATTTCGGAGTATTTTGAGACTTGAGTTATGGGATGACGAGTGGTGTATCAGGTGTCTACGGTTCGAGTGGGAGCCCTTTCAGCTAGTTGACATCAAACAGGATTATTCGAGAATATGGATTGCAGCAGGGAAAGGTGTTTTGTTATGGCATATGTCGTCAAAAATAGCAATGCATAATTTGGGTAAGTATGTAGACCTATGGTTGGTCCGCAGGGCATGAGTTAATGATCGCAGTGTGGCGTCGACCTGAGGATGAGATTGTGAAGTGGTAAGAGCAAGGGTGGTGATGCTACGGGGAGCCGTAGTACTCACTATTCAATGAGAGGTTGTGGTGATGCTACGGGGAGCCGTAGTACTCACTATTCAGTGAGAGGTTGTGGTGATGCTACGGAGAGCCGTAGTACTCATTATTCAGTGAGATGTTGTGGTGATGATGTGGGGAGCCATAGTACTCATTATTCAGTGAGAGGTTGTGGTGATGCTGCGGGGAGCCGTAGTACTCACTATTCAGTGAGAGGTTGTGGTGATGCTACGGGGAGCCGTAGTACTCACTATTCAGTGAGAGGTTGTAGTGATGCTACGGGGAGCCGTACTACTCACTATTCAGTGAGAGGTTGTGGTGATGCTATGGGGAGCCGTAGTACTCATTATTCAGTGAGATTTTGTGGTGATGCTGCGGGGAGCCGTAGTACTCACTATTCAGTGAGAGGTTGTTGTGATGCTGCGGGGAGCCGTAGTACTCACTATTCAGTGAGAGGTTGTTGTGATACTGTGGGGAGTCGTAGTACCCACTAATCAACAAGAGAATGTTGCGACGAAGTACTCTCTGATCAGAGCGTGAGACAGAGGAGTTTTGGGCTTGGGTAGCCCTAATATTTGAGTTTTATGGGAGCCTGGTGGTCGAATCAGGGGTGAGACTGGGATCTCCATAACTGTCGGGAGTTGTTATATTCTGAATTGAGTAATGGTTGTCGCAACCAAAGGGAAGTGGATAAGTGAAGAACGCATGAGTTGCGGGTCATGAGTCATGAGTTGAGTGGTTCGTTGGGACGAGTGGTTCCAATTCTATGCCGGATCAGACTCTCGAGTTGAGTTCGATTCTAGTAGTGTATCGAGTAGACAGAATGAGATTCTAGATTCAGAGATGCATTTCATTTGGAAGGGGGTATTGTTCCATATGGTGTCTTGGACTGGAGTGGGTCAATTCGTTGGTATGAGAAAACCGTGAAACGCATGGAACTAATGAGTAGTGGACGACAGAGATCGAGAGTGAGTCGAATTCAGTATTCGCTTGAGGTACAGCGAACTCCGTGACTGGTGTGTGTGACACTGGGCCGAGATAGTTGTTGTGGAAAGGAAGTAGATAAGACGTTTTGGGACATGCAAGGGGTAACCTTTAGAGGTTCAGCTGCTGGGTCGGGTGAGGACCCGGTGCTCAGTTTTGAGAGGGGAGTTGAGGTTATGTTTGTTAGATGTCGGAGGACGCTTCAGAACAAGCATGATCATTATCTGTGTTTGAGGTCAGGGTGTTGAGGATTCGTTGTTTAGATGGATTTGATTAGAGTACAGTGGATGAATCCCTGGTGTGATGTGATCCTTCCATTCCTTGGTATATGAACTGGGTTGTTTATCATGTCTGGGACGAGTGATCGGTAGCCAGTTTTGGGCATGGACTTGTTTTTATCGGTCCCCACCAGAGAATCAGAGGTGCAGTGAGCTATCAGGGTTTATTATTCGAGGAGCGAATAACGAGGTGACACCTGAAGAGAGCGGTCTGGCTGTGTATCGAGATACTAGAGTTTCTAGACTCTTGAGAGTCAGGAGGGGTAGCGTAGTGGCAGTGAGTCTGTCCTTTTCCAAGGAGGAGTTCCTTTTGGATTCAGGTGCCCAGAGAGAAAGATAGTTGAGTGGTATGAGATCCTTTGGATGGTGTTGTTCGATTATTGGATTAGATCTATATGTTGTTGAGAAGCGATTTCGAGGGCGAAATCTAATTCAGGGACATTATTGTGTATGTTAATCTTCAGATTTAAGGAGGGACTCGACGAGTTGAGGGACCAACTCGCCGAGTCGAGTCGAGATTGCCGCGTGGATTTAATGAAAGGACTCGACGAGTCAGAGGAGGGACTCGTCGAGTAGGTGCTGGGCAGAGAAACCCTAATTTCCTGGGTTTGGGACCTATTTAAAGGCATTTATAGCCTCAATTGCAGCTACCTTCCCCTGAGAGCAAGCCTTATTTGCTATTGTAGCTAGAGAGTGAGAGAGACGCTCATATTGTGGTTCTTGGTGCATTTCTGTGGAGAAGGATGAAGAGCTTCTTGATGGGGAACAAAGGAAGGCAGTGGATTTGTGGTATTGAGTGTTTCAGCTGCTAAGAGAAGGTACAAAGTTCTCATCTTGTTCATTCCTTGTACTAGATCTCATTTTGGGAGTTTTAGGGCTTTGCTTCCATTCTTTTGAATCTATGAGTCGAATGAGACCTGGTTGTGGTTGGAAACCTCAGATCTGGACCTCCTAAGGTCCTTAGAGTGTAGATGTCTCAGCTTTAGTGGTCCAAATGAGGGTTGATGAGCAAAAACCTTCATGAAGAGCATGTATTGGCGTTTTGAAGGAATAGCATCATGTATGAACGTAAAGATCTAAGCTTTACGTAATTATTGAGCCTTGGGATGATTGATCTATAGTTTAGAGTGATAGATCAGGTTGAAATCGTCTGAATGAGAAATCAGATCAGAGGGACTCGCCGAGTCCATGACCTGACTCGACGAGTCGGCAAGGGTTTGTCCCGATGGATTGATTGTGCGATAAATCAGCGAGTTGGGGTCAACTCGACGAGTTGAGCTGGACTTTTGAGACTTCTGAGGATACGAGGGGACTCGACGAGTCGCAGGAGTGCACTCGACGAGTCGGGTCAAACTTGGACTGTTGACTCGAGTTTGACTTCTATTGACCATGGGGTTTTGGTCAACATATGTGATGGAGACCTTGGAGGGGGGTAAAATGGTCTTTTACCCACTTTAATGAGTTAGAAAGAGAAAGACCCGCCTTCGATTATCTGAGTTGTGAGAAGATTATTAATAAGAGATATTCATCCTTTGTGTTAGGAGGAGACTAGTTCGAGATCCGAGCGCGAGGTTATTTGCTCACCTGCTAGCCGAGGTGAGTCGTCTCAGTATACATTACCTAGAGTGGTATCTATGTGTAGACCGAAGGGTCTTGTGTGCTATGTGTATGTATGAGATTATGTGCATTGTGATATATGTATGCAATGTGTTGTATAGACCGGACCGGAGGGTCCAACGATATAGACCGGACCGAAGGGTCCAACGATACAGACCGGACCAAAGGGTCCAAAGAGCTATGACCGGACCAGAGGGTCCAACGAGCTACGGGACTGGAGGGTCCCGCTGAGACACATCGACCGGAGGGTTGTACTGTAGCCTCGAGTGGCGTATGTGTTATATGTGGTATTTTGGGGAACTCACTAAGCGTTTATGCTTACCGTGTTATGTGATATGTATTTCAGGTATCAGCAAGGGTCGCGGGAAGGCACCGACATGATTTATACACACTGGCAGAAGATTCTGTGTTGAGATACCGGGATATGTTTTATTGTGATGACATTGATACGTGAGATTTTGAGAATATTATATGAGATTTATTATGTTTGAAAAATAAAAAAATTGTTTTAAAATTTACGTCGTTACAAAGCTAGTAATTGATACCATTTTATTCAAGTATGTCGTTACCATTGTTTCGGTAATGACTAAGAATATTGTTGTTATTCCGACCCTAGTGGTCATGTCAAATTGAGTCCGACTATGACGAGTATGTTACATGGTTTAGAGAACCAAGTCCGATGTAGCATCTGACTTAAGCTAGAAGATTGAAATGAAAGACAATAAAAGCGATCAGTAGAGGTATCGTGATAGTTACTTGTAGCTAGGAATGCTACCTTTTAAGATGTGATCATATCACATTAGAACATGAAGGAAGGTATAGCATGTTCTGGAATTTGACTCTAAAAGACCTGACTCCAAGCAATGCATCATACAATGAGAGGTCATTAGAACATGACCCATCGGTCTATTATGATAATCGAAGGAAGAAACTTATCTCAAGTTTGTTAAAGAAGGAGTCTCCAATAAAGATCGAGATCGTGACATGAAGATCATGATTGGAAGTCTAACTTGAGATAGAGAGCGGGTCCAAGATCGGGCACCGCCTGCAGTCAGAAAGTCTTAGAGTTAGATACTCATTCGAAGAAACATCAAAGTTACGATTATTACTTAGGATGAATAGATAACTTATGGACACATCATGTGAGCCCTATTTCGTTGATGATTCTGGGACGTAATCATCCTAAGGGGGAGATAATTGTAACGCCCGCAGATCCGAGCTAGTCAATTTAGAGATAATAGGGGTCTAAAACGGCTTTTCGACAAAAGATTATTTAGAATAAATAATCTTAACCAAGCTGTAGAATATGTCTCAAGGGTTGCGTACATATAAAGAACGCCGAAATCCGAGTTATAACAGTATAATCTCCTCGTACTGTTAAATTTAAGATCGGTCGAGAACTAGCCGACGGAGTGAAAATGAAAGTTGTAGATTCTATTTTTACCTACACATGAATATAAAGAACGTCATAAACGGAGGTCGTATGTGAAAGTTACGGATTTTAGAAGTCAGAAGTGTGATGTGCGAAAATGGGTGATGTGGCACAATCTTGGCCATTGCTTTCTCCCCAAGTCTTGCCACTAGATGGTGACATTTGGTACCAAGTTCAGCCATTTTTCACCCTATAAATAGAACCTCTCCTACCCTCATTTTCTTCACACCTTTCCCAATCTTTATTCTCTTTACTCTCTCTCTAGAACCTCTCTCTAGCCCCGAACCCCCCGAAAAGCCTAAGGAACCTCCCTAGCACGAGGCGGAAGCCGCGGAGTGCTCGACGGCTCGGAGAAGAAGAGCTTTTCGGCTCGGGAACGCTGCTCCAAGCAAAGCCCGGATTTCTATAAAACCCGCTGTAAGTGAGCTACATCTACGCTATTTTTAATATAGCTTTTATTTAATTATAGTAACGTTATTAGGAACTTATAATAAGTACTTGGGCTATTATTATGGGTTATATAAGTATTTTTTAACGCTTATATAATAGTAATAATAGCTAGACTATTAATTAGTCTCGGCGAATAATAGACTAAACTCTAGTGGTAATAATACAAGGTTTCGTCGAAGGAAATTATTTTTTTTAAGAAGCGAAGCGCTGTCTGAGTTCGGAATCACCACCTTTTCAAGTGAGTGCATAGTTACTTTCATCTTACACATAGATATGAAGTATTTAATATAAATTACGTGTTATGTGTGCATATTATCTGTATACTTGCTATCTATGCTGGATGAACGTTTTTATACATGTTTTAACTGATTTAAGTTGTATACGTATTTTATATCTACAAATATGTTGGGTATAACATGGGTAGATGAATGATGAGAGATAAAAGATGATGTGAGTAAACACCGGCAGCTATGGACTTAGTTCCTATTGAACAAACGATGGTAGCTATGGACTTAGTACTTGTTAGGTGTTGGTAGCTATGGACTTTGTGCGTGGTAGCTATGGACTTAGTACCTGTTAGATAAACGTTGGTAGCTATGGACTTAGTACCTACACTGGTAGCTATGGATTTAGTACCCGATGAATGAACTTTTGCAGCTATGGAATTAGTGCATTGGCAGCTATGGACTTAGTGCCGGTCTTATAACCCTGGAAGCAAGGGACTTCGGAATAAACGAATAGATGACTCATAGGGTAGACCCTTGAGAGTAAGGAAGATAATGGGGATGGGTAAATGGGGTTGATTGTTTGTTGATTAAACATAATAATTATATTATTGTGGGTTGAAAACCCTATGTACTCACCAGGTTTCCCAACCTGACCCACTCAAGCTTATTTGTATCACAGGTGTCGATATGAAGCTACTTTACACTGAGAGATTTAAAAGAGATGTAGATCACTAGTGTGAATGAATGTAAGTTCTGTTTATGCTTATGTTTCTGTATTGACGATGACATCCCAATGTTTTGAAAATGAATGAAATACATTTCTTCGGAAATGATTTGATAACGTATTTATCATGTTTTTCTGGGAACAAATTCCGCAACATTTTTATTAAAAGAGGTACTCTGATTTTTATAAAGCATAAACAAAAATCGGTCTTTTATGGCCGTGAAAATGGGGATGTCACATGAATCGTTCAAACAGTTTCTTGCCATTTCTCCAAATTCAAACTATGAAAAGGGATGTCGTAATCATATACAAATTTGAGAACGCAATTATCACAACTACTAACCATAATGATATAAATCAGATTCAAAATCTATTAGAGAAAGTGTTTCCTATTAATAATTTTTATGAATTAGAGCGAAACCTTTTTCCACTTAGATTTTATGGTGTATGCGTTCCTATCCATGTGAGTTTTTCATTTCCAACCTACAATCATAATATAAGGTTGAGCACTAAACCAAAATCAATTTTAGTTTCCTTTCATGGACTGAACTTTGCTCGTTCTTAAGTTTTTCTCCTTCTGGTAGCATAAGCGCCTACCAATGCTTCCATGTTGTTAAGCAGCTCACTTCCATTGACCAATGTACCATCACTGACCAACGTGCTCTAACTTTTGCACTAAAATGAAAACCATAGAATTCATAAGCATTGCCAGCTCAACTGGAAGATGAACAAAAACAAGAATGTGTCAACTTAACACGATAGGTTATCAACCTCAAGTCGTGTTGTGATAACTAAAATTTTTATTCTTGATTGACCCCTGAAACTCTTCAAAATCAATAAGACTCCCTATGACTTCTTCACATATAAGTTTTTATGTAAAGGAACATTCCTCGACAAGCAGAAACAAATATTAAAAAGTTAGTGTCGATTTCGACAAGAAAAATACTTCACTGAATTGGTCTTAGTTTTACCCTTTGTTTTAACCAAAACATCACAACTACCAATTCCAAATGTTCTAGAGTAAGAAAACATTATTACTCTACATTTCATCAAGTGTTATAAGCCTACTTAGTTTCAAATAAGCTTCAAGATACGATTTGAAGTAACTAGAGTATGACTCTAGAACTTGATTGGAAACAAAGTATGACTAATCTCTCGATTAAACCATTTCAACAATACTTGATTCCTCTTCTTACTCAAACAATTGCACTAAGATGTTCTTCGAAGATCAATTGTGACATAGTTCCATAATCACTAAGATGATCATAAAACATGATACAAAAGTACTCTCTTTTCCTTTCAGATTAGAGAAACCTTTATCTTTCTGCCTAACAGATTCTTCTTATTCGTTCTATTACACTTTGAAAACTTTTCAAGGTGTTAGAACTATGCTTAATCTTATAAACACAGCCATATTTACTGAACCATCAGTAAACCATGACGAATAGACTTATCGTTCTTTGTGGTGGATCTAAATAGTCCACATCAATGTGTACTAGATCCTCTAGTCCTTCACTTAACTCACATAAACATGTGATCAACGAATTAATCATGATCTTCTAATGATCAAGATTATCATACATCACAAAATTCGAATTTTATGACTCCAAGTTTTTATCCAATTGAAACTTGGGTGATGAGAATTCCTTTTCACTTGGTTCATTATGACATTTCCAGAAACGCAATAATTAAGAATCAAATCCATATTTAACATTACTAATAATAGAAATATAACCACCAATTCTCATAAATGCCATTGCAAGGAAATACAAAGTAAATAAATCAAAAATTCACTTTTATTGATAATATGAGGAAAAATTTGTCCTTACAATGCAAATATATAAAAACTAAATTTCTAGATATTTCCTAAACAATCCATTAATCTATCATAACTCCTATCCAGCAGCTTCCAAAATCTGATCATCGAACCATGCGACCGAAATCCATCTCTCATGATCAGATTCAACTTACTCTTCTCAAGCTTCCTTCGTTCTCTTAGATCCTGCAAAAACATCAAAATGTGACTATCACATCATGTATTAAGAATGTGTGAATAAGAACTTAATAAAGTAGACTTAGATAGTGGATGTACCTGAAGTAGAGTCATACGACTTGACTTTACCATCTCTAAGATCTTTCAGGTATTCTAGGCAGCTTCGTATCCAACGGCCCTTCAATTCGAAATAGAAACACATGGAACTATTGGGATTAGCACATGAAACTATCTCAAAATTAGCTTTTCTCTTTACCATATGGTCAAACAGTTTAATCTTGGCCGATCCCTTTCCATTGGGAAGAGAAACCTTTTCTGCACTACCAACGTTGCCATTTTCAATGTCCATGGAAACTTGGGAGACAGATCTTTCAAATATATTCGCTTGATTTGTGCTCTTAAGCATTTTTGCTTCAGCAGCAATCAACATTTATGTCAGATTGATTAGGGTCACGTTGTAACAACTGGCAGTTCTAGGTCAACCAAACTCAAAAAGTCAGCAAAAGTCAAACAAGTCAACGAAAGTCAACTGCTTAGGACATAGATTTTGAATTTATACTTTGCTTTTAGAGTTTTTCGGTTTGGGACCGAAAACTCTATGATCTCTCCTTTAGAGTTCTCGGTTGGGGACCGAAAACTCTATGATTTTGGTGGTACTTGACCGAAATCACATGTGATTTCGGTGGGTAATGACGTTTTCGACTGGAAAGAGAAAAGAAAGTAGTTGACTTAGTGACATGAGTGTTGCGTCTTTCCAACACAAAATATATTCCAGCAGGTATCAAGGCTATTATCCATCAAATAACAATGCAAACATCACTTCACCCTTCCTATCTTTAACCTCGGCCAAGAACCCCCAAACCCCCAAACCCCCAACATCTTCAAACTTCTTCACTTTTCTCTCAAGAAACAAGATCAAACCTTCCAAGGAAAAATTCTTCAAGTTGATTCTTAGGGTTTTGGTAAGTATTACTTGTTAATCTAGTGTTTCTACACACTTTCATGCTAGTTTCATCTCATTTACACACATTATTATATGTTAAAACTCATAGGATAATATCATCTAAAAAGAGTTCTTTAACCACCTCCAAGTGATCTGGGCTTGAAGATCCTCACCATCACCTCTTTATCCAACCATAAACACACTCAAGGTGAGTTCATACCCCCATATTTTCGAGTTATTCATGTTTTAGGGGGGGAGGGGAATACAAGTAAATTGGTTTTGTAACATAAATGTTTGCAAGTTTCATTCCTATGTTGAATATAAAACATTATTTGAAATGAAATATGGTTATCACTAGTTTTTAGAACATTTATTGTGGTATGTTAGTTTTGAGGTGTACAACTAAGAAAAAAACAAAACATAAACTATGTTATATTCATAAGAAAAAGTTACATTTACAAACTACAAAGAC
This sequence comes from Lactuca virosa, assembly GCF_052849685.1. Taxonomy (NCBI): domain Eukaryota; kingdom Viridiplantae; phylum Streptophyta; class Magnoliopsida; order Asterales; family Asteraceae; genus Lactuca; species Lactuca virosa. The sequence continues at coordinate 241,040,080 of NC_136431.1, forward strand.
TAAGGTTCTCTTTGGACAAAATATGGCATTTCTAACAAAAATGGTTATAACCTAGTTATCACACCATTTTTGTGGGATAAAACCCAAAATATGTTGTTTTAGTCATGCATTTTGAAACTAGACAAAATATCAAGGAGTTAGTTTTACAAAAAGAAAACTCAAGAAGCTATCATTTATTGTAAAAATGGATTTTTAAACAAAAATGGACATAACAAGGTTATGACATCATTTTGTGAGTTTTAACTAAAAATATATGGTTTTAAAACATATGAAGCTATTTTGAGTTAAAATCCCAAAATGGTTAGAAAAAATTTTATCGAGTTATATTTTCCCAGTTACCGGTAAATATCGTCAAAAATGGGCAAAAGCTAGAAATGGACTTTTTCATACAAATTTTCTCATACTTGTGTGAGATATAAGTTTTTATGATATGATCTTCTAAAAACATCTCGACAAGATAACTATTACGTATTTATATAAATGCATTCAACAAAACATTCATAATAAACTATAATTGGTATAGTTTGGGAATCATAGATACTACACTATCATTTTGGACGAATCATATAATAATTTAAAGGTATAATTATTTTTACACTATGTAACCACTATGGAAGGGTAATACTTTCATTTACAAAAAAAACAAAGGTTTTCATTACACTAGACGTATACCGGTTAACACAAATTTGGGAGACATGCATTCACCGTACCTACCAGAGTACACACTAAAGTCCTGAATTACAACTAGAGTCTCGGTAAGAGAGCGTGACACTTGTGTATAAATCTATACGTGACTGACAACCCCGCACGCAAGCTGTTAGCTACAGTAGATCGGTATATCTAATTTGACAAATGTCTAACATTCCAACGCCTGAAGGACGTCGTAGCAGGCCACTAGTCGCTAGTGTGGTTATAATAACTCACATAGGGTATTAACAATACATTTGGTTTACGGGGTTAACATACATTCAAGTAGTTTTATATAAAGATAAAACTTCAAAATACTATTTTCTAGTACAACACTACTTACAGATTTGGTCTTTGGATTTAAGACTTACATCTCATTTTTAAAAGATAATATTGGATTTTCTTAAAAAGCACGCTATCATTTTACAAGGAAAAGTTACCGATTTTTCTCATACAAAACTCTTATGAATACACCAACTTAAATGTTGACACTTTTCAAAATCACTTGTATTATCAGGAAATCAGTAAACAGGTGATCCAAAGAGTTTTGTGGATGGGGCGTCAAACGTCACACAATTCATTTTTTGGCATATGTACTTAGTATCAAGTAAACAATCTTTTGAATACAATGTAAACTTCTTAATTATCAATATGATGGTTGTATGTATTTGATCACTATTATGCATTTGTTATGATACTGTACATGAAAGTCCTCCACCCCCAAACGTTTCCGTCGTTCTGGTTTGGGGGTGTGACACACGTCCTGGTCCCTCTCATAGAAGTCTTTAATGAACTTACTATATGAGTCAGGAAGCGAAAGTAGAACCAAATCAATGGCCAACTCCCTTGGGAAAATGATACCCAACATTCCCCATATGTCAATGCGCGATTTCATTTTCAGAACATACACACACACAGACTTTCCATCTTGATGTTTACTAGCCAATAGGGCTTGAGTAACTTCGTACTTTTCAACTTGAAGAAGACATGACTTAGGGAGAGTCACTGTAGGATGTGGAGGAAGAGTTGGATAAGCTTGATTTCCAGTTCCACCATTTCTTGAAGAAGGGAACATTCTTTCACCTTGATCAACATGTGGAAGATCATCTTCAGATAGAGAAGGAAAAACATCTCCAGAAGAACGAGGAAGACCATTATTGTTAACCCAAAAAATTTAAATTAAGGCTAGGATCCATATTTACGATTCGAATTCTGAATAGGGATGTCGTAATCAAATTCGAATCTATTTTAGGTAGGTAAAGGATTTAGTAAAGTATATTAAACCATGTAAGATATACAATTATAAATACAATGGGGCTAAAACACTCTGACTAAAAGTATACTTTTAAAATATAATGATATTTTAGTAAAGTATAAGTACATACCTACATACTGGAACTATGTCATAAAAAGAACCGTATAAAAGTATTAAGATGAGTTAAACACTACGTTTAAGCCTAGACAGTTATGTAATCATATATGGGATAAATATAGCATGATTAACTATATTTATGTGAGATATGACTAACATGTGTTTAGGAATGGTCGTGGTGAGCAACGAATCTAAAACTTACCGACCCTATATACCAAGAAAATCTAGAATAAAACATAAAGTTTAAAAATACTATAGGAGTATTTTAGAATACTACAGAGTCATACACTTAAACCCTTCTTGTATTTCTCATATCCCTATTCTTTCACAGACGTCATGGCAGGATTCCATATGCCTGGAGACCCTATCTCCTAACCAGGGAAATGTGGTTGGATCGAAGAGGATCCTGAGGAGATAATGGAGGAAGAACCCGAAGAGGATCCAGAGGAGGAAGAAGACGAGGAGGAGATAGAGGAGGACTCGGACGCAGAGTCTGAGGTCATTAATCCTCCCTATGTCACCCGGGTTCCCGTACATCGTCAGGGCTATCAGGGGCCCACGCCCCGTTAGGTGGAGGACCTGGAGAGGTGGAACAGACAGCAACATCAACATTCCCCGTACGGCATGGAACAAGGTTTCTATAACCTCAGTCATGGAGGTCGAGCAGACAGGGCCCTCCCAGTCATGGTTCAGCAGATCACGTATCTCGGGGATCAGACCAGGGCGTCGGCGAATCGGATCTTGGAGTTGGGGGCTGCTGCGGAGGTCACTAACGCACGAGCTCGACGACTAGAGAGGGACTACCCCTGGACATGTAGTGTCATCGACCGCCTCCAGGAGGACATCACCACCGCCAAAGCGGAAACGAGAGAGTACCAGGAGAGACACTTGGCCCTCGAACAGAGGGTGATTGCGGCTGAGCACCAGATAGCGGAGATACAGGCCTCCATGACTTCTTCCCATCGCCCACAGGAGACCACCCGCCGCGAGTAGGGATTATACTACTCACGTTTTGATTAGATTTACGAGTAAGCGTTGGTGCTACTTTTTTTCCTATATGTAGGCTAGACCCTACGGATAAGTGATTACAGTATTTAAGGGGTCGTTATGCTGTCAAAATGTTTATATCCTCTTGATGTAATGTAGACCTTCTTAAAGGTCAATTTTCACAAAGCTATGTACTAATACTATAATATCAATGAAATGGGCGTGCATTTTATTTCATTGGGTGATGCTATTTGTTATGCAATTGTTTACTTATTATATTAAATTCCATTATGAATTGTTTGCAAATTACAATAACAACGAGACTTATTACATATATAATCGAGACATTCCATTACGGTAATGCCCAACTCATAACTCTTATCAAAGACTTATCGTCATTCCACCTTTAAACTTTATGGCAGAAAGATGCCAGCTTGAAGAATTAACAGACGTGTTGTAAACACCTCAACAACTCCACCACTGCCACCTCTACAGATGGACTCTACCATTTTCCAGGCTGATGTAACACATGTTGTGGCTGCCGCCATGGCCCAAATCAGCAGTAATGGCAACGGAAGCAGAAACGGGACTAACAGCTTATGGGTTTTGAGCATTCTAACACTCCTATGGTGTACATGCAACCCTAGAAACCTTGGATCTATGTTTGACTAAGATACATGCAAATAATTATTTTTCCAAGGTTCTTATCCTAACTAGCATGGCATGGGGTACTTGAATCAAATAAAACTAGTAGAATTACTTACCTTGTAGTAGTAGTTGATTGCTTGGACTTTGAGAGCTTAGCACCAATAATGTGGATGCCTCAAATGGAAGTCACAAATCACCACAAACTTGGAAACTTGAGAGAATGGTCACAAACTTCTTGAAATCGGCCCTCTTAGTTTACACACATCAACTAGTGTTATTTCAAGAACCAAAGCCTCCTTTATATAGTGTGGTGGATTAGGGTTACATCCATGTAAACCCTAATACCCATGTCTTTTCATTTCCATGAGATCCATGGGTTAAAGCTCCATGGAGTATCCATGGACTTTCCATGCAAGCCTAGCCCATTCCAAATAAGCATTAGCCCACACTATATAAATACAAGAGCCCATATTTAATTAGTCATACTTTTGATCTCTAAATTAATTATAGATCAACACTAATTAAATAATATGATTTTATATTAATATATTAGAACTTATAATATATTAATAAATCATAACTTATACTATTCTCAAAAGATTATCCGTAAATTGTTCGGGTGAAGTGCAACCAAAATGGACCATGCCGGGTCGGGTCAAGTACATACCAAATATAGTTATGGACTTAGACACTATCTCCAACACAGATCCAATCTGGGCGAAAGCCAAGCACACCAACAGGTGTGCTCCTACAAAGAATTCATGAACTGCAAGCCTCGGACCTATCATGCGGACGGTGGAGTTGTCACTTTGACAAGATGGTTTGAGAAAACCGAGTCCATATTCGAAATCTGTGCATGCCCGGACGAATTCAAAGTAAAATATACAGCAGGTACATTTGCGGAATCGGCCTTGTCGAGGTGGAACGGCCATGCTAAAACTCTGACTCTGGCTGTGGCCAACGCCATGAGTTGGGAGGACCTGAAAGTTATCATGCTGGAGGAGTATTGCCCAAGGAGCGAGATGCAGAAGCTGGAACAAGAACTATGGGATCACACCATAAAGGTTACACCGCCCGATTTAACGTACTGGCAACTTTGTGCCCTGGAATGGTCACCCCGGAGGCCAAGAAAGTGGAACGTTATATTTAGGGACTATCCCCTCAGATCCAGGGAATGGTCATATCCGCCAACCCAAGCACCTTCGACAGTGCCAAGCATTTGGCACAAACTCTTGTCGACCAGGGAGTTCGTCAAGGCATTATAACCCCCACGCCCGATCAACCAAAAAGGGGAGACAACAAGTAGAATTTCGGGAATAAGAAAAAGGGCCAACCCGCTCAAGACCCTATCAAGAAACAACAAACTATGGTCATACATGTTGTCACCGCCCCTACCGCTACTGCACCAGCCAAACAATATGTTGGGACTCTTCCGAAAAGCAACAAGTGTAACTACCATCACCATGGAGCCTGCCGAGAGATGTGTTGTAATAATTGCAACAAGAAGGGGCATACTGCCCTTTTCTGTAAGGCGCCAGCACAACAAACCACCCAAGCCGCTAACACTGGGGCGAGTCAGGCATGCTACGGATACGGTGAGACGGGGCATTTCAAGAAGGAGTTCCAAAAGGAAAAGAACAGAAATGGCGGAGGCAAGGGAAGAGTTTAAACAATCGGTCATGAGGAGGCCATGAAGGATCCTACCGTGGTTATTGGTACGTTCCCCTACATAATGCATATGCATGCATACTTTTCGATAGTGGTGCGGAGAAAAGTTTCGTGAGCCACCAGTTTAGACACTTACTTAAAAAGAAACCCCAATCTCTAAATGAAACATTCACCGTAGAAATGGCAAATGGAAAAATAGAAAGCGCTAAAGATATATACATAGGATGCACTCTAACTCTAAACAATTATTCCTTCAAAATTGACCTAATGTTGGTCACCATAAGGAGTTTTGACGTTATCATAGGAATGGATTGGTTAAGTCCTCACCATGCCGATATCCTGTGTTACGAAAAGGACGTTCTCCTTAACCTACCAAGTAGCGAAACCCTCGTCATTTATGGTGATAAGCGCAACACAAATCTACAAATCATCTCTTGCATCAAGGCTCAGAAGTATCTACGCAAGGAATACCACGCCATCTTAGCCCATGTCGTTGATGGGAAACAGGAAGTGAAAGACATCAAGGATATTCCCGAAGTCTGTAACTTTCCCGATGTATTTCCAAAAGACCTTCCGGGAATACAACCCGTACAACAAGTCGAGTTTAGGATCGATTTGATTCCTGGAGCCACCCCCATAGCTAAATCCCCAGACCGTTTAGCACCAGCTGAAATGCAGGAATTGTCCGGTCAACTGAACGAACTGCAGAGCAAAGAATTTATCAGATCGAGCTTCTCACCGTGCGGTGCACCGGTCTTGTTCGTGAAGAAAAAGGATGGATCATTCCACATGTGCATATACTATAGAGAACTGAACAAACTCACGATCAAGAACCGTTATCCCCTACCTCAAATCGACGACCTATTTGATCAACTGCAAGGATCGAGCTACTTCTCAAAGATGGATCTAAGGTCGGGGTACCATGAGTGTAAGTCCCAAATTTTGCTTGATGTATCAATCAGATCCAATTGATGGTGCAGAATCCCAATCAATTGGATGATGCAAGATTAAAATGAAGAAGAAGGAGAAGAAGAAGATGATGAACTTGATGAATCTTCAATTTTTATATGATTAGAATGATATTCCTGTTGGATTGGGTGTCTAAGCCCATAACTATAATTGGTATGTACTTGAATTGATAGCAGCACAGTCTTTTTGGGTTGCCCTCAACCTAGCAACTGGACAAGGAAATTATGAAAGGAGAGATATTAATTTATAAGATTAATAAATTAATATATATATATATATATATATATATATATATATATATATATATAAATTATTTATTAATATGTTAATGGATTAATATATTAATTAGAAATCATTATGTTTAATTAATTGTTAGCCAGAAATTAATCAGAATTGATTTTGGGGTTAAAAGAATTGATTATAAGGTGCAGGGACTAGTTTGTAATTAACTGATAGTTGAATGGAAGGATCCAGAACTCCCTTGGAAGGGGGTGGACGAAAAACCTAGGGGAAACCCTAGAGAATTCTTCCAAGGGGTCCAAGATAAGGCCTTGGGTCTTGCTTAGGCCTTATGCAAAGGATAACTAGGGTTTTCCCTAAACCCTAGATCCCTCAGCTATTTAAGGAGCCTCCTGGCTCACATTTGAGGTCACTGATTTCTTTGGAAGAAACCCTAAGGCCGAAATTGCATACTCTCTCCATCCTCTCTCCTCCAAGTTTCCTTCTTGCTAGTCATTGGGTGTGATTCCATTAGAGGCATTACATTTGTGGTGCTAAGCTTCCAAGAAGATCAAGATCAAGATCAAGAGGATTATCAATTTTTTGCTATAACAATTGAAAGGTATGTAACTCCTAAACCCTAGTTTGTTAATTTCGAAATTAGCCTCTCTCTCTAGGGTTCTTGTTTTGCAATTCAAAGTTATATGTTCAATAGTTAAAACATAGATCCAAAGTAGGTTGCATGTGAACTTAGGAATTGTTTTCTAGTTTATTTGTTTTACCCAAAACCCATCAGTGGTATCAGAGCCATTGTTTGTTTTAAATTGAATTGCTATAATTGTTGAATTGCAAATTAGGGTTTATAGCTATTAAACCCTAAAGGCCAAATTTTCGATTTCTAGGGTTTTGGATGAAAAGGGTTTTTCGAAAAACCCTAGCCTCCAAAGAACCCTAATCGAAATTAAGGTTAGGGTTTTGAAAACCCTAGCCTACTCCCTTGTGAATTTCGAAATATGCTAGAGGATAACTAGGGTTTCTTGTTTTGGATAATTGTTACTTAATTAGATTAATTGGATAATTATCCTTACCCTATTTTTCGAAATTTAGAGGGATAAGGATTAGGATTAAATTAATTGATTAATTTAATTAGATAATCCTTACAAGATTTAATAATTTGATTAATAGTTAATTAAAAGATAAATATTAAATCTAGTTAATTGGTTTATTTAAATTTAAATTTAATAGCTTAAATTTCGAAATTTATAAACCCTTGAAGTTTTAAAATGTTTTAAAACACACCTTATATATATATTATAATTAAAAGTTTAATATTATATATGTATAAGAATATGGTCAGTCAAATCGCTAGTATGCCTCATTCACGAAGCTAATCTATAAGGGGGGTATAAGGAAACTGCCTATAAAATGGTAGTTGAATGGGTGTCCACTCTCACCCACCGCTTCCTTGATTAGTGGAGGGTCGTTAGCAGAACGGATTTGATAGGACAACTACTTCTCATTAAAAGTATAATGATATTAAAGAAAGTACTAGAACATTATTTTCAAAATCCCAACTCTAGTTACTTTAGGAAAAATGTGAAAAGTATGCTAATCCATGAAATTGCACATTATGCTTTATTGGTTGTTAGTGGAGCGTGTATGGTTAACCAGCACACTAAAAGGCAATAATAAAGAGTAGTAATGGGTATCTCATAATTGTCATTTTGATGGAGCGTGTGTGGTTTACCAGCACATCAATAGTTAATGATAAAGACAATGAGGTTACCAAGCACATTTGCATGGTTATTCACATCTTGTTTGTGATCCTCGGCATCCCAGTCACAAATAGAAGAGTTTAATCTGAGATTAAAACATGCCATTGAATAGTTTCAATGTATCTCAAAAGAATTAGGAATTTCACTTCGTTTGTTTCGTCTAATGGTGGAATTGGTGAATTGTCATTCACCTACCTTTATGAAATTTGCACTTGGATCTCGGCATCCCATTTCTAAGTTGTGAATCTTCATAGTTGGATCCTAACCTTGATATTATATCTTTGGGTTATTCTATTAAGGTATCTTGAAATCTAACTAAAACTTTCTTTCTTTTCAGATGTCTACTCCTGGAAACACTTCTGCTTCGTCCTCCTCCAACCAAAACTTCTCTTTGCTCAATATATGCTCCAAAGTCGTTATGGATGGCTCAAACTATAACGATTGGATGCGCAACATCAAGATGGCTCTTCGTTTTGAGAACAAAGAATATGTTCTTGAAAAGGAGCTCAAAGAGCTTGATGAGTCTGAAGCTACTCCTGAAGATCTTGCTGCCTACAAGAAACATTACGATGATGCTACCAAAGTGGCGTGCATCATGGTGGCAACCATGTCCCCAGAACTGCAGAGGTACTATGAGGACTACTGGCCTTTTGAGATGAACAAGGACCTTATGGAAAAGTACCATAAGCGAGCTCGTCAAGAAAAGTTTGAAGTAGTCAAGTCACTCATGGCTTGCAAGATAAAAGAAGGGGAATCGGTTGTGTCACATGTGCAAAGAATGCAGCGCTACATAGAGCGTTTGGTTAAGCTCAACATTCACTTTGATGAGGAATTGGCCATTGATATGGTCTTGAACTCACTACCTGATTGTTATGGTCAGTTTATTCTAACTTACCATTTGAACAATACTGAGCAGACCTTGGCCCAATTGCACAACTTGTTGCAGACAGCTGAGGCAGGAATGAAGGGTAAAAGTATACCCTCCACGCCTACAAGTGCCCCTGTGTTAGCTATTGGACAGGGAAAGGGGAAAAAGAGGAAAGGTCCTCCAAAGCAAAACTGGAAGAGCAAGGCTCAAGCTGGGTCATCTAGTAATGGCCCAAAGGCTAAGCCCAATGGTTCCACTCCCCATGTTTCTGATCCAAAAGAGGCCGTTTGCTTTTACTGCAATCAAAAGGGGCATTGGAAGAGATCTTGCCCACAATATCTGCAAGATATCAAGGATGGCAAAGTGAAGCCATCTTCGGCAGGTATTTACACTATTTCTGCTAATAACTCATTGTCTTCTCGTTCGTGGGTCCTTGATACAGGATGTGGTTTTCATATCTGTTCTGATTTGCAGGGTCTAAAGAAAAGTGAGGAGATAGAGCGAGGAAGGATAAACCTGATCATGGGAAACAGAAAGTCTTCACCAGTAACCAAGATCGGAGTTTATCAGCTTCTGCTTAGTAATGATGTTAGATTAGATTTAATAAATTGTTGCTATTCGTCTGAGATGACGAGAAACATTATTTCATTTCATGCATTGTTCAGACAAGGTTTTACATATTCTTTTAATGATTTGAATGGTTCAATTTCTGTTTATAAGAATGGTGTTTTTTATGTTTGAAGCTTTGCCTTGTAATGGTGTGTATGAAACAGTGACTTGTGTTGATAGCCTAGGAAATAGTGTACTTAATATTGACTTGTCTAATAGTGTAGACAAGGCATGCTTGTGGCATTGTCGTCTTGGACACATTAGCAAGAAACGCATAGCCCAACTCCAAAAGGATGGAGTGTTGGAATCATTTGACCTAAAATCAGATGATATGTGTGAATCTTGTCTTTTGGGAAAGATGACAAAATCACCATTCACAGGGTCTTGTGAAAGAGGTGAAGGTCTGTTGGATCTCATACACATAGATGTGTGTGGGCCCTTCAGATCAACTACAAGATATGCTAATCGATTCTATGTGACTTTCACTGACGATTATAGCAGATATGGATATATCTACTTGATCAAGAATAAGTCAGAAACTTTTGAAAAGTTCAAAGAGTTTAAGCATGAAGTCGAAAATCAATTGTGCAGAAAGATAAAGATACTTAGATCCGATAGAGGCGGGGAGCATCTTAGTATCGAGTTTAACGACTATCTGAAAGAATGTGGGATAGTCTCACAATTGACTCCTCCTAGGACACCACAGTTGAATGGTGTAGCTGAGAGGCGCAATCGAACCTTGTTAGACATGGTTCGTTCTATGATGAGTCGGGCTTCGCTTCCTATTCACTTCTGGGGGTATGCCTTAGAGTCAGCCAATGAAGGAACCTTAGATGACACTAGCACTCAACCAGAGGAAACAGTTCCTGTTGAACCAATTGATAACTCATTACCTCTTAGAAGATCCACTAGGGTGAGTGTGCCACCTAAGTTGTATGGTTTTCATATTACTTCAGATGGTGATACATTCATAAGTGACAGAACACTGGTAAACTTAGATGAACTAGTCACTTATAAGGAAGCAATGGCAGGCCCAGAGGCTTCCAAGTGGAAAGAGGCAATGGACAGGGAGATTAAGTCCATGTATGACAACCAAGTTTGGAATTTGGTTGATAGTGCACCAGGTCGTAAGACAGTTGGGTGCAAATGGATCTTCAAGAAGAAGACAGACATGGATGGAAATGTGCACACATTCAAGGATCGACTGGTTGCAAAAGGTTTCACTCAAACCCCAGGGGTTGACTATGATGAGACCTTCTCACCAGTAGCTAAGATTAAATCTATTACGATATTGCTCGCCATAGCTGCCTTTCATGATTATGAAATCTGGCAGATGGATGTCAAAATTGCTTTCCTTAATGGGAAGTTGGCTGAAGATGTTTACATGATTCAGCCAGAGGGTTTTGTTGATGCAAAGTTCCCCAATAAAGTGTGCAAGCTTGAGAAATCCATTTATGGATTGAAACAAGCATCTTGCAGTTGGAATCTTTGCTTCCATGAGAAAGTCAAGGAGTTTGGTTTCTCTAGAAGTGAAGATGAGTTCTGTGTGTATATCAAGGCTAGTGGGAGTATAGTAACTTTTCTGGTGTTGTATGTCGATGACATATTACTCATTGGTAACGACGTTCCAACCTTGAAAGAAGTTAAGTCTTGGCTTGGAAAGTGTTTTGCCATGAAAGACCTTGGAGAAGCTGCCTATATTCTTGGGATTAGAATATTGAGAGATAGAAAGAAGAGACTAATTGGACTTAGTCAGAGCACATACTTGGATAAGGTACTAAAGAGGTTTAGTATGGAAAATTCCAAGAAGGGAGAGCTACCTATCCAGAGGAATACCAAATTGAGTAAGACTCAATGCCCGAGTACAGATGTTGAAATAGATGACATGAGTCGTGTACCTTATGCTTCCGCTGTCGGATCGATCATGTACGCTATGACATGTACTCGCCCTGATGTGGCATTTGCTTTGAGCATGGTCAGTCGCTATCAGGGAAACCCAGGTAGAGCTCATTAGATAGCAGTTAAGAATATACTCAAGTATTTGCGAAGGACAAAGGACTGGGTCCTTGTACTTGGTGGCAATGATACTTTGAGAGTAGATGGTTACAGTGATGCCAACTTTCAGACGGATAGAGATAACTTCCGTTCTCAATCGGGCTGGGTATTTTTACTGAATGGAGGAGCAGTTACTTGGAAAAGTTCCAAGCAAGATACGGTGGCTGATTCTACTTGTGAATCAGAGTACATAGCAGCGAGTGAAGCGTCGAAAGAAGCAGCTTGGTTGAGGAACTTCATCGGAGATCTCGGAGTTGTTCCAACCATCCAGGAGCCTATGGAACTGTTCTGCAATAATGAAGGAGCGGTTGCCTTGACAAAGGAACCGAGAGATCATGGTAAAACCAGAGATATCGACAGAAAGTACCATTTCATTAGACATAGAGTAGAAGAAGGCCATCTTATAGTAAAGAGGGTGTCATCTGAAGATAACCCAGCAGATCCTCTCACAAAAGGTCTGAGTAGGGCTAAGCATATTCAGCATCCTCGAAGCATAGGACTGAAAGATGATATTAGTTTTAGTAGTTAGATTAGTTTTTGAAACTTGTAACAAAGTAAATGTAATTGAATTTTGGTGATTGAATAATAAAGTATTATTTATAAGTTTGACTACTACCTTTTGTCAATTGTTTATTATTGTGTTTCACATTTTGCATGTTTTACTTCCTGAATAATGAGATTATTCAAACTCCACAGTCGCTCGTACTCTTGGAAGTAAGTAGTGAATTAAGACTGTCATGAATTGGATTGCAGATTGTCTAAGGATAGACATGGCAATAGAATTGCTGCAACGTTCATGAGTACTCAGAAATTGAGATTTGAGTATTGGATAAACCCTCGCTCAGAGTATTACTTCATGGAATTCATCACGAGTAATACTGAGGCGATAATATCTTATAATCTTGAAACGAAGATATATGAGTTGTGATTTACAAGTCAGTCATGCATTGGTGATACGAAAACGCATCAGTAACTTGGTGTTATAAAACGTATTGTCATGCATAATTTGATGAGTAAAAGATACAAGCATATGGGTCAACGTTTATTCGTTCCTTTTGCCCTAACAGGAAAAGTGATATCTGTGGGCCCCTCGATGATTTGGTGTTGACTTATGTGTTGGGCCCAGCCAGGACTAAATTGATGTGTTCGATTAGAAGTCCTACATCATCACAAATCAGGAATCGGGAAACATAGATTCTGGACAAAGAGATTGATTACATTCCATGTCTTTTGTCTGGGGATATCAAGTAGAACGAAGGGTTATATGATCACTTATCTTAGGACACGTAACTGACTGGGTCAGAGTTCGGCAGCAGCTTTTTGGAAGCTACAATTTGCTGGTCAAATTTAGAAGGCATACTAGCAATTATAGTTACAGACTTATCCAAGTGGGAGACAGTTGGATTGGGTGTCTAAGCCCATAACTATAATTGGTATGTACTTGAATTGATAGCAGCACAGTCCTTTTGGGTTGCCCTCAACCTGGCAAATGGACAAGGAAATTATGAAAGGAGAGATATTAATTTATAAGATTAATAAATTAATATATATATATATATATATATATATATATATATATATAAATGATTTATTAATATGTTAATGGATTAATATATTAATTAGAAATCATTATGTTTAATTAATTGTTAGCCAGAAGTTAATCAGAATTGATTTTGGGGTTAAAAGAATTGATTATAAAGTGCAGGGACTAGTTTGCAATTAACTGATAGTTGAATGGAAGGATCCAGAACTCCCTTGGAAGGGGGTGGACGAAAACCCTAGGGGAAACCCTAGAGAATTCGTCCAAGGGGTCCAAGATAAGGCCTTGGGTCTTGCTTAGGCCTTAAGCAAAGGATAACTAGGGTTTTCCCTAAACCCTAGATCCCTCAGCTATTTAAGGAGCCTCCTGGCTCACATTTGAGGTCACTGATTTCTTTGGAAGAAACCCTAAGGCCGAAATTGCATACTCTCTCCATCCTCTATCCTCCAAGTTTCCTTCTTGCTAGTCATTGGGTGTGATTCCATTAGAGGCATTACATTTGTGGTGCTAAGCTTCCAAGAAGATCAAGATCAAGATCAAGAGGATTATCAATTGTTTGCTATAACAATTGAAAGGTATGTAACTCCTAAACCCTAGTTTGTTAATTTCGAAATTAGCCTCTCTCTCTCTCTAGGGTTCTTGTTTTGCAATTCAAAGTTATATGTTCAATAGTTAAAACATAGATCCAAAGTAGGTTGCATGTGAACTTAGGAATTGTTTTCTAGTTTATTTGTTTTACACAAAAACCCATCAATTCCAACACACGATTCACACATACATATACAAGTTCTCTCTAGTTTTCGGCCCAAGACTAAAAATAATAAATGCTTAGAAAAGAAAAGTATAAACCATATTTTTGACCCAACAATCTCCCCCTTGGTTTGTAGCTTTCTTTTCTTTGACCTAACAAACTCCCCCTAAGAATGTAGCTGGGTTTTCTTGTCAATATTCATTTGGAGCTTGGCTTCAGCTTTAATCTTCAATTTCTTCACAACTTCAAGATGAACAACTGAATCTTCTAGCTGAATGACTTCATCTTGAACGGATGGACATTTCTTCAGAATTTGGCTTTGAACGAACGTTGGGTGAGGAGGCTTCTTGAAAGGATTTTTGAAAATCAACACTTTCAGCTTGAGAATATTTAGAGAGAATAACAGAGAACAAAACTTATGGATCACTTTAGCAGGTACATAGATAGCAGCAAATTGATTGAGGAGGCTTCAATGCAATCTGTCACATAATCTTCAAGTGCAGCTTCACCTTGCTTCTGGGGTTGAAAGATTGAATGTTGAAAAATGATCGTCACTTCTAGTTCCTTCGAATAAATGTTCTTGAATGGTCAACGTTGCGCCTTCTAAGTAACAAAAGACTAAAAAGTCCATGTGGATCACAAAAAGAAATATAAAGACCCTTCTCACCATAGTTGTTCAAGGATGAATTCTTGGCTCAGAAAGAGACTTCTCGCAGTATATGTGTGAACTCAGAGGAACGCACTACGATTTGTTGAGTATCGGAGAATTACTTGTGGCTAGTTTTGATGTTAGCCCCTGTATATCCTTGATCATAGATCTCAATATAGTTATCAAGTTAACTAGTTAACTTGGCCATTGGCTAGACGTTCAGCGATACCTGTTTCCATGTTGGGTGAATCACCCTGGTGTCGTGACAGTTCTTAGGTAAAGAAAGATGACAAGACCAATCTGAAAATTTGTATAGGTTCAGAATTTCAATTCCTTAGATACGACAGTTCTTAAAAAGAAACTGCCTGACTGGCATTTTGTACAATGTCACACCAGGTATGAGCCATTATTCGACAATTCATGGGTGAAATCTAGAACATTAAAAATGTTCACCTTCAATTCAGAATTAAATGGTTTTGGATTTTGGGTTTCACTTAGAGTCCTGGTGACAACGACATCTAAGATCATAAACACAGACTTTTTGGCAACCGTCAGCCGAGTTGTTTTATACTCGAACCTCAAGGGGTACCGCTACGTGCAAATGATTTAATGGAGAAATCTTTAGATATGGGTGAAGAATGGTTGGGTGTTTCACAATGGTCATGGTGAAAATTACCTTTGATCATTAACATTTGATACGAAGACTCCTATTAAGACTAGTATATGTCTCAATATGAAAGAGTCTATCACTCGCATTTGAATTTTCCGTCAATTCCTTGTGAAAGTAGTGTGAAGTGTAATGACCATCAATTCCTTTTCACTTTCAGGTTTCTTCTCCTTGCTTAGAATATTACGATAGATACTCCTTGAGTCTCTTCTTCTCCTAAATTCACTTTTCAAGACAAATGAAATTTTTTGAGATAAACATAAAAAATAAAAGTAAACTTAGCACACTTAGAAATAAAAATAAAAGTAAAATAGGCTCAAAAACACTTTTTTTGGATTTTTCATTTTTCTGAAACATAAATGAAAATATTTGTGGATTTTTAAAATTTTAAAATTTTTTTTAGTTCTCCCCCTAAATTTGTGCATATAAGAAAATATGAACAAATTTAACCTAAAACAAAAGTAAAATACAAAATGTAAAAAAAAATTAATTTTTGATTTTTCTAATTTTTTTGTATTTTGATTCCCCCCCCCCCCTTAAATTGAGCACGGGGAAGAAATGAAATAAATGCACAAAATTAAAAGAAATTTGTCTTTGAAACGAATAATTTTAAGAAAAACTCAACAGCATCGATAGAATTCAAGCCGAAAGTCAGCAACTGAAGACGCAAGCAGCAACGAATTCAGCCTTAGCTGTGTTTCAATCTCGGAACATATCCAAAAATTCTTCACATCATTAAGCACAAACCCCATTTGTGATCCTCTCATTTTATTCCTTTCCCGCAAAGGACACATACTCTCACTTGAAGTTCTGAGTGTTGTAGAATTAAGAGATGTCCCCTACCATGTGCTTGGAACAGCTACTATCAACAAACCGAAGTCTGATGATATTCCTCCATAACTACTCCAGCACAAAGTTCGGGATCAGTTGGTCTTTGGAACCCAGTCCATTTTGAAACTGGGTTGACCTTTGGCATCAACGCACGGTACTCTCTCCTATGACATATCCTGTTTATTACAGACAGAAGATGAAGAAATGTTAGGATAATTAGACGATTCTGGAGATTGAACCTTTGGTACCCATCTGTATTTGGGTTTAACCCATTTCTTGTTCGAGCGAATGGGTGCCTCGGCACTTGATTTTGAACTTGAAGTCGATCTTTGAGATGACTTTGATCTAACTGATCTTGGTTTCACTGGAGCATCTCTTCGATTGGACTTCTTGGCCGGCATTCCCTTCTTGACTTTGGGATTTTGATTCTTGGCCTTCTGCGTATTCCAGTCACCGTTGTTTGAACGTGGCCTCGAAGGGTTTCTTTTGGAAAAGCTCCCTCTTTGTGCGTTCCGCCAGCCTTGTGCGTAATAGGGAACGTATGCGCGATTAGGACAATTTCTGGCAATGTGTCCAGGTGTACCACAGTGAAAACATGTCTTTTTCTTCACGTAGGAATTTTTCTGCTTGCCCCTGGTGGCGTTCTCTTGGATTGTTTCTGACTGTTCCCACAAGCACACTTGCAACACGCACTCTGTTTAGCTTGAATTAGCGGCCTGTATTTATCAACAACAGGTTGATTAGAAGCAACAGATTCAGAGTTCAAGGAGGCATTGGTTTGTTCAATAGTGTTCTCCTTGTTCTCATCTTCTACCACTTTACCTGCACATGAAGTAGAATCATCAAAAACGTTCACCTTAATATTCTCAGTTGGCCGAGATTGTTCAGTATTAACTGAAGCTTGTTCAGGGAGTGGGCCAAACTGAGTAGGAATTTCTTCCCCATTGGTCTCAAGGGGAGGGTTATAGTTGTCATTAAAGGGAGGTGGAACGCTATGATACCCTAGACCTTTGTTTTGATTATCTTAGAATTTTAGTTGTTTTTCAATCATGGAAGCAACTACCTCACTTGATACATCAAACTTTTTAAAGTTAAATTCAGCATCATTATATTTAGCTTTCAATTCATCAAGTTCGGCAGTTAATTCGGCAAGCTTTCTCTTAACATAGTCATAGTTTTCACATTTATTGCTATATTCCTCATGAAGTTTTCGGAAGTCCTTGATTTTGGCGTCTAGTTGTTCTTTTAGGGGTTTTTGACCTTTCCTAAGTGTATAGCCTTCATACTTTAGGTCCTCATTTTCTCCTTTTAGTAAATCATTTTGTTCACGAAGAAATTTAATTGTAGCTTCACAAGATTTAGAACATGAATCTTCATTGACCGGAATATTTGACGAACTCATTTTTTTTTAAAAAAAAATTGCCCTTTGACTAAAAACCTCAAAAGTAAACCTTAAAAGTCAAGCTTAAAAAGTCAAACTTAAAAGTCAAAATAGAAAAGTCAAACTTAGAAGTCAAACCGAAAAGCTAAAAGTCAAAATTTAAAGGTTAAACGAGAAAGTCAAATATTAAAGTCAAAGGTCAAACTTCAAAGTCAAAGTCCAATTTTTAAAGTCAAAAGTCAAAAATGATAGTCAAAAATTAAAAACCAAATTTTGGGTAGAAAATGGAATTTTAAAATTCAAAAAATTGATTTTTTGGGCTAAAAGTGTTAAAATTGCGAAACTGGAACCAAAATAAATAGTCTTTTTGAATTAAATCGTGAAGGAGAATAACCTGTGGCTTGCTAGATGAGTTGGAAGGGGCGTTGTTTGCGTTTGCAAGAGACCTGGGTTCGATAAGAGGCTGCTAACCGTGGGCCGAACTCCTGCTGGGCCGAAGATCCGAGGGGACCGTAAATGAGGACCGGACGCAAATGAGGCTGGACCGAACATGTGCGTGAACTCCGGACCGCGAACTCTCCTCGGCCGTAAACGAGCTTCAGACAGCAAACGAGATTTCGGCCGTGAAAGATTCTTCGGTTCGGCCGTGAAAGCTTCTTCGGTTCGGCTGTGAACCCTTCTTCTGATCACAAACACTTCGGAGCTGTGCAAAAATGGCCGTCGGAACTCGCGATTTTTCGACTTTTTATCACCAAAACTGGATCAAAAAGCCATTTTTATGAAAAACACAAAGAACAAACCCCCTATATTTCTTCAAAAACTATCCAAAAACGCAAAATCCTTCAAGAAAAAGTGCAAAAACGCTCCAGATCTTGCCAAAAAGATTGATACAATCCAAGCTCTGATACCAACTGTAAGTCCCAAATTTTGCTTGATGTATCAATCAGATCCAATTGATGGTGCGGAATCCCAATCAGTTGGATGATGCAAGATCAAAATGAAGAAGAAGGAGAAGAACAAGAAGAATATGAACTTGATGAATCTTTAATGTTTATATGATTAGAATGATATTCCAACACAAGATTTTATGGCCAACCTCTATTCCTCACTTTTACATCTATATTTACACTAATGGACTAAAACCCAAGGCCTGAACCGAAAACCCATGAGTTTTTGGTTCAAGCTACAATTACACCAAATAATATTTTCGGCACAAGACTAAAAATAATAAATGCTTAGAAAAGGAAAATATAAACCATATTTTTGACCCAACAATCAGCTGCGATTTCAGGAGGGAGATATTCCTAACATGGAATTTAGAACTCGCTACGGTCATTACGAGTTTGTGGTGATGCCTTTCGGTTTGACTAATGCACCAGCAGTGTTCGTGGACCTAATGAACCGCGTATGCCGACCCTACTTGGATAAATTCGTGATAGTATTCATCGATGACATACTAATCCATTCACGAAGTAAGAAAGAACATAGTCAGCACCTACGACAAGTCTTGAAGACGTTAAGGGCAGAGAAACTATATGCGAAATTTTTGAAATGCGAATTCTGGATTCGAAAGGGTAGACTTCTTGGGACACATAGTCAGCGAGGAAGGGATACACATGGACCCTTCCATAGTCAAGGCGATTGAAAACTGGGCAACACCAAGAACACCGACGGAGATACGCCAGTTTTTACGCTTTGACGGCTACTACCGAAGGCTCATACAAAATTTTTCCAAAATCGCAAAGCAGCTCATTACCTTGACGCAGAAGGGAGTGACTTTCAGCTGGGAGGATAAACAATAAAAATGCCTTCCGAATGCTAAAACAAGCCATATGTGCTGCTCCAATCTTGTCCCTCCCGAAAGGAACCGATGACTTTGTGGTCTATTGCGATGCGTCCAAACAGGGCCTAGGATGCGTGCTCATGCAACGAGGAAAGGTCATTGCCTATGCCTCAAGACAACTCAAGAATCATAAGGCCAATTATACCATGCACGACCTCGAGTTAGGAGCAGTGGTGTTTGCCTTGAAGATCTGGAGACATTATATTTATGGTACAAAATGCACCATCTTCACTGATCATAAGAGTCTTCAACACATTCTCAATAAAAAGGAGCTCAACATGAGACAACGACGATGGGTAGAGCTGCTAAATGACTATGAATGTGAAATTCGTTATCATCCACGCAAGGCCAACGTAGGAGCAGACGCCCTAATTCGAAAAGAATACTCGGGCCGCCGAGTAAAATCATTGACCATGACCATCCATCCACACCTGTCCACACAGATTGAGGAGGTGCAGCTAAAATCCTTGAAATCCGAGAACGTCGCAAGTGAGGCCTTGTGGGGAATGGACAAAAACCTTGAAGCCAAGGAGGACGGGGCTTACTATCTCACGAACCGAATCTGGACACCGAAATTTGGCGGGTAAAGAGAAGTTGTCATGAACGAGGCTCACAAAACCAAACATTCTGTTCATCCCGGTTCAGACAAGATGTATCTGGACCTCAAGAAACTTTATTGGTTGCAAACATGAAGGCATAAATCGCTACCTTTGTGGGCAAGTTCCTGACTTGCGCCAAGTTCAAGGTAGTATACCAAAATCCCACGGGTTTGCTTCAGCAACTGAATATACCCGAGTGGAAGTGGGAGCGGATAACCATGGACTTCATAACCAAGTTGCCAAAAACGACAGGTGGACTGGACACCATCTGGGTGATCGTCGATAGATTAACCAAATCCACACACTTCCTGCCAAAAAAGGAGATAGACAAGATGGAGAAACTAACAAGGACGTACATCAAAGAGATTGTACGATTGCATAGGGTGCCAATATCCATCATCTCCGACTGAAATAGTAGGTTTACCTCACGGTTTTGGTAATCACTACAAAAGTCCTTGGGAACCAAACTCGATATGAGTACAACTTATTGTTGGATTAGGTGTCTAAGCCCATAACTATAATTGGTATGTACTTGACCCGAGAGTAGCATGGTCCATTTCGGGTTTCATATCACCAAGACAATTTGATAGGATGGATACTTGAGTAAGAGGTTACTTATGATTTATTAATATATTATAAGTTCTAATATATTAATATGAAATCATATTATTTAATTAGTATTGATGAAGAATTAATTTGGAATTAATTATGTGATCAAAAGAGACTAATTAAATACATGGGGATTGATTTGGTAAATCAATGATTCTTATGGTGTGGGCCAATTGTTATTTAGGATGGGCTAAACCAATATGGTAGTCCATGGAGGTTTAACTCATGGAGCCTAAGTAATATGAAAGGTCATGGGCATTAGGGTTTTCATGGATGTAACCGTAGACTTTGCCACACGATAAAAGGACTCCCTTAGCACCCAAAATCGACTACTAGAGTTCTTGGAGTTCATTTTAGCCGATTTTGGAGCTAGCAACATCTCTCTCAAGTTCTCCTTTGTCCTAGGTGTGTTGTGAACCATTTGAGGCATCACACTTGGGGTGCTAAGTTCTTAAAGGCCAAATACAACAAGTTCTATAAGCTACATAAAGAGGTAAACTCCTAACTAGTATTTTATGTTTTTTATGTCAATTGTATGCTAGTTGTAGGCTTAATTCTTTGGAAACAATATTGCATGTATAATTGGAGAAAACATAGATCCAAAGCATTTAGGGTTGTATGTGCACCATAGGATGTTGTAGTATACTAAAACCCAAGAGTGGTATCAGAGCCTAGGATTTTTTCTATTATACTTGATGCTTGTTAATTTTCAAAGTTGGAAAAATCGAAATTTTGGCCTCTGACTGATGAACTCACTGTCACACCCCAAAACCAAGAACGGCGGAAACGTTCAGGGGTGGAGGACGTCATGTGAAGTATCATAACAGTACAAAGTAGTAAACAAGTAACAACATCATCCATTGCATTAAAAGTAAAGTTTTTAATACATGAGTGTTCTATCATAGTAATAAGACACCAAAATATGTAATCAAAACAAAAGACAAGTCTTGACTGTGCTCCGTCTTCTCAAAACCTGGTCATCGTACCTGTCTACTGGTGACCTGAGAATACAAGTTATTTTGAAAGAGTTTATCAGCATAAAGCTGGTGAATTCATAAGTATTATGGTGTCATTGATTGGAAAAGCTGTTATGAAAGACTTGTAAATGTTTAATAAAACATTTAGTATAAGTGTGAAAACCCTAGAAAATCCCATATTTCCTATTAGTATAAAAGGTAGTCTTCTACCAAGACCTGAATGCTTTGAAAGTTGCATTTCTGTATCAATGAAAGTTTTTCCCATGTGCGACTATTATTATAAATATATAGTCTACCTCATCGTTTATGTGAATGTGTCACAAAATAAAAGTAAAAGGGAAATTATATAATCATTTAAGTATTATCCTTTGGTACTAGGATAAACACGGCATAGTAATTGCCGAATAGTATTAACCGTAGACATCCGTCGATGTGCATTTTTCCTCTGTAGCTAACAGCTGGGTGTAGAATGGTTAGTCCCGTAAATATATAATAGTATCTACACATATAATATGTAATAGTATCTCATCATATAGTATCTATGTAATAGTATCCATGTAAAAGTATCCATGTAATAGTATCTCTTCATATTGTATGTAATGTATTAGTATAGACTCATGAATGAACTGACTCTTGTGTAATTCCTTGTAATAGGAATAGTAGTTTGTATCCCCTAAACTATACGTATAATAGTTTACTGGAATGTAAATTGAATGTCCAAGTAGGTTTATACACCCTTGCTACACAAGAGTGTTGGAACTGAAGAAAGAATGAAAGCTCTCATATCAATACATATGTATATGAAACATAAGTGTATAGATATGGCTTTTAACAATAAGTTGAAAGAGGTTTTGTAAAACATTTAAGAGTTTTGAACAATAAATAATGATGACTTGATGTCAGTTTATAAAAAGATTCAAAAGTAAATCATTTGATAACAAAGTATAAAACAGCCGAAAACTATTGTATTTATCACATTTTGAAGTATGTGAAATCAGTTGGTTGAAAACACAGTTATAAATCACATGTGATTGATTCTATAACTACCTATTTTCTACTTGTATTCCCCCCCCCCCCATGAAAGCAATTAAAATCATTTAAAATCATTTAAAAATGGCCTAGTAGGAGGCCTTACATCAACCAAGATGGAAATTTTTTGACAGGACTACGACCTAATCAAGACCTAACAGGTCTAAGATTTACAAAGATAGGAAATTAGACCAGAGTTTTACATAACTAGGTTATATCCAAAAGAGAAGTCGATGAGATTCTATCGGCGACGAGAACTACTAGGGTGAGTTCTTGATTCCGACAGAAGGCGTTCTATGTCCCTCACACGCCTGTCGGATCTTATTTGCTGAGCTCGAAGTTCCCTGACTTCAGCTTAGGTTCCAACAAGTTCTCTCTGCAGAGCTGCATTGTGGACCAGAGTCCTTTCATGAGCAGACTCTAGTTGGCAAATGCGGACTATGTTAACGCCATAGTTGGCGTCAATCTCCATGACTCGGTCGATAGCGGCTCGACCCTGTTCGGTGTTCCGGGAAATCCGACGAACCATGATGGGTAGGACCCTGTCAGCTGAACCTCCCTCAGTGAGGTTGTAGAAGCTTCTGTCTCCATTGTAGGGGATGGGTTGACTCTGTTCCTGACTCCATCTATTCAAGTTTGTGGCCCACAGAGGTGCGGGTCCTTGAAATGCTGGACGAGGGTTTGGGTCATGAGCAGCTGGGGGTAGATTGTTGACTTCTAGTTCTGAGTCAGAACTATCAGAAAAGCCTTCAGCTTCGTGATCATCCAAAGGAATTGAGTGATCATTCTCTGGCTCTTCTCCGAGCCATCCAGCATTGCCGTGGTTAGGGTAGTATGGGTCGCCGTGGGGATGGAATCCAGCCATGATATCTACGCGAGAAAAGGGATATAAGAAGAAATTAATAGACGTACTAACTAAGATAATTATAAGATGATCTTTATCAGTTACTTCAATACTTGTTTAGTGCATACCAGTTATATGTACTCAGGACAGGATAGACCTTCGAATAAGTGACCCTAACTCTAAGCCTACAACCAAACAAGGACAAGAAGTAAAGCAAAGATTCACAGATTCTATGTCTATGACGTCCTAGATACATATAATCTTAGTGTATCCACTCAGCAACTATTGACCTACTGATAAAGACCTTTTAGTTCTCAAATAAGTAATTATAGTAACACCAAATACCCCTATGGTATTTCATTGTGGTAATGTTGGTAAGTTTTTAGACTTGTTGCCATATCACAACCATTCTTGGGCATATGCTAATCATTCCTCGGACTAGCATAGTTGATCAGGCTATGCCACTCCCAGGACAAACCATACATCCCCGAGCCTACCTGTGATATCCAAAAATCGTAATACTTTTGTTTTTGTCATTGTGACACTGATTTTAGTATGAATGCAGGCATGTATATTTAATTAAATATTTTATTATTTAAAAGTATAAACTCTTTGTCAGAGTATTTTAATCCCAATGTATTTATAGTCTGTATATCTTTTATGGGTTAATATACTCAATTCACTATAAACAAAGCTCTGATACCAATCTGTCACACCCCAAAACCAAGAACGGCGGAAACGTTCAGGGGTGGAGGACGTCATGTGAAGTATCATAACAGTGCAAAGTAGTAAACAAGTAACAACATCATCCATTGCATTAAAAGTATAGTTTTTAATACATGAATGTTCTATCATAGTAATAAGACACCAAAATATGTAATCAAAATAAAAGACGAGTCTTGACTGTGCTCCGTCTTCTCAAAACCTGGTCATCGTACCTGTCTACTAGCGACCTGAGAATACAAGTTATTTTGAAAGAGTTTATCAGCATAAAGCTGGTGAATTCATAAGCATTATGGTGTCATTGATTGGAAAAGCTGTTGTGAAAGACTTGTAAATGTTTAATAAAACATTTAGTATAAGTGTGAAAACCCTAGAAAATCCCATATTTCCTACTAGTATAAAAGGTAGTCTTCTACCAAGACCTGAATGCTTTGAAAGTTGCATTTCTGTATGAATGAAAGTTTTTCCCATGTGCGACTATTATTATAAATATATAGTCGACCTCATCATTTATGTGAAGGTGTCACAAAATAAAAGTAAAAGGGAAATTATATAATCATTTAAGTATTATCCTTTGGTACTAGGATAAACACGGCATAGTAATTGCCGAATAGTATTAACCGTATACATCCGTCGATGTGCATTTTCCCTCTGTAGCTAACAGCTGGGTGTAGAATGGTTAGTCACGTACATATATAATAGTATCTACACATATATTATGTAATAGTATCTCATCATATAGTATCTATGTAATAGTATCCATGTAAAAGTATCCATGTAATAGTATCTCTTCATATTGTATGTAATGTATTAGTATAGACTCATGAATGAACTGACTCTTGTGTAATTCCTTGTAATAGGAATAGTAGTTTGTATCCCCTAAACTATGCCTATAATAGTTTACTGGAATGTAAATTAAATGTCCAAGTAGGTTTATACACCCTTGCTACACAAGAGTGTTGGAACTGAAGAAAGAATGAAAGCTCTCATATCAATACATATGTATATGAAACATAAGTGTATAGATATGGCTTTTAACAATAAGTTGAAAGAAGTTTTGTAAAACATTTAAGAGTTTTTAACAATAAATAATGATGACTTGATGTCAGTTTATAAAAAGATTCAAAAGTAAATCATTTGATAACAAAGTATAAAACAGCCAAAAACTATTGTATTTATCACATTTTGAAGTATGTGAAATCAGTTGGTTGAAAACACAGTTATAAATCACATGTGATTGATTCTATAACTTCTTATTTTCTACTTGTATCCCCCCCCCCATGAAAGCATTTAAAATCATTTAAAAATGGCCTAGTAGGAGGCCTTACATCAACTAAGATGGAAAATTTTTGACAGGACTACGACCTAATCAAGACCTAACAGGTCTAAGATTTACAAAGATAGGAAATTAGACTAGAGTTTTACATAACTAGGTTATATCCACAAGAGAATTCGATGAGATTCTATCGGCGACGAGAATTACTAGGGTGAGTTCTTGATTCCGACAGAAGGCGTTCTATGTCCCTCACACGCCTGTCAGATCTTATTTGCTGAGCTCGAAGTTCCCTGACTTCAGCTTGGGTTCCAGCAAGTTCTCTCTGCAGAGCTGCATTGTGGACCAGAATCCTTTCATGAGCAGACTCTAGTTGGCGAATGCGGACTGTGTTAACGCCAAAGTTGGCGTCAATCTCCATGACTCGGTCGATAGCGGCTCGACCCTGTTCGGTGTTCCGGGAAATCCTACGAACCATGATGGGTAGGACCCTGTCAGCTGAACCTCCCTCAGTGAGGTTGTAGAAGCTTCTGTCTCCATTGTAGGGGATGGGTTGACTCTGTTCCTGACTCCATCTATTCAAGTTTGTGGCCCACAGAGATGTGGGTCCTTGAAATGTTGGACGAGGGTTTGGGTCATGAGCAGCTGGGGGTAGATTGTTGACTTCTGGCTCTGAGTCTGAACTATCAGAAAAGCCTTCAGTTTCGTGATCATCCAAAGGAATCGGGTGATCATTCTCTGGCTCTTCTCCGAGCCATCCAGCATTGACGTGGTTAGGGTAGTACGGGTCGCCGTGGGGATGGAATCCAGCCATGATATCTACGCGAGAAAAGGGATATAAGAAGAAATTAATAGACGTACTAACTAAGATAATTATAAGATGATCTTTATCAGTTACTTCAATACTTGTTTAGTGCATACCAGTTATATGTACTCAGGACAGGATAGACCTTCGAATAAGTGACCCTAACTCTAAGCCTACAACCAAACAAGGACAAGAAGTAAAGCAAAAATTCACAGATTCTAAGTCTATGACGTCCTAGATACATATAATCTTAGTGTATCCACTCAGCAACTATTGACCTACTGATAAAGACCTTTTAGTTCTCAAAAAGTAATTATAGTAACACCAAATACCGATATGGTATTTCATTGTGGTAATGTTGTTAAGTTTTTAGACTTGTTGCCATATCACAACCATTCTTGGGCATATGCTAATCATTCCTCGGACCAGCATAGTTGATCAGGCTATGCCACTCCCAGGACAGACCATACATCCCCGAGCTTACCTGTGATATCCAACAATCGTAATACTTTTGTTTTTGTCATTGTGACACTGATTTTAGTATGAATGCAGGCATGTATACTTAATTAAATATTTTATTATTTAAAAGTACCTTGGTCAGAATATTTTAATCCCAATGTATTTATAGTCTGTATATCTTTTATGGGTTGATATACTCATTTCACTATAAACAAAGCTCTGATACTAATCTGTCACACCCCAAAACCAAGAACGGCGGAAACGTTCAGGGGTGGAGGACGTCATGTGAAGTATCATAACAGTGCAAAGTAGTAAACAATTAACAACATCATCCATTGCATTAAAAGTAAAGTTTTTAATACATGAGTGTTCTATCATAGTAATAAGACACCAAAATATGTAATCAAAATAAAAGACGAGTCTTGACTGTGCTCCGTCTTCTCAAAACCTGGTCATCGTACCTATCTACTGGTGACCTGAGAATACAAGTTATTTTGAAAGAGTTTATCAGCATAAAGCTGGTGAATTCATAAGTATTATGGTGTCATTGATTGGAAAAGCTGTTATGAAAGACTTGTTAATGTTTAATAAAACATTTAGTATAAGTGTGAAAACCCTAGAAAATCCCATATTTCCTACTAGTATAAAAGGTAGTCTTCTACCAAGACCTGAATGCTTTGAAAGTTGCATTTCTGTATCAATGAAAGTTTTTCCCATGTGCGACTATTATTATAAATATATAGTCTACCTCATCGTTTATGTGAATGTGTCACAAAATAAAAGTAAAAGGGAAATTATATAATCATTTAAGTATTATCCTTTGGTACTAGGATAAACACGGCATAGTAATTGCCGAATAATATTAACCGTAGACATCCGTCGATGTGCATTTTCCCTCTGTAGCTAACAGTTGGGTGTAGAATGGTTAGTCCCGTACTTATATAATAGTATCTACACATATAATATGTAATAGTATCTCATCATATAGTATCTATGTAATAGTATCCATGTAAAAATATCCATGTAATAGTATCTCTTCATATTGTATGTAATGTATTAGTATAGACTCATGAATGAACTGACTCTTGTGTAATTCCTTGTAATAGGAATAGTAGTTTGTATCCCCTAAACTATACCTATAATAGTTTACTGGAATGTAAATTGAATGTCCAAGTAGGTTTATACACCCTTGCTACACAAGAGTGTTGGAACCGAAGAAAGAATGAAAGCTCTCATATCAATACATATGTATATGAAACATAAGTGTATAGATATGGTTTTTAACAATAAGTTGAAAGAGGTTTTGTAAAACATTTAAGAGTTTTGAACAATAAATAATGATGACTTGATGTCAGTTTATAAAAAGATTCAAAAGTAAATCATTTGATAACAAAGTATAAAACAGCCGAAAACCATTGTATTTATCACATTTTGAAGTATGTGAAATCAGTTGGTTGAAAACACAGTTATAAATCACATGTGATTGATTCTATAACTTCCTGTTTTCTACTTGTATTCCCCCCCCCCCATGAGAGCATTTAAAATCATTTAAAAGATTGATTAAGGGGTATGAACTCACCTGTAGTGGGTGGTTGTGGATGAACTGAATGATGTAGGATCCTAAGTGTCAAGTGAACACTTGTACACACACAATGATCCTAGTTAACATATAATCACATATATGTATCCAATTAGTCATAAAAAAACTAATTAACCAAGTTTAAGACATCCTAAGACATGTAGAACACTTGATTTAAGTGTTATAAGTCATAAGGATTGCATCTAAGGGTGGTAGGACCTTGCTATTGAGTTTGGGGTTCAAGGGTAAACTCCCTTGGAGTTTACGGTTTTGTGACCATAACTCATTGAGTTTACGGTCGTAAACCCATGAGTGTACGGCCTTAAACTCATGTTTCTTTGACCATTTTGTGTTTTGAAGCCTTAAAGATCACAAAAGCATTCCTACTTCATGTTTAAGCCTTAGGAATAGATTAGGGCACCATTTCACTCCTTTAGGGAGTTTACGGTCCTTAGACCATTTCCCTTTGGGTTTACGGCCGTAAACCCAAATGATTTATGGTCTTTTGGTTGTTTTGAGTCCTAAGCACAACAAGGAAGGGGTCTAGACTAGTTTCAAAGGCTTAGAAGGGACTAGGGCACACTTTGTCACCCTTTTTAGGGTTTACGGTCCAAGAACATCTTGGACCGTAAACACCTTGATCTTGTGTTTCTTCGGTGTTTTCTTGATGTTTAGAAGTGTAACAAGCTTTACAATACACTAGGGTAGGAGTACTTACTAGGTAGAAGCTTGAAAAGGTGCTAAAAGTCCAAGAACACTAGTGTATGTTCTTGGTGTTCTTGGTGAAACTTGAAGATCTACACTTTTGGAATGATTTCACGGATGGAATCATGTTAGATCACTAGATTAGGGTAGATATCAACTTATTAGGGCTAGAAACACTTACAAGTTCAAGATCTTGAAGAAATGTTGGATGATACTTGAGAGAGAATTTGGTTTTGGATCTTGAAAATGTGAAAAGTGGAAAAATATGACTAAGTGTCATATTTATACCCCCTTTTTAGGGTTTACGACCGTAAACACATTTGTTTAGGCCGTAAACTCCAAACTCTTGGAGTTTTGGGACATAATTGTTGCACAATAAACCCTAGGGCATCCTCTCTCCTGTCATCTCCTGAATTACTAACTTTAAAACACTAGAACTTAATCCAAAAAGCCTGAAAGTTAGC
The DNA here is from genome assembly GCF_052849685.1 of Lactuca virosa. NCBI lineage: Eukaryota > Viridiplantae > Streptophyta > Magnoliopsida > Asterales > Asteraceae > Lactuca > Lactuca virosa. The sequence goes on from NC_136431.1 coordinate 241,069,665, forward strand.
AGAAACTGTTCTGACTCTTATTGAAGTGAGAGGTTGTACAGAATAGAAATTTCGGGTTGTCACACTCACCGAGTCCATGAACAAACTCGACGAGTCCACTCAGTAAAGCATCAACTCAACGAGTCAGGATCATGTACTCGTCGAGTCCATGGCTCTGTGTGCAGAATTTCGAGCTTTTTGGCCTGTTTTGGATTAAGATCATTACCACAAAATGTTTTAGTTCATAAAATTTGATTTTGTTGATATGCTAATGATGATTCTCATCCAATGAAAAGATAATTCTCAAAATTTTAAGAGAATTATGAGTTTAAATGATAAGCTAATTTTCTTGTAAATTGTTGATATGAATTATCTTGACTTATGAGTTTAATTAGATCATAGACAAATTGTTTTATTTTTGTTAGTTAGAATATTTTATATAAGTGCTTTTAATGAAATCCATAACTTGTCCTCAAGTTATGGAAAATGAAAAGTCTCATTTTTTTTAAAAGTCATTTTAAATGGTTTCAAAGTCTTCCATAACTTGTCCTCAAGTTATGGAACTTGAAATCTTTTTCATAAAACCACATTAAACTCATAAGTTATGGAAACCAAAAGTTTTGACAAGTTTCAAAACTAGCCCTCAAGTTTCAGAATTGGTAAAGTCTCACTTTTGAATACTTCAGTTCCAAACCCTAGAGTTTTAAAAGTTACAATTCAACCCTTATACTATTATAATATTAAAACTTAATACTTATATATATATATATATATATATATATATATATATATAAGGATAAGTCAGTCTTACCATTAGTAGGCCTCATTCACGAAGCCAGTCTATAAGGAGGTATAAGGTTACTGCCTATAAAATGGCAGTTTAATGGGTGTCCACTCTCACCCACCGCTTCCTTGACTGGTCGAGGGTCGTTAGCCGAAGGGGTAGGACATTAATTCTCATTAAAAGTATAATGAAAATACCAAGTAACTAAACACTTAAAAATTCCCAATCTTAGTTACTTAGCAAAAATGTGAATTTGGTGCTAACCCATGAAATTGCACTTTGCACCTTGTTAAGTCGTTAGTGGAGCGTGTGTGGTTAACCGGCACACTAATCTGGGACTGACACTGTGTGGCAAAGGGTAGCTTCATGTTAATCATAGATCAATGGACCCTGTGCTGTTAACCGACACATTGATTAGGTGATTTGCAACATTAGGTGTACCAAGCTTATTTGTATGGTTATTCACACCTTATTTGTGATCCTTGGCATCCCAGTCACAAACTTGAAGGGCCCAATCGAGATTTAAACATGCCATTGAAAAGTTCAATGAATCTCAAGGGATCTAGGAATTTCAATTCATTTAAAACCTAAAGTTCATTTTCATTTTTCATGGCGGAAATTGGTAAATCGTCATTTACCTACCTTCAAATATTTTGCAATTGGATTACGGCATCCCTCTTCCGAATTGTAAAATATTGTGTTGGGTCCTAGCCTTAATATTTCATTTGGGTGTTATATTAAGGACTTAAATCAACTAACTTGAATTTCTCCCTTATAGATGTCTAGTTCTGACAACTATGGTCTTCCTCATCCTTTTGGAAAAAGGTTTCTTCATAAAGATGATATTCTACAAGATGATCAAGGTGAAAGATTAATCCCTTCTTCGTGCCGTAGTGGAACTTCACTTCCTCCACATCCTCCAATAATTCTCCCTAACCCACAAGTTCAAGGTCACTGAAGCCCTATTGGCTAGCAAACACTAAGATGGAAGGTCGGTGTGTGCACATGTCTTGGAGATGAAGTCACACATTGACAGGTTAGGAATGTTAGGACGATGTCTCAAGGAAGTTGGTTGTTGATTTGGTTCTTCAGTCACTCCCTGAGTCGTATAGTGAGTTCATTAAGGACTAGTATTGTTGGGTTTTAGTATACTACAACATCCTATGGTGCACATACAACCCTAAATACCTTGGATCTATGTTTTCTCTATTATACATGCAAATATGAAGTTTCCAAGATATTACCCTATACTAGCATACAAATATCATATACTTTGGTAATAAAATAGATAGAATACATACCTTTTTTTGATGTAACTTGTCCTCATGAAGCTTGAGTGCCTAGTGCCCCAAGTGTGACACCTCAAATGGTTCACACAACACCATGAACACTTGGAATAACCTTGAGAATAAGGATACTTTGGTTCTCTCTAGTGAAATCGGCCTTGCCCTTTTGTGTACACACACTAGTCCCCATTTCACCAACCAAGGACATCTTTATATAGTGTGGAGATTAGGGTTAAACCCTAATATCCATGACCTTTCATTTCATATGATCCATGGGTTAAACACTCCATGGACTATCCATGAAAGCTTAGCCCAACCTAAATGAACTTGGCCCATCACACACATATATCTTAGAGTCCATATTTAATTAGCTCCTTTTGATCACTTACTTAATTATAAATTAATTCTTGATCAATACTAATTAAATAATATGATTATATATTAATATATTAGAACTTATAATATATTAATATAAATCACTAGTATCCTTTTTCCTCCTCTTGTCTATCCAATTGTCCCGATGCCATGCAACCCAAATGGACCATGCGGGGTCGGGTCAAGTCTTACCAATTATAGTTATGGACTTAGACATTAATCCAACAGTCTCCCACTTGGATAAGTTTAAAACTATTATTGAGTATGACTTCAAACCCCGACTAGCAATCGAAGCTCTCAAAAGCTTCTGTTGAACTCTGACCTTGCCGATGAACTCTAACCTTTGTCAATGACTTGTCTATTAGATAAGGGATCATATATTCCTCCATTCTAGATATCATATGGACTGAGACATGGATTATCAATCATTCTCTCTGTCCATTTGTTGTTTCCCGATTTCCGATTTATGATGACGGACTGATTGAAAAAATCAAATCAGTCCTGGCTTGGCCAAGCACTCACATGTGTCATCACTAAATCATCGAGGGGCCCACAGATATCGCTTTTATCCCGAAGGTAAAAGGAATGGATAAACTTTGACTTATATGGCTTGTTCTACTACTTGTTGAATCATACACAAAGGCACATTTTATAACATCGAGTTACCAATGCGTTTTCGTGCAATCAATGTATAACCAACTCATAGTAACAACTCATATCTCTAGGTTTTAAGAATATAAGATATTATCGTCTCATGATCACTCGTGATAAAATCCATGAAGTGATTCAAATGAGCGTGGGTTGAATCCAATACTCAGAACTTATGAGCACTCATGAGTGTTGTAGCACCGCTTTGTCCAACATCTTAGACCTCTACAAGCCAACCCATGACAGTCTTGATTCATATCTACTTCCAACATATGACCGACTGTGGATAGTTTGAATAACTTAGTCATTCAGGAAGAATGACCTAGTTTATTCTAGAAGTCAAAACATGCAAAATGAAACACAAGAATAAATGAATCAAATATGGTATCAAACCCTATGAATATAAATGGACCACTTTTATTTATCACCATACTGATTACTCATTATTTCATTGTTTCGGTTTTATCAACTTTATACCTGAATTAAAAACACTAGTTGTCCCATGCTCCAAGCATGTACACTATGTTTTTCTAAACAATAGCTTTGCCATACACCAAGTATGCACTCTATGTTTGTCTATGATCCTTACTTTGTGAAATAAACCAATTGAACATAATTTCAATGATTCTAATTTCACACAACCAAATCCTTATCGAAAAATGTGAGAATTTCAAATTCCTATCATTTATCGAAATCTGTTTAGATTTTAAACTTATATGCACTGACCCTCCTGTAATGAATATGTACAAAGTCACAAAGACTTGTCAACAGTCATTATAAGGTATTCCAATGGAGATCAACTCCATGGAAACTAAGTCCCATAATCAAAGTACATTGCTTTCGACATGCTTCTTGCATTAAGTTTTCTAATCTTACACAGATAACTTCCACCTATGGAGACAACTCCATATTCTCATTTTGACTATCACTTCTGAACAAGAGATGCCTCTTTTCAGAATATGTCGATATGGTCCTTCCAAAATTAGCACTATACTTCCAACTATCCCTGAGCGACCAATCTTTGGTAAACCTCAGATTGTCCTCGAAAATTGCTTAATCATTTTAGTCATATCCAATTCTAGACCTTTTCCCTTCTTAATGCCTCTGGGCATTTGGAAAAATTTAGAAATGACAAATATTATAGCACATGAAATCGATCCTGTACCCAAAGCAAATGGTACACGATTTCATGTTGGATTGGTTCAACTTAAGGAAATTCTATATATTGTGTTCTCAAAATTTGACTATGAAGAGGGATGCCGTAATCATAATCGAATTTTGAGAACACAATATATAGAATTTCCTTAAGTTGAACCAATCCAACATGAAATTCATATATATATATATATATATATATATATATATATATATATATATATATATATATATATATATATATATATTCTTGACTAAAGATGATTAAGGTCTCAATCTAAGCCTTTAGAACTGAAATGAAGTATATCCTCTCCCTTAATTACAGCAAAATAACTTTTTCAATCCCTGCAGCCTCACGAATTGAAACTTTTGTTTTCTATAATTAACATTGCTAACTTGCAACACTAACAATAATTATCATGCTCCCACTAACATGATGATTATTAGTATAACACTTATGCTCCCACTAGCTTTGACATGTACTCAGAAATCAGCTGGACTTCTAGAAATCAATACTTTATTGACTTTCTTACCAAAGTTCAGATTTCTGATACGAGATGCTTTGATAAAACTTTATCAAAATCATACACCTTTCCTTAGATAGCATGCATGTGTGTCTAAACAATTTCAGAACTATGAAAAGGGATGCTGTAATCATAGTCTCAATTGTTTAGACCTTTTGCCATCTGCTTCAAATGTACTTGGTGGAAGTGTTTCCTCACCATCATTTTCATGAATCGGAGAGAAACCTTATGACCCTTAGATTTTATGGTGTATGTGTTCTTATCCATGTGAATCGTCAAAACCGTAGTCACAAGACAAGGATAATGACAAATCCAAACTCATATGGACTGAACTTATGCAATCTTAACTTCTTGCCACCTGGCAGTACAGGGCCTGCCATTGCTTCCAAGTTGTTATGCAACCAATTGAGAACTTTCAGAACTGCTATGCAAAGCCAACTTTACCTGGAATGGGCACAGAATACGTCAACACGATAGGTTATAAATGATGGGTTTTCAGCATTCTAACACTCCTATGGTGTACATGCAACCCTAGAAACCTTGGATCTATGTTTGACTACGATACATGCAAATAATTATTTTTCCAAGGTTCTTATCCTAACTAGCATGGCATGGGGTACTTGAATCAAATAAAACTAGTAGAATTACTTACCTTGTAGTAGTAGTTGATTGCTTGGAGTTTGAGAGCCTAGCACCAATAATGTGGATGCCTCAAATGGAAGTCACAAATCACCACAAACTTGGAAACTTGAGAGAATAGTCACAAACTTCTTGAAATCGGCCCTCTTAGTTTACACACATCAACTAGTGCAATTTCAAGAACCAAAGCCTCCTTTATATAGTGTGGTGGATTAGGGTTACATCCATGTAAACCCTAATACCCATGTCTTTTCATTTCCATGAGATCCATGGGTTAAAGCTCCATGGAGTATCCATGGACTTTCCATGCAAGCCTAGCCCATTCCAAATAAGCATTAGCCCACACTATATAAATACAAGAGCCCATATTTAATTAGTCATACTTTTGATCTCTAAATTAATTCTAAATTAATTATAGATCAACACTAATTAAATATTATGATTTTATATTAATATATTAGGACTTATAATATATTAATAAATCATAACTTATACTATTCTCAAACGATTATCCATAAAATGTTCGGGTGAAGTGCAACCCAAATGGACCATGCCGGGTCGGGTCAAGTACATACCAAATATAGTTATGGACTTAGACACTATATCCAACAGTCTCCCACTTGGATAAGTCTAATAACTATAGTTGCAAGTATGACTTTAGGAACCGATCAGCAATCGTAGCTCTTTAAACTCTGTTGAACTATGAAGCGCCATTTTAGATAAGTGATCATATAATCCTCTGTTCTAGATATCAGCCGGACAAATACATGGAACATGGTCTTGCTTATTGTCCAGCATTTGTTTCCCGATTTCCGATTTGTTTGACATAGAACCTAACTGAACACATCAATTTAGTTCTGACCGGGCCCGGTACATAGGTCAAAACAAAATCATCGAGGGGCCCAGATATCGCTTCTAATCCTAGAAGGAACAGATAAACTTCGACTCATATGTTTGCTCTACTACTTGTTGAATTACACACAAAAGCACGGTTTATAACATCGAGTTACCAATACGTTTCCGTGCAATCAATGCATAACCAACTCATAGGCAACAAATCATATCTCTAGGTTTGAAGACTTATATGATATTACCATCTCACGATCACTCGAGATAAATTCCATGAAGTGATACAAGTGAGTGTGGGTTGAATCCAATACTCAGAACTTATGAGCACTCATGAGTGTTGTAGCCCCGCTTTGTCTAACATCTTAGACCTCTACAAGCCAACCCATGACAGTCTTGATTCATATCTACTTCCAACATATGACCGACTGTGGAGAGTTTGAATAATATGATATAATCCATAACATAATTATTCTGGAAGTCAAAACATGCAAAAAGAAATAATAGTAAACGATTGACAAGAGATAGCAACACTTTACTCATAAATAACAGCTTTTATTTATCATCAAATGTCAATTACATTTTACAAATTTCAAGATTATCTAACTACTAAAACTAATATCATCCTTCAGCCCTATGCTCCGAGCATGCTGGAGATGCTTAGCCCGAGTCAGTCCCTTCGTGAGGGGATCTGTTGGGTTCTCATCCGATGATACCCTCTTTGCCACGAGGATTCCTTCTTCTATTCGATGTCTGATGACGTGATATTTTCTATCAATGTGTCTGGATCTCCCATGAAATCTTGGTTCCTTGGCTAAGGCAACCGCATTATTGTTGTCACAGAAAATCTCCATTGGCTCCTTTATAGCTGGTACAACTCCAAGGTCTCCGATGAAGTTCTTTAGCCATATAGCCTCCTTTACTGCCTCGCTTGTTGCTATATACTCTAATTCACAAGTGGAATCAGCCACTGTCTCCTGCTTGGAACTTTTCCAAGTAATTGCCCCTCCGTTTAGAGTAAAGACCCAGCCCGACTGAGAGCGGAAATTATCCCTGTCGGTCTGAAAGCTAGCATCACTGTACCCTACAACTCTCAAGTCCTCACTGCCACCGAGGGTAAGGACCCAGTCCTTAGTCCACGTAGGTACTTGAGGATATTCTTTACCGCAGTCCAGTGTGCCTTGCCAGGGTTCCCCTGATACCTGCTAACCATGCTCAAAGCAAAGGCTACATCCGGTCGAGTACACGTCATAGCATACATGATCGATCCTACAACTGAAGCATAAGGTATTCGACTCATTTCTGCTATCTCAGCCTCAGTACTAGGGCTTTGTGTCTTACTCAATCTAGCGTTACTTTGGATGGGTAACTCACCTTTCTTGGAGTTATGCATGTTGAACCTTTTCAACACTTTGTCCACATAGGTGCTTTGACTAAGTCCAATTAGTCTTTTACTCTTGTTTCTCAAAATCCTTATCCCTAGGATATAGGCAGCTTCTCCAAGGTCCTTCATAGCAAAACACTTCCCAAGCCAGGACTTTACTTCCTGCAGGGTTGGGATGTCATTTCCTATGAGTAGTATGTCATCCACATACAGTACCAAAAAGCTGACTATACTCCCACTAGCCTTGATATAGACACAAGATTCATCTTCACTCCTTGAAAAGCCAAATTCTTTGACTTTCTCATCAAAGCAAAGATTCCATCTGCGAGGTGCCTGTTTTAATCCATAAATGGATTTCTCGAGCTTACACACTCTACTGGGGTACTCTGTACTGACAAAACCCTCTGGCCGAACCATGTAAACATCTTCAGCCAACTTTCCATTAAGGAAAGCGGTTTTGACATCCATTTGCCATATTTCATAATCATGAAATGCAGCAATGGCTAACAGAACCCTAATAGACTTAATCTTGGCCACTGGTGAAAAGGTCTCATCATAATCAACTCCCGGAGTTTGAGAATAACCCTTTGCAACCAGTCGTGCCTTATAAGTGTGTACATTACCATCCATGTCGGTATTCTTCTTAAAGATCCATTTGCACCCAACTATCTTACGATCAGGTACATTGTCAACCAAGTTCCAAACTTGATTGTCATACATGGACTGTATATCGCTATCCATAGCCTCTTTCCGTTTATCAGCCTCAGGGCCTGCCATGGCTTCCGTGTAGCTGTTAGGCTCATCCAGATTTACCAGTGTGTTATCACTGATAAGTGTCTCACCTTCTACAGTAATATGAAAAACATAATAATGCTCAGGTGCATTCCTAACTCTGGTGGAACGCCTCAGAGGTATAGATTCTTCAGTCGGCTCAACAGGAGTTTCCTCATCAGGTTGAGGACTAGGGTTTGAGGTTCCTTCACCACTTGACTCTTGAATTTCCTCAAGGTCAATTTGCCTCCCACTGTCTCCTTGGCTCATGAATTCTCTCTCTCAAAAGAATCCTCTTCTTGCTACAAAGACCACATTATCATTGGGTCTGTAGAAGATGTAACCAAAGGATTTATGTGGGTAGCCGATGAAAATACACCTTTCGCTTCGGGGTTCGAGCTTATCGTGAGTCTCGCGTCTCACGAAAGCCTCGCAACCCCAAATCTTGATGTGGTCTAGATTCGGAACTTTTCCAGTCCACACCTCGTGAAGTGTTTTGGCAACCTTCTTTGTAGGGACTAGATTAAGGATACGGGCGGCAGTCTCTAAGGCATACCCCCAAAATGAGATTGGTAGCGAAGCTCGACTCATCATGGAACGAACCATGTCCAACAAGGTCCGATTGCGCCTCTCAGCTACACCATTCAACTGTGGTGTCCTAGGAGGTGTCAATTATGAGACAATCCCACATTCCTTAAGATAGTCAAGGAACTCAGTACAAAGATACTCACCACCACGATCGGATCGAAGCATCTTAATGTTCCTGCGCAACTAATTCTCCACTTCTTGCTTAAACTCTTTGAATTTCTCAATGGTTTCTGACTTATGCTTGATTAGGTAGACATATCCATATCTACTAAAATCATCAGTAAAAGTCACATAGAACCGATTAGCATCTCTTGTGGCGGTTCTGAAGGGTCCACACACATCCGTGTGTATGAGGTCCAACAAACCTTCACCCCTAGCACAAGTGCCAGTAAAAGGTGACTATGTCATTTTACCAAGCAAACAAGATTCATAACTATCATCTGACTTTAGGTCAAATGACTCCAAGACTCCATCCTTTTGGAGTTGGCCTATGCGTTTCTTGCTTACATGTCCAAGACGACAATGCCATAAGGATGCTTTATCTAAGCTAGTGGAAGAGTTAATACAGAATACATTATTTCCTAGATTATCTACAACAGATACAATTTCATACACGCCATCACAAGGTAATGCTTTAAAATAAAGAACATTATTAAAGAAAGCATCAATACTACCATTATTATTATCAAAATAAAAGGTAAAACCTTGTTTATACAATGCATGAAAGGAAATAACATTTCTTGCCATTTCTGGCGAATAATAACATTTATTCAAATCTAATGTAAACCCACTATTTAGCACTAAGGAATAAACTCCTATCTTGGTGACACGTGAAGCTTTCCTGTTTCCTATGATCAAGTTTATCTTTCCCTGCTCCACATTCTCACTTCTTTTTAGTCCCTGCAAATCACAACATATGTGAATACCACAACCTGTATCAAGGACCCAAGACTTAGAATGAGGTTAGTTATTAGACAATACAGTGTATATACCTGCATGGTTGGCTTTTAGTTTCCCATCCTTCAAATCTTGCTGGTACTTTGGGCAGTTTCGCTTCCAGTGCGACTTTTCATGGCAATAGAAGCATTCAGCCTCATTAGGGCTAGCAGAATGAGTGACAAAACCTTTCTTGGTTTTGCTTGAAGAGGAGACTTCGAGGGTCTTACCCTTGGTACCCTTAGAAGGGTTTTTTCTCTTCTTCCCTTTGCCATGCCCGATTGCCAAGACATTGGCCGCAGTTGGAGTAGGAGTAGGAGTAGTAACAACCGACTTACCCTTTAGACCACTTTCGACGGTCTTCAAGAGTCCTTGAAGTTTGCTGAAGGTGACTTCTTCCTTGTTCATGTGATATGTCATGCGGAATTGATCATAGCACGATGGCAAGGAGTGCAAAATGATGTCTATTGCTAACTCCTCAGGGAAGTTCACATTCAGCTTCAGTAAACGGTCCACATACCTTTGCATTTTCTGCATGTGGCCCGTGATGGGTTCACCATCCTTCATTCGGGTTGTTATCATGGAGGAGATTATTTCATATCGCTCTTGACGAGCACTTTGATGGTAGCGGTCCATCAAGTCCTGGTGCATCTCAAAAGGATAATAGTCCTCATAGGACTTTTGGAGCTCGGCTGTCATGGTGGCCATCATGATGCATGCCACTTTTGTAGCATCTCTTTCATGTACCTCATATTCAGCAAGCTCTTCAGGAGTAGCAGTTGGCTCGGGTACCTTCAGCTCCTTGTCGAGAACATATTCTTTGTTCTCATACCGAGTGACCATCCTGATGTTTCTGATCCAATCTGTAAATTTGGACCCATCAAAGATGACTCTCCCACAAAGATTCATGAGAGAGAAGGAGCTAGTAGGATTTGAGCCAGAAGCATTGTTATTGGAAGACATCTGAAAAGAAGAGGGAATAGATTAGATTAGATATAGAGATAGTCCTTAACAAAACACCCAAATGTAATATTAAGGCTAGGACCCAACATAATATTTTATAACTTAGAAGAGGGATGCCGTAATCTAAGCTATAAGATATTTGAAGGTAGGTGAATGACGATTCACCAGTTTCCACCATGAAAAACGAAATATTTAATTAGGTTTTAATTGGTTTAGAAACTCCTAGATTCTTTTAGATTCATTGAACTTTCTTCAATTTATGTGACTGGGATGCTGAGGATCACAAAACAGGGTGTGAAGTAACCATGCAAATTACTTGGTACCCTTAATGTGTTACCCCTCAATCGATGTGTCGGTTAACCACACACGCTCCATTGATACTATGATAAACATTAAGTCACCCTTTACCTACCTTGTTAAGTTCAAGTTAGTGTGCCGGTTAACCACACACGCTCCACTAACGACTTAAACAAAGTGTAAAGTGTAATTTCATGGATTAGCACCTTATTCACATTTTCCTAAAATAACTAAGATTGGGAATTCAATAAAGTTTAGTTGCTTTAGTATTATCATTATACTTTTAATAAGAATTTATAAGTCCTTGTCCTACCCGTTCGGCTAACGACCCTCCACCGATCAAGGAAGCGGTGGGTGAGAGTGGACACCCATTAAGTTGCCATTTTATAGGCAACAACCTTATACCCCCCTTATAGACCGGCTTCGTGAATGAGACGTACTAGCGGTAAGACGACTTGATCTTATACATATATAAATATTATTAAACTTATAATATTATAAAGTATAAGGGTTGAATTTTAAATTTTAAAATTCTAGGGGTTGGAACTAAAGTTTTTAATATGACTTTACATGTTCCAAAACTTGAGGGCAAGTTTTGTAAACTTTCAAAAATTTTATTTCTCATAACTTATGAGTTAATGGTTATTAAAAATGAAGACTCTTCATTTTTTGTAACCTATGTGTTCTTTTAATGGTTATTTATAAATGTGACTTTTGGTTATCCATAACTTAAGAACTAGTTATGGACTCCATTAAAACACATAAAGATCAAGAATTAATCTAATCAATTATTAGCACATAATTTCTATGATCTTCTAAACTCATATGTTTATGAATGTTCATATCAAAAATTTCAAGAATCGTAAGTACATATACAAAACTTGAAATTTTGATACGAGCTTTTGAACAAAACTTCGATTTTCAAGTTTTTTTTTTTGCATCAAGTATCAAATAAGCAAACCAAGCTCTGATACCATTGATGGGTTTTCAGCATTCTAACACTCCTATGGTGTACATGCAACCCTAGAAACCTTGGATCTATGTTTGACTAAGATACATGCAAATAATTATTTTTCCAAGGTTCTTATCCTAACTAGCATGGCATGGGGTACTTGAATCAAATAAAACTACTAGAATTACTTACCTTGTAGTAGTAGTTGATTTCTTGGAGTTTGAGAGCCTAGCACCAATAATGTGGATGCCTCAAATGGAAGTCACAAATCACCACAAACTTGGAAACTTGAGAGAATAGTCACAAACTTCTTGAAATCGGCCCTCTTAGTTTACACACATCAACTAGTGCAATTTCAAGAACCAAAGCCTCCTTTATATAGTGTGGTGGATTAGGGTTACATCCATGTAAACCCTAATACCCATGTCTTTTCATTTCCATGAGATCCATGGGTTAAAGCTCCATGGAGTATCCATGGACTTTCCATGCAAGCCTAGCCCATTCCAAACAAGCATTAGCCCACACTATATAAATACAAGAGCCCATATTTAATTAGTCATACTTTTGATCTCTAAATTAATTCTAAATTAATTATAGATCAACACTAATTAAATATTATGATTTTATATTAATATATTAGGACTTATAATATATTAATAAATCATAACTTATACTATTCTCAAACGATTATCCATAAATTGTTCGGGTGAAGTGCAACCCAAATGGACCATGCCGGGTCGGGTCAAGTACATACCAAATATAGTTATGGACTTAGACACTATATCCAACAATAAACCTCAAGTCGTGTGCTAGTGAAGAACCTCAGGTTTTATTCTTGATTAGTTCTTGAAATTCTTTTTAGGATCTTTAAGACTCCCATTGTCCTCTTGACGTATAAGACTATCTTGACAAATATTCAAGAGATAGTGCGGATTCTTTATCAATACAAACACTTCACACAATTGGCCTTAGTTAGTCTTTGTTTTATCCAAAACATCACAACTTACGAATTTCAAATGTACAAGAGTAGGACACTTTTACTCTTACATTTGACAAGTGTTTTAAACCTTTCTTTAAGATATGTCACTCAAGTTAAAATCTTGGAGTATGACTCTATGAATTGTTTTGGAACGAAGTATGACTCATCTTCCTGATCTAACCATTTCAACAATTCACGACTCCTCTTCTTAGTCATAAGAATGCACTAAGATGACCTTTAGAGGACTAATTGTGATATGATTTCTAAATCATTAAGATGATCACAAACATGATACTAAAGTACTCTCCCATCTTTTCATATTTGAGAAACTTTTATCTTTCTGCCTAATTTGATTCTTCCCATTCGTTCTGCCATACATTGAGACTTTTCCAATGTTTCAAAATTATACTTAAACTTGTAAGTATAACCATATTTACTAAACTTTAGTAAATCAAATAGTCTTAACGAGCTTTGTGGTGGACATGACCAGTGCACAAGAATGTGTTCTCAATCCCTTTAGTCCTTCACTTGACTCACACATCCATGTGAACAAGTAATTAGTCTTGATTTTCCAATGCTTGAAAGTTCTCATTCATCATACTATTCAACTTGCATGATTCCAAGTTTCGGTCCAATTGAAACTTGGGCGATGAGGAACTTTCCTGATTTGGTAAATTTAGACACTACCACAAATGAAAGAATCAAATCCATTTTCCAATATTGCTGTCAGTGGAATCATATAAGCAACAATTTTCCACAAATGCCATTGTAAGGATACTTCAAATAAATAAAATTAAACAATTTTCTTTTATTTTAAAACTTTGCGGAAAAACTTATCCTTACAATCCACATGGAAAATTGTTGTTATCTATTCCTTAGCAATATATCATAACTTCGTAAGCAACTGCTCAAAATTATGATGCGATCGAAATCCACCTTCGCGATCAGAATCAGCATATACTTCCTTTAAGATTTCTCTCTATTCTTTGATTCATAAAACATCAACATGTGACCCAGTCACATCATGTAATGAGGATCTCAGAATAGAACTTAACAGAGTTAGATAATGGGCTCTACCTGATGTAGAGTCAAACTTATTGACTTTAACATCCTTAGGCAAATTTGGCATCTTTGCAATCAACACCCCTTCCTTTGGCAAAATAAACATATGGACCCTTTGGGACTATCTCAGACTTAGCCTTTCTCTTTACCATTTGGTCAACCGGGTTGACTGTCACACCCCCGAACCAGACGGCGGAAACGTCCGGGGGCTTGCGCATGACTTCATCTTGAAATATCATTACAGTGAATATAATTGAAACATAACATCATCATCATCACACATGTAACATAACAACATTCATTGTTTACATCGAGTATTGTATTTGAATATTACATGCCAAAATAGTAAGAGTATGATGAAACAAAATATCACATAATATCCATTAGTTTGTTTCGTTCATCCTCCTTCAACGGTTTCCTAAGAATACAAGTTATTTTGAAAAACGGTCAACATAAAATGTTGGTGAGTTCATAAGCATGTTTGTGAAAATGATTTGTATAATTTTGAAAACCACCAGAAAATCTGATATTTTCTGCAAACTGTTTAGTATGTTTGTGTCAGATCTTGTATTAATGCATGTATGTTATTGTTTATTTGACTAAGAGGGTAAAGAGAATGTAGAGAGAATGTAAAGAGCATGTAAAGAGAATATTCCCAGACAACCCGATGTTGTCTGTAAATGAGAAAGTTGCCATACCGACCCCCGAGGTTGGGTACCAGTACGAGAATGTTTCCGAGTAATCCAAGAGAAAAGAGAATGGTCTTCCGTAAACTTCATAACGTTAATTCCTCTAAGCGAGTTGTCATAACCATACTAATAATGACAATTTCGCCTGTCTTTGCGTCTTTGGGACGCTGCCGGAAAAATAGAATAAGGTTTTCGTCACCCTAGACTGGGTTAGTTTAACTGTAGCGAACAGCTCAGGTGTGGGGTCTCATCCCCATATAGATCTATACACAAATCCCCGCTCTCCCTTCAAGAGACTCTGGTTATAACTACAGGCTACAATTGTACACTTAATAGGTGCCAACCGATAAAAACTCACTAGATCCTTAATCGAATTTACGCGAAGAAAAAGTATAAACTCATTCCAGGCCCAATGATCCATGTAAGTGAACCACTAAGGCATCGCTAAACATGTAGATCATTTCAAGACCCAATTGGAATGAGATTATATAACATGGGCCCGAAATATATATATATGAACGGACAACTAAGGCCCATTTCACATGTAAGGTATTTACAGGCCCAAATAGCACACAAATAGTATCCAAGGTCTGTTCGCACATGTTAATGGGTCAATGAGGCCCAATAAACATATAAATAGTATACAGGACCTATCACACATAAAAATGGGCCAGTACGGCCCAATAACTTAGAAAATGATCAAATTAATTCGTTTGTTAGTTTATCGTTGGTTTTGGTTCAAGTATTCACTTAAATAGCATAAAAGTCCACTTTTTGTAAAAATGACGTTCTTGGCCCAATAAGCCAAAAATTTACATTTAAGGCCCAATTTTTGTAAGAAATACACTTTAGTCTCCATTTTGCTCAAAGCTTGTGTTGATGACTAGTTTGTGGTAAAAATAACATTTTAAACCCATTTTTGTCAAAGATATCATTTTTGGCTTGATTTTTGTGAAAACACACAATTTCCTGGTTTTGGGCTTTTCTGAGCTAGTTGTTGGAAAATTTGTAGAAAAATCATCGTAAGTCTAAATTTGGATCCGTAAATTCTAGAAGTTTGGAAATTTTTTCTACTTTGTTCACAATATTTCTCATAATTTTTAGTGGCTTCTAAAAAGTGTGAAATTGCTCACCTTCACAGGCTGGTCCGAAAATATTTCAAATATGATAGACAGTTTTGTAAAATTCGCCAAAACTTTTAGAAAAATCGTATGAAAACGTGAGAGTAGTCATTTTAAAGTTATAAATCTGAATTCTATCCATGTAAAACAGTTTTGAAAAATATTATCATTAAGGGGTTCAAAACAGTCCGAGATTGGACCAAAACGTTTCTGTCAAGGGCTGTTTTATGAGTTTAATTTATAGATCTTAGAACACAACACTCATTTTTGCTATTTAAAGTGTATAAATCCCAGATCTACTAGTTTATATGTAATATATGTGATAAAACATACTTTTCTAAAGGTTCTTATGAAGATCCAAGTGATAAACTTCAAGTTCTTAACATATTTTTAGATTAATGAAGAAATCAACACATAATCACCAAATAATTCATGGAAAACACACATAATCATGCATATACACATAGATCTACACATAAGACTTGTATTCTCCTCCAAAAACCAAGTAAAAATCGAAAATAGGGGGTATGAACTCACCTTTGCTTGGATGTTTCGGTTTTGAAGAAGAAGTGGAAGAAGATGGTGTTGTTTTTGGCCTAGCTCACTTTCTTGAAAAGATCTTGAAGATGTGGATGGTTCTAAGAACATGATCCACAAATATATGGGTGTAAGAGGAGATTTTTGAAGAGATCAAGAAGTTAAATCATAGATCTAAGCAAAAACTTACCAAAGATGATGATCTAGGTGAAGATCCTCTTGAAATTACACTCCAAAACTCGAAATTTAGAGGAAGGAAATGGGAGTTCTTGAGAGAATAATTGAGAGAGTTTGAAGTTGAAAAATGTGTGTGTGTTAGTGTTCTTTGGCCGAGAATAGAGAGAGAGTTGCATGGATGTATGGGAATGGTGCATGGAAATCCATAAGGTAATAAGGAGGTGGCAAAATGGAAGTCAACTCTTTCTCCATTTGAGTTGTTGGGCCGAAAAAAGGAGAAGGGAAAGAAAGAATATTAGGCTTTTTGTGTTTAAGCCCATATTATGATTCAATTAAGTAATTTTTGGCCCAAATAAATCAAAGATTGAGTTTTATGACCCATTAGGGCTATACAAATTTGTTGTGACCCAATAAGGCCCATTAAAGTTAACCTAGTTCATTTTAGGCTTACAAGGCCCAAAATATTAAGTTTCAAGTATATGGGTCCAATTAGGGCCCATTTGAGAGTTCTATGTTCAAGATAGTTAAATTGGAAGCTTATTGGTCCATTAGGCCCAATAAGGAAATCCTAGTCCATAATGGACTTAAACCGGGACTTCAAGGGTTTCCAACCCTTAATTGCACATATGAGATGTATTTGAATGAGAATAGAGTATAGGCTTTTACAATGGATGATGGTTACATGGGAATAGAATTCCCTAGCAAAATGCCAGTTGTGACATCATCCCCCCGTTAGAGGGAATTTCGTCCCGAAATTCTTTCGAAAGATAGGTTCATGAATGAGAGAATAGGTGAGGGTAAATCAGCTTTATCTGGCCTTCGCATTCACATGTGAATTTCGATCCACGCTTGGTGTTCCATCGAACCTTCACAATCGGAATGCGGCTTTGTTTTGTACGCTTTACTTCCCTATCCAGTACCTCGACTAGTTCTTCGACGAATAGGAGATTCTCGTTTATTTCGATTTCTTCTAAGGGAATGATAAGAGTTCTTCCTAATAGGTACTTTTTCAGATTCGAGACATGGAATACGGGGTGTACGTTGCTGAGCTCTACAAGCAGCTGCAACCTATAAGTCTTTGGACCAATCCGAGCAAGAATCTGGAACAGTCTGATGTATCGTGGGTTTAGTTTTCTCGGTTCCTAAAGCGAATCATTCCTTTCCAAGGAGATTCCTTTAATAACACGCGATCCCCGACTTGACATTATAATGGCTTACGCCGCTTGTCAGCATAGCTCTTTTGTCGGTCTCGTGTTGCTTGAAGTCGAGTTCTGATTTGGATTATCTTCTCTATCGTCTCGCGAATAGTTTGCTGGTCCCGTGTGAGTACTGGCGAGTGATCTGCATTTATGACTATAAGGAGCCTCGAAAAGAGCAACCTTGATGCTCGTGCGATACCTGTTATTGCGTGAGAATTTTAATCAAGGGCAACTGGGTATCCCATGACTTGCTAAATTCAAACACTCAGGCTCGGAGCATGACTTCGAGTGGTTGAATGGTCCGTTCGCTTTGGCTATTCGTTTGAAGGTGGTAAGCAACGCTCATATCTAGCTATGCTCCCATCGCCCTCTGAAGTGACTGTAAAAGTCTTGAAGAAATTCCGTTATCTCGATCCGAGATAGTAGATATCGATATTTCATGGAGTCTCACGATCTCCTCGATATAGATCCAAGCTAATATTTTCGTCTTGTTTGATTTCTGTACTAGCAGGAAATGGGCAGATTGGGTTAACTTATCGACGATCCCCCAGATAACGCCCAACTCAACTCTTATAACAATAAGCTTCGTCTTTCGACTTCGAGAGTTTTATCCATCCATGCAGTGCTTCCTCCGCGATATTCTCCGGCTTCGATGCTTTCAAGGCTGGTTGTAGATGTTGACAGAGTTTTGTTCTTGCTTCGTGAGCAGATGAGTATGTTATCGATGAAAATAATTAAAAAGGCTGACTAGGAATGGTTGGGATAACTCGGTTCGTGGGGTCCATGAATACCGTGGGAGCATTCATTAGACCGAAGGGTATCACAATGAATTTGAAATGGTCGTGTCGAATTTGGAAGGCAGTTTTTGGGATGTCCTCTTCTCGGACACGGAGCTGATGGTAACCGGATCTTAGATCTATTTTAGAGAAGCAACTAACTCCTTGAAGCTTGGTCAAATAGGTTGTCAATCCGAGGAAGTGGATATCGGTTTTTGATAGGGAGCTTATTCAATTCCCTAAAATCACTGCACATTCTGAATGATCCGTCTTCTTGACGAACAAGACCGGAGCTCTCCAGGGTGAGAAGCTTGGTCCAATGAATCGTTTGCGCAACAATTCTTCTCAATTGAATGGATAACTTGTGAACTTTCGCCGGAAGCTAACCTATAGGGTGAATTGGCAATTGATGTGGCTCCCGGTATGAGGTCGATTCAAAATTCGACCTGTCTCTCTAGGGTATTCCCGAAAGTTCTTCGGGAAACACATCCGGAAAATCACATGCTACTGGAATACCTTGTATGCTTACTTCTTCCTTGGTCTTGTCCATAACATAAGCGAGGAAAACGTAGTTCTTCTGGTGCAGGCACTTCTGTGCCTTGATGCACGAGATAGGACGAGGATTGGCGTCGAGTTTATCACCATAGAATTTTTTTTTTTTTTTTTAGGGTTTCGTGATTGGGAAAGTGAAGGCAAACGGCCTTCTCGCGACACATAGTATCAGCACGGTGGGGGCTTAACCCAACCATGCCAATTATCACATCAAAACTCCTAATATTTACTGGCATTAAATTCTATTTGAAATGAATGGTTGTTTAGTGTTAAGGTGTACCCTACATAAATATCCTAGGTTGATTCAGTTTTTCCCATTAGCCATCTCCACCGTGAAGGCTTCGTTTAGCTTCCGCGGTTGTTGTTTTAGTAAGTGCTCGAATATGTTACTAACGAAGCTTCACTCAGCTTTACTATTGAATAAGGGGTAAGCGAAAGAGTTGTTAAGTGGGAACGTACCAGTAACAACCGTCGGGTCTTGGGCTGCTTCGCCTTGACCCAAGGTCAGGACCATTTCTGATCCTTCTGCACCTTGATTGTTATCCTTGGGGAAATTACGCATGAAGTAATCGGTTCCTCCACACCCATAGCAGGTGTGACCGATCTCATCACTGTTGTTGTTGTTAAGGTTGTTGCGATTGTTGTCGTTTTCATTTGGCTGACGATTCTGGCATGGGTAAGTCCTACAGAATTTGGTGGTGTGATTCTTTCGGTTGCATTGGTTCCAATGCATCTACCGGGAGGCTCCATTATGCTGGAAATTGCACTGGTTGCATTTTGGAAGGCTTCCAGCATATGGTCTTGTGGTTGTTGGTGTAATAGGGGTCATGGTCGCATGAACAACAACAACATGTTGCTTCTTTGAGAACCCTTGAGTGGGTTGTCCCTGTCTCTTACTTCCAGACTTCAGCTTCCTACTCTTTAGCTTGGGGTTTGGAGTTCCTTGATAGGCTGTCACTTGTTGGTTTCCATGTTCGTTCCTTTGGCTGGAGTTGTCAATGCTATTCCCGCCTCCATTGGTGTTGTTTGCATTGATTTGTGCCATAGCAGCGGTTACTGCCGCTGTTACAGCAGCTTGGAATGTAGCAGGGTCCATCTGCGGGAGCAGTGTCTCGCGGGTGCGCTTGTTATTCCTGCGAGATGGCATTTTCCTGCTGCACGTTGATAATCCAAATCGTAAGTAATGATCGTCATTTCTGGTTGTACTCTATAAATTTCCCATCTCGTCGTATGGTTCTCATTGTTTCCATCTACATCCCTATGTTGTATTTACGGTAGTAGGTAATTGCAGATTTGGAACGATCGTTACGTCTATCCTTAGAGTATATGGGTTGTTTCGGTTTCAAGATCCTTAAGTATCTAGCGGTTTTGAGGGTTCGGTTGTGCATATAATTGAATTTATGTAGTAATCTGAATGAAAGATAGCAGATAATTATTCCATTGGTAAGTACCATCTTAGTACACGAAAGAGAGTCATATCGGATAGTAGGGGGAAAAAGAAAAGGGTGATCCTAATTGTGGTGGAAAGGGTCTGGTGGTGGTGCTGATGAAGTGGATGCACCTCAGAGACGAGCTACTTGTCGCTCGGTATCTCGTAGTCGTGCCTCCCAAACTAACTGTCTTGCTCGGGTGTCTCCGTTCACTTCCTGTGCTTGTCTCTCATCTCTCTCAATAGCAAACCGCATTTGTTCCCTTCGATTCGAGGTGTCCTAAGCTTGGTTATCAATACCTTAGGTGCGCCGCACCATGACTGGGAGGGCCCGATCAGCTGTCCTCTATGACTAAGATCGAAGAGACCTCGGTTCCTACCGTAGTATGGTCGTATCCCCTGCTCGTGACTCTATCTCCGAATATCGTGTGCCCAAGGGGGCATGGGGCCACCGGGGCCCACACGATAAGTCGGTACTCTGGCCCTACATGAAGGATTGATGACATCGGATTCTGCATCTGAGTCATCATCATCATTTCCCCCGGGGTCTTCCTCTTCGAGGTCCACTATTGACTTGGCGGGTCCATCTGCAAGTTCTACTTTGTGTTCCTCCTCTGGTTCTTCCTCTGAGTCTCCATCTGGGTCTTCCTCTGGGTTGAGTCACCCTGCTATTCCCTGACTAGGGAGATAGGGGTTTCCTGGCTAATAATACTCGTCTATATTGTATTGCACGAAGGGGTATAAATACTAGAAACAAATAGCATACCAATTACTCCTATAGTAATTTAAATTTTGTTTAGGTTTGGTTCTATAAAGCTCTTTGGATAATTAAATGGTATGTTTTCGATTCATTGTCCATCACAATTACTCTCGAACACATGTTTGTCGTATTTTGAATGAATGTAGTTGATCAGGCTACATTCACCCCCAATACGACTACATAACTGCCCGAGTTTAATAGCGATGTTCAAATCCTCCAAAAACTTTTACTGTTCTTGTTGTGTTATTATTCTAAAATGCACACATAGGTATGTATTTTAATTATTATGTTCAGAGTTGTTTAGTCCCATTGTATTTATAGTTGCATATCCTGTATGATTAGATATGCTAGTTCACTATAAACAATGCTCTGATACCAATCTGTCACACCCCTGAACCAGACGGCGGAAACGTCCGGGGGCTTGCGCGTGACTTCATCTTGAAATATCATTACAGTGAATATAATTGAAACATAACATCATCATCATCACACATGTAACATAACAACATTCATTGTTTACATCGAGTATTGTATTTGAATATTACATGCCAAAATGGTAAGAGTATGATGAAACAAAATATCACACAATATCCATTAGTTTTTTTCGTTCATCCTGCTTCAACGGTTTCCTGAGAATACAAGTTATTTTGAAAAACGGTCAACATAAAATGTTGGTGAGTTCATAAGCATGTTTGTGAAAATGATTTGTATAATTTTGAAAACCACCAGAAAATCCGATATTTTCTGCAAACTGTTTACTATGTTTGTGTCAGATCTTGTATTAATGCATGTATGTTATTGTTTATTTGACTAAGAGGGTAAAGAGAATGTAGAGAGAATGTAAAGAGCATGTAAAGAGAATATTCCCAGACAACCCGATGTTGTCTGTAAATGAGAAAGTTGCCATACCGACCCCCGAGGTTGGGTACCAGTACGAGAATGTTTCCGAGTAATCCAAGAGAAAAGAGAATGGTCTTCCGTAAACTTCATAACGTTAATTCCTCTAAGCGAGCCGTCATAACCATACTAATAATGACAATTTCGCCTGTCTTTGCGTCTTTGGGACGCCGTCGGAAAAATAGAATAAGGTTTTCGTCACCCTAGACTGGGTTAGTCTAACTGTAGCGAACAACTCAGGTGTGGGGTGTCATCCCCGTATAGATCTATACACAAATCCCCGCTCTCCCTTCAAGAGAATCTGGTTATAACTACAGGCTACGATCGTACACTTAATAGGTGCCAACCGATAAAAACTCACTAGATCCTTAATCGAATTTACGCGAAGAAAAAGTATAAACTCATTCCAGGCCCAATGATCCATGTAAGTGAACCACTAAGGCATCGCTAAACATGTAGATCATTTCAAGACCCAATCGGAATGAGATTATATAACATGGGCCCGAAATATATATATATGAAAGGACAACTTAGGCCCATTTCACATGTAAGGTATTTACAGGCCCAAATAGCACACAAATAGTATCCAATGTCCGTTCGCACATGTTAATGGGTCAATGAGGCCCAATAAACATATAAATAGTATACAGGACCTATCACACATAAAAATGGGCTACTAAGGCCCAATAACTTAGAAAATGATCAAATTAATTCGTTTGTTAGTTTATCGTTGGTTTTGGTTCAAGTATTCACTTAAATAGCATAAAAGTCAACTTTTTGTAAAAATGACGTTCTTGGCCCAATAAGCCAAAAATTTACATTTAAGGCCCAATTTTTGTAAGAAATACACTTTAGTCTCCATTTTGCTCAAAGCTTGTGTTGATGACTAGTTTGTGGTAAAAATAACATTTTAAACCCATTTTTGTCAAAGATATCATTTTTGGCTTGATTTTTGTGAAAACACACAATTTCCTGGTTTTGGTATTTTCTGAGCTAGTTGTTGGAAAATTTGTAGAAAAATCATCGTAAGTCTAAATTTGGATCCGTAAATTCTGGAAGTTTGGAAATTTTGTCTACTTTGTTCACAATGTTTCTCATATTTTTTAATGGCTTCTAAAAAGTGTGAAACTGCTCACCTTCACATGCTGGTCCGAAAATATTTCAAATATGATAGATAGTTTTGTAAAATTCGCCAAAAATTGTAGAAAAATCGTATGAAAACGTGAGAGTAGTCATTTTAAAGGTATAAATCTGAACTCTATCCATGCAAAACAGTTTTGAAAAATATTATCATTAAGGGGTTCAAAACAGTCCAAGATTGGACCAAAACGTTTCTGTCAAGGGCTGTTTTATGAGTTTAATTTATAGATCTTAGAACACAACACTCATTTTTGCTATTTAAAGTGTATAAATCCCAGATCTACTAGTTTATATGTAATATATGTGATAAAACATACTTTTCTAAAGGTTCTTATGAAGATCCAAGTGATAAACTTCAAGTTCTTAACATATTTTTAGATTAATGAAGAAATCAACACATAATCACCAAATAATTTATGGAAAACACACATAATCATGCATATACACATAGATCTACACATAAGACTTGTATTCTCCCCCAAAAACCAAGTAAAAATCGAAAATAGGGGGTATGAACTCACCTTTGCTTGGATGTTTCGGTTTTGAAGAAGAAGTGGAAGAAGATGGTGTTGTTTTTGGCCTAGCTCACTTTCTTGAAAAGATCTTGAAGATGTGGATGGTTCTAAGAACATGATCCACAAATATATAGGTGTAAGAGGAGATTTTAGAAGAGATCAAGAAGTTAAATCATAGATCTAAGCAAAAACTTACCAAAGATGATGATCTAGGTGAAGATCCTCTTGAAATTACACTCCAAAACTCGAAATTTAGAGGAAGGAGATGGGAGTTCTTGAGAGAATAATTGAGAGAGTTTGAAGTTGAAAAATGTGTGTGTGTTAGTGTTCTTTGGCCGAGAATAGAGAGAAGAAGAAGAAGAGAGAGAGTTGCATGGATGTATGGGAATGGTGCATGGAAATCCATAAGGTAATAAGGAGGTGGGAAATGGAAGTCAACTCTTCCTCCATTTGAGTTGTTGGGCCGAAAAGAGGAGAAGGGAATGAAAGAATATTGGGCTTTTTGTGTTTAAGCCCATATTATGATTCAATTAGGTAATTTTTGGCCCAAATAAATCAAGGAATGATTTTTATGACCCATTAGGGCTATACAAATTTGTTGTGACCCAATAAGGCCCATTAAAGTTAACCTAGTTCATTTTAGGCTTACAAGGCCCAAAATATTAAGTTTCAAGTATATGGGTCCAATTAGGGCCCATTTGAGAGTTCTATGTTCAAGATAGTTAAATTGGTAGGTTATTGGTCCATTAGGCCCAATAAGGAAATCCTAGTCCATAATGGACTTAAACCGGGACTTCAAGGGTTTCCAACCCTTAATTGCACATATGAGATGTATTTGAACGAGAATAGAGTATAGGCTTTTACAATGGATGATGGTTACATGGGAATAGAATTCCCTAGCAAAATGCCAGTTGTGACATTGACTATGGCCAATCCCTTTCCATTGGGAAGAGAATGTTTTTTCTGGATTTCCAGTGTCACCATTGTCACTGTCCATAAAGTTTTTAGGAAGTTGATATTCTAATCAAATTTGCTTTACTATCGTTCCAAATCATTGCTGATTCAGCAGCACCAAGCAAATAGATATGATCATTAAGGTTCATGTCATAGTCTGTTTCATAGTAGTCCCAAAGGAACTCACTATGTGACTTAGAAAGTGATTGAACATCCAACTTTCTCAAGACTTTGACACCCAACTATCCCGGGTTGTCAATATGTGACTTCATCTCTAAGATGTGATCACACATAGACCTTGCTTGCCATTAGGGCTTGAGTGACCTTGAACTTGTGGGTTAGGGAGAATAATTGGAGGAGGTGGAGGAAGTAAAGTTCCAAGAGATTTGGGAAGATCATAGATGTCTGAACTAGACATCTTTTGGGAGATATTCAAGATAGTTGATCTAAAGTCCTTAATATAACACCCAATATGAAATTCTAAGGCTAGGATCCAACAACCTATTTATAACTGGAAGAGGGATGTCGTAATCCTAGTTATAAAATAGTTGAAGGTAGGTAAATGACGATTTACCAATTTCCACCATGAAAAACGAAATAACTTAATTAGGTTTTTACTTGGATTTGAAACTCCTAGATCTTTTGAGATTCATTGAACTTTTCAATGGCATGTTTCAATCTCGAGTGTGCCCTTCAGGTTTTGTACTTTGTTAAATCCAGGTTAGTGTGCCGGTTAACCACACATGCTCCACTAACGGTTTAAACAAACTGCAAAGTGTAATTTCATGGATTAGCACCTTATTCACATTTTCCTAAGTAACTAAGATTGGGAATTAATAAAAGGTTTAGTTACTTAGTATTTATCATTAATACTTTTAATGAAGGGAGAATTATAGTCCTTATCCTACCTGTTCGGCTAACGACCCTCCACCAGTCAAGGAAGCGGTGGGTGAGAGTGGACACCCATTAAGCTGCCATTTTATAGGCAATAACCTTATACCCCCCTTATAGACCGGCTTCGTGAATGAGGCCTACTAATGGTAAGACTGACTTGCTCTTATACACACACACACATATATATATATATATATATATATATATATATATATATATATATATATATATATATATATATATATTATTAACTTATAATATTATAAAGTATAAGGGTTGAATTTTAACTTTTAAAATTCTAAGGGCTTAACTTGGAATTAAAGTATTCACTAGAGAAAACTTTTCAAATTCCAAAACTTGAGGGCAAGTTTTGAAACTATTCAAAACTCTTGGATTTTCATAACTTATGAGTTTTAAGTAAAGCTTTAAAACTTTTAATGAAGAGACTCTTGGACATCCATAACTTGAGGACAAGTTATGGAGCCATAAAAACTATTTATAAGAAAAGACTCTTCATTTTTTTTTGTAACCTAAGGCATATTTATGAGTTTTTAAGATTCATAAATATGACTTTTCATATAACTTGAGGACAAGTTACAAAAAAAAACACATTTTATGAACAACTTTTAGATTAATTAGGATTGAAAACAACTAAAACACAATTTTTTTTTCCATTAATCTAAACTAACTCATAAATCAAGGAAACATAGAACTTTTGGTAATCCATAACTTATGGAGTTAAATGCTTGTTTTATGATGAAACTTTTCATGTTCCATAACTTAAGAATAAGTTATGGAATTCTTTAAAACATTAACACCAAATTTTGTAACTCCATAAAAACTTTGAATCAATTTTTTTTTAAAAACCTTTTCATATCCATAACTTATGGAGGTTTCAAAACACATAAGATCACAACTTTTAAAAAAAACTTTTTGAGCTCCAAAATTTGTAACTCCTTAAAACATTAAGATCAAACTTTTAAAACTAATAAAATAATCATATCATTTTATATTTTACTAAATTTGACATAATTCAACTCATATAGCAAATGATTCAAATTTTACAAATAATTAGTTTTTCACAAAACAAGTAATTGTCTTAAAATTTGACAAACTTCATGTTTTTTTTTTCTTTTTTTTTCAACTTTGAAAATCAAACATTTGCATGAATATAACAGAAAACAACACATGGCTCTGATACCACTGTTGGGTTTTAGTATACTACAACATCCTATGGTGCACATACAACCCTAAATACCTTGGATCTATGTTTTCTCTATTATACATGCAAATATAAAGTTTCCAAGATATTACCCTATACTAGCATACAAATATCATATACTTAGGTAATAAAATAGATAGAATACATACCTTTTTTTATGTAACTTGTCTTCATGAAGCTTGAGTGCCTAGTGCCCCAAGTGTGACACCTCAAATGGTTCACACAACACCATGAACACTTGGAATAACCTTGAGAATAAGGATACTTTGGTTCTCTCTAGTGAAATCGGCCTTGCCCTTTTGTGTACACACACTAGTCCCCATTTCACCAACCAAGGACATCTTTATATAGTGTGGAGATTAGGGTTAAACCCTAATACCCATGACCTTTCATTTCATATGATCCATGGGATAAACACTCCATGGACTATCCATGAAAGCTTAGCCCAACCTAAATGAACTTGGCCCATCACACACATATATCTTAGAGTCCATATTTAATTAGTTCCTTTTGATCACTTAATTAATTATAAATTAATTCTTGATCAATACTAATTAAATAATATGATTATATATTAATATATTAGAACTTATAATATATTAATATATTAGAACTTATAATATATTAATATAAATCACTAGTATCCTTTTTCCTCATCTTGTCTATCCAATTGTCCCGATGCCATGCAACCCAAATGGACCATGTCGGGTCGGGTCAAGTCTTACCAATTATAGTTATGGACTTAGACATTAATCCAACAAGTATATGACAGATCACAATATGACCCTTATCGATCTTGCCTATTTTCTTGTTGTTATTGAATCAACAATGATTTGGCGCACTGGTAAAGCAAATTTGAGTGGAATATCTGCTCCCCAAACTTCCATGTACATTGACAATGGGAACATTGGAAGTCCAGAAAAGCTTTCTTTTCCCAATGGAAAGGGATCGGCCATGGCCAAGTCATTTGATCGAATGGTAAAGAGAAAGGCTAAGTATGAGATAGTCCCGTGTACCATTCCAAAAGAGTCTGTTTGTTTCTATTGCCAAGAGAAGGGGCATTGGTTGCAAAGCTGCCATATTTACCTGAAAGATTGCAAGGATGGTAAAGTCAAAAGTTTGACTCTACTTCAGGTAAAATCCACTATCTAACTCTATTAAGTTCCTAATTCGAGATTCTTAATACATGATGTAATGTAATTACATTTTGATTTTTTATAGAGTCGAAGAAATGAAAGGAAACTTAAAGGAAGAGAAAGTTGATTTTGATCATGAAGAGATTGATTTCAATCGCATGGTTCGATGATCAGAATTTTGAACTGCTGCTTTAAAGTTATGATAGATTACTTATAAATAGATAACAATATAGTTTTCATATGTTTTTGCATTGTAAGGATAAGTTTTCCGCAATTTTTATAAATAAAGAAAACTTTTGAAATTTATTTTATTTTAAGTTTCCATAGAATGGCATTTGTGAAAATTGTTGCGTATATGTTTCTATTGATAGCAATATTGGAAAATGGATTTGATTCTTTTGTTTGTGGTAGTGTCATAATTTACCAAATAAGGAAAGATTCTCATCACCCAAGTTTCAGTTGGATAGAAACTTGGAATCATGAAACTTGTATTGTGTGAGAATGAGAACTTCATCTTTGGGAAATTAAGACTAATTCCTTGTTCACATGGATATGTGAGTCAAGTGAAGGACTAGGGGATCAGGTACACTTGGTTGTGCGATGGTCAGGTCCACCATAAAGAACGATAAGACTATTCGTTATGATTTACTAAAGTTTAGTAAATATGGTTATGCTTACAAGATTAAGTGTAATTTTGAATCATTGGAAAAGTTTCAATGTATGGCAGAACGAATAAGAAGAATCAAATTAGACAGAAAGATAAACGTTTCTCCAATCTGAGAAGAAGGGAAAGTACTTGAGTATCGTGTTTTATGATCACCTCAATGATTATAGAAAACCATATCACAATTGATCCTCTAAGGACATATTAGAGCATTTGTATGGCTAAGAAGAGGAATCGTGAATTGTTGAAATGGTTAAGTCAAAAGGTGGATCATACTTCCAAAATCAGATCTTAGAGTCACACTCCAAGATTGAGCCTTGAGTGACATAATCTTAAGAAAGGTTTATAACACTTATCAAATATAGAGTAAAATGTTTTCTACTCTTGTACATTTGAAATTGGTAAGTTGTGATGTTTTGGATAAAACAAAGACCAACTAAGGCAAATTGTGTGAAGTGTTTGTCTTGATAAGAAACTGCACTAACTCTTGAATATTTTTTTTTCAAGTAGTGTTTCTTGACAAGAGAATCTTATATGTCAAGAGGATAGTGGGAGTCTTAAAGATTTTGAACATTTTCAAGAACTAATCAAGAGTAAACCAATTGTTAATCACTAGCACACAACTTGAGGTTTATAACCTATCGTGTTCACATATTCTTGTTTCTGTACCCATTCCAGTTAAAGTTGACTATGCATGTGAGTTCTATGAGTGCTCAATTGTTTGCATAACAAATTGGAAGCAATGGTAGGCCCTTGTGCTGCCAGGTGGCAAGAAATCAAGATTGAACAAGTTCAGTCCATATGAGTTTGGATTTGTCACTAACCTTGTCTTGTGATTATGGATATGACAAATTCACGTGGATAGGAACACATACACCATAAAATCTAAGTGTCGTAAGGTTTCTCTCCAATTCATGAAAATGATTGTGAGGAAGCGCTTTCACTAAGTTGATTTTAAGGAAAAAGCAATTGTGATATTTGCATTCTCAAATTCGATTATGATTACGGCATCCCTCTTCATAGTTCGAATTGTGAGAAATGGCAAAAGGTCTAAACATTTGAGACTTATTGTTGTAAGTTCTAAAATTGTTAAGACACACATGTGAGTTGTCTAAGGAAAGGTGTATGATTTTGAGAAGCCTAGATAAAGTCTTATCGAAGCATCTCGTATCAGAAATCTTAACTTTGGTAATGAAAGTCAATAACTATTGACTTCTAGAAGTTCAGCTGATTTCTGGGTACATGTCAAAGCTAGTGGGAGCATAAGTGTTATGCAAGGAAGATAATAATTATTATGGTAGTGGGAGCATAATTATTATGTTAAGAGTTGCGAGTTAGCAATGTTAATTATAGAAAAACAAAAGTTTCAATTTGCAAAGATGCAAGGTTTGAAAAATTGTTTTGCTATAATTAAGGGAGAGGAATTATACTTCATTTCAATTCTAAAAGCTTAGATTGAGATTTTTTTAATCAAATTTAGTCAAAGATATATATGAATGCTATGTTGGAATGGTTCAACATAAGGAAATTCAATATATATGGAAATGTTAATTGCGTTCTCAAATTCGATTATGATTACGGCATCCCTCTTCATACTTCGAATTGTGAGAACATGGAAAATAAAAATATTATAGCAAAAGATTGATCAAGTATCATGTCTTTATGTAAGACATTATGAATCGTGTCTCATATGTTTCGGGTATAGGATCGATTGCATATGCTATAATATTCTCGTGTTCTAATTTTTTCAAATATCTAGGGCATTAAGAGGGAAAAAGGAATAGAACCGGATATAACTAAAGTGGTTAAACAACTGTTAAGGACAATCTAAGGTTCGCCAAGGATTGTTTGCTTAAGGACAGTTGGAAGTATAGTAATGGATGGACCATATTGACATTATTATGATTAGACAGGATTCTATTAATAATGAGTTGTCATATGGTAAATATGGAAGTGTTTTCCATATTGGGAGTTGGATATTAAGAATCTATGTGTAAGTTAGAAACTTTATGCAAAAAGGATGTTCAAAGGAATGTACTTTGAATTTGAGACTTCGTTTCCTTGGAATTGTCTTGTAACAATTTCCAGTGGAAAGTTTTGTAATACCTTAGGTCAAGTCTCTGTGACTCTTGGTACCTAGACATTACAAAACAATATTGCATAATAGTGTAGAATCTAACACATTCTAGCAGTGACAAGAATTTTGAATTCTTACACTTGCAATAAGGATTTGGAGTTGTGAAATGAGCATCATTGGAAGTATATTCAGTTGATCTATTTCACAAAATAAAAGACCATAGAAAACATAGCGTGCATGCTTGGAGCATGGGACAACTATTGTTTTAATTCAAGTATTAAGTTGATAAATCGAAACAGTATACAATGAATAATGTGTAATCAATATGGTGATTAAATAATGTGTAATCAATATGGTGATAAATCGAAACAGTATACAATGAATAATGTAAGATGAAAGTGACTACACACTCACTTGATTTAATGATAATCGGGCAGCACTTCGTTCCCTAAAACGATCGTTTCTAATAAAATCGGGAGTTTTATTGAGAAACCGGGCTCTGCGATGGTCGGGTTTCAAAACCGAAAAGATAAATTTCTCGGGCACTTCGGGACGTGTTTCGGGTGTTTGGTATAATACCGGGGCTTTGGGGGAAGTTGGAATGAAAGAAATATTGAAAAAGGGGTTAAAAATGACAAGTTTTCAAAGTATCACCGGGAGGTCTCGCACCCTCCTATTTATAGGGGCGAGGCTTCTGATCGGACGGCTGAGAGGCTTCCAGGTGGCAGCAGATCCGAAGAGGAGTCACATGGGTCGCACCTGCGAGGGTCCTGATGTAGGCTTCGGAATGGACCGAAGTCTAGGTCCGAGGTTCGGACCCGAAGCAATAGGGAAGGGAGACAGGTGGTGTGAAGGTCGGACATGCGGCAGGTGGTGCGAGGCTCGGACGAGGCTGCACACGCGTCACTCCTCGGATGCGCCACAGCTTCAGATGACTCAGCAAATTTTGGACAC
The DNA here is from genome assembly GCF_052849685.1 of Lactuca virosa. Lineage (NCBI taxonomy): Eukaryota > Viridiplantae > Streptophyta > Magnoliopsida > Asterales > Asteraceae > Lactuca > Lactuca virosa. The sequence continues at coordinate 241,101,526 of NC_136431.1, forward strand.
GTGGCACGCATGCAGCGAAGGTGACGTGGCCGAAGTCCACCATGCGAAATTTCTCGATTTTTGTGCAAAAACTTCTAAAATCCATAACTTTCGCATACGAGCTCCGTTTTTGACGTTCTTTATATGCACGCGTAGGTAAAAATACGCTCTACAACTTTCGTTTAGATTTGTCGGCTAATTTTGAATTTAATTTTTATATTATTTTTTTTAACAGACCGGGATAGAAAATCCGTTAAAAATTCATAACTTCTTCATCCGACGTCCGTTTTCGTCTGTCTTTTTACCGTTGTACTACTATTGACGAGACCTTCGATTCTCGTTTAGGTTGAGTCGGCTAAAAATCACTCGATCTAAAATTCGAGTTTTTAGCTGTCTACTTCTAAGCTGAAACTTAGAAAAATCATAACTTCCTCATACGAAGCCAGATTTGGACGTTCTTTTTATACATACTCTCGGTTTAACGAACACTACGACTTTCGTTTAGATCACTAAGGCTAAAAAGTAGTTTAACAAAAACTCACTTTTTACGACATTCGGCACCGTGCCGGTTTTGTCGTGAAACTTCGACAGGTCATAACTTGTTCGTTATAACTCGGATTTCGGTATTCTTTATATATCCGTAATCCTTGTCACGACCACTACAACTTTCTTAATAGATATCGGCTTTATCTAATATTTATTTTCGACGCTCATTTTTATTCTTAATTAATTAAATCCTAATAATTAAGCATAAAACACATAATTCACATAATATTCACATAATTCCTTTTCATTTCTTCAAAATGAGTTACAAAGGTTAACCTAGACTATCACATCAATATTAATGCCTAGCCTAGAAACACGGGCGTTACAGAATCACTTCTTGGATTTTATCACGAGTGATTCTGAGACGATAATATCTTATATTCTTGAAACCAAGACATGTGAGTTGTAATTTACAATTCGGTTGCACATTTACATATGTAAACGCACCCGTAACTTGGAGTTATAAAACATATTGTTGTGTGTGATTTGATGAGTAAGTACAAGCAATCATTTGAGTCGAAGTTTATCTATTCCTTTTACCCTTAGAGGGATAAAAGCGATATATGTGGTCCCCTCGATGATTTAGCGATGACACCCGAAGCGCTTGGCCAAGCCTGGACTGATTTGATTTGTTCAGTTAGTCGGTCGTCATAAATCGGAAATCGGGAAACAACAGATGGACAGAGAGAATGATTATAATCCATGTCCCATGTCTGTATGATATCTAGAATGGAGTAATATATGAACCCTTATCTAATGGACGCGTCATTGACTAGGTCAGAGTTCCACGACGGCTTTTAAGGGCTACGATTGCTAGTCGGGTTGTGGAGTCGTACTTCCAATAATAGTTATTAAACTTATCCAAGTGGGAGACTGTTGGATTAGGTGTCTAAGCCCATAACTATAATTGGTATGTACCTGACCCGAGAGTAGCATGGTCCATTTCGGTTGCATATCACCATGACATTTTGATAGGATGGATACTTGAGTAAGAGGTTACTTATGATTTATTAATATAATATAAGTTCTAATATATTAATATGAAATCATATTATTTAATTAGTATTGATCAAGAATTAATTTGGAATTAATTATGTGATCAAAAGAGACTAATTAAATATATGGGGATTGATTTGGTAAATCAATGATTCTTATAGTGTGGGATAATTGTTATTTAGGATGGGCTAAACCAATATGGTAGTCCATGGATAGTGCGTGGAGGTTTAACCTATGGAGCCTAAGTAATATGAAAGGTCATGGGCATTACGGTTTGCATGGATATAACCCTAGACTTTGCCACACTATAAAAGGACTCCCTTAGCACCCAAAATCGACTACTAGAGTTCTTGGAGTTCATTTTAGCCGATTTTGGAGCTAGCAACATCTCTCTCAAGTTCTCCTTTGTCCTAAGTGTGTTTTGAACCATTTGAGGCATCACACTTGAGGTGATAAGTTCTTAAAGGCCAAATACACCAAATGCTACAAGCTACATAAAGAGGTAAACTCTTAACTAGTATTTATGTTGTTTATGTCAATTGTATGCTAGTTGTAGGCTTAATGCTTTGGAAACAATATTGCATGTACAATTAGAGAAAACATAGATCCAAAGCATTTAGGATTGTATGTGCACCATAGTATGTTGTAGTATACTAAAACCCAACACTTATCACCCTCAAACCAATGGTCAAAGCGAGAGAACCATTCAGCCGTTGGAAGACATGTTGAGAGCTTGTGTGATAGACTTTGGTAAAGCCTAGGATACCCATTTACCGCTCATCAAATTCTCATACAATAATACTTATCACACCAGCATTAAGGTTGCTCCATTCGAAGCTCTCTTTGGGCGCAAGTGCAGGTCACCTATGTCCTGGGCTGAGGTGGGTGACACGCAGCTAGCAAGGGGAAAACTGCCTAATATCACACTCACATGCCCTGAGATCATACAGGAAACCACGGAGAAGATTGTTTAAATCTGTGAACGATTAAAGACATCCCAAGATCGGCAAAAGAGCTATGCATATAAGTGACGAAAACCCTTGGAATTCTAGGTTGGTGACCGTGTGCTGTTGAAGGTCTCACCCTGGAATGGAATGATACGTTTTGGAAAATGTGGGAAATTAAATCCAAGGTATATCGGGCCATTCGAGATCCTTTCCAAAATCGGCCCGGTAGCTTACAAACTTCGACTACCACAAGAACTCAGTAACATTCACCCCACCTTCCATGTCTCCAAACTAAAGAAGTGTCTGTCCGACGAGACTCTTGTAATCCCACTTGATGAAATCGAGGTAAACGAGAGCCTACACTTTGTAGAAAAACCTGTGGAAATCATGGACAAGGAGGTCAAAAGGACGAAACAAAGCCGCATACCCATAGTGAAGGTCCGTTGGAACGCCAAGCGAAAACTGAATTCACCTGGGAACGCGATGATTAAATAAAACAAAAGTACCCTCATCTTTTCCCTAGATCATGAGTATCCACTGTAGAACTAATTTCGGGACAAAATTCCGTCTAACGGGGGGATAATGTGACAACTGGCAGTTCTGGGTCAACCAAAGTCAACAAGTCAGCAAAAGTCAAACAAGTCAACGAAAGTTAACTGGTTAGGACATAAATTTTGAGTTTACACTTTGCTTTTAGAGTTTTCGATTTGGGACCGAAAGCTCTATGATCTCGCCCTTATAGTTCTCAGTTGGGGACCGAAAACTCTATGATTTCGGTGGTACTAGACCGAAATCACATGTGATTTCGGTGGGTTAATGACGTTTTCGGCTAGAAAGAGAAAAGAAAGGAGCTGACTTAGTGACATGAGTGTTGCGTGTTTCCTACACAAAATATTATCCAGTAGGTATCAAGGCTATTATCCATCAAATAACAATGCAAACATCTCTTCACCCTTCCCCTCTTTAACCACGGTCGAGAACCCCCAAACCCCCACCATCTTCAAACTTCTTCACTTTTCTCTCAAGAAACAAGATCAAACCTTCCAAGAAAAAATTCTTCAAGTTGATTCTTATGGTTTTTGGTAAGTATTCCTTGTTAATCTAATGTTTCTACACACTTTCATGCTAGTTTCATCTCGTTTACACACATTATTATGTGTTAAAACTCATAGGATAATACCATCTTCAAATAATTCTTCAACCACCTCCAAGTGATCTAGGCTTGAAGATCTTCACCATCACCTCTTTATCCAATCCCAAACACACTCAAGGTGAGTTCATACCCCCATATTTTTGGGTTTTTCATGTTTTTTTTAGGGGGGGGGGAATACATGTAAATTGGTTTATAACATAAATGTTTGCAAGTTTCATTCCTATGTTGAATATAAAGCATTATTTGCAATGAAATATGGTTATCACTATTTTTTAGAACATTTATTAGTGGTATGTTAGTTTTGTGGTGTAAAACTAAGAAAAAAACAAAACATAAACTATGTTATATTCATAAGAAAAAGTTACATTTACAAACTACAAAGACTAAGGTTCTCTTTGGACATAATATGGCATTTCTAACAAAAATGGTTATAACCTAGTTATCACACCATTTTTGTGGGATAAAACCCAAAATATGTTGTTTTGGTCATGCATTTTGAAACTAGACAAAATATCAAGGAGTTAGTTTACAAAAAGAAAACTCAAGAAGCTATCATTTATTGTAAAAATGGATTTTTAAACAAAAATGGACATAACAAGGTTATGACATCATTTTGTGAATTTTAACTAAAAATATATGGTTTTAAAACATATGAATCTATTTTAAGTTAAAATCCCAAAAAGGTTAGAAACAAGTTTTATCGAGTTATATTTTCCTAGTTACCGGTAAATATCGTCAAAAATAGGCAAAAGCTAGAAATTGACTTTTTCATACAAATTTTCTCATACTTGTGTGAGATGTAAGTTTTTATGATATGATCTTGTAAAAACATCTAGATGATATAACTATTATGTATTTATATAAATGTTTATGTAAAGGGATTCAACAAAACATTCACAATAAACTATAATTGGTATAGTTTAGGAATCATAGATACTACACTATCATTTTGGACGAATTCTATAATTATTTAAAGGTATAATTTTTTTACACTGTGTAACCACTATGGAAGGGTGATACTTTCATTTACAAAAAAAGGGGGTTTTCATTACACTAGACGTAAACCGGTTAATACAAATTTGTGAGACATGCCTTCACCGTACCTACCAGAGTACACACTAAATTCCTGAATTATAACCATAGTCTCGGTAAGAGAGCGTAACACTTGTTTATAGATCCATAAGGGACTGACAACCCCGCACCCAAGTTGTTAGCTACAGTAGACCGACAGGTCTAGGGTGACAAATGTCTAACATTCTGACGCCTGAAGAACGTCGTAGCAGGCCACTAGTCGCTAGTATAGTTATAATAACTCACATGGGCTATTAACAATACATTTGGTTTACGGGGTTAACATACATTCAAGTTGTTTTATAAAAAGATAAAACTTCATAATACTATTTTCTAGTACAACACTACTTACAGATTTGGTCTTTGGATTTAAGACTTATAGCTCATTTTTAAAAGAAAATATTGGATTTTCCGAAAACGCACTCTATCATTTTACATAGAAAGGTTACCGATTTTTCTCATACAAACCTCTTATGAACTCATCAACTTAATCGTTGACACTTTTCAAAATCACTTGTATTCTCAGGAAATCAGTAAGCATGTAATCCAAAGCGTTTTGAGGATGGGGCGTCAGACGTCATGCAATTCATTTTTGTCATATGTACTTAGTATCAAGTAAACAATCTTTTGAATACAATGTAAACTTCTTAATTATCAATATGATGGTTGTATGGCTTTGATCACTATTATTCAGTTGTTATGATAATGTACATGAAAGTCCTCCACCCCCAGACGTTTTTGCCGTTCTGGTTTGGGGGTGTGGCACACATCGTGGTCCCTCTCACAGAAGTCTTTAATGAACTGACTATATGAGTCAGGAAGAGAAAGTAGAACCAAATCAATGGCCAGCTCCCTTAGGAAAATAATACCCAACATTCCCAATATGTCAATGTGCGATCTCATTTGTAGAACCTATGCATACACAGACTTTCCGTGTTGATGTTTACTAGCCAATAGGGCTTGAGTGACTTCGTACTTTTCAACTTGAAGAAGACATGACTTAGGGATAGTCACTAGAGGAGGTGGAGGAAGAGTTGGAGAAGCATGATTTCCAGTTCCACCATTTCTTGAAGAAGGGAACATTCTTTCACCTTGATAAACATGTGGAAGACCATCTTCAGATAGAGAAAGAAAAATATTTCCAAAAGAATGAGGAAGACCATTATTGTCTGAACTCGACATCTATAAAGGAGAATAGAGAGTTCAAGTTAGTCGATTTTAATCCTAAATTATTAACCCAAAAAATTTAAATTAAGGCCATCATCCATATTTTATATTCGAATTCTGAAGAGGGATGTCGTAATCAAATTCAAATCTATTTTAGGTAGGTAAAGGATTTACAAATTTCAATCTTATGAAACTCCTAGATCTTTTGAGATTCATTGAACTATTCAATGGCTTGTTTAATCTCGATTATGCTATCACTTTGTGAGTGGGATGCCGAGGATCAGAAATGAGATGTGAATAACCATGAAAATTAGCTTGGTATTCTCGATGTCATTTATCATCTGAAATTAATGTGTCTGTTAACCACACGCGCTCCATTAATTCAATGATAATTTCGAGACACCCATTGCCAACAATATTAGTCCCATATTAGTGTGCTGGTTAACCACACACGTTCCAATAATGACCAATAAGGTGCAATGTGCAATTTCATGGGTTAGCATCAAATTCACATTTTTCCTAAAGTAACTAAGAGTGAGATTTTTAGAAAAATGATTTAGTTACTTTATAATTCATTATACTTATTAATGATAATTATTTTGTCCTATTAAACTCGTTCGGCTAACGACCCTCCACTAGTCAAGAAAGTGGTGAGTGAGAGTGGACACTCATTCAATCACCATTTTATAAGCTTTCCTTATACCCCCTTATAGACCAGCTTCGTGAATGAGGTATACTAACGGTAAGACTGACTTTTCTTATACATATATAATATTAAACATTTAATTTTATAATATATAGTATAAGGTGAATTTTAAAACATTTTAAAATTCCAAGGGTTTAATCTTTTAATTAATTAAACTTTTAATTTAATTAAATTTAAACCAATTATGGATTTATTAATTTTCCTTTAATTAATTAATTAACTAAACTAATAAGATCCATAAAGATGTAATTTAGGGTTTACATTTTAAATTACAAAAATTAAACTTTTAATTTAAATCTCATACAACCCTAAAATTAACATTAATTAATAATCAAATTAATATTTAGTAACCAATTATGGATATATTAATTATCCTTTAATTAAACAATTAATTAAATTATTAATCATATCCATAAGGATAATTATAATCAAATAAAATCAACATTATCCAATTCATAATTATCTCCTAACATTTAGGTCATATTTAATTATCTAATATTACCAAAAATCGGATTATGGCAGATTTAATAAACGATATTTACCAAACATTAACCAAATAAATCAAGTTAGGCAAGAAAATCTGAAATCATTATCTGACGCATAAACTCGCTGAGTTGGAGGACCAACTCGTCGAGTTGCAGTCCAACATCGTCGAGTCCGAAGAAACAACTCAACGAATTCGAAGAACAGAATGTCGATTCTGTTTTCTCCTCCTTGTTCAAGTTCATATTAGTATCAATTCAATAGAAAACTAAACATGGCTCTGATACCACTGATGGGTTTTGAGCAAAACATACATTTCTATTTGTGCATGCAACCCTAATTGAAGATCTGCATTTTCTCTAATTGAACATACTCTAGATGTATATACTCTACAATAATAAACAACAAAGTATATACTCTAGATGTAACGCTCTAAATTTTCAAATAAATTTTTCATTTTTAGATTCACATAAACTCAATATCACAATTTCCAAAAACCACAAAATGTATAAGTTGTTAAAAACACAAGTCAACAATGTTTGATAAAATCCCAGAATCCTCAAAATCACGATCTCTATCTGTTGTGTATAATCAAGTCGGCGCCTTCCCGCAATCCTAAAAAGTACCTGAAACACATATCACACAACACGGTAAGCACGAAGCTTAGTGAGTTCCCCAAAATACCACATGCACAAATAAACAGCCTCTCATGACTATATCTCGATAAGACCCTCCGGTCATGTGTCTCAGTGAAGACCCACCGGTCTTACAACTCGAGTTGGACACCCTAGTCTCGTATCTCAGTGAGGACCCTCCGGTCTCACAACTCGGTTTGGACCCTCCGATCCTAACTCAATTAACGCACAGAATAACATACATCATATATCACAAAGACAACATGCATGATATCACATAACTCAATATAAGCACATAAGATCACATATACACAGAATAATATAACAACATAAGTCACAATGACAGTATGCATGAATACACATCTCGCAGTATACACAAACAAGACCCTTCGGTCAATAATGTATTGAGACGCTCCGATCGATAACTCAGATAAGACCCTCCGGTCACACATAAATTACCACTCAGGTAAGTATAGTGAGAAGTCTCACCTCGGATGGCGAACAGATCCTCTAAATGTTGTTGTTATTCTCCGACCTCTAACACTAAGCCAAACCCACAATTAACCCCATTAGGATCTAAGATCAAACCTTCACATATTAGGTCTAAATATGGTCCACCAACCCGGCCCATAAAATAAACCAAGCCCATTGGGCCCACCAAGGCCCAATACCAAATGGGTCCACAAAGGTCCACTAATGGCCCACTATGGCCCAATTTTCCAAATTGGGCCCAAATCCTGATATGGGCCTTACTCTAAACCTCATCTAAATATTCTAGTCCACATGATTGTTCTTGGATGGCCCATCAATAGCCCAATCACCAAAGCCCAATAGAAAGGCCCAACTCAAGGCCCAAGCAAAAATTAGGGTTTTCACATAAAATGACGATTAGGATTAAGTGTTTCTTACTTAACCCATTAAGGACTTAACCCATTAAGTCCATCACTCCACAAGGCCATTCGTGTAATGAAGTTAGACATAATTCACAATTTCAATCTAACAGTCCAACTGCGGGTCCCGGTAAATGCCAAACTAACGTTCCCAAAATTAGGGTTTTGTAAACCCTAATTAGGGTTTCCAACCCAAACACCATCCAACTATGTCCAGATCAAGCATTAGGGCCGATTAGGGTTTAACTATGTTGAGCACCACCCACTGCCACCTTGGGCGGTGGTGGTCGACGGCAGCTCACTGCGGCAGCCACCATTTCCAATGGTGGTAGTGGTGGTTCCAGCCCAAAAATTGCATAACAACTTCACAGATAATACACACACACACACAGCCACCTCCCACAATGGCTGGTGGCAGAAAAGGGGCGACAGAAAACAGCAATGGGTGGCAGCCACCACCTCACGGTGGTGGTGGTTGGCTGTCCCTCATTTTCTGGCTAGGTAATACGCAAACAACCTCAAAGAACACCATAACAACATGTAAGTACTCAACACATAATGTCCGGCCACCTCCCAAAATGGCTAACGTCACCGGAATACACAGGTATGGCGGCCAACAGACGGCGTCAGCCACAGCCGAGACCCGACGTCAAACCACCGGAAGAACAAAGAAAAATGGATAGATGGGTGGCGATTTTCCTTACCAAGAGCTCCCTCTTCGTTCACGAATCTCACAGCGACGTACCCAGCTCCAACAATCGTTCTCGGTGGCTCTTCCGGCGTCTCGCTACGTCTCCAGCAGCAAGGCATGTTGTGGTGGTGCACAATGGCAAGGCAGTAGGCGGCGGACGGGCTTGGTGATGCATACAACGACTGATGGAAGAGACACTAGGATTAGGGTTAGCCAGCATTGCATCTTGAAGCGGGAAGGAAATGAGCACCGGGTCTAAACCCGTGTTCATTACAAAACTTCAATCCATTTTTACAAGTTTGGCCCCTACTCCACCAAAACTTCTCAATATAACTCTAATATTTACCATTCATCCCCCGAAGCCTTCAAATCCTTTTAATTTAAGTCCATTAATTACAAAACACACCCTGACTTCTGAAATCCTTTCCAAATTAAATCCCGAACATACACTTTTAACCCCCAAAATCCAAAATTATATCAATTGGCTCCCCAAAACCAACACCCCGCTAAATATTATTTACTTTAGGACTACTATTCATTTATAAATATTTATCTATTTATTTATTTAATAAACGGGATGTTACAATTCTCCCCCACTTAATTAGATTTCGTCCTCGAAATCATTCCTTACCGTCCCTTACACGCCCGACAATTAAATGATATGGCCACAAGCCCGAGCAGAACCCAAAACGTTCAATCCAACAGAGTTATCTCAACCAACCACATTGTACACGCAACACTAAGTTTGCTTTACTCCAAGCAAATATTACAACCGATCTGTAGTCACACGTCACTTCCGACCCCTTTCGTGTAACACTCACTAACTCCATGCGCGTTGCGGTCCTTCTCAAGTCAAACGAACCGACACTCCCCGGTCTAGAACATCAGATAGAAACCATAACCGCTCAAAATGAAATCCATAAGGAATCCGAAATCTCAACTCGTCTATCCTTTACACAGATAGGGCCAAACTCAAACTCGAGATTCTGGTTCGACAGGAAAACTGGAACCACTCATATCCAATCTGATACTCAACTCATGACTCGTGATTCGCGAATCCACATGTACATCACTTCTCCAATTCCTTCCGATTGTGATAACCCCTCCCTAACTCGAGATATAACGATTCCAGACCATCACAGAGACCCCAGTCTCGCCCCTGGTCCAGCCACCAGGTTCCCGAAGACTCAATTGGCAAGACTACCCAGCCTAAGAACTCCTCTGCGTCATGCTCTGAACAGGGAATACTACGGCTCCCCGTAGTTACAACATTGTCTCTTATTGACTAATGAGTGATACGGCTCCCCGTAGTCTTACGACACTCTCTCACTGACTCGTGAATGCTATGGCTCCCCGCAGGCTTACGACACTCCCTCACTGACTCACCATGGGCTCACCCCATGGTTTTCCCTGATAATCCCAAGTGATTAATCCCACCTGGATCCTTCCACTCTCTTATTACCCCACAATCTCATCCTCAAGTCATCACCACACTGAGTCCACTATCTAATACTCCACGGTCCAACATAGTTAGGTGCACACACCTACCCAGATTATGCATCACTACTCTTGAGTTAAGCTCTCGTAGACAGGGCACTTTCCTCAATACAATCACACTCTTGAACAATTCCCGTCCGGCGAAAATTAGTTGATGATCTCACATCTGGAAATATACTCACTTGATGTTCCACTTGCCGTCTGACATACCCAAGTCTCATATTAATCCAACAACCTAGGGTATCATACTCGGATACCTCGATACACCATCACCGAATCTCACAATGTCTTGCAACGATCACTGATCTTCCATTCACACAAATTGAAGCCTTGAAGTACTCCAACTCACAACTTGAAGCACAGAGGAATTGTCAATGACTGAGAACGCGTTGAGGACAATCTAAACCCCATCTTCTACCAATCAAGCCCATGCGAAACTACTCATACCGACTCTGTAGTTGATTGACAACTCCACTGCTGCCCTTCCCGTAGTACAAATAACGACCTATACGTCGAGCTATCACTCTCTCGGAAATCGAATCTTGACCTCAGCAACCCAACCGTCTCGAAACTCAAACATTGGCAAGCCCGAAGAACACAGGCCACAATCGGATTCCTGTCCCACGACCACCTACCATGAAGACACTCATTTTCTCCTGAGCATGTGCAACATGCATCCCCTCGCTCTGTACGTTGCCTTGACTACCACATGACCCCAGTCTCATATACTCGTACAGCAGATTGGCTCACCATATGTACCATTCCACATCAGATTGAGGATCCTCCCCCACAGAATACCCAGTTCTCCCCCACTTAGGGTTTGAACCATCGTCCAATGACATACCAAACAGACCACACTACAGACTGGCTCACCATATGTACCATTCCCGACTCATGGAACGTACCACGCACCACTTTATGATCTTCCATATAATGATCAAATAACTCCAAGTATCCCGTATCTCATATGAAAGCTTCGGAATCCCTCCAACGTGGCTGCCTCTACTCACCCAAAATCTCATATCAACACATCTCCGGACATCTAGACTGTCCCGAATTAGTTACAACTCTCGAACTGAGGATAATGAACTATCACACACACAACTCATCTCTGATTCCTTACCCAACACTCCATCATGTGAATTATCATAGAAGTAAGAGACCTCACTCTCACATTCGATATAAAACATAAACAATGAGGGCCGCCGCCCCGATATACTCCTTTTGATTACGTAGAACTGCTGCTAAAATATGTCTTACTATACTCAACTAAGGCATATCCTTGTCCTCATCCCTCTCACTCCCCTCTGATGACTCTCTCTCCCAGTATAAGAAATACCTCACAACAGACATACCACAAATACCCTGGTGCAAATATCACGACTACATGCTACCCCACGGGGTTTACCTCCAAACTCTGAAATCGGAAGCTTGTTATCTCTTTTGCTCCACACGGGAAGCGGAAATAATGTAATCATCGTCACAGAAAATGACATCTCAATCATTGGCAGATATCTCAATCCATACCGTAAGCCTCCACAAAGCATCATCTCCATTTTTCCTCAAGCCCTGCGACTCCAACTGGCACCTCACCAGTCAAACTCCTCGGGATCTAAACTCAAATTTCCTCGCAAGGTACACTCCATTGAAGCTCCACCGACATGGTCCTCTGGCCCCACAGTTTACCATATCAATTCTCGGTCTGAACACCCATCGTCGGATAACTGGTAAAGGCGAAAGCACCCTCTGCCACTAATCATGGTACTCGAACCATGTTATCTCCCCTCAATCAGCTACTTAGAACTTCTCGGATTCTCCTTGTTTCGAGTATGGGTCCTCTGCTTCTAGTAGTACGGGCCCATACTACCTTCCATATCTACCCATACTTTCCACACGGATCCTTCCAGATCTCCGAAGTAGCTGCTCAACCTTCTCGATCAACCAATCCCATTACACATGTTCGCTCCCCAGCGAATGCTCACCTTTAAGCAGTGCACTCATCGACTAGAATTACTCCCTAGGCTCTCCTAGGTCCTCACACTTCTCTGCCATCAGCTGCTGAAGAACTCCTGATGATGCCATCCATCTACCTCCTGAATATCATCATATTCACTTAGTAGCTGACTCCCATCATTCAAGAGTTCCACAAAGCACAAAGAAAGTAGTATCCAGGCATCGAATCACCTCCACCAACACATAAAACCACTCTAGCATACAACTCCACTCGCTCTTTCCACAACTCTAAAAGGCATTACTGAACTTAGGCAACCCTACCCCTTGTGGGTATACAACTACTCTCTCAGTAGATTCCTCAAATGCACATCTAGGTATCTCTCCTAGATTACTCCTCTACTCAAAGCTCTCTCTAAAAGATTCTTGCTAGGTACTCCTACTGAGCAGATACATAGAGCAAATAACAGGTAATATCAATCAATAGCATCCTCTAGGTGGTTCCACCCCAAAAATTTCATAACAAACTCACACATAATACACACACAGCCACTTCCCACAGTCGCTGGTGGCGGCAAAGGGGCAGCAGAAAACAGCAATGGGTGGCAGCCACCACCTCACGGTGGTGGTGGTGGGTTGTTCCTCGTTATTCTCGCTAGGTAATATGCAAACAACCCCAAAGAACATCATAACAGTGTGTAAATACTCAACACATAATGTCCGGCCACCTCCCAAATGGCTAACGTTGCCGGAATACACAGATATGGCGGCCAACGGGTGGCGGCAGCCACAACCGACACACCCGACGTCAAACCACCTGAAGAATGAAGAAAAAAGGGATAAATGGGTGGCGATTTTCCTTATCGAGAGCTCCCTCTTCGTTCACGAGTCGCACAACAACGAACCCCGCTCCATCAATCATTATCGGTGGCTCTTCCGGCGTCTCGCTACATCTCCGGCAGCAAGGCATGTTGTGGTGGTGCACATCGGCAAGGCAGCAGGCGGCGTACGGGCTTGGTGACGCATGCGGCGGCTGAGGAAGCTCCTGGAGGGTTGGCGGCTGATGAAAGAGTCACTAGGGTTAGGGTTATCCGACATTGCATCTTGAAGCGAGAAGGAAATGAGCACCGGGTCTAAACCCGTATTAATTACAAACTTCAATCCATTTTGACAAGTTTGACCCCTACTCCACCAAAACTTCTCAATATAACTCCAATATTTACCATTCAGCCCCGAAGCCTTCAAATCCTTTCAATTTAAGTTCATTAATTATCGAACACACCCTGACTTCTGAAATCCTTTTCAAATTAAATCAAGAACTTACACTTTTAACCCCCAAAATCCAAAATTATATCAATTGGTTCCCCAAAACCAAAACCTTGCTAAATATTATTGACTTTAGGACTACTATTCATTTATAAATCTTTAACTATTTATTTATTTAATAAACGGGATGTTACACTAGATCCCTAGTGTATAATCGAAATTCACATAGTAAAGGGTTATGAAACATACCTTTAAGATTGTTATTGTAAACAATCTTGAATCCTTGCTTGAAAAACCTTTGGTAGCAAGCGCCACAAGTGTCGCGCCTCTAATGGTTCACAAACAAACTCAAGCAACCAAAGAATACTATAGAGAGAGAGAGAGAGGAGTAGATAAAAATTTCGGCCAAGGGACTGAGAATCAAGGGTTAGGCCGAAATTTAACCCCAATGAGGGTTTATATAGGTGTTAGGAAGGTATTGGATAAGGCAGATGTATCCAAGATAACCCCAATCCCTTAACTTCCTCCCTAACGCATCCAAGGCACCCTTAGAACCCAAGGAAACCCTAGGAGCATCTAGAATTCGTTCCCCCTACTATAGGGAGGTTCTAGAATTGCCCAATGTTCAACTATTGAACATTGTCACCTTTAGTCCCTACAGTTTCAATTAATTCCTTTAATCCCAAAATTAATTTCTGATTAAATATTAATTAAACAATATGATTTTTAATTAATATGTTATTTCCATAATACATTAATAAATCATTTATTTTGATTTATAATTAATTTATTAACCAATTAATAAATTAATAAACCATTATTCTCTCTTTAACAGTTATCCTATTCAATTGTCAGGTTTGAAGGCAACCCAAAAGGACTATGCTACTATCAATTCAAGTTTATATCAATTATAGTTATGGGCTTAGACACATAATCCAACAATTAAACCCCCGTATACGATCAATCACCCACACTCAGTGTAGGGGACTATGCTATGCTCAACGTAGGATACCAAAATGCAAAAATGCCAAATTTAGACTTTAAAGAATTATACCTGAGGATACGGGTGTTACATTCGATGCAATTTTTAGATCTGTGACGGGCTTTGAACTTCTAGTGTCGTGGGCATGTAAATGCCTTTATATTGGTATCTAAATTCTAATTGAAATTAATAATACACTTAACAAACCAAATTTTTATTGTTAATAAAACATGAAGAGGATTAGTAGCATGCAAATATGCTATAATTGATGTATTATTATTTGTTCTTCTAACTTTTTAGTAATATAAAATTTAAAAAAAAAAAACTTTAATCGAAGGCACCGTGCGACAACACCAACTGCACACCCTAGGGCCGCCACTGCTTGAAGGCTAAGAAAGGTTCCTAGGTTTATTCCTTGTATAATGCATAGAAGACCAAAAGAGGGTACTAATAAACCCTAAATTTTTTGTGGTTTCCTCATCTTCCCTCCCTTTATTCTCCTTTTTGTCGACCGATAAGAAAAGCCCTAAAAGGGTTTTCAAGTTGCTTGGTCATCAAACAAAAAGTGTTTGATCTAGTTGCTTTTTAGTTTGAAGCCACAATGTTTGATTTTGTTAGAGGGATTCTGCTTTAATCCTTGATCTTCTTGACATCATAAAAGTAATTATTTCAACCCTTGTAGATAGTTAGTTATTATTAAGTCATGATGTTTTATTTATTGCTTGTATTTTGATCGTATGAAAATTATCATGATCAAATTATCAACCACCCTAGATATCCCAAATGGGTTTAACAATAATTATAAGTGTCGTAACACTCCTTTAACATTTTATTCGATAATGTTGGTAAAACCTACATACACATCATACATACTTATAAAGCTAGCATTTTTTCTTGAATCCCATGCATTTGAAACCCCCTTTTTTAACTTCCTCAAACCACATTCATTTGAAACCCCCTTTTTTTAACTAATGCAACTCAAAAGTTTTTTTAATTATGATTTAACACTCAAAAGTTTTATAACTTATATTATGTTTAATTAGCATTTACTAAAAAGTTTACTATAAAAAGGCCAATCTTTTGGGAAGACATGCATACAAATCATATACAAATTTCCGAAAGAAAACAAATTTAAAGGTTTTTGTGTTGGGTTGAGGTCTTATGACCACTTTTGGAGATATGTTATTATATTAGAGCTTTTAATTTGTAAGTTTGTTATAATAATTCGTTTTTAAATTTTTCTTCATTTTTGGATTATTGTAATACAGTCGTTGTATATTCTGGTTTAATCGTTAATATATTGATCATATCTTATATAGGGTGATGTTGAAAATATTTAATTAAATATTTAAATATGTTTTTTTTTTGTAATTGTACCGTTTCAAAATGATAATTAATTAAAACTCATACATATGTTATACTTTCCATCTCTATATATATATATATATATATATATATATATATATATATATATATATATATATATATATATATATATATATATATATATATATATATATATATATATATTATAATAGAGGTCAAAATACTTCAACCAAAATTCATTTAAAATCTAATATTTCAAATGCTTTTTAATAATGATTGTAAAAATTTCAACACATGTTACTTAATTGATTGATTAATAAAAATATTAATGTTTTGAAACTTGTGACAACCTGAAAAATTATTGCCTTCTGGCCTTGTTAAGGGTCATTCTATTGGGTTTTAAGCCTAGTACACTTAAGGAATGAGTGTTAGAATGTACCTGCTAGAGTCACTGTGCAACATTCAAACCTTAAGACCACTAAAAAGGAGTTCACGGCCAAAGCACATGAGTTTACGGCCATAAAGTCAAGGCTGGCCGTAAACTCCCCTATTAGTCTCCATTCCTTCACTTTTCCTTCATTCTTACACTTTCACCTCAAGAACACTTGAGTTCTCTCTCAAGTATCATCGAGATTTTCATTCCCGATCTTCAAAAAGAAAGTGATTCTTCCCTCTATTTGTTGATTATCCTTCTTACTCATGAATCACCCTTTGATTTCATCCATGGAAATCGACTTTTTGCTAGATCTTCATCTTTCACCAAGAACACACACTTGTTCTTGGTGGCCGTAAACTCATCTAAGGCCCTCAAAAGTGTGAGTTTTCCATCTATCATCTAGTTAGGCATGTTATTCACTAGATCATAGTCTTGAAACAACAATCTAGGCATATTTACCAAGAGTTTACGGCCAGGAGCAATCTCCCTTGGCCGTAAACCCTAATTATGGCCAAATTTTGAGCCCTAAACACTTCTAGACACTAGCTATCCTTTGGGACACATGAACCTTTGAGAACCCTTCCCTTTAAGACCCAAAAAGACATTATTTGGAGAGTTTACGGCCATACACTTTTAGTGTGGCCGTAAACACCTCAACACCTCCTAAAAGGTTAGCTTTGCTCACCCTCTTGTAAGAGCAATAGTCCCTCAAGCTTCCTTACCATTCAAACACCCTCTTATGCACCATTTCCCATGATTTTACGGCCCAAAGCTCCATGGACGTAAACCCATGGCCGCAAACACCATTTGGTGGCCATAAACATCCCTTTGATGAATCATATGTGATTCCATCACTTACTCCAACTCCCTAAGGGTGTTTCCTTTCATATAGTTGCTTATAAACACTATATTCATGCCAATACATGCCATATATGTCATTTAGGACTCGTTTGTGTCTCGGGAATTCATTCGTGAAACTTCTCATCCTTAGGCGCATATTCGTTTGAATCACCCACATAAGGTGAGTTCATACCCCTATAATGAATCTTTTAACTGTTTTAAATGCTTTTAAGGGGGGGAATACAAGTTGAACACAATGTTAATTGTGTAAATGTTTGTTATAAACATCTTTCAAAAGATTGCTTATGTCTTTTATAAGTGATCAAAACATTTCAAAAACTCTTTTAAAGTTATGTTACTTTATAGTTTAACAAAACTCCGTTTTTAAAGTACAAGCATAACTTAGTAGTAAAATGAGTCTTTTCAATAACAGTTCAAGTGAAATACTAGTAAACTATAAGGGGTATAGTTTAGAGGTTCAGTTCATACTAGATGCTACAACATACTATAAAGAGAATCAGGGAGGTAGATACAATACACGATAACATAAAGAGAAACAGGGAGGTAGATACAATACATCAGAGAGACATACGATACACTATACATGATAACAGAACGAACACACTAAGATTATATAACAGAACGAACATACTAAGATGCTATAGCATAAGAACACTACAGGATCTAACTATACCAATGAATCACTAACTCATTGTTCTAAACAAAAAGTGATAGTAAAATTGGGTATACATGATCATATAACTTTAATGTGAGCCTACTTCACGGCTCAGCAACAGGTTTGTTGAAGTCGCGTTTGGTTCCCAGAATCTCTTGCAGGGAGAGCGTATAGTATGGGGACTATTCATCACATTATGACCTTAATAAAACAAACATGTTTTAAGGTAATCAGTACTGCAGGATATCAGTTCATAAGACAACTGAGTACTTATATTTTCCAAATACTTTCATTTTATGACAGTTCCACTTGAAAGTTAATGCAAACTATTTTCGAGTCATGATAGTTATAAACTAGGGAAAACTTACATTTTACAAACGCAAACAGAACAGTCGAGTCTAGTACATTCAGTAGAAAGGGGGCCTATAATGCTAACTTTATGATTCCTTAGTGTATGCATTCCGGGATATATATTAATTAGGTTCGATAGGTAGTAGGATGTGTGCTTTCCGCTTCATTCCTTGTTCCTTGTTTGGTTGTGAGCTTTGAGCAGATTCACCCAGCCTACTATCTATCCAATCTTAGCTATATATATGTTCCGTGTACACCAAGTAATCATAAGGGGTACCAGGTATGGGTCAGGTCATAGGACACTAATTCAATGCACAGTTTTCTAGTACAAAACATACTTTTCAAATAGAACTTTTGGTATACAAAACTAGAAACTTACCCAGTAAAGGATTTAATCCATTTTATTAAACCAGTATAACTTAAAGGACCTTAGGTGGTTAATTCTATAATACCTTAGTTTATACATCAGGGTTATATATAATTAATACCCGATAGGAAGTTGGATGTGTGATTTCTGCCTCATTCCCTGTTCCTTGTTTGGTTATGGGCTTAGGGTAGATTCACACAATTAACTATCTATTCGATATTAGATTACATATAGCTGGTATAAACTAAGTGATTATAGAAGGAACTACTGTGGTCACCATTTTTACTATAAGAAGTAAGGGTTTTATTAAAGGATCTTTTCATCAAACATAAAGGAACTATTATAGTTAACTCCGTGAGTACCGAGTGGAAATGTCAGGGTTATATACAACGATGATGTAACAAACAATGGGATGTGTGTCTTCCGCCTCATTTCCTGTTCCTTGTTTGGTTGTGGGCTTAGGGCAGATACACACAACCGATTGTTTGTTTACTTTGGGTTTTATATAACTTTTATTCCATTTAATACTCATAGAAAGGACTGTAGAGTCATTTTTACTTATCTTTCATCAAAACAGCAAATATAGGATTTTCTGGAGGAACAGGCAAACTTTTCTAAGTAGAACTTACTACAACTTACTATAACTTTCTGCAACTTTCTTACTACTTACTACATCACTAAAATCTTATGAACTCACCAGCTTAAATACTGATCTACGCTTTCAAAATAACTTGTATTCTCAAGAGACCAGTAGACAGGTACGCGCACTGGGATTCAAAAGATGGAGCAGTATAGCTTCATGTCTTTTTGTTATTTGCTATGTATTCTATATTATGTGAAATACATACTTTGTAAACACTTTCTTTCTAATGAAATGGTTGTTTATTACTTTTCTTACTATGATGCATGACTTGTGATACTAAACATGACGTCCTCCACCCCAGAACGTTTCCGCCCTTCCGGTTTTGGGGTGTGACAGATTGGTATCAGAGCATTGTTTATAGTGAACTAAGTATATCAACTGATAAAAGATATACAATTATAAATACAATGGGGCCGAAGTGCTCTAGATAAGAATATATTTTAAATATATAATGATACCTTATAAATGTATACATACGTGCTTATACATATATACATACTAGAACAAGTATCACAAGCAGAACAGAACAGAAGAAGTTAAAGGTTGAACACTATGGTCAAACCTGGACAGTTATGTAATCATAACTAGGATCAATATAGCCTGATCAACTATATTCATTCGAGATGTGACCGACATGTGTTTGGGAGTGATGTAGTTGATGTGTGTAAAATGCACTGGTTTTATTCCTACTCTAAAAATATAGATTTAGCACACAAAGGCAGTGAACCTGTCTTTTAGTGGTATAGTTGAATAAATAGGGTCTCGAACTCAGGGAACGGAAATTAAACTAATAACTAATTTTAACTAAACAAGTAATAAAAGTAAGGGTTTTCTCTAGTTTTACAAGACTAGAAACTTAAACACACCACCTAACACGTAATTAACTAATCAACTAAAGCAAGTAAAAATTCACCAAATTTGATAAAAGGGTTTCTGTTTAGGTCCAACCAATTCACTCCTATGGTTAATTTTATGGTAAAGTAATAAATTAATTGTTATTGGTTACCAACTATAGTGATTAGATTCGCATTCGCTATTACCAACCCTTAGGAAATTAATCAATTCAAGCAGTGATCAAGTGTTTAAATTAATTAACTCCCAAGTTCAATTATTTGGATTAAATAAGATTTGTAATTGGTTAATCAAATTAGTAATTCAACTAACCTCTTGTTTGTTGGTGTCTCAAACAAGCTCACACATTAATTTACCCATTCTCTAATTAATCCTAGTTTCATATTCACTAATCCTAGGCATATAATGAAGTGTTCACATAAATCATATGAGGTTAACAATTAAGAGATGTTCAGGCAGCCTAATTGTCTTCCTATTAACAGAAAATAGTTGTGGTTAATGTATAAGGGTCTTTAACAAACTTAACTTAATAAAATCACCAATAATCAATCAATCAAAGTATAAATCAAACCATAGGAGTAATTTGGTCTTTCCTAAACAGAAACTACGAAAATTCAGCTCATGATTACAGTAAAAGAGAAGCTAAAAACGAATTTAGTTGATCTAAACATGATTCACTTATAAGAATAAGTGGAAAATTTAACCTAATTCGCCTTGAGTCTTCTAAAGATCAAAGATTAGGGTTCTTCAGGTCTCCAAGGGTTTCCTCAGTCGCAAGTAATTCTCCAGAGATGCCAAAAAAAAACTCCCTAATTCGGAATTAGATCCTCTATTTATAATTATCTCAAAGCAGGGGCAACTCGGCGAGTAGGTATCCAACTCACCGAGTTCCTTTGAGAAATACATGTACGGCAAGGATTTTGGACATTACTTCGCGAACATTCATTGGAACTCGCCGAGTAGCTTCTGGACTCGCCGAGTAGCTCCAGGTTTGTTCTTCTTTCTTCATTCTCCAGCTTCTGATTGCTTCACCTTCTTCCTTTTTGCTTCCAAGCATGTCTTTTGGACTGAAAATATAATTTAGACATTATTAAGTACCTTTTGTCCATATTATGCAAATAATTAGCTAATAATTGATAAAATCTATACTAAACACATGGCTAAATATGCACATATCAAAATACCCCACACTTGACTTTTGCTTGCCCCCAAGCAAAACCGAATTTTAGCACACTAGAATCACATAAGACAATTCCAATTGAACCCAGCCATTATGCCAAGACCGCAACGCATGCATTTGTGTCTAAAATTTTCCTAAAGACCCCCCAGTACTCTAAATACTCACAATCCTCATAAACATTCGCCCACTTATTCCGAACAATGCTCATTTTATGCATCCCTCCGAATCCATCCGCAGAAAACTTCCTAATCCTCAAGGTATTTTTGGTTGAGCAACCCAAGCATACATAATCTAGAAAATTACAATTTTTGATACCACAATGGAGCTCTTTGGAATTCTTCACTTCTTTGACAATTTGATCTTTGATTTTTGGATATCTTCAATTTTTGAATTTCTTCAGAATTTTTTATCTTTGATCTTCATACTTTGACTTTGATGCTCCAAAAATTCTTCAAACTTTTTCTTGTAATTCTCTCTCTTTTTTTTTTATTTTTTTTTACATGTACCTCACTTTTTTTATCACTCAAAAACCTACATGCTTAAGTAGGGGCGCTCAACTTCAACCTGTATTGGTTAAAAATAAAATTTTCCTGGATACATTTCTGGTACACGATGCTAAACATATTGCATCCTTCAAACTAAGCAAGGTCGTGTTTTTGTCCCATGATTTCACTAGAATAAGGAGGCCACAAATGCACTAGAACGTATATAGGCTCAACTAAACATTTGGGTCTTCATGCAATCATCAACATAATTCTAACATGGAATCCTAATTACTTTTACCATAGTTTTCTAAGTTAAGTCCTAAGCAATTTTTTTATGCAAGATTTTTGAAAAAAATTAAGCCTAAATTAGGATTCTAAGTTGACTAAAATGTAACCAACCCCTACCCCACACTTAATTTATGCAATGTCCCCATTGTATGTTATGCATAAACAGGAAAAAAAATATAAAGGGAATTGGAACAAACTCCCCTGGGATAGTAGTCGCGAGGTTGATACTCTTCATGTAAAGCTCAAACTTCGAATGACTTTAGACATGGAAACAACTCATCCATGCCTTGGGTATCATGTTGCGTGTGGTAAACATCTAAATAGCTCCAATTGTTTAGGACAAAGCTCTCAGAAATCTTCCAGGGATGAATCTTCACGAAATATGGATAAAAGCTGCAGTGAATGTGCCCAAAACAGATCTTGAGAGAGAAACGTTGAGGGACTCGGCGAGTCACCCGTGAACTCGGCGAGTAGACAGGACTCCAACAGAAAATCGTGGAATTGCACATAAACTCGGCGAGTACCGTAGGTGCACTCGCCGAGTTGAACGCTGAGTTGAAAATTAATTTTTCTACTGTTTATCCTTGGCTGAGGTGCTGAAACAGGACACTTCAATGACTCTTCTTTTATTTTCCTCAGTAATAATGCATTTTGCCACTCTTATTCCTAACGGACTCAACCTTAAATGTAACATTTCACATTCTCATCTAAACCAACCCTCACTTTAGCCTTGACCAATGAGACTCCTAAATGTATCCTAATCTTCAAACCTGAAAAACAAACAACCACAAGTGAAAGAAAACAAACAGGATCCTAATTAATATTTGGGTACATCAAAGTTCAAACACCAAACAAAAGAAAATAATAATAAAAAACATCCAAATGAAAGCAAATTTCAAGCTTCTTCTTCCATGTCCTCTCCTCCTGTTCCACTTCCACTTGCTTGGTTGTTCCTCCTTTGCATACGCTCCTCCCAACTCATTATGTATGGATATCCGGGCCCGGGCCTTGGAGCAATGTTCATTTGTTGAAAGAGATAAGTTAATGACTCATTATTATAGTTAACACCTCGGCCAATATCATCCAAATACCTCCTATACTCCACATTATTCCACCCCTCATCCTCGTCTTCCACCGGGATAACCGGTGGGTCTTCTCAGGCCCGTTCCCTCATTTGCCTAACTCTTCTTCCCGGCTCCTCGGGAACAATCACCTCATCTTCAAGTGGGATTGCATATGAATCCCCAAACTTCTCCGCAATCCTTGCCCTCCAGAATAATGTAGTGCTAAATGGAGGAGGAGAAATTACTGTTAATGCCCTTGCCTCTTGTATATCCAAAACCCCATACGATCTTGCTAGTCTTGTAACAAACATACCCCCATTAATTTTGGAGGTAATTTTTTCCTTCACCGCTCCATCCACAAGATATTTTGCCAAACAATAAGGCAAGTTGCAAAAAACTTCCGGGGTGATTATGCTCCACAAGTAGAAAATATCGAGAGTAGGGACTTTGTCATCATCCTTCCTCATGTTGATGGTGCTAGCAATGAGGCGGTGGATGAGACGATGGATCGGAGAACGGATATGGCCTTCCTGAGCAGAAGAGGGAATATAAACCCGATTTGCAATACTATTCCACCAAGTGGAGGCAACGACTTCCTCGGGAAGATCCTTATGACATTGCTCCAAAAATGTTTGAAAGTCCTCCGACATAATGACGTTTTGATCATAAAGACCTACCCTCCAAGCAAGTTCTGCTATGCTGCACTGGCGCAGCTCCCCTCCAAGGCAAAAAGTGATAACATTTGGGTTATAGTATTCACTACCACCCTAGAACGAGATAGTAGCAAAGAATTCCCAGCACAGTTCCTTAAATAGGGGTTCTTGCATTTTGAAAAGCTGCATCCACCCATCACAGATTATTGTTGCTCCTCTCACTTCAAAAGATTTCACCAAGTAGGGTGTTAACTCCTCTTCCAACCCAGTCTGACTCAGCCAATCCCAATTAATTGCATTGGGGAGGTAAATCTCTTTCTGTTTCAGCGTCTCCAATCTGTTTTTCGCCCGAGCTTGCGAAGAGCTTGAAGTAATTTGTGGGAAGGCAAGCCATGGAATGTCTCCATAACCTCCTCCTCTAGAGCTCTGGCCTCTTCTGGACATGATTTCTTTGGCTTTGTAGATGAAGATTCAGCGAGAAATCAAAGGAGTTGCTTGAGAGAAAACGAAATGCTCGGCGAGTATGCTTGGGAGGCGGCTGGTGAAAATGATTAGGGTAAAAGAAACCCTATTTACAGATTGTAAAAAAAAAATTTCAAGTAAATATGTGGACTCGTCGAGTAGGAACACCTACTCGCCGAGTAGAAACGCGAGTTCACGATTTTTCGTGGATTTCAAAAAGTACTCGCCGAGTAATTTATGAACTCGGCGAGTTCATTATTCAGTTTGAAAAAAACTCAATTTTTTAAGCCACCACCCCAAACTTTGAGCATTGCTTGCCCTCAAGCAATCATGTTAAGCATAATTTCAGAAGAAGCTTGAAAAAAAAAACAAACAGATCCTAAAAGTGAAAAACAAAAAGAAAAATAAAGGGAAAAGAAATGCAAACTCTAAACTCGGGTTGCCTCCCGGAAACGCTTCTTTTTAAGGAGTCGTTAGCTGGACTCCTTCCCGCTCTACGTTTCTGCCATGCTTTCCAGCAGCAGCCCTTCTTCAAGTTCTTCATTCCTCGGGATTCCTTCTTCATAGTTTTTCACCCTATGTCCATTAACTTTGAAAGGAGTGCCATCTCTTGATAATAACTCAATAGCTCCATGTGGAAAAACTTTCTTCACTATAAATGGACCATCCCATCGTGACTTTAGCTTGCCCGGAAAGAGTTTGAGCCTTGAATTAAAAAGTAACACTTTTTGCCCTTCGTGAAAGTCTTTATTACCCTTGATTCTTTTGTCATGCCAATTCTTAGTTTTTTCTTTGTAAATCAAGGAGCTAGTGTAAGCCTCATTCCTAAGTTCTTCAAGAGCATTCATTTGCATCAACCGGTTGGTTCTAAGTTTAGCTACATCAAAATTGAACATTTTTAAAGCCCAAAAAGCTTTATGCTCTATTTCTACCGGTAAATGACATTGCTTCCCATAAACTAGCCTATATGGTGTAGTACCAATAGGTGTTTTGAAAGCTGTTCGGAAGGCCCAAAGTGCATCATCTAACCTATCCGACCATTCCTTTCGATTGCTACCCACCGATCTCTCCAAAATTCTTTTTAATGCTCTATTCGTCACTTCAGTTTGCCCACTAGTTTGTGGATGGTAAGATGTATAGAATTTATGGGTTACCCCATATTTTCTTAACACTTTTTCTAATTGATCATTGGCAAAGTGAGTGCCCCGGTCACTAATAAGAGCTTTAGGGACTCCAAATCTTGAGAATAACTTCTTTAGAAAGCGCACCACCACCCGAGCATCATTAGTTGGTAAAGCTTGTGCCTCCGCCCATTTGGATACATAATCAACCGCCACCAAAATATATTTGTTCCCTTTTGACATTGGAAATGGTCCCATGAAATCGATCCCCCACACATCAAACACTTCACACACTTGAATACTATGTTGTGGTATCTCGTTTCGGGATGATATGTTTCCCGCTCTTTGGCATACATCACACTCTTTGACATATTGGGTAGCATCTTTAAAAATTGTGGGCCAATAAAACCCAATATCAAATATCTTCTTAGCCGTGTAATATGCTCCATGATGTCCACCGGTGGGCCCGCTATGGCAATGCTCCAAAATTTCTCGGCTTTCCTTCCCAAATACACATCTCCTTATGATCCCATCCGCGCAGCTTCGGAAAACGTATGGCTCGTCCCAAAAGTAGTATTTTATTTCTGAAAAGAATTTCTTCTTTTGTTGGCGGGTAAAATCTTTTGGAATATACTTGGTAGCTAAGTAATTAGCTATATCTGCAAACCATGGCTCCTCCCCCGTGGTCACTAAAATGTACTCGTCCGGAAAGTCATCTCCAATTTGATCTTCTTCCAATGCTTCCAAATGCGGGTTTTCTAGTCTTGATAAGTGGTCGGCAGCTACATTCTCCATTCCCTTTTTATCGCGTATCTCGATATCAAATTCTTGTAAAAGTAGAACCCAACGTATCAATCTTGGCTTTGCATCCTGCTTGGCAAACAAGTACTTAATAGCAGAGTGGTCAGTAAAAACAATGGTTTTAGATAAAATAAGATAAGGGCGGAATTTGTCAAAAGCATACACCACGACTAGTAATTCTTTTTCAGTTATGGTGTAATTTTCTTGGGCCTGATTCAAAGTCTTGCTTGCATAATAAATGGGTCGAAAGTGCTTATCAACCCTTTGGCCAAGTACACCTCCTAATGCAAAGTCGCTCGCGTCACACATTATTTTAAAAGGTAGGTTCCAATTCGGGGCAATAATGATCGGGGCATTAGTTAATTTTTCTTTCATAAATTCAAAGGCCTCTAAACACTCTTTAGTGAAATTAAATGGTGCATCTTTTAAAAGTAATCGTGTTAGAGGTCTAGCTATTTTAGAAAAATCTTTTCTGAAACGGCGGTAAAAAACCGCGTGACCTAAAAAACTCCTAATGCCATTTACATTAGTTGGTGGAGGTAATTTAGCAATTGTATCTATTTTTGCCCGATCCACCTCAATTCCCGCTTTAGATACCTTGTGGCCCAAGACTATACCCTCTTTAACCATAAAGTGACATTTTTCCTAATTGAGGACTAAATCGGTTTTTTCACACCTTGCAAGCATTAGATCCAGGTTAGCAAGACAATCATGGAAGGAAGATCCAAAAACAGAAAAATCGTCCATAAATACTTCCATGAATTTTTCCACCATGTCATGGAATATGGCCGTCATGCACCTTTGAAATGTCGCAGGTGCATTGCATAACCCAAAGGGCATGCGGCGATAGGCAAAAGTCACACTCGGGCAAGTGAAAGTAGTCTTTTCTTGGTCAATTGGGTCTATGGGTATTCGGTAGTAACCCGAAAATCCGTCTAAGAAACAATAGTAGCTATGGCCGGACAATCTTTCAAGCATTTGATCAATAAAAGGTAAAGGAAAATGGTCTTTACGAGTGACATCGTTTAGTTTTCGATAATCGATGCACACTCGCCAACCGGTTACCGTTCGGGTCGGAATAAGCTCGTTCTTGTCGTTTGCTACGACCGTCATCCCGCCTTTCTTGGGCACCACTTGAACAGGACTAACCCATGGACTGTTGGAAATAGAATAAATGATCCCCGCATCTAAAAGCTTGACTACTTCCTTCTTGACCACTTCTTGCATGTTCGGGTTCAGTCTTCTTTGGTGTTGCACTATCGGCTTTGCTTCTTCTTCCAGGTTGATCTTGTGAGAGCAATAAGAGGGGCTTATTCCCTTCATATCGGTGTACTCCATGCAATGGCAATTTTTCTCTTCTTTAGGACATGGACTAATTCTTCTTTTTCAGATTTGGAGAGGTCAGAAGCTATTATAACAGGTTTTCGTTGGCCATCTTCAAGGCATGCGTACTCCAAGTGATCTGGTAGCGATTTCAGCTCTATTTTCGTGTTCTGCATGGTGAACACGTCGAGTCCACTGAAGGGACTCGTCGAGTCCTAGGCAGAATTCGCGATAACTCTGGGTTCTTCATATGGACTCGGCGAGTAGATCGGGGCTACTCGGCGAGTAGGCTGCTCAGTGGTTTTTATTAGTTCATTATAATCAGCTTCTTCCAGCAGTCTCTCTATTTCCAGTAGGTCTCTTTCAGCATCAAGTTCTTCATCAAAGGCGATGGTGGACTTGTTTGGTTCTTCATTGT
Organism: Lactuca virosa; assembly: GCF_052849685.1. Classification (NCBI taxonomy): domain Eukaryota; kingdom Viridiplantae; phylum Streptophyta; class Magnoliopsida; order Asterales; family Asteraceae; genus Lactuca; species Lactuca virosa. Next base: position 241,129,771 of record NC_136431.1, read on the forward strand.
TCCATTCCTCCATTAATTCATCCAACATATCAATTGAAAATGTCGTGTCATCACTGTTCCTTGCATGCTTCATGGCTTGATCAACCCCGAAAGCTACTGATTCATCTCCCACCCGTAGAGTAAGTTTTGAATCTCGCATGTCAACTATAGCGCTTGCGGTGTTAAAGAAAGGTCTTCCAAGGATGATCGGGACTTGAGGATCCGCTTCCATGTCCAAAATTATAAAATCCGTGGGGAACACGAACTTATCCACCTTTACCAAAAGATCTTCACAGATTCCCCTAGGAAATGTAACCGTTTTGTTTGCTAGGTGGATTGGCATGCGAATGGGTCTTGGCTCGGGGAGATCTAACTTTTTGATAAATGAATAAGGCATGTGGTTTACACTTGCCCCCGAATCAGCTAGTGTATATATGGTGGCCAAGTTTCCAAATTGACAGGGCAATGTTAAACTTCTCGGATCTCCTTTCTTCTTAGGAAGTGTGTTCAACATAGCAGCTGAACAGTTTTCGTTTAGGACCACCTTCTTCACTTCTTCCATCTTCCTTCTATTAGTTAGAAGCTCCTTGAGAAATTTGGCGTATTTTGGCATTTGGGCAACCGCTTCTATGAATGGTATGTTGATTTGAAGAGCCTTTATGTGTTCTAGAAACTTCTGGTAGTCTTCTTCATTCTTTTCTTGTCTAGCTCGGGCTGGATATGGCAGTGGAGGCTGATATGGCTTAACAGGAGTTTGACTTTTCTGATCAGGTGACGGACTCGCCGAGTCCATATCATGGACTCGGCGAGTAGGGTCTGAGCTCAGCTGGTTCTGATATTGATTCTGCCCTTCTGTCTCCTTTTCTTGCACCGGCTTCGGATCTTTGTTCTGAATAGGGGCCAGAGGGGTTATAATCTTCCCACTCCTAGTTGTGACAATGTTTATATGTGCGCCTTTTGGATAGTTTTTGGTGTTACTCGGAAGTTCTCCTGGTGCTCTTTGATTCATTTGTTGGGCAAGTTGCCCCAGCTGCTTCTCAATGTTGTGAATAAATGCTTGCTGATTCCTTAATATTGTTCTTGTATCTTGTATTGCAGCATCATGGTCATTGTGTCTTTTTTCGGATGCAGCTACAAATTTAGTGAGCATTTCTTCTAGATTTGGTTTCTTTTCTTGTACCGGCTCCTCCTTTTGGTAAAAACCCCTTGCCTTTTGTCTAAATTTCTCCTCCCTTGCTTTCTTGTACTCATCATAAGGGAGCCATTCTTTCTTAGGTTTTCGCCAATCGTCATCGAACCTATCACCACTAGAATAGCATACTTGCACTTTCTTATTGTCGTTCTCGTCCAAATCACAATCTCTAGTTAGATGAGGCCCATTGCAATTTTCACATCCTACCCGAATAGCATGGATTGTTTGATCCATTTTATCCATCCTTCTATCCATGGTTTTCAACATTGCCATAACTAGCCGACAAATCTTCAGAAGCTGCGTAAGCCGATCCCTTGGTCATATCATTCCTTGGATTGTGGTATTCTCTAGAATGCTTAGAGAATTCTTCAATCAGTTCTTTGATCACCGGGGGTGCCTTCTTTGTGAGGGGTCCTTGCGAGTCTAGGAGCTGCCTAGTTGTTACATTGACTCCATCATAGAAAATGGAGACTTCTTGTTGTCTATTAAGATCATGATGTGGGCAATTCCTTAGTAGACTTTTCTATCTCTCCCATGCCTCATAAAGGGACTCTCCAGGTTGTTGTTCAAAGTTGGCGATAACTTTCTTCAACTTGGCTATTTTCGAGGGTGGGCAAAACTGGTCAATAAATTCTTCCTTCATCTTAGCCCATGTAGTGATGGATCCGGGAGGGAGTGACTTGAGCCAATCCTTTGCAGCACCTTTGAATGTAACTGGAAGCATACGAAGCAGCTGGGTTTCGCGAGGCACATTTGGAACATTAAAATAATCAGCCACATCGTTGACTTCATCCAAGTGTTTATAGGCATCTTCGTGGTCTTTTCCATAGAAGGGGATCTCCTTGATTTGAGCAAGAATGTGACCCTTAAGCTCAAAAGTGGCAGTCGCGGGAATTGCGGGTTGCACAAGTCCCGGGCCGGTATCATCCCGTATCCTCTTCTTCCATTCGCCCATGGGAACTTCATCAATGTTCGCCATGGTGTTGTCAAAGTTGCCTTCTAGATCGCTACCTTCTTCAAATTCGCTTTCTTCTCCTTCGGACTCGTTCACGATGTCTTCCTTGATTGGGTCTTCGTTTGCCAAGGAAGAGGTGTTGGATGCTCCTGATTTGCTGCTCTTTTTCTTGCTAAAAACGGATTTGAGATTCTTCAAAGGTGAGTTCTTTGAAGAAGCGGATTCTCCAACGGTTTTTCCTTTGTTCTTTCTTAGAGCGGACTCCGGGTCTTCAAGTAGGGGAACCAAAGACGTATTGGATCCTCGGGTCATATAACAACTGCAATTAAAGTAAGAAAAACGCGTAAAAAGAACAAAAAGAAACTAAAATAAAAACTGTGAATCAACGATGGACTCGCCGAGTAGAGTCGATTGCACTCGGCGAGTTTAAGGCAGAAACAGAAAAGAAAAAAAAATCTAATTAAATTTCTAAAACAGAAAACTATGAATACTAATCCTATCAACTAATTTACCTAAAAAAAATAACTTTGTGCAAGATAAATCTCACACAAAGGATCGATAAAACTAGATATTACTGCTAATTTTTGAACCGTTCCCCGGCAACGGCGCCAAAAACTTGATGTGTGTAAAATGCACTGGTTTTAATCCTACTCTAAAAATATAGATTTAGCACACAAAGGCAGTGAACCTGTCTTTTAGTGGTATAGTTGAATAAGTAGGGTGTCGAACTCAGGGAACGGAAATTAAACTAATAACTAATTTTAACTAAACAAGTAATAAAAGTAAGGGTTTTCTCTAGTTTAACAAGACTAGAAACTTAAACACACCACCTAACACGTAATTAACTAATCAACTAAAGCAAGTAAAAATTCACCAAATTTGATAAAAGGGTTTCTGTTTAGGTCCAACCAATTCACTCCTATGGTTAATTTTATGGTAAAGTAATAAATTAATTGTTATTGGTTACCAACTATAGTGATTAGATTCGCATTCGCTATTACCAACCCTTAGGAAATTAATCAATTCAAGCAGTGATCAAGTGTTTAAACTAATTAACTCCCTAGTTCAATTATTTGGATTAAATAAGATTTGTAATTGGTTAATCAAATTAGTAATTCAACTAACCTCTTGTTTGTTGGTGTCTCAAACAAGCTCACACATTAATTTACCCATTCTCTAATTAATCCTAGTTTCATATTCACTAATCCTAGGAATATAATGAAGTGTTCACATAAATCATATGAGGTTAACAATTAAGAGATGTTCAGGCAGCCTAATTGTCTTCCTATTAACAGAAAATAGTTGTGGTTAATACATACGGGTCTTTAACAAACTTAACTTAATAAAATCACCAAGAATCAATCAATCAAAGTATAAATCAAACCATAGGAGTAATTTGGTCTTTCCTAAACAGAAACTACGAAAATTCAGCTCATGATTACAGTAAAAGAGAAGCTAAAAACGAATTTAGTTGATCTAAACATGATTCACTTCTAAGAATAAGTGGAAAATCTAACCTAATTCTCCTTGAGTCTTCTAAAGATCAAAGATTAGGGTTCTTCAGGTCTCCAAGGGTTTCCTCAGTCGCAAGTAATTCTCCAGAGATGCCAAAAAAAAACTCCCTAATTCGGAATTAGATCCTCTATTTATAATTATCTCAAAGCAGGGGCAACTCGGCGAGTAGGTATCCAACTCACCGAGTTCCTTTGAGAAATACATGTACGGCAAGGATTTTGGACATTACTTCGCGAACATTCATTGGAACTCGCCGAGTAGCTTCTGGACTCGCCGAGTAGCTCCAGGTTTGTTCTTCTTTCTTCATTCTCCAGCTTCTGATTGCTTCTCCTTCTTCCTTTTTGCTTCCAAGCATGTCTTCTGGACTGAAAATATAATTTAGACATTATTAAGTACCTTTTGTCCATATTATGCAAATAATTAGCTAATAATTGATAAAATCTATACTAAACACATGGCTAAATATGCACATATCAGTAGTGTTGAAACTTACCTAATACTTGTAACACCCATAAAATTCAAGTCAATTTAAAACATTTTAACCCATTCAAAAACCATTAAGTTATTACAATTTGTTTTCAAAATAGTTTAAACATCTGAGTATCCCCAGAACCAAATCACAAAATCATGAAATATGAGGAGCGGTACGATCACGCCTTTGCCTTGCCACGATCACCTGATGTACTTGAAACAATCAACTGAAAACCGTAAGCTCGAAAGCTTAGTGAGTTCCCCTAAAATACCCGTACACACATAACCATACACATACAACAATGAAGAGCATACTATGGGTCCAATCAACCGACAGGTTGGAATACCCCAGGCCCTCAACCGTCGGGTTGGAATGCCAACATACTACGAGTCCAATCATCCTCGGGATGGAATACTCTTGGCCCACAACCATCGGGTTGGAATGCCCACACACCTATACATACAATAACTACTATGGGTCCAATCATCCCTCGGGATGGAATACCCCACGCCCTCAACCATCAGGTTGGAATGCCCACCTACTATGAGTCCAATCATCCTACCGGGATGGAATACTCCTGGCCCTCAACCATCGGGTTAGAATGCCCACCTACTATGCATACAATAACTACTATGGGTCCAATCATCGCTCGAGATGGAATACCCCAGGCCCTCAACCATCAGGTTGGAATGACCACCTACTATGAGTCCAATCATCCTACCGGGATGGAATACTCTTGGCCCTCAACCATCGGGTTGGAATGCCCACATACTAGCAAACATGTGCACCTATCAAATAACCATATAGCAGTCTACAAGACAACATACTAGGGCCCTATCATCCTATCGGGATGGAATACCCTCTACTGCTGCTCAACACGTGCACATATAACAGGTAATCTCCTACCAGCATACAGACAGTCAGACCAACTACAGGTCACTAAGAATAGCCACATCCAATCTACCAGAATACCGATCTAACAGAGCATACCATCATATAGCCATCCTATCTACCAGGATGCCAACTAACATATCACAGCAGTAACTAACTCAAATAACAAATCAAAGGGCCGGCCTTGGTGCCTTAGACCCTTGGGTATAGTGAGGATAACTCACCTTGCAACTGTCGAACCGAACCACGAAAGCACAATCCCGAAGCACTGCCCCAAAATCCAACACCTATAGCCGTCAATGATCCATTAACATAAATATCCAAATTACCATAATATTCTTGAAGGTCAAACTGGTCAAAGTTAAAGTCCTGGCCAAGGTCTACTTTCCTGATTGACCCTACTCGCCGAGTCAACCCGCTGAGTCGCCGAGTTCCCAACTTCAGAAAACTCTTATATCACAACTCGACTCGCCAAGTCACCCCATGACTCGTCGAGTCAACAATCTCTGAGTTCTATCATGTCCAACTCACTGAGTCACCACTCAACTCACTGATCTGAGACTTAACTAGAAGAGGTTGGGGTCTTGCGTTCTGACTCGCCGAGTCCAAGAACAGACTCGCCGAGTTTTTCCTCAAACTCGTCGAGTCCACGCCTATCTTCAACAGACTCGCCGAGTCCAAGAACAGACTCGTCGAGTCTCTTCAGTCCTTTATTCATACAGAGGCTTTTCGAGTCATGCAGGGGCTCCAAACTATAGATCCACTCTTCTAGGGCATGATTCTCACGTAAAGTTGCAAACTTTACGTGGAAACAAGGAGCTATAAGCCCAAATCACTCTAGGGCTAAGGTTTAAGACAAGGATGCTTCACCAACAAACCAAGGGCTGATACTTTGTGAGTTTCTGGACCAAGACAAGTCTAGATCTGAAGTAGCAACCTCAGATCTAGACCCCTAACCCGAAATAGATCCTTAACATGCCAAAATGGCCCCAAATCTCATTCTTGAATAGATATAAATGCAATAGAGTCAAGGTAGCAGCTTGTTACCTCCAAAATGTGCCCAAGCTGAAGTAGATTATGGATCTACACCGATCCCTTGATGCTAGCCTCTTAATCTTTAAGCTCCCTTCTCAATATTCCTCCTCCAAAGCTCAAATCTCTTTAACAATGGAAGCTCACACGATTTTTAGGGTATACTGACTCTCAAGGGCAATAAGGAGGATGAAGGGAGGACATATGGTCCTTTAAATAGGGTGCAACCCATAAGATTAGGGTTTTCTCTTTTCAGCACCAACTCGTCGAGTCCAGCTGCCGACTCGGCGAGTTGGTCACTTAACTCGCGACCAGAACTCGCTCCGACTCGACGAGTAAGCGTATCTACTCGTCGAGTACCTTCTTCAATTTACACTTAAGTCCTTCAATCATAGTTCTAAATTTTGGGATGTTACAACTCTCCCCCACTTAAATTAGGCTTCGTCCTCGAAGCCTGCTGCAGTATACGATTCTGAATATACCTCTTGCACTGCAGACTCCGATTTCCCAATCAACTCAGGCCCTTCCAGACCCCACCACTGTACCCCTTTTAAAATAACTTCTTCTCGTGTGGTATCCTTGCCAATACTCCCGGCCGACCACCGGCCTTTTCTACTTAATGTCATAACACATCAATCCAGTATCACCCGATGATACTGCCACCTTCCTGACCTTAACACACCTTCGAGACTTGCGAAAGTTAGACACCACAATAATCCACTGAGCTCTGCTATAACACTAATCCACCTTTCCTTCGCCCAAAATTGACGATAACCCGGATAACCTGCAATAGGGAACGAATCCTGTTCCCATCCCGAATCTATTCCCTTTTTACCATGACAGGATACTGCATCCTTCAGCTTCTAGCAACTCCCATGAATCAGCCAGCTATATCACATAATCATTCGTACCTATCCCAATCAGCCTCGGGGTGGAATACTAGGTACGCCTATAACGGGTCCCGTCATCCCAAGGATGGTATACCCTCGCATTCCCCACGCATGTTTTGGCCCAATCAACCCTCGGGTTGGAATACCAAACACACCAGGTCCAATCAATCATAGGGTCCGGTCATCCTCATGATGGAATACCCTAGATTGGAATACCACTACTCACATAACCCATGCCTACAACCGTACTTGAAACCCAAGGATCCAACCTTGCAGCTCCCTCAATCTACTCTGATTCGACACAACCGAGTGTAACTCATCCAAAACTCGACATCACGTCTACTCCAAACGTACCATGACAGGGAACATCACTCTCACGATCTTTAGGTCCACGACCAACCAATGGAATATCCTCACACGGTTCTCAGCGCCGGTCTAGACTGGTCCCGAGTCTATCAACTCCGCTATCTCCAGCTCCTCTGTCCAAATCTCCAATCTGGAGCTACTCACCTTCTCCTCTTCCAAGGAGACATGAACCATGACTTTGCATCATCAGTCAGTGCCGAAATGTCGGAACCTCACTCTACATCTTCCACTTGTGGAGCACGTCGCTATCCCATAACACGTATATATACTCAGAAACTGATTGTATAACCTACAATCCATAAAGAGTCTTCCTCATGCCCCTCAACATTTCCGACACTTGGGAACAACTCCACTGATTGTTATAACATAACAGTATCCTCACTGCTCGCTCAAGATCCACCATACATACATGGTTCTTACCATAACTGAAATGCCTCATCGCACCACTTCCCGCAACCGTCATCCAAACTGCGTCAGGCAACATCCTTCCAAACCACACCCCATCCGAGAATTTCCAATTCTCCCCCACTTAAAGCACTAACTACTGTCTACCGGCGGCGAAGTTGGTATGCGACTCAATCGTCCCAATCCGAGACAACGAACTTCAAGGGATTCGAGTTCCCGCTGATGATTACGAATCTCTGGATCATGACCTTCCTCTATCTTGAATGCATCACCAGATACTACCCCTCTATAATTTCTCAATAATAACTTCTCACTATCATCTACTATGCTCTAATAACTTATGCAGGAAACAAACAACTCATAATAACATGAACAAGATATAGAAGGAAAAGACATACCGGCTGTCAGCTCTGGCGCTGTCCCGATCTCCTCGGCCACAAGCTGATAAGCACGCCCTGGAGCCTTCAGAGGCTCTGCTCGACCCTGACCCCCGTCAGTAAGTCTCAACGTGGCTGGTGCTAGGACCTGCACTGGCCTGACAGCCAAAAGAGGACACTGGGCCTTCATGTGGCCCACCTGATCACAATGATAACAAAGTCGGACTCCGGCAGCTGGAGCCTGCTGCCTGCAATCCCTGGCTATGTGGCCCTCCTTGCCACACTTGTGGCACCCAGAAGAAGATCGACAAACTCCATCATGTACCTTACCGCACTTCCCACAAGTGCGATTCCTCTGGCTTTCCTGACGATAATCAGCGGCCCTCATCCGTTTCGGCGCAGGCTGCGACTGCATCGGGGCCTGCCTCTGCTCCCTCAGCTGGAGCTCAATCTCTAGCTCGCGCCGCCTGGCGTCCTCCTGCAACTCCAACAAAGTATCACATCTCTACGTGGATACAAACTGTCTGATGTCCCTCTTGAGCATGCTCAGATACCGAGTCATCTGGGCCTGCTCCGAAGCAAACTCAGGGCAGAACATTGCTCTCTCCGTAAACATCCTGGTGATCTCCATCACCGACTCTGAATCCTGTCTAAGCTCCAAAAACTCTTGAGACAATCTCTCCCGCTCAACCCGCGGAACGTAACGGGTAATGAACATGTCTCGGAACTGATCCCAAGTAACCGCAGCCCGCTGCGCGTCAGAATATGATCATGTAGTCAACCTCCACCAATCCTTCGCCCCGAGCCTCAAAAGGTTCAGAGCACACCTCACCCTCTGCTCAGCAGGGCACGAACACGTGAAGAAACATCCCTCCACGTCCGACAACCATCTCATCGCAACAATGGGATCCTGAACTCCGTCAAAGGTAGGGGGCTTCGTATTATCGAAGTCCCGATACTGGAAGCCCCGACTGGCTCCTCCCCTTGCTGCTGTTACAGCCGCTGTAACTGCCGCAGCAGCCGTCTCAGTAAGAGCTGCATAACGATCATCAAAGTACTCCCTCATAGCGGACTTAATAGTCCCAAACAACTCCGGAATCTAACCCACAACAATCTCGACCACCTCCTCGCGGATGATCTCCCTAACCCGATCCTCTGTCAACATTGGCCCCTCCTGACCGATAATCTCAGGTGCCACTGGGGCCCCCTGATCACCCTGACCTGATCCCGATCCGGATCCAGTCACGACACGCCTCGTAACCACCATACTGAAAATAGAAGAGGAAAAATATCAGACAATCCGCCTAGGTAACCGGGGACCAACTCCCTTCTAAACCCTAGGAGTTGTGACTTCCTTGCTACGCGTATGGATCCTGTGCTTTCAGTAGTACGGGCCCATACTACCTTCCACACCTACCCATATTTGTCTCAAGTATCACCACAACACCCCAATAATATACATAACATAACGAATGCTCAATCCTCACTCCTAGAGGAATTCTAGATATCTCACGACTGACCTACCGGTCCCACACAACTCACCCATCCATGAAACTTCCACCAACCCTACAGCACTAGTGTATGCTAGCCATACATAACGTTGGACCCTATAGACTTTCGAATATCCAATCCTACCCTAAGCTCCCAATCAAACAAGAACAGAACATAAGGCCAAATCAAACATTCTCAGGCTATAAGATCTTAATTATGTATAACCGTGATGCATACACAAGTAACTACAGTAATGATGTCAATCTCATACAAGGAAAACCCTAGGCTAGCAGGCATCATGTAATCAGGCAATTCTATCATGCAATTCCTAAAGATCCCTAGCCTAGTACTAGCATGCTGTTCTAATAATATCACATAAACAAATAACTTGTATGGTATTTTGCGGTCTACTTACTCGCTCCGGCTGATCGTACCCTCTGCATCCTCCTTTACTTATTTTGAAACCATTTGAAAATCATTTTAAAATCCTTTCCTTGATTTGAGACTGGATTCACACGAGTGTTCCTCCAATTCACTCAAACCAAGGCTCTGATACCAACTTGTAACAAACATAAAATTCAAGCCAATTTAAAACATTTTAACCCATTCAAAAACCATTAAGTTTTTACAACTTGTTTTCAAAATAGTTTAAACATCAGAGTATCCCCAGAACCAAATCACAAAATCATGAAATATGAGGAGCGGTACGATCACGGATTTGCCTTGCCACGATCACCTGATGTACCTGAAACAATAAACTGAAAACTGTAAGCTCGAGAGCTTAGTGAGTTCCCCCAAAATACCCGTACACACATAACCATACACATACAACAATACACAGCATACTATGGGTCCAATCAACCGACAGGTTGGAATACCCCAGGCCCTCAACCGTCGGGTTGGAATGCCAACATACTACAAGTCCAATCATCCTTGGGATGGAATACTCTCGGCCCACAACCATCGGGTTGGAATGCCCACACACCTATACATACAATAACTACTATGGGTCCAATCATCCCTCGGGATGGAATACCCCAGGCCCTCAACCATCAGGTTGGAATGGCCACCTACTATGAGTCCAATCATCCTACCGGGATGGAATACTCTTGGCCCTCAACCATCGGGTTGGAATGCCCACCTACTATGCATACAATAACTACTATGGGTACAATCATCCCTCGAGATGGAATACCCCAGGCCCTCAACCATCAGGTTGGAATGCCCACCTACTATGAGTCCAATCATCCTACCAGGATGGAATAGTCCTGGCCCTCAACCATCGGGTTGGATTGCCCACATACTAGCAAACATGTGCACCTATCAAATAACCATATAGCAGTCTACAAGACAACATACTAGGGCCCTATCATCCTACCGGGATGGAATACCCTTTACTGCTGCTCAACACGTGCACATATAACAGGTAATCTCCTACCAGCATACAGACAGTCAGACCAACTACAGGTCACTAAGCATAGCCACATCCAATCTACCATAATACCGATCTAACAAAGCATACCATCATATAGCCATCCTATCTACCAGGATGCCAACTAACATATCACAGCAGTAACTAACTCAAATAACAAATCAAAGGGCCGGCCTTGGTGCCTTAGACCCTTGGGTATAGTGAGGATAACTCACCTTGCAACTGCCGAACCGAACCACGAAAGCACAATCCCGAAGCACTACCCCAAACTCCAACACCTATAGCCATCAATGATCCATTGACATAAATATCCAAATTACCATAATACCCTTGAAGGTCAAACTGGTCAAAGTCAAAGTCCTGACCAAGGTCAACTTTCCTGATTGACCCTACTCGCCGAGTCAACCCGCTGACTCGCTGAGTTCCCAACTTCAGAAAACTCTTATATCACAACTCAACTCGCCGAGTCACCCCATGACTCGTCGAGTCAACAATCTCTGAGTTCTATCATGTCCAACTCACTGAGTCACCCCTCAACTCACTGATCTGAACCTTAACCAGAGGAGGTTGGGGTCTTGCGTTCTGACTCGCCGAGTCCAAGAACATACTCGTCGAGTCCACGGCAATCTTCAACAGACTCGTCGAGTTGTTCCTCCAACTCGTCGAGTCCACGCCTATCTTCAACAGACTCACCGATTCCAAGAACAGACTCGTCGAGTCTCTTCAGTCCTTTATTATACAGAGGCTTTTCAAGTCATGCAGGGGCTCCAAACTATAGATCCACTCTTCTAGGACATGATTCTCACGTAAAGTTGCAAACTTTACGTGGAAACAAGGAGCTATAAGCCCAAATCACTCTAGGCTAAGGTTTAAGACAAGGATGCTTAACCAACAAACCAAGGGCTGATACTTTGTGAGTTTCTGGACCAAGACAAGTCTAGATCTGAAGTTGCAACCTCAGATCTAGACCCCTAACCCGAAATAGATCCTTAACATGCCAAAATGGCCCCAAATCTCATTCTTGAATAGATATAAATGCAATAGAGTCAAGGTAGCAGCTTTTTCCCTCCAAAATGTGCCCAAGCTGAAGTAGATTCTGGATCTACACCAATCCCTTGATGCTAGCCTCTTGATCTTCAAGCTTCCTTCTCAATATTCCTCCTCCAAAGCTCAAATCTCTTTAACATTGGAAGCTCACACGATTTTTAGGGTTTACTGACTCTCAAGGGAAATAAGGAGGCTGAAGGGAGGACATATGGTCCTTTAAATAGGGTGCAACCCTTAAGATTAGGGTTTTCTCTTTTCAGCACCAACTCGTCGAGTCTAGCTGCCGACTCGGCAAGTTGTATTCTTAACTCGCGACCAGAACCCGCTCCGACTCGCGACCAGAACCCGCTCCGACTCGCGACCAGAACCCGCTCCGACTCGCGTAGGGAAATAAGGAGGCTGAAGGGAGGACATATGGTCACTTAACTCGCGACCAGAACCCGCTCCGACTCGACGAGTAAGCGTACCTACTCGTCGAGTACCTTCTTCAATTTACACTTAAGTCCTTCAATCATACTTCTAAATTTTGGGATGTTACAATACTAGTCAAGAGAATACTAGATCAAGTACATAGAGTTAGAATACTATAGGAGTATTCTATGATACTATAACACGATAACAAGTTTAAAACATACCAAGTTCATTAGATTAAAATACTATAGGAGTATTTTAGGCACTATACAAATAACTTATGTGATAACTTAAAAGACCCTTACAGATAGGTCTATAATCTTGCAATGTATACTCCCAAGGTTATATATAATTGAGATTTTATAGACTTAGAATTTGTGATCTACGCTTCACTACCTGTTCCTTGTTTGGTTGTGGTTTTGGAGTAGGATCACTTATTTGAAGGTCTATCTCATCTTGAATTATATACAACTTATATACATTGTGCAATTATAGGAGGACTCTGTAAGGATCACCCCATAATGTTTCACTTAAATCTCATAGATTCTTTAGTCACTTCCATTCTTGCACGACAAACCCAGATAGATGTAACCACTTCCTCATAGTAGACAACAGAAGAGTCAAGGCGGAACAAGAACAAGTTCATGAGAAGTCTTCGAGGAAGGATCAGCCGAAGTAACCAAAACGTCTTATGCGTCACACTAATAAATAATAATCTTGTTTAACTTAATGAGTTAGTGGAAACACTGCTCACATTATGTGTTAGGATTATTTTCTTACATGCAGCTAGTAACAGTTATTCAGGTAACAGATATTTATTCAAGGATAGCCATTCCAAATTCATAAAGTTTATTAGGTATAGACTTGTTTATGAATTGTTTCCAGAACCCTGTGGAAGTCAGGACCCGATACACTCGGAACTAGGATGACCTTGTCTTTTCAGCTTTCGACTTATGTCCACTGCCTTAGACTTATTCCATCTCATCTTTGTATTCTTTTAGCAAAGATGCCTCCTCGCAGATCAAACAGACGCACTACTCCGATAACTCCAACTCCAACTCCGCAATTCAATCTTGCTGCTCTACAAGCAGTGATATCCTCCGCAGTGGCAACTGCTCTAGATCACTTCGGCGAAAGTGGTACCTTCGGATCTGGTAGCGGTACCCACTTAACCAACCCCAGAGTTACTCACGAACACCCAATGGAGTGTTCGTATAAGGAATTCATGAACTACAAACCCAATTCCTTCGACGGAAATGGTGGAGTCATTGCTTTGATGCGATGGTTCGAGAAAACAGATTCGGTCTTCGAAATCTGTTCGTGCCCAGAAGGGAGCAACGTAAAGTTTGCTGCATGCACCTTCTCTGACAGAGCCCTAACATGGTGGAACAGCCATGTTAAGTCACTGACCCTATCGGTGGCTAACTCAATAGGTTGGGAGAACCTAACAGAGTTAATGCTGGAAGAATACTGCCCGAGGGACGAGGTTCAAAAGCTGGAACAAGAACTATGGGAGCTCGCGATGGTCGGCTCAGACATAGTGGCCTACACTGACCGGTTCAGCGATCTAGCAGCACTATGCCCCGGGATGGTTACCCCGGAGAGCAAGAAGATAGAAAGATACATCTGGGGTCTAACTGCCCCGATCCAAGGAGATGTGTTGTCTTCTAACCCAGCCACATTCGATAGTGCTAAACGCCTGGCTCAGCGGCTCATCGACCACGGAGTCCGCCATGGCATAGAAGTCCTCGTTCCCGAGCCATCAAAGGGAGAGGACAATAAACATAAGTCGGGGAACAAGAGGAAGAAGAAGCGAACAACACAGGAACCCCCGCAGGAGGAACAAACGAGCATTATGTACGCCGCCACAACACCTGCTACTCCAGCAGCTGCCAATCGATATGCTGGAACGCTCCCGAAGTGTGGAAAGTGCAACTATCACCACACCGGAGTATGTCGGGAAATGCAGTGTCTGAACTGCCACAGAAAGGGACACACAGTTCGTTTCTGCAGGGCACCGGCTCAACCGATCTCCCAAGTCCCCGGGGTTGTAGAGAACCAAGCCTGCTATGGGTGTGGTGAGACTGGACACTACCAGAGGGACTACCGATAACAAAGAAATTAGGAGCGGATGGTCGAATTCTGATGATCACCGCAGGAGAATCAACCCCGGAGTCGTCAACGAGCAGCGGTACGTCTTCGATCTATGAATTACTTTAAAAAAATTAATTTATATTTATATAAGATTAAAACTTGGGGAGAACACTTAAAAGTAATTATAATAACTCACTTATAGAAATAAGTCACAATATTCAAGAGAACTAAAAGATCCGTTCAGAGAAGCTATGATGGCTTAATATGTACATTAGAGTTGTACATAGCTAAGATTTTGCAGACTTAGAGTGAGTGACTCCGCCTTAATTCATGTTCCTTGTTTGATTGAGGATTTGAGGCAGAGTTACTCAGTCGACTGTCCAATTCATCTTAATTATTCATAACTTGTATATTCCAGGTGATCGTAGTGGTGCCAATGAGGATCGTAGTATAAAGTATCGACACTAGTTATCAAAGCACTTTCATTGTATGTACTCGCTCATCGCGGTACGATATGTAGAAGTGTTAACATCAAGGGGAAAATAGAAAGCACTTGAACATTTACAAAGAGTACATTTTCGAGCACACTAGGGAGGTACATAATCATATAACAGACGTTTCTTTCAAATCGGCCAAACTTTGTTCAGTAGAGAGTCCGTTTCTATCGATGCGACCGTCAAATTCACCATACTAAGTTCATATGATTCTATCGTTGCGACCGTCAAATTCACGAAACCTTCGTCATTCATAACGACAGTCCGACCAAAACCTCGGTTTTGTCTTTCGAATTCTAAACCCCGAAGCACTCGTGCGAAGAGTACTTTGTCCTCCGAAGCCTTGTCGCCATATGTTCAACAGACTTTTCCGAAACACCACTTGTTCAGCAGACCAAGTTCAAGCACAGAGGCTAAGGACGAATACAGCCCACCTATCACTATTCGGTGTATACGCGAGGGTGGTATATGATTACGATTATGCAGATCTAGTATGTGTGTTTCCGCCCTATCTCATGTTCCTTGTTTGGTTGTGGACCTGGGGCAGAATCGCACATCCGACCGTCTTACTAATCCTAACTATATACGACTTGTATACACGAGGTAATGACAGATGGACCAAGTATGAATTCTATCATGAACAGTAAGGCAAAGTGCCAGGTCTACGAGTGGGTATTCTGCCAATCAGAGGAGCACAACCCCAGTAGTACTACCAAGAAAGCTAATTTTGGGACGAAATTCCATCTGACGGGGAGATGATGTGACAACCCAAAAAATTATTGCCTTCTAGCCTTGTTAAGGGTCATTCTATTGGGTTTTAAGCCAAGTACACTTAAGGAATGAGTGGTAGAATGTACCTGCTAGAGTCACTGTGCAACATTCAAGCCTTAAGACCACTAAAAAGGAGTTCACGGCCAAAGCACATGAGTTTACGGCCATAAAGTCATGGTTGGCCGTAAACTCCCCTATAAGTCTCCATTCCTTCACTTTTCCTTCATTCTTACACTTTCACCTGAAGAACACTTGAGTTCTCTCTCAAGTATCATCGAGATTTTCATTCCCGATCTTCAAAAAGTAAGTGATTCTTCCCTCTAGTTGTTGATTATCCTTCTTACTCATGAATCACCCTTTGATTTCATCCATGGAAATCGACTTTTTGCTAGATCTTCATCTTTCACAAAGAACACCAAGAACACACACTTGTTCTTGGTGGCCGTAAACTCATCTAAGGCCCTCAAAAGTGTGAGTTTTCCATCTATCATCTAGTTAGGCATGTTATTCACTAGATCATAGTCGTGAAACAACAATCTAGGCATATTTAGCAAGAGTTTACGGCCAGGAGAAATCTCCCTTGGCCGTAAACCCTAATTATGGCAAAGTTTTGAGCCCTAAACACTTCTAGACACTAGCTATCCTTTGAGACACATGAACCTTTGAGAACCCTTCCCTATAAGACCCAAAAAGACACCATTTGGATAGTTTACGGCCATACACTTTTAGTGTGGCCGTAAACACCTCAACACCTCCTAAAAGGTTAGTTTTGCTCACCCTCTTGTAAGAGCAATAGTCCCTCAAGCTTCCTTACCATTCAAACACCCTCTTATGCACCTTTTACCATGAGTTTACGGCCCAAAGCTCCATGGCCGTAAACACCATTCGGTGGCCATAAACATCCCTTTGATGGATCACATGTGATTCCATCACTTAGTCCAAGTCCCTAAGGGTGTTTCCTTTCATATAGTTGCTTATAAACACTATATTCATGCAAATACATGCCATATATGTCATTTAGGACTCGTTTGTGTCTCGGGACTTCATTCGTGGAACTTCTCATCCTTACGCATATTTGTTTGAATCACCCACATAAGGTGAGTTCATACACCTATAATGAATCTTTTAACTGTTTTAAATGCTTTTAAGGGGGGGAATACAAGTTGAACACAATGTTAATTGTGTAAATCTTTTTTTATAAACATCTTTCAAAAGATTGCTTATGTCTTTTATAAGTGATCAAAACATTTCAAAAACTCTTTTAAACTTATGTTACTTTATAGTTTAACAACACTCCGTTTTAAAGTAGTACAATGAGTCTTTTCAATAACAGTTTAAGTGAAATACTAGTAAACTATAAGGGGTATAATTTAGAGGTTCAGTTCATACTAGATGCTAGAACATACTATAAAGAGAATCAGGGAGGTAGATACAATACATCAGAGAGACATACTATACACTATACATGATAACAGAACGAACACACTAAGAATCTATAACAGAACGAACATGAAAGAACCCCTTTCTAAACTTTCATATTTTTGAAAGACCCAAACTTTCATACTTGACAATTGTTACTCCAAAAACATGCTACTTGCATATTCATAAAAACAATATTTTACATTGATAACTTGTTTACATAAGACTAGATACAAACTGACTACTACAAATTTTTATATGTTACATAACTTCCCAGGATACTATAAGTTATACATACATGATTACTATATAAAATAGTTTCAAACTATTCAAAATCTTCTATCAGTATATAACTATATTGGTTACTTATTGCCTGTAATTGTTAAACATTGAGAGGGGTAAGCGGAGACGCTTAGTGAGTTCAATAATAGATACAATATAATGTTATTCCATATATACTTCTATATGGCAGAAGCAAAGAGGATCAAGAAACAACAAAGGCATATGTGAATCATGTGACAAACTTTCCATATCAATCAATGATTTGATACGAAGATATACGATCAATAAAGCTTCGGCCCAAATGGCACGGAAGACATACACTTTCTGATTTAAACATTTCGGTAGATTTCAGGCTTATAGCCCTGTCTAACCACCTGCCAATGCCATAGAATAAAAGTCATTCTCTTACAGAGACATGCTCTACATGGCCAGAGGCTACGTACCAGTACCACGGTGAATCTAAGTCCTTTCACTGATCACATGGTCAAAGGTATAGCTTTGCTATCATAAATAGCAGGAATAAAATAACAGGGGAAAATAACCCGGAATAATAACACTGAAAAGCACATAGCACATATAACACATAACATACAATTGTTCCTATATATTGAACTCACCGTGAAATAACCGGGGGTTAAAATAGTAATTTGGGCAGCACATCGTTACTATAATTAGCTTTCTTCGTTGAAAACCGGGAGTTTTCTTGAAAACCGGGCCCTACGAGGGTTGGCTTTAAAACCGAAAAGATAAATTTTTCGGGCTTCTCGGCAACTTCGGGGCGTGTTTCGGGCGTTGGAAATAATCCCGGAGCTTCGGGGGAAGTGGAAGTAGAAGAAATATAAGTTTAGGGGTGAAAAAGACACATTTTCTAACATTTACCCGGGAGGTCTCGCACCCCTTATATAGGGCCGAGGTTCGGATCCGAAGCGAGAGGGAGAGGGCAGGTGGCTGCGAGGCTGCGAGGCTTGGTACACGTGACAGAAGGGCGAGGCTCGGATGCGAGGGTCGGAACAGCAGGCGCGTTTCGGACTTGACACAGAGGTGGCACGCGTCGGAAGGCCATTGGACCTCGCATCTCTTGGTTCTCCGGCTCGGACACGCGTCTGCATGCGAGAAGGGCGACGTGGCCGAAGCTGAGTCCTGCGATTCTTCTCGGTTTTCAAGGATTTCTCGATTTTTGAGCCCTAAACTTCTAAAATCCATAACTTTCGCATACGAGCTCCGTTTGTGACGTTCTTTATATGCACGCGTAGGAAAAATTACGCTCTACAACTTTCGTTTAGACTTCGTCGGATAATTTTGAATTTATTTTAATATTATTATTTTTAACAGACCGGGATTGGTAAATCCATTAAAAATTCATAACTTCTTCATCCGACATCCGTTTTCGTCAGACTTTTTACCGTTGTACTGCTATTGACGAGACCTTCGATTCTCGTTTAGGTTGTGTCGGCTAAAAATCACTCGATCTAAAATTCGAGTTTTTAGCTGTTTACTGCTAAGCTGAAACTTAGAAAAATCATAACTTCCTCATACGAAGTCAGATTTTGGCGTTCTTTTTATCAAAATTCTCGGTTTAACGAATACTACGTCTTTCATTTAGATCACTGTTAGGTTAAAAGTGTTGCGTCATGGGCTCGGTCCTTAGCCCGGTTTTGCTATCCAGTTTGGGCCTGTCCAACTGTGATTGTTTTGTTTAGGGTTTAGTATTTAAGGTGCATGCATGCAGCCTTAGAAGGCAGAGCTTTGATTATTATTGTTTTGATTTGTACTACAAAACCCTAGTTCGCCTCTACAGTGGAAGTTCTTGGTCGAGCGCTGCTGAGGCGTGACTACGTTTGAATCATTCAGCATTATTTGATTCCATATTGTGTTCTCTGTGTTCTTTTAATTTTATTGTTTAATCTGTTGAAGATCTAATCGATCTAAGAGTTTTTGAACTCACAATTGGTATCAGAGCAGGAGACTGCGTAATTCATACACATCTCTTCTGTTGAAGAAGATCTTAGGGTTTTCCGCTTAGATTGATATTAATAGAGCCGTCATCTGCTATTGACGTGGCTCTTTGGATATTTGATCTTACCCTAACGTTATTTACAAGTCTGATCTTAAGCAGGTTTAAACAAGCATCAACACATCCATGGACGATTCTCAGTCAAATCCGATCAACATCTCAAACAGCATCGGATCGACGACAAGGATTCCTATTTTATACACTCAAGATTATGAGGTCTGGGCAAATCACTTCGAAGACTACGTGATTGGCTCAGAAGATAATGGATACTTAATCTGGGAGGCGATCACTGTTGGTCCATTCGTTCATGCAAGTACTTCAAGAGTTGTTAAAACTCAAAAGGAATATAATCAACTTATCGGTGACGTGAAAGATATACCTCAAGACGAGAAGGAAAAGTTTCAATGCAACATCAAAGCTTTAAGGATGATAAGGTTTGCATTACAATCAGACACATTTCGGCTGGTAAGCTCATGCACGACAACAAAGGAAATATGGGTCAGGTTGAAGGAATTGTACTCTACGGATGAAGATCTTGAGCACTCTATCCAAACAATATTGCTCTCAAAATTTGGAGATTTTAAGCAAAAGCCTGAAGAGAAGCTCGTTCAATCCTTCGATCGCTTCAATCATCTCTTAAGCAAGATGATTAAGCATGGGATTGAGAGGAAGGTCATTGAACAAAAGGTAACATTCATGAATGGCCTTAGATCAGAATGGATGGCTGTGGTGTCAACATTGAAGGCACATGAACATTTCAAAAGTTATTCTCTTGCAAAATTTGTGGGGATACTTAAGTCACATGAGACCGCCATGACTAAAGAATCTAATGTGGTTTCTGGCATGGGTTTGTTGGCTCTAATCTCCAAAGGTAAGAATGCTGCTGAGGAAGAGGAAGATTTAGATCTCTCTGAATATGATCTAACAAGCGAAGAGTATTCTCTGATGGTGTCAAATCCCAAAAAGTTCATCAAGAGAAGATTTCCAACAAACAAAAACCAAAACTAGCAAGGCAGTTACAACGCTGAGAAAGCAAAGGAGGAACTGAAAAGTGTTTCCCAGTCGGAAGAATCAAAGAAGTAACAGAAACTTGGAGGTGACTCGGGCTTTACTTGTCACTACTGTGGAGGTAAAAATCACTTCGCTAAAGACTGCATGCTAAGAAAGATGTCTGAGAAGAACGAAGATGAGGACGAGGAAGCGAACCTCACAAGGCATTTGAAGGAAATCAGGAAGAAGAAAGCAGGATCTAACAACACCATGAATGCTCTTATTGTACAGGGAAATGTAGTCGATGATGAATTTGGAGGCGTTGAAATTTGGTCGACTGATTCAGAGGACGAGGAAGTGAGGAAGCCGACTCATGGCAAGGATCTTTTGGTAAAGGAAGAGGACACTGCAGGAAGGTGTTTGATGGTGACGTCTGGTGTGTCACACATGCGAGGGTATACCACTGATGGAGGAAATGATGGAGAGAAGGAGAGAGAAGACCATTGTTTCGAAGCAAAGCATGTCAGTCAGCAGATCAACGATTGCGACGAGTTAATCCAGAAGGTACAATCTATTCTTATCTCTCTAAAAATTCCAATCACTGACTACGAAAATGAACTCAATGGATTAAAATCTAAATTTTCTAGTTTAAGTGGAAGTTTAACTCAAACTCACGTCACAAACTCTAACCTAACTGATCAAATCAGCAGGGTGTCATCAAAGAGTGAGGAGAGGCGAATGTGGATTGAGCAGAAGGAGAAGGAGTTGATTAGGTCTAGGGATGAAACAATTTATTTGCAAAGAGATAATTTGAAGCTTTTAAAACAACGAAATGTGTTTTGTTTAATTGCTAAGCGGTTATATTCCAATATTACTCAATTGCATCTTGATTGTGAAATAGGCAAGAAGATACATCGTATGATTTTACCCTTCCTTGAGTTGAAGGAGGATGAAATCGATGCCGACGCATATGACTGTGAAAACGTTGTTTCTTCTGAGGATATTTCCCCTGCCTACAGAATTGGTCTTGACAAAATAGAGTCCTTTATAAAGTCCAAAGACCATAAGGACATGCTCAAAAATTTGTTGGATGAAAATGACAAATTGAAAATCCAAACTGAAACCGTACAGAAATTTGACTTGTTGAATGCTAAGTTGAGTTCAGAAAATAAAATTGTTGTTGAAAATATTTCTGAATTCGATGAGGATGATGATATGAGTGACATTTATGTGGATGACGTGGTTGATTGTTCAGAATTTGTCAAAAGCGAACCTGAAAGTAACAAAAATCTTATTTCTGAAAATTCGGTTGAGTTTGCTCGTTTATCCAATGACAAGACCAAAGTCCTTAAAGAAAAGGTCGTAGTGTATCAAAAGGTCCAAACTACTCCAAATCAGGTTTACAAAGTTAATGGAGTCACTCTGCAACAAACAGCCGAACTGACGGCAATAGTAGCAGAAGATAATGTTGAAGGCTGTGATGAATTTTTCTGGTCAGCACCCATTGATAACGCTGATGAAACAGTAGGTCTGTCACAAAAAACTTCGTGGAGAGTGAAAGGAAGATATGTAGCCGAACCACTTAATGATCCTACTCGTTTTGATGAGCCCAGCACAAGTGGTACCAAAATGCCTTCAGATGAACAAGTGGTTGTCTCCAGCAAATCCTATTCACCAAAGAACAATGCTAATGTTCAAAAATCTGAGAAAACGGCTAACATTCATCTGAATCCAAAACAGGTAAAAGAAAGAAAGCATCAAAGGAATGTAAGGTACAAGAAAAACCTTACTGAAAGGAAGCAGTTCTGGCAGTCTCAAAATCCCAACTACATTCGCTATGAAAAACCTGCTAAGCAAAAGGAGTTAGGAAAAGAAAATCCTAGCACTCACACTCATGGTGAAAACAACCGAAAGCAGAGTTTCGGTCCTCAACATCAAACTAACCGAAAGCAGAGTTTCGGTCGTCAATATCAAACCAACCGAAAGTAGAGTTTCGGTCCTCAACATCAGACAAACCGAAAACAGAGATTCGGTCCACCACAGGATGTCAACCGAACACAAGGCTTCGGTTCTCGAGATGAGAAAAACCGAAAGGGTGGTTTCGGTTCCAGAATGAGCAGTGAGCAGAAACGAAAGGAAAGCAATTTTTACTCTCAATCACAATCGAGCAATATCCAAAAGGCTAACTCAGTTTCCAAATCTCATTTTCCTAGCTCTAACCTCCTCTCACAAAATGATCAAAAAGGAAAAGAAAAGCTTTGTCCAGCAAATTCAAAGGATTCGTCAACTAAGCCTAATGTTGATCGAAAGTATGCTAACGTAAATTACACATATTCGGCAACTCCACCTAAAAATAAAATCATAGTTTTCACCCTAAAAAGAAAAGATGAAACAATGCTAATAAAAAGAACCTTTTTAGTTGATGTTTCGCTTACAATTCCCTACTCTGTAAAAGACTCACAAGGACCCAAGAAACTTTGGGTTCCTAAATCTGCTTAAACTTTGTAGGTTATACGTGACGAGCAGTTTGACGATGAATGGTACATAGACAGTGGCTGCTCGCGTCATATGACAGGAAGAAGGGAAGAACTGAGGGAGTTTCGGTCCCTTACAAATGGTGGAAGTGTCAAGTATGGTAACAACTCTTATGGCACGATCAAAGGTTATGGTATGATTAACAACGGCGAGTTCTCGATAAGAAAAGTGGCGTATGTTGAGGGTTTGCAACACAACCTAATTAGCGTTTCTCAACTGGTGGTTGGTACTGGGCTAAAAGTGTCATTCGATGACGAGGGATCAGAGATTACTGAAAAGAAGTCAAACAATGTTTTGCTGAAATCAAAGCGAAAAGGAGAGATGTACCCTTTGAATCTCAATCCCATACGGGGAAAACCAGCTATCTGCTTGCTGTCAAAGGCTCAATCAAACGAAAGCTGGCTTTGGCACCGTAGAATCTCCCATTTGAATTTCAAAGACATCAACAAATTGGTGCTTGGGGATCATGTTCGGGGTCTTCCTGTTCTGAAATTCGATAAAGAACACTTGTGTGCTGCATGTGAAATGGGGAAGCAAAGTCGACAGAGTCATCCTTCTCGGGTCAACACAAAAATAATTAAACCGCTTGAATTGCTTCATATTGATTTGTGTGGTCCATCTTCAATCGAAAGTGTTGGTGGAAACAAGTATATACTTATCATTGTAGATGACTTCTCACGATTTACATGGGTATTCTTCTCAAAACAGAAATCAGAGGCTACTCCTAAACTAAATCTCTTCATCAAACAGGTCGAAGTCCAGCTGAGAAAGGTTGTCCGTAACATAAGAAGTGACAATGGGTTGGAGTTTAAGAACAAAGAATTCGAAGAGTTTCTTGCAGAGAAAGGGACAACTCACAACTTCTCGGCCCCATATACTCCACAACAGAACGGCATTGTCGAAAGGCGAAACCGATCTCTGAGTGAAGCAGCCCGAACAATGTTGAGCTTCACTTCACTACCTCTGTATTTCTGGGCTGATGCCATCGCGGCTGCATGCTTTACACAGAATAGATCTTATCTCAACAAACGTTTTTCGATCACTCCTTATGAGATCTTAAACAACCGAAATCCAAATGTCAAGTTCTTTCATGTGTTCGGTTCAAGGTGCTTCATCTTTAATTCAAAGGAGCACCGAAATAAGTTTGATGTAAAAGCAGATGAGGGAATCTTTCTAGGTTATTCCTTCACCTCCAAAGCATATAGGGTTCTCAACAAACGATCAAAGAAAATCGAGGAGACCTATTATGTTACCTTCGACGATAACTACGTCAAGAGGCTCAAAACCACCGAAGGTTCTGTGGAGGATATATTTCCAACTTCTGGTCAAGTTACAATACCCATTTCGAACCTATTTGAACAATACATGTTGTTGTTTGATGAGCCCGAAAAAGCTATTCTCTCTGAATCCAAAGCGGCAGACAACAAGGTAGACAACTTGAAAAAGATAACCGATGATGCTGCAGCGAATATGGAAGAAGAACAACCTGGGGAATCCAACAGGCCAGACACGCGAGAACCTCAAAAAGATTTCTCTCAAGCTCAGGGGGAGTGTTCGTCAGATCTTCCCAACCAAGATCCAACATTCGAGGGGGAGAAATCTACAACCGAAAGTCAAGTCCAAATGGAACATTCTGATCCTGAAACTGAGGAAGTCTCATCTTTCGAAGTGAAAGATTCTAATCTTGCAACAGAGGATGTATCATCGTTCGAGGGGGAGAATATGAACATTAACGATGATGACACTCAGTCGGAGTTTGAAGTAGAAGTGAACGCTGAACTGGATCCTTCGTTTGATCCTAATTATCCTCCACTCATCAAATGGACCAAAGATCATCCCCAATCACAAGTCATTGGTGATTCCACAGAAAAAGTTCTTACACGATCTCAATTAAAAGAGAAACGAACAGTACTCTTTTCAAAAGTAGAATTTTGTATGTTCAATTCTTTCATCTCAAAATTCGAACCGAAGACAGTCAAGACTGCACTTGATCATTCTGATTGGGTACAGGCAATGCAGGACGAACTTCATGAATTCTAACGAAATAAAGTGTGGAGACTGATTCCAACACCAAAGGATGCTTCTGTGGTTGGATTAAAATGGGTGTTCAGAAATAAGATGGACAAGGAAGGGAATGTGATACGAAACAAGGCAAGGTTGGTTGTCAAAGGCTATTATCAAGAAGAAGGGATAGATTATGAATAGACCTTCGCTCTAGTGGCAAGGCTAGAATCGGTTCGCATTTTTCTTGCCTATGTTGCACACAAAAACTTTGAAGTCTTTCAAATGGATGTAAAGTGTGCCTTCTTAAATGGAGAACTGGAAGAAACTATGTATGTAGAGCAACCTCCAGGCTTTGTGAACGAAAACTATCCAGATCACTGCTACATTCTGGACAAGGCGGTCTATGGTCTCAAGCAAGCTCCACGGGCCTGGTATGAAACTCTAACAAGATTTTTGAAAATGTCCAAATTTAAACAAGGTTCGGTTGACCCAACCTTCTTTCGTAAGAAAGAGGGTAACCACCTAATGATCGTTCAAATTTACGTTGATGACATCATCTTCGGCTCCACAAATCCAAGCTTAACTGCTGAGTTCCGGAAGCTGATGGAAACTAAATTTGAAATGAGCTCAATGGGTCCTATTAACTTTTTCCTTGGTCTAAATATAAGACAGGGACCTGAAGGCATTTTCATTAATCAAGAGGCTTACACGAAGACATTGCTTGCCAAGTTTGGAATGATGGGAGATTCGAAAGTGAAGATTCCTATGGCGTTCGGCACAAAGCTGACACCTTCCCTCGACAAACCGGCCGCTGCCATGACTCTTTATCGTCAGATGATTGGGTCTCTCATGTATATAACTGCTAGTCGGCCAGATATAATGTTCTCTGTTTGTTATTGTGCCAGGTTTCAAGCAAATCCACGCGAACCTCATCTATTGGCAGTAAAGAACATCTTTCGGTATCTAAAACGGACTACGTCTCTCGGGTTGTGGTACCCAGCCAAATCAGGGTTCTTTGTTCAAGCATTTTCAGATGCTAATCTTGGAGGATGTGGACTCGACCGGAAGAGTACCACTGGAGGATGTCAATTTCTGGATGGCAAACTCGTAAGCTGGAAATCGAAGAAACAAACATGTGTATCTCTCACCACTGCCGAAGCAGAATACATTGCCGCAGCATCATGCACATCTCAGGTCATCTGGATACAAAGTCAACTTCATGACTTCGGCCTGAATATGAAGAAAATCCCTCTATATTGTGATTCTGAAAGCGCAATTATGATTTGTCACAACCCAGTGCAACACTCAAAGACTAAACACATAGCACTGAGGTATCATTTTATCAAAGATCATGTGGAAGATTGTAACGTTGAAATTCATTTTGTAAGAACCACTGATCAGTTGGCTGACATCTTCACTAAGGCCTTGCCTGAAGCAAGTTTTAATAAAATACTACAAGGCTTAGGAATGATGGAAGCTGAATCCGTACCAAAATCTCCAACATTTCAATAAAAGTTAGAAGCGAAATAGAGCGAACGTTCGGTCCATTTCGGGTTTGGTCCATTTCTGGGAACCGAAATACCCCGAACGCTCGGTCCATTTCGGGTTCGGTTTCACCGGGCTCGTTTCGCCTCTAATTTCTATCTTATGGTTTCGGTTGTATAGTATGTATACTCTTTTCCAGCAACTTCCTTTATGCATTTCTTCTATGTTTTATAAAATTCAAAAATATTTTCTTTCTGTTTTTAATTCTTTTTCAGTATATTTTATAAAATCCAAAAATATTCTCTTTCGTTTCTCTATGTACAAGAATATCTCTCGCTAGTGTAGCTGGGGTAGGTATCAATCTCAAACTATGTACTAGCTAAGTGTCCCTAGAAGCATGTTGTTGTATGTTAACCAATGCCTCGAACGATTTTGAGTAAAGCCTTAATGACTTGATACATACAAATCTTGTCTCACCAATCAGGCTGTCAAATTTACTCTAATCATGAGCTGCCTTACTCTTCTCTCATTGAGTCAAGAGTTTTCTGTTTTGTCAATCTTTTGTAACAGAGGCACATTTGGTTCTCTTACCCACCTTATTTTTCTCCATCCA
This sequence comes from Lactuca virosa, assembly GCF_052849685.1. Classification (NCBI taxonomy): domain Eukaryota; kingdom Viridiplantae; phylum Streptophyta; class Magnoliopsida; order Asterales; family Asteraceae; genus Lactuca; species Lactuca virosa. Next base: position 241,156,927 of record NC_136431.1, read on the forward strand.
TGTTCGCTTCACATTTTGTAACCCTTGAGGCTCTCAGCAATAACCACTGAGGTTTATGGTTAAACTCTTTCTATGTTGATGATCTTAGTTTCGTTCACCACGAATTAAGTGAAACCCAAAATCCAACTCCCATAATGAATTGACGGTGATCTCTTCAACGTTTTAACTATTATATGTTATCTTTTGAAATCTCCAACTTTCTTTTTGCGAGATCCTTATGAAATTGTTTCTCACCAAGACTCTTTCTTCCCAAAGGATCCAGTTTTTATTTTTTTTATGAGATTTCCTGTCCAAAACTTTTCATCAAGTCACTGAATATGTTTCCTATCTACTTCTTCAAACGGCTACATTGGCCTCACAAGTACTTCGTTACGTTTCGGTCTTATATCAAGTATCGAAATCATGAAATGAAGCGAAAGCCACCCTTTATAGATTTAATTAAAAAGATGCCTTTCAATGCTTCTTAACACGTACTTGATCGTTATTCAACGGGAAGCCACACAAGCACTTTGAAGTCTCTCTTGACTTTGAAGGAAGAGATTCATGCCCGGGATCAATAGCTTTATGTCTTAATAGACATCACAATTTCCCATAAAGACTTTGCTTTATTTCTTTCTCTTTTACACCCTTATGCACACACATTCTATATTCTTAAAGAGGTCTTGTTCAGTTCTTAACAAGTTAATGCAGATGGTTTCAAAATTAAAAGCGACGGTTTGGTGTAACATCTTTGAATTATAATGGTAATCGCATTTTATTGAAGACTCATCCGATGACTCAGCAGGAAGTTTAAATGCTTGACGATTTGAATTATGGATAAGATTCGAAGGCGCCAGAATTTGAATTGGTCAGCATGCGTCATCTCTACTTTATCGGGGTTGCAAGCTGTCAAAATCACGTCTTTTCAGCAGTTGTTTCCAAGATTTCAGCAATCATCACTTACGATTTTTCTCTCTCCAAGATCGTATATAAGGGCTAATTTCAGTGCGACTGTTCCTTATCACACTTCTATTCACTAGAGCAAAAACAGGCGATCAATTTCTCACTGTTCATCTTCTTCCTCAACAAGCTTCATCAATGGCAGAATCATCCTCAATTCAAGAAACTACTGCTCGTTCCACTCTTCTTGCATTCAAACCTAATTAGAACCTGCTGATCGATCTTTCCCCTTTACTCTACGATACGTACATGTATCAAGTGGTGGAATGACTGAAATATTCCCCACTCGCCAAAGCCCTAACCACAGTCGAAGTTGTTCCAATGTCCTGTCTCTCTCAAATTTATTCTTCTGCAATATATGACAAAGGGGCAGACAAAATTTTCTTCGATATTCTTAACCAAAAAGCCTCAATCTCCAAGAATCGTTTCTGCACTCTTCTAGGGATTGCATATGAAGACTCTATGGTTAATCCTGATTCTATCACCACAGGTCAACTCTTCTCGATGTTCTACAACATGGGTTACACTGAAACCCTAACCACTGTGACAAGGTTCAAAAAGTCCTGTCTTCCTCCTCAATGGAATGGCCTTTTTACTCTACTCTTCAAAGGGCTTTTTGAACGTAGTGTTGGTTCTGACGGTGCGAGTAAGTCCTTCATGAGTCTATTTTATGGTGTGTACCACGGTCTAAATCTAGATTATGGAATGGTTTTGTGGCTTCAACTGATTCAGAGCTTATCATCTTCTTCTCGCCACACCGAAATCTCTTGTGCTCGATTCTGGACTGTTATCACTCAGTGGATAATGGATCGTTTTCATGTTCCTATCATGGCAGACTCCATGCTTTCTTCCATTGCTACATTTCACACCACCAACATTATTGTTACTCATCCTTCAAAATTTGCTTTTGTTGGGTCCAATCCTAAGTCGATGTCTGCCTTTGTGCCTCCTTCAAGCAAGATCATTCAGGAATACAAGAAGCTTCCCTCCTGTGGTGCAAGGGAACTCACTGCTGACATGGTTAAATCAATCAAAGACGCAGACAAACCTGCCAAAAGAGGCAACAAGCCAGAAGTCAAAAAGGGAGATAAGGGGGGCCAAGTCTCAAAAGCTCAAACCCCTAGGAAGCGAAAGTCGGAGAAAGCAGCGCCGGCTCAGCCTAAGGCTAAGAAAGGCAAGAAACCTGCCCGCCGGCTAATACTCCAATCCTCAAGTGATTCTGATTCAGAGTATGTGCCTCCTAATCAATCAACAATTCCTCCTAGTGAATCTGACAGTGAACGCTCATAGGATGAAGGTTCGGTTCGTGGTGATACACCATCACGCTCGCCTACATCCGAGGTACCTTTTCGGTCCCAAGCTCCTTCTCCTCCCCTGTTTCTGTTCCTGTCTCCATCCCCCCGATTTTTCCTATCATTACATCTCAACCATCCTCTACTATTCCCATTCCTGCACCCATCTTCACTGAGTCTACTACTACCACCACTACTGGAGTTCGAACCAACTTATCTGATACGGGGGCTCGTTTTTCAGCACCCGAACCCTCGGTCACTACCGAACCCCTGTCACTACCGAACCTCCGGTAACTACCGAACGACCATCACCTACCCCATCTACCGAAACCAACACTGTTCTTGGAGGTGAGGACTTGGAGTTTGATTCCACTTACTTCAGTCCCTACCGTGTTCAGAGTGATGATGATGACGATGACCCTATTACCAAGCGCCATCTAAAGACGGTTACTGACAAACTCGATCAACTTCTTTCTTCCACGTCAACTGGTGCTTACTCTGAAGCTGCTCTAAAAGCATTATTTTCTTCTGTTGTCAAAGAGCATGATGCATCTCTCTCTGCCGCAGCAAAGGCCATTGATGCTTCCACTTCCCAATGTCAGAAGGCCTCGCTTGCTGTTGAGGCCTCAACAATAGAATGCAAAGATGCGACCGCAAAAGTCGAAAAACTAATTTCTGAAGCTCAGTTATTCCTCGATTCATTGCAGGCTGCTACTCAAAAGAACGCTCAGACTGTAAATGCTTCGGTTGAAAATCTCCAGCGTTCTCTTGAAACCGAACGGACTAATCTTGAAGCCGCTCGACAGGCCATTGAAGCTGCCAATGAAAATCTTCATGATAATGTCAAGGAGCGTCTGACTCAGCTGGAAGCCGAACTGGCTGTTGAAAATCGAATTATGGATGAGCTTGACAAACGAATTTCTCAGCTCAAAATTCAAAATCTTAAGCTTCGTTCTGCAACCACTGAGCTTAATGATTTAAAGTCTGAAAGAGAAGTGATTAGAAGCTCCGTGGGTGACGTTCATTCCATTCTGTTACATCTTCTTGACGCCCACGACTCTATTTTGACAATATCCATTAGACGCCATTTAGCTGAGAAACTCAGACCTGCGTTGGATATCCTAAGTCAGATAGAGGGTGTTTCGGTGACTTCTGTCCAGCCGAAACAAGGGGGAGAAAAGGAAAAGGAAAGGTCAATACTCAACCTCCTCCCGAACCCAAATCAACAGCTGCACCGAAGGTTAATGTAGCTTCGGTCAGCAAAAGGGAAAAGAAAAAGAAGAAAATTGGTGAAGATGATGATGATGATGATTTTGAAGATACCTTGGGTGAAAATCCCTCTAAGCCCTTTCAGAAATCAAAACCCACTGATAAGGAACTTGCAGAAAAGATTGAAAAGGAATCGGTTGAGTTGGAGAAGAAGCTAAAAGAAAAGGAGCTCTTGGATAAAAAGAAGTCCATTTTTCCAGAATGGACCATTGATTCGCTCCAGAGAGAAGCCATAGATGAACCGAGTACTCATTGGCTTGAACCTGTAATGTCATTCGGCCTTGAAAACTCGAAGGATGCTCAATTTGATATTCCAATCACTCGAAAGGCATTTATCTTTCATTGCTTCAACTCCACTGTTGCTATTCCCTCTCCGGACCCGAAGGTAGATCGGGATCTGTTGGAGTTTTATCTGGAATTCGCTCAACCACAGTACTTGACATGGAGCTTACAGAAGATTACTACTGTCAAGGTATTGAAGCCTTATTCAGCCGGGAAATTTGTCAACGTCAAATTTAAAGTAACCCGAGGCTCTGAAGGCTTGGTTCATAATTTTTCCTTGGCTGATCTACCGAACCTCAACCCTCATGACTGGATTCTCCTCAACAACATTCTGTTGTCCAATCCTCAGGAGTATCAGCCGATTATAGATCATATCAAGTGAATGCTTGTTTTCTACATTCATGAAGTAGCGAAAATGGATCAAGAAATCGCATCTGCCATTCACAAGCGACCAACGATCAAACCATCTGGAAGGACTGGCAATGTGAATGTTATGGTCAAGGGCAAAATCGACCCCCAATTTCATACAGTGATGTTTGTCAGGGGTAAAAATCACAAATGTCTTTTTGCTCTTTTTGATAAGCACCTATTCTCAACTGCTTGCTTGGAGCATATTTTGGAGATTATCCACAGGTGCAATCAGAATTCTGCAGCTGACAAGAAGTTGTTTACTGACATGCTACGATGGTATATTCAGTTTCGGCAGACACTTCTTGCTATAATTCATCGGCTGTTCAAAGTTGTGAAGACAGTGAAAGCTACTCAACAGAAATAATCTCTCGCCTCATTCGACGCAAAGGGGGAGATTGTTGGGTTAAATAGTGTTGCGTCATGGGCTCGGTCCTTAGCCCGGTTTTGCTATCCAGTTTGGGCCTGTCCAACTGTGATTGTTTTGTTTAGGGTTTAGTATTTAAGGTGCATGCATGCAGCCTTAGAAGGCAGAGCTTTGATTATTATTTTTTTGATTTGTACTACAAAACCCTAGTTCGCCTCTACAGTGGAAGTTCTTGGTCGAGCTCTGCTGAGGCGTGACTACGTTTGAATCATTCAGCATTATTTGATTCCATATTGTGTTCTCTGTGTTCTTTTAATTTTATTGTTTAATCTGTTGAAGATCTAATCGATCTAAGAGTTTTTCAACTCACAATCACTAAAGCTAAAAAGTAGTTTATCAAAAACTCACTTTTTACGTCATTCGGCGCCGTGCCGGTTTTGTCGCGGATCTTCGATTGGTCATAACTTCTTCGTTATAACTCGGATTTCGATGAGGTTTTCGCCTAAATGTTTCTAACGAGATTATCTACAACTTTCAATAATCAAATATTAATTATTTCAAATTTTATATTTTCGTTAAATTTCGATATTTTAACTTTTAATTGGATTCTCATAAGACTTCCAATATTTTCCGAGTGATTCTAAACATAGTTTTACTTCATTTCTTGTAAAAACTATCTGTTAGAACTCAATACTCAATATCACATAATATTTCATAATATTATTTACTTAAAACACGATTTCAAAACGTGTATGTTACAAATATCTCCTCCTTTTGAGAATTTCGTCCCCGAAATTACATCGATTAAAATAAATGGGGATATTTCGCTCTTAGCTCATTCTTATTCTCCCAAGTATAGTTCGGGCCTCGATGGTGTTTCCACTTGACAAGCACCAACTCTACTTCTTTATTATGTAGCTTAGTCGTTCTTTCGTTTACGATCTCTTTAGGCTCTTCTACATAAGTTAACTTATTATCCAGTTTCACTTCGGATAATGGAATTGCTTCATCATACATGCTTAAGCATTTGCGCAGATAAATCACATGAAAGACATCATGAATACCTGCCAAATCTTCAGGCAATTCCAAGCGGTATGCTTGTTTACCAATCCTCTGGAGGATTTTAAAAGGACCAACAAATCTAGGACTTAGATTTCCTTTCTTTCCAAATCGCATAAGACCTTTCCATGGGGATACCTTCAACATTACGAAATCACCCACCTGGAAATCTATTGGTCGCCTCCTCTTTTCCGTATAGGACTTTTGTCGATCCTGGGCGGCTTTCATTCTTTCTCGTACAATTTGAATCTTGTCGGTGGTGTCTTGAATCATTTCAGGGCCTCCAAGGATTTTCTGTCCTACATCACGCCAACATAATGGCGTATAACATTTGAAACCATATAATGCTTCATATGGTGGCATTTTGATTGAAGCGTGGTAACTGTTATTATACGATAATTCGACAAGAGGTAAGTATTTATCCCAGTTACCACCGAACTCCAAGACACATGCACGAAGCATATCTTCTACTGTTTGGATTGTTCTCTCCGTCTGACCGTCTGTCTGGGGATGATAAGCTGTGCTAAGAGCAACTCGAGATCCCAATTCACGTTGCATACTCGCCTAAAAGTGAGATGTGAAGCGAGTATCACGATCAGAAATGATCTTTAGTGGCACACCATGTCTTGCAACAATTTCATCCAAGTATACTTGTGCGTATTTCTCCATTGGAGCCGTTTCACGCATGGCAAGAAAATGAGCGCTTTTAGTCATGCGATCGACGATTACCCAAATGCTATCATGCTGTCTAGCAGTCTTTGGCAGTTTGGTAATAAAATCCATGGAAAGTTCTTCCCATTTCCATACGGCAGCACTAAGACTTTCTGGGGTTCCGTAAGGCTTTTGGTGCTCTGTTTTGACTTGTAAGCATACTAAGCATTTTTGTACATATCTTCCAATGTCTCTCTTTAATCCAGGACACCAATAATCAGCTCTTACATCATAGTACATTTTACTTGTACCAGGATGTATTGACAGTTTAGACTTATGGGCTTCATCTAAAATCTTCTTTCTTAATCCACCAATCTTTGGAATCCATAGCCGATTCTTGAATACCTTCAATCCTCGTGGATCATCAAGTAAAGCATCGGTATAATGTACCATCCCTTCTTACTTCACATTTTCTGGCTTTAGGGCCTCTACTTGCCATTTCTCTAGTTCATCTAGAATATTGAACTTTACTGTAGTGTGAGTAATAGCATAACACATACTATTACGATAAACCTTTCTGCTAAGTGCATCGGCAACTACATTAGCCTTTCCAGGAGGATACATGATTTCACTGTCATAGCCTTTGATCAGCTCCATGGCTCGTTGTTGTCTTATATTCAGAGTTTGCTGACTGAATATATACTTGAGACTTTTGTGGTCGGTAAACAATTGGCATTTTGTACCAAAAAGATAATGTCTCCAGAGTTTTAGGGCAAATACCACCGCAGCGAGTTCGAGATCATGGGTGGGATAATTCTTCTCATAATCTTTTAGTTGTCTCGAAGCATAGGCTATCACTTTACCACGTTGCATCAAGACACAACAGAGTCCCAATCTTGAAGCATCGCTATATACGGACAAATCATCATCACCTTCTGGAAGTGATAAGATTGGAGCATGAGTCAAAAGATCTTTCAGAGTTGAGAAAGCTTTTTCTTGGGCTTCACTCCATTCGAACTTCACTTCCTTTCGTGTAAGACTCGAGAGAGGTACGGCTATACGAGAAAAGTCTTTAATAAATCTCTGGTAATACCCCGCGAGACCCAAGAAACTACGAATTTCGGAAGCATTACGGGGCACTTCCCAATTCTGAATAGCTTCGATTTTGGTAGGATCTACGGATACACCGTCACCAGAAATAACATGGACGAGAAATTGAACTTGGCGAAGCCAAAATTCACATTTCAAGAATTTAGCATATAGTTTCTCCTTTCGAAGAAGTTCTAATACCGCACGAATATGTATGGCATGATCAGCTTCAGACTTGGAATAGATTAGAATATTGTCAATGAATACAATGACAGATTTATCGAGCATTGGGCGGCATACCCGATTTATCATATCCATGAATACAGCAGGAGCATTTGTCAAACCAAATGGCATGACAAGGAATTCATAATGTCCATATCAAGTACGAAAAGCAGTCTTCAGTACATCCTGCTCGTGTACTTTCAACTGATGATAGCCAGATCTCAAATCAATCTTTGAGAAATAGCTAACACCCTAAAGTTGATCAAATAAATCATCAATGTGAGGTAGTGGGTACTTGTTTTTGATAGTCACCTTATTTAGCGCACGATAATCAATGCACATTCGCATTGATCCGTCCTTCTTCTTGACAAACAATACCAGAGCACCCCAAGGAGAGGTACTCGGTCGAATGAAACCTTTGTCAAGTAGTTCCTGAAGTTGGATCATCATTTCTTTCATCTCAGCTGGCGCAAGACGATAAGGAGTCTTTGCAATCGGAGCAGCACCAGGCACAAGGTCAATTCGGAATTCTACTTGCCTGTCCGGAGGAAGTCCAGGCAATTCTTCAGGAAAAACATCTGGATATTCTTTAGCAATGGGAACATCATTCACCGTTTTCTTCTCCTCTTTTGAGACATCGACTGTGTAGGCCAGATAGATAGAACACCCTTTCGATATGAATTTACGAGCTTTGAGGAAAGATATTATTTTTAAGGTTCTTTGTTCACCGTAGACATAGATAGGATTCTCCTCTTCAATGGGAATACGTACTATCTTTTCATAGCACAAGAGTTCTGTGTGGTTCTTTGACAACCAATCCATGCCGAGAATAATGTCAAAGTTGGGCAATGAGATAGGAATCAGATTAGCAAGAAAATTGTAGTCTTCAACTTCTATGACACAATCCTTATAGACTTTATCAACAAGTAATGATATATTTCCCGCAGTATGTACGTGAAATGGTTGCGCGAGTGCATAGCAAGCAATTTGAAATGAATGCGCAAATTCATGAGACACAAAAGAATCTGAGGCACCAGAATCAAATAAGATGTGAGCAGGTCTAGAGTTAACAAGAAATGTACCCGTCACAACATTCGGGTCCTCGCGTGCCTCTTCTGTGGTGATCTGGAATGCACGACCCTTAGCTTTTGGAACCTCCTCCTTTTTAGTTGGAGTACCCTTTGATTGTTGAACAGGAGCCTGACTTCTCGCCGGTTGTTGAACAGAAGCTTGACTTCCCATCATCTGACTAGTAAGAGTAGGGCAAAAACGCTTCTTGTGGCCAGTAATACCACATGCATAACAAGTAACATCCTTCCTTAGGCAAGCTGGCTTTATGTGACCCGTTTCTCCACATCCATAACAGACAATGGTTTCCTTGTCTATTTTGCATTGGCCCGGATGATTCCTTCCACAAACGTGACATGAAGGCGATTGTATAGAAAAAGATTGCGATCTACCGCGTCCACGAGGGGCATTTTGAGTTTGCACTTGATTACCAGGTTCAGTCTGAACGGATTGAGCTGGTAGAAAAGAGGGAAAAGGAACAGTTCTTTCAGTACGTGGATGCTTCGGAACAGTAAAAGTGGCACCACGTATTTCTAAGTCATGCTCGCGTCTTCGAGCATACTCAACGGCTTTATCGAATGACAGTACTTCCCGATTGGCAACGAAATCGTGAATTTCGTGCCGTAGTCCCTCCATGAATAACTAAATTTTCTCGTCTTCGGTTGGAATATACTTTGTAGAGAACCTTGCTCTTTGATTAAACTCAGTTTCATACTCATTCACAGTCATTCCTCCCTGTTTAAGCTCGAGGAATTCCTTCTCCAATCTCCTCCTCATGTCTAGAGGACAATACTTCTCTAGAAAATGAGTTTTGAACATTTCCCAGGGTAAATTCTCCTGGTCAAACCCGTTGAGAGCTTCATATGTTGCTTCCCACCAGACCAAGGCTTCTCCGATGAGCATGGCAGAAGCATAATTAGCCTTGTCTTCATTATCGACATGAGAAATACGAAACACTTTCTCTGTGTTCTGGATCCAGGTAAGAACAACAATGGGATTAAGAACACCGCAAAATTCCGTAGCACCACTACTCTTGAAATCTTTGAACGAGGGACGCTTCACCTCCCCTTTTGAAGATTCTCCAGTGGCCTTTTCTTTTCCTTTATCACCATTCTTTTTGTGTTCTTCGAAAGTTTGTCGAATAATACCAGTAAGTTTACCTAAACATTCGCTCCTCATGAGGAGATACTGGAGTATTTACTTCATCAGGTTGAGGACCTACACCCACCTCAGGGGTATGGCTAGCCACTTGTTCAGCCATTGTTCTGCAATATGGAGTAACATTGTATTTTAGAATATATTAGGGTTTACCTAATACTCTACTTAAGTCTTTCCTAAAGTTTGTATCCATATACTTACAATGATTCAGTTCATATATTGAACTTCCAATAGTTTAAGTCTAAATACCAATCCGTGGAATTTAGTTCACTTAAACCACTGCTCTGATACCATGAGTGAAAGAACCCCTTTCTAAACTTTCATATTTCTGAAAGACCCAAACTTTCATACTTGACAATTGTTACTCCAAAAACATGCTACTTGCATATTCATAAAAACAATATTTTACATTAATAACTTGTTTACATAAGACTGGATACAAACTGACTACTACAAATTTTTATATGTTACATAACTTCCCAGGATACTATAAGTTATACATACATGATTACTATATACAATAGTTTCAAACTATTCAACATCTTCTATCAGTATATAACTATACTGGTTGCTTATTGCCTGCAATTGTTAAACATTGAGAGGGGTAAGCGGAGACGCTTAGTGAGTTTAATAATAGATACAATATAATGTTATGCCATATATACTTCAATATGGCAGAAGCAAAGAGGAACAAGAAACAACAAAGGCATATGTGAATCATGTGACAAACTTTCCATATCAATCAATGATTTGATACGAAGATATACGATCAATAAAGCTTCGGCCCAAATGGCACGTAAGACATACACTTTCTGATTTAAACATTTCGGTAGATTTCAGGCTTATAGCCCTGTCTAACCACCTGCCAATGCCATAGAATAAAAGTCATTCTCTTATGGAGACATGCTCTACATGGCCAGAGGCTACGTACCAGTACCACCATGAATCTAAGTCCTTTCACTGATCACATGGTCAAAGGTGTAGCTTTGCTATCATAAATAGCAGGAATAAAATAACACGGGAAAATAACCCGGAATAATAACACTGAAGAGCACATAGCACATATAACACATAACATACAATTATTCCTATATATTGAACTCACCGTGAAACAACCGGGGGTTAAAATAGTAATTTGGGCAGCACTTCGTTACTATAATTAGCTTTCTTCGTTGAAAACAGGGAGTTTTCTTGAAAACCGGGCCCTGCGAGGGTTGGGCTTCAAAACCGAAAAAATAAATTTTTTGGGCTTCTCGGCAACTTTGGGGCGTGTTTCGGGCGTTGGAAATAATCCTGGGGCTTCGGGGGAAGTGGAAGTAGAAGAAATGTAAGTTTAGGGGTGAAAAAGACACATTTTCTAACATTTACCCGGGAGGTCTCGCACCCCTTATATAGAGTCGAGGTTCGGATCCGAAGCAAGAGGGAGAGGGCAGGTGGCTGCGAGGCTTGGTACACGCGGCAGAAGGGCGAGGCTCGGATGCGAGGGTCGGAACAGCAGGCGCGTTTCGGACTTAACACGGAGGTGGCACGCGTCGGAAGGCCATTGGACCTCGCATCGCTTGGTTCTCCGGCTCGGACATGCGTCTGCATGCGAGAAGGGCGACGTGGTCGAAGCTAAGCCCTGCGATTCTTCTCGGTTTTCAAGGATTTCTCGATTTTTGAGCCCCGAACTTCTAAAATCCATAACTAAGATGCTATAGCATAAGAACACTACAGGATCTAATTATACCAATGAATCACTAACTCATTGTTCTAAACAAAAGGTGATAGTAAAATTAGGTATACATGATCATATAACTTTAATGTGAGCCTACTTCACGGCTCAGCAACAGGTTTGCTGAAGTCGCGTTTGGTTCCCAGAATCTCTTGCAGGGAGAGCGTATAGTATGGGGACTATTCATCACATTATGACCTTAATAAAACAAACATGTTTTAAGGTAATCAGTACTGCATGATATCAGTTCATAAGACAGCTGAGTACTTATATTTTCCAAATACTTTCATTTTGTGACAATTCCACTTGAAAGTTAATGCAAACTATTTTCGAGTCAAGATAGTTATAAACTAGGGAAAACTTACATTTTACAAATGACAAACAGAACAGTCGAGTCTAGTACATTCAGTAGAAAGGGGGGCCTATAATTCTAACTTTATGATTCCTTAGTGTATGCATTCCGGGATATATATTAATCGGGTCCGACAGGTAGTAGGATGTGTGTTTTCCGCTTCATTCCCTGTTCCTTGTTTGGTTGTGGGCTTAGAACAGATTCACCCAGCCTACTATCTATCCGATCTTAGCTATATATATGTTTTGTGTACACCAAGTAATCATAAGGGGTACCAGGTATGGGTCAGGTCATAGGACACTAATTCAATGCATAGTTTTCTAGTACAAAACATACTTTTCAAATAGAACTTTTGGTATACAAAACTAGAAACTTACCCAGTAAAGCGTTTAATCCATTTTATTAAACCAATATAACTTAAAGGACCTTAGGTGGTTAATTCTATAATACCTTAGTTTATACATCAGGGTTATATATAATTAATACCCGATAGGTAGTTGGATGTGTGATTTCTGCCTCATTCCCTGTTCCTTGTTTGGTTATGGGCTTAGGGTAGATTCACACAATTAACTATCTATTCGATATTAGATTACATATAGCTAGTATAAACTAAGTGATTATAGAAGGAACTACTGTGGTCACCATTTTTACTATAAGAAATAAGGGTTTTATTAAAGGATCTTTTCATCAAACATAAAGAAACTATTACAGTTAACTCCGTGAGTACCGAGTGGAAACGCCAGGGTTATATACAACAATGATCTAACAAACAATGGGATGTGTGTCTTCCGCCTCATTTCCTGTTCCTTGTTTGGTTGTGGGCTTAGGCAGATACACACAACCGATTGTTTGTTTACTCTGGGTTTTATATAACTTGTATTCATTTAATACTCATAGAAAGGACTGTGGAGTCACTTTTACTTATCTTTCATCAAAGCAGGAAATATAGGATTTATAGGAGGAACAGGCAAACTTTTCTAAGTAGAACTTACTACAACTTACTATAACTTTCTACAACTTTCTTACTACTTACTACATCACTAAAATCTTATGAACTCACCAGCTTAAATGTTGATCTACGCTTTCAAAATAACTTGTATTCTCAGGAGACCAGTTGACAGGTACGCACACTGGGATTCAGAAGATGGAGCAGTATAGCTTCATGTCTTTTTGTTATTTGCTATGTATTCTATATTATGTGAAATACATACTTTGTAAACACTTTATTTCTAATGAAATGGTTGTTTATTACTTTGCTTATTATGATGCATGACTTGTGATACTAAACATGACGTCCTCCACCCCAGAACGTTTCCGCCGTTCCGGTTTTGGGGTATGACAAAACTCCTAACTCTTAAACTTATATTATTTAATTTGTTAGCTAACTAAAATATTTTTCCTACATAAAGATAACATTTTTATGTTTAGTTACTCATATTTGTTTATGTAATTAGAAAACAAGGTGTACATAGAATGACTACTTCAATTTCACATACGAATCGATACCACTAGAGAGGTATGTTGTCTTTAACCGGTGGTAGGAGATCCACATACCATTTTTAATTATTTATATTAATGCTTAGTAATATCTATTTTATATTCATATTCACCTTAATTTTTTAGGTACAAATTAAGGAAGAAAATTATCGGCGCACCAACATAAAGTCAAACGTACGCCTTACAAAATATGTAATTAAAATCAAATATAATATTTACTAATCGACTTATTTTAAAACTCTTGATGATATTTATGTATAATGATATATTTTGTATGAATTCATTCTTAATTTCAATGTTTAATCTTTGAAAGTTCATATATGAAACCTTGGATGTTTTGGTGTAATATAAATAGTATAATACAAAGTTTATTAGTTCAATATTGTTTATTAATAGCTCATTCAAAACAAATTATTTCTTATTTTATCCAAAAAAATATTATCGAACATAAGAAAAGTAGATTATATTAATGTTATACAAAAACTTATAATATATATTGGATATTATAAAAGTAAAAATAAAATTTATAAGGTATGAACTATATTATATAATATCAAAATATAAGTTGAAAGATTTTTATGTTATTTGATAATTCGGTTAATGCCCAAAACAGAACTAAAAACGTAAATTTCAACATATTTCTATTTTTCCCTATAATTATTTTAACCACTTAAATGCATTCTTGCGCAACAGGCGAGGTTACGCCTAGTATTTTAATATAAAAGAACAATAATTTTCGTAATTGTTCTTAGGATTCCAGATTACGATTTATATTTCAAACACTATAATTCGTTTTTCGGGGTTCTTTAAGCTGACTACAAATTGTTGTCGGCCTTATTAAACAAGATATTAACCAAACGACAATAATGATACAAAGACCTATTAATCCTCACAAATTGAAGCCATTACAAACTAGTTCATTGATTTTTGAAACTACGTATAACATTCCATACATTGTTTTAAGGGAAATCTCCAGAAAAATCTCAATATTTACGAAAAAATGACACTTTAGTCCCAAGATTTTTTTTTGAACAAAAAAGTCCTGAAAACCGACAAAAATTTGCAGTTTGACCCTTTTTGACCGGTTGAAACCGGTACCAAATTAATTTGGGACTATTTCGTAAACTAACCCAAAATATTGGGACTTTTCTGTAACCCAAAAATATTATGACTTTTCTGTAAACAAAAATATTAGAACTTTTCTGCAAACAAAACCCTTATTATTATTATTATTATTATTATTATTATTATTATATTATTATTACTATTATTATTATTATTATTATTATTATTATTATTATTATTATTTTTATTATTTTTATTAAAAATATAAATAAGAATACTATTTTTTGAACTTGTATTATTAATATTGTTAATAAAACATATAAATGCATTTAAATGAAAAAATAATAACATTGTTTAACGGTGGAGGTGGAGGAGATGGTGATGCTTTTAGCATTGAAATCACATGAATTTCTCCTTGTATATTTTTACTTTGTATATGGTCATTTCACATTGTTATTATTATTTTCAATTCAGAATATTAATACTTAACAATTTAAAAGAAATTGCATATTTGTAAAATTGTTTATAAATAGTTTAAGGTGGAAGGATTTCTCAGTTTGTATATAAAATTGTTTAAGGTAGAATGATTACTTTCCAAATCCAATAGATCCACTACAAACATCTACATAGATAGGTAGCCCATATCAAAATTCAGAAGTATTAATTACAATATCATTTTACTTTTTGTTAAACAAGATATTGTAATTAAACAAGATATTATATATAGATGTTTGTAGTAGGCTACCTATCTATATAGATGTTTGATATGGGTTACCTATCTATATAGATGTTTGTAGTGGATCTGTTGGATTTGGAAAGTAATCATTCTACCTTAAACAATTGTATATGCAAACTGAGAAATCCTTCTACCTTAAACTATTTATAAACAATTTTACAAATATGCAATTTCTTTTAAATTGTTAAGTATTAATATTCTGAATTGAAAACAATAATAACAAATGTGAAATGACCATATACAAAGTAAAAATATAAAAACAAAAATTCATATGATTTCAATGCTAAAATCATCACCATCTCCTCCACCTCCACCGTTAAACAATGTTATTATTTTTTTCATTTAAATGCATTTATATGTTTTATTTAAAATATTAATAATACAAGTTCAAAAAATAGTATTCTTATTTATATTTTTAATAATAATAATAATAATAATAATAATAATAATAATAAGGGTTTTGTTTGCAGAAAAGTCATAATATTTTTCTTTACAGAAAAGTCATAATATTTTTGGGTTACAGAAAAGTCCCAATATTTTGGGTTAGTTTACGAAATAGTCACAAATTAATTTGGTACCGGTTTCAACCGGTCAAAAAGGGTCAAACTGCAAATTTTTACCGGTTTCCAGGATTTTTTTTTTAAAAAAAAAATTTTGGAATTAAAATTTAACTTTTCCGTAAATATTGGAACTTTTCTGGAGATTTTTCTTGTTTTAATCATCTACTTACTCATAGTTGAACTAAAACCGTAAAACTAACTTGATTCACCGTATACTTAAATGAACCTTTATACTAACTTTGTATCGTCATTTTTTAAAAAAAAAAAAAATCCAAAACACTGTGTCGGGGTGTGTGTGTACGACATGTCTAATTTCCTTTATATAGGGGACTACAACGTAAACGAGTAAAATTCTTTTTTAATCGGGTCCAAATAAATGAGTAAGATTCTTCTTTTATCGGGTCCAAAATAATTTATTCTAAATTTACTTGTCGTATTTATAACTAAAAAAATAGCAACCGGTCATTTTATGAATATCCCTATATCTATTTTATGATATGATATTCCAATATTTACCGTATTTTATGATTATGATATACCAATATTTATTATTTTAATGAGTAGCCCTAAAATTATGGTTTACCGCTTTTCATTTTGGGTTCCTCATAGATCCCATACACCCAACAAAGATTATGAAAAGAACCTTTTTTTTTATTTTGTATACATGAAACACTTCGTATGTCTGCAACACACAGTTCTGTATGTACTTGTATAACACGCATTACAATCTGTACATTGCTCTGGTTCAATCAACTTTAAGTCTGGTAAAAGCACTTGCCTTACTTTTCTCATGTACAAATAAAAGTGAGAGAGACAATCTAATAGCCTTTAGCCTCCTTCCATATTTGATCTCATCAGTTTTCACGCCATGGATTCCGGTAACAGTGGCAGCTTGCAATCATCTAGCGGCTGTGGCGACGGCGGAGTAGGTGGTGGTGGTTGTGATGAGGTGTATGATTCAAGGACGGAATCTGTGTTTTTAAATCCTCCTCCTACACAGTTTAACCACATGCCGATGTTTCAACAACCACCGCCATCATCATCGTCGTCGTCGCACCACCAACCACAACCACCGTCCACCTTCTTTGATCCGTCTTCGTTTTCACAACCCTTAAACCCAAACACTAATCCGATGTACAATCTTGATTCTCTCTGGTCCAGAAACCAGAATTCGATGTATAATCTTGATTCTCAGCAAGATCCCTATCTTAATCCGACACCGGTGGATGATAATATAAACCCGGATACTGAAACTGAAAAAGTAGGTCATGTAACAACGAAGAACCCCAAGAAGCGTACACGAGCTTCCCGGCGAGCGCCCACCACCGTACTCACCACCGACACCACTAATTTCCGACAAATGGTTCAAGAATTCACCGGTATCCCCGCCGCCCCTTTCTCCACCTCCTCGTCGTCGTCTCCTTTTTCTCGCCGGATCGATCTTTACGGTGGTGGACTTGCGCCGCTGAATCCTATACGGCCGTCGGCGCAGAAAATTCAGCTACAACAACAGCCTACATATTTGAATTCCACAACTGCAACGACGAGTAATTTCCAATTACCCCCTGCTGAAAGTCACCTGTTTACAAAACAGCCCCTGAATTTATCAAATTTGCAAAGGCAGATGTTTCAATTTCAATCTCTTTCACAAACAAGGCTTCCTCAGCAAAGCAGTGTAATAGAAGGTGAGAATCATCGATCGGAACCACCAAATGCGTTTGCAAGTTCATCTTCGACGTCATTGAAAAGATGGAGGGGTCAAGATGAAACTTTGATGAATCTTGAGGGGGAAAGGGGTAATTCTCAGAACGTTGTCGTTTCATCAAGAAGTGATGGTGATCAACTTCCAGGTAACGAGGATTCATGGATTTGTCCTTCTGATTAACTAAGCTTTTATCTTATTTATTTTTCTAATTTTCTGTAACAATTCTAATTAATTAATAGCATTCCTTCTTATACAAAACTACAATATTGGTGTAAACGGTGATTTTTATTAATTTTTTATAATTAAAATCACCAAGTACATGGTTAACAATCATTTCGTAAATTTGAAGAATCTATGTATCTTGCATGATATTGTTGTACTATGCTCTTTGTACATTGATAATTGGTGTTATAATACTTTTGGGGATTATATTCTACTTGTTGTTATTCCACTTATGCATGAAATTCCATGCATGCTCATCATTTTCAGTGCCAATGTAGTTATTTGAAATATATTCTCTTCTGAATTTCATGTCATAAAACAATGTATGTGTATGTGTATGTGCATGATATATATTATATCATATATGTAAATATATATATGTAAATGTTTATGTTATTTATGTTTATACATGATGTATGTGTGTCCTTTTGCAAGTATGTATGCGTATGTGTGTCTTTCTGTGTGTTAATGTGTGTATTTTTAGCAAAAAATCATATGCTCTTTGCCGTATGGTCCTATGTCGGGCCGATCATATGTCAAAACGGTATTCAATCAATTTATATATACACATATAGTGTCATAATTTACAATGTTACACGATTTGTATTTTTCTGGAGAAATTTGACATCATAACTAAATAAATCTTCACATATAAAAATATGAAGAAATGGATATATATGTAATATCTTTTCGTACACGTATAAATTAGATTTGTTTTTTCTACAGATCCATAAATGTGAAATGAAATTATTATTTCAAAACATTCATAAATATGATAAAAGTTAATATTTATGTATTTAATAGTAGGATAAAATGTTTTTTTGTATGTCTGCATGACCTGTGGAGAAAAATATACAATTCCCATAAATATAAATAAATAAATAAATAAATAAATAAATAAATAAAAAAGACTACATATACAGTCGGAGTCGGATGAAATTTAAATATAAAAAGCGACTGTATCAACTTGGTCACCCCCTAAGCGTAAAACAAAGAGGTATGTCGAGAGGGAGGGACTACTCTACACTATACTATATTATAATTTTTTAATACTTTTAGCATCATTCTTCAAAGAATATTTTAACGATGCAGTAATTATTGTTTATTGTGTTGATTCAAATTATATATATATATATATATATATATATATATATATATATATATATATATATATATATATATATATATATATATATATGTTGTAAAACTCATGTACCACAGGTTAATTTATAAAAGAAAAAGTTAAATATAAAGACCAAAATATTTGAGAATTTTGAATTTATAAAAAATATGAAAAATAATGAATTATTATAATGAAAATGTTTTTTATCTTTTAAAATTAAATAAAAAAAACTAATGAGCTTTAATTTTCGAAAATTTGAAATTTAAAGGTAATTCATTAATGAAATTGATATCAATTTATTAGTACATTTATTACAATTATTAAATTAAATTATTATATGAAATTTAATAAAATAGAAAAACTCATAAAATAACATGTGGAAAAAAAATTTCAAAATAACCACAAAATGACATTTGACAAATTGAATGAGAGTTTTACAAGTGGCAAAAAAACATTAATTTATTAGAAAGGATATATATATATATATATATATATATATATATATATATATATATATATATATATATATATATATATATATATATATATATATATAGAGAGAGAGAGAGAGAGAAAAGCGTTCAATTGAGGAAAAAAAATGTTGAGAACGCGGGAATCATTCTCAGCCAATCATTTAATCTAAGCATAAAAAGACACAATGATAAACTTGTAAATATGATAATAACCTTCAATCTCAAATACGTAATTGTAGAGAATTAGATAAGAATTCAAACTCATTTCTAATCGATCGTTCATCATCCAAATTTCTCCTCCAACCTTCAACAATCATCCATATTTCTTCAATTAAATCATCATCAACGTCATCTCGTGTTAATCAATCATCGATCTTCGTCAATAGCACGTTTATCAACATCATTCAACAGTTGACAACAAAAATTAATTTTTGGTTCTTTTAATCCAACCTTCAATTCTGCTTGAATACGATCAGATCTTCAACATCTACGATTAATTATACTACTAGCGTCATTAGATCAACATCATCGATAATCAACAAAAAATTCACTTCATATCATTCATTAAACATCGATCATCAAATCAAACTTCAAAATTAAGGTTAGAAAAAATATCAAATCGTTTTTTTTTTTTTAGAAAATCTTCATATAATTCTCTATCAATCTACTATTTTGTAAGATTTAAATAGTCAAAGTATCATGTTTTTAACATTTTTAAAAAAGTTAACTTGTATTGACTTCAACTGTTAGATGAAATGCATAAACTAAATTACCACGTTATATTCACATATGAATATGTTTTCTCACCTGAATCGGTATATGATTATTAAAACACAAAACAAATGTGCAAGTCTGTATGTTATTCATATGTGAATAACATATAAAAATTATATATATTTATGAAAACACCTTGTAATATTCATATGTGAATATACTGTGTAATATTCATAAGTGAATATATCATCTAATATTCACAAGTGAATATACTATGTAATATACATATGTGATATATCATGTAATACTATGTAATATTCACATATAAAAATATCATCTAATATTCATAAATGAATATACCATCTAATATTTACAAGTGAATATACTATGTAATATTCACAAGTGAATGCATCATCTAATATTTAAATATGAATATACTATGTTTATTATATGCTATATTCGTATATGAATGATACTTAAATTGTAAAAAAAAAAAATTAATCATACTTTTTCTTCGTAAGTGAATAACGAATGTACTGTAGTAAAAAAAATCTGATGCATTTTTATTCAGTTATGAATAACGATAGCTGAAAATATAAAAAAACATAAATTTTTTATTTTATCTTAAAATTATATCAATATGGATGTCTATTTGTAGAGAATAAAAAATCATGAATTTTGTTATATTTAAAATCATTTTTCGATAAAAATAGCTTCTTAAAAATTAAAAAAAAAACGAAAAAAAAACTATGTTTTAGATATATTAAGGTAATGATTAACATAGTTTAAGGAAACATGTTTTGTTGGAAAACACATGTCTATTCATTTCCCATTTTCGCTGGTACGACGGAGACTTTTGCGGCAAAAATAAATGAGTGGCTGAGAATGATTCACCGATTCTCAACATTTTTTATTTTTTCAATTGAACTTACCTCTATATATATATATATATATATATATATATATATATATATATATATATATATATATATATATATATATACACAGAGTTAGGTTCAAATGTTTCTACTTTCTATTGTGTGCATTTATGATTGATTGTGGACCAATCATTTTAGTTATTTTAATAATGTAATTAATGCATATTAAATGCTAAATATTTAATTAATACTCATTATATTTTGAACATTTAACATTCATTAATTATTTTCTTAAAATAACTAAAATAATTGGTCGACAATCAATCCTATATAGTAGTCGCGTGTCCGCGCAAAGCGGCGATGGGTGAATAGTTTTTTACGACAATTAGTTTTTTTTACGGACAATGATTAATTTCTTTAGACATAGTTTAAGGGTGACGATTGGCTTTTGTTTGACGAATAATTTATTTGCGGAAATGATCTTATGTTTAAATAGTAGAGTAGCATGTATGATACTTCGTTTTAAGTTGCAATATTATTCATTTGTTTTTTAAAGAACCCAAAATTAAAAAAAAAAACTTGCAAATACGTGTGTGAATGCTAGGACGGTGAATAGTTTCTTTTAATATTTCGCAAGAGTTTTTTTGTCGATTAGTTTTCTTTCGGAAGATTTCGTATTCCCAATATTGCGCATTGTACCGGATGGGAAAGAAGTTTTTGTTGTAAAATATGAGTGTATTAATAGGTTTAGAAATTTATTTGACTATTATAACTATCGTTTTAACATTCGTTTGTTAATTTTCAAATTCGATATATGATAACAGTTGTACTTTTAATAAATTTGAAAGATACATATATTTTTTATTTTGTTTATATAATACAAATGTTTATTTATTATATTCAATAAATATTACCAGCTTTTATTTGTTTAGTAAAATGTCATTTGATAATTTTTAGATGTAACCTTTGTGCTTAAAAATATTTGAATCCTTGATTCCAATTCCGAAGTCTGGAAATCATGTTTATAGGAACCATCATAAGAAATGATACGCATGTGTACATTTCGATATAAAAGACAAAGGTTTTACCCAACCTCACAATAATTAAAGGAGACCACAAGAAACATACTCTTTTCTACTATACCTATCACTCGACAATTTCCACAATTTCATCTTTTACCCAATTTCGTTGTCATTTTAATTTCATTTTTTTTTATCATATTATATGCATAGACCAGATGCAAACACTACATATCAAACTTTCAACAAAAAATAAAAGTTAAAAATTAAGTGTCAAACACATCGTACACACTCATAGATCAACTTGCATAAACCTTTCAGAAAATGTACTTATTTTAGTATTCAAATCAAGATAGGTATTACTTTCTCATAATTTCATAAATCAATTTCCCATACACACTCATAGATCAACTTGCATAAACCTTTCAGAAAATGTACTTATTTTAGTATTCAAATCAAGATAGGTATTACTTTCTCATAATTTCATAAATCAATTTCCCACCATGTTTTCCCGACAAGATCAACATATAATTTTCATAGTCCGGATTAAAAAAATAGAAAAAAAACAACAACAACAAAGTATGGCATCAAATAAGTTTGGGATTATTGTCATAAAAACCCTTAAGTTTTTTAAGAATTTGCGGTTTTACCCTTTGACAACATTTTGGTTCGTTTATACCGCAAATTTGCAAAAAAAAATTCGGTTTTACCCTTTTAACAGGTTCAGCCGGTTACCTGCATAGGTGGCAAGCCACGTGTGCGCTGAATGGGCTGATTGTCAGCCACATAGCCGGTTACTTGCATAGGTGGCAAGCCATGTGTGCGCTGAATGGGGGCTGATTGTCAGCCACATATGCGCTGACTGTGCTTTAGTCATTTAATACAGGGTGAATGGAGTTGGGGGGGGGGGGGGGGGGGGGGCGATTCGAACCCACCACCTCTAATTCAGAAACCAAAGTGCATACCACTAAGGGATCGTTTGATAGTTGCTAATTGAGAAAGTCATGACTGAGAAAGGTCTGTCTAAGTAATAAATTATGACTGAGTAAGCAACCGTGCTGTTTGATTGTACATCTGACTGATACAAGATGACCATTTTACCCTTATGCTCTATATAATAATAATAATAATAATAATAATAATAATAATAATAATAATAATAATAATGTATACACATTTTGTTTGTTTTTCTTCTTATTTCCTAATTGATATCCAAAAAACGCGTACACATATTGCTTATTCTTTTCTTTTTCTTTCTTTTTCTTTTTCTTCCTCCTTGCCCAGTTTCCCTCAAAGAGTCAAAGAGGCAACAGAGAAGCCATACCCAAACATGAAACACCCATTTCCTTGGTGGTGGTTGTTTTCTTTTTCCGGCGACATCAAAGAGGCAACAACCTCTTGCCCCTCATTTTCCGGCGAGATGAAAGAGGCAATAGCCTCTTCGTGTTTTATCGGGTTAAGAAAAAAGAAGCAAGAGGAGCTGTAGGAGCAGCCCCCCTCGACCGATCTGCCATCACAGGTCCCAATCTGCTCCACCCTTCTTTCCCCTTTGGCCATTTCGTGTTTCTTTTTGCTAATTCTCCACCGGACCACCTCGTTTGCTGCCTCTGTTCGTGTTTCTTTTTCCATTTCCAGGGATTAAATTGATGGCTATGAGAAAGGAGGATGCGATGGTGGTGCTGGTTCACACTTTCTCAGTCAGTAAGTTTTTTTGTGATGAGCGAGGCAGACATTGTTGACCCAATCAGATGCAAAACTGAGGCATATCAAACACATAGAGCTGACCGAGTCAGACATTTTTATCTGACCTGACTCAGTTAGATCCAAATCAAACAGGGCCTAAGCTGGGAAGCTTTTTATGTTTCTCAACCTGAAAACATTATATATAATGTATATTAACGAAAAAACTTATATACAATTATTATTATTATTATTATTATTATTATTATTATTATTATTATTTATATAGGTACAAAATACGTTTTTAAAGATTAAAAAACATATTTAATGGTATATATATTTTTTAAAGCGTATTTGGTTTATTTATACACTTAAAAACATATCTACGCCTTTAAAGATTAAAATACATTTTTTGAAAGGTATTTATATATTAAAAAAACTCAATTTAAGTCTACAAATACATATTTCTTCATAAAACTACGTTTTTAAAGGCGTATATACGTTTTTAAGTGTAAAAATACCTTTACAAAAATGTATTTTAATCTTTAAAAAATATTTTTTATATTTATAAACATATTTATACCTTTAAAAACGTAATTTAAATTGTATTTATACTTTTAAAATCGTAAAAGATACATTTATATATTTAAAAATGCGTTTTTAAGTGTATATATAAACCAAATACGCTTTAAAAATTTATATACCATTAAATATGTTTCTTAATCTTTAAAAACGTATTTTGTCCCTTTATAAATATAATTATACCTTTAAACTATAATTAAAAATATATGTATACACTTATAAAAATCATAATAATAATAATAATAATAATAATAATAATAATAATAATAATAATTATTATTATTATTATTATTATTATTATTATTATTATTATTGTATATAAATTATTTCGTTAATATACATTATATATAATGTTTTCAGGTTGAGAAACATAAAAAGCTGCTCAGCTTACTGGTATGCGCTTTGGTTTCTGAATTGGAGGTGGTGTGTTCGAATCCTCCCCCCCCCCCCCCCCCCACTACATTTGTAACATCCCACTTTTCGAGTCCAAAAATTTTGATTTTTATATAACGACTTAGAAAACATTCATAAGAAAATATCATGAAGTCATATCATTTCGTAAAAACCATAATATCATGTCTGAAAATCATATCGTAAAAGTAGTAACAATCCAGTGTGTGTATGATGTGCAGCTACCGTGCCGGCTCCTTCCCCTTCGCTGAAGAGGTACCTGAAACAAAACTGAAAACTGTAAGCACGAAGCTTCGTGAGTTCCCCCAGTCGTACCACATACCATACAATCATATAGCATACATGCTACCGGGCAATTCTGGGGTGCCCGACCTACCCGGTACGACCATTCTGGGGTGCCGACCTACCCGTGTCAAGCCATTCTGGGGTGCTGACCTACCCGTCGGTCCTAACAACCGAACTTGGGGACTATTCCCCTCCTACTACGACTATCACATATAACATATCATGCCAGCATATAAACATATCATCACATACTGTCAGACATATCTGGGGTGCCTGATCTACCCTTCGGTCCTAACAACCGAACTCTACTACTATCACATATAACATATCATGCCAGCATACAACATATATCAGGTAGTAGCAAACCTAGATGATATCATAAAGACGATCACCTAACATACAACTCCTACTGGTGGGTCGGCATTGTGGCCGTAGACCCACCGCTACTGGAAGGTAACTCACCTTGAATGAAGCTGCTGATAATCTGCGCGGGGAAAATCTCTGTCTGCTGCTGCTCCGGAAAATCCTCCGGCTATAATCCCCACAAAAACACTTAGTCAGAGTATGATATCTATTCTTAGGGTAAAATGACCATTCTACCCCTGACCAAGTCCAAGACAAAGTCAAAGTCAACTTCCAGTTGACCAGACTCGCCGAGTTGGGCCGCCAACTCGTCGAGTCCCTATCCTTTCATCTGTCCTTCTTCACGTCTCTACTCGTCGAGTTTGGCAACGACTCGACGAGTTCTCCTTCTAGAACAACCCCGGATGAACCTTCATCCGACTCGCCGAGTTGTATGAACAACTCGTCGAGTTCATCCTCAAGAGTTGGGAGATTGCCTTGGACTCGTCAAGTCTGTTCATGTACTCGCCGAGTCCTATGAACTCCAGGACTATGGCTTATCCCAATACGTTGGGGTCACTTCTCCGGACCCTCTAAAACCTTTCCAGCACTCCACTGGGTCTCCTTGACCCATAACAGAAAAGGGGAGCCTAACCTCGGACTCGCCGAGTCCCAAGAACGACTCCCTTAGTCGATACAGTCCAAGTCTTATTTCTTCGATTTCTGGTGTACAACTCTTGTCCAAATGATAGATCTAGGTCCCTAAACTCGATCTAGCACGTAAAGTTACGAACTTTACGTGCATGCATGGGACTTTGAGTCTAAAAGGCTCTAAAAGAGACTCTTGGGTTGCATGGGGGATTCCATGGGTGCAAAAGCAGCCCCTTTCTGCCTTGTAATTCCTCCATGGACCTAGATCCGAAGCCTCAACCCCCAACCATGCTTGCAATCATGGTTGGTTACTAAGAATGGCTTATAAAAGCCCTAAATCTCCTGAAAAAGGGATCTAGCAAAAGAACAAGCAAGGTATCGAATTTATACCTTCTGTGAACTGCAATTGGTGCACAAACTTGAACTCCCTTGGTCTCCTCTTGATTCCTCTAGGCTTTTCCTTCTCCTTTGAGTTCAAAATCACCAAAAAGCACCACAAATGCCTTAGCTCTTTATACAAACGGCTAGGGTTTGCTATGGGGGTTTTCTGGAAGCAATAGGGACGAAGGGTGGCTGAATGAGATGTTTAAATAGGGTGCAAACCCTTAGATTAGGGTTTTGTCCAGTGAGAGCCTACTCGTCGAGTCTGAAGCCGACTCGACAAGTCCGTCATTTAAATCCCGAATCAAATCCGTTTCTACTCGACGAGTTGGTCCTTCAACTCGCCGAGTCCTAGGCCAAAAATGCAAAAAAACTTAAATAAAATACATACCAGGAACCAGGTGCTACACCATTCTCCCTAAAAGCTTCGAATTTTTGTATTAAATGCATAAAGCACAATCAGCACATATGTGGCTGACACGTCAGTGAGATCAGCCCATTCAGCGCATACGTGGCTTGCCACCTATGCAGGTAACCGGGTGAACCTGTTAAAAGGGCAAAACCGAAAAAAATCGCAAGTTTGCGGTATAAACGAACCAAAATGCTGTCAAAGGGTAAAACCGCAAATTCCTGAAAAATTTAAGGGTTTTTATGACATTATCCCAATAAGTTTTGCTTCCAATATACCGAGCTATTGCTTGAAATGGCATAAGAAAAAGAGCTCGAAACTGCAAATGGCAATGAGGAGATCAAATGTAAAGATGTCATGTACTTCAAAATTATTGCATATGTAACACCCGGAATCCAGAAGACCTAGAAAGGAAAGAAAAACCGTAAGTCAAAGGGGTCAACTCGTCAAGTCCAAGGAAGAACTCGATGAGTCGGAGCGTGTCCCCTGTCGCGGATTAAGTGACCGAATCGACGAGTCGGGGAGACTGACTCGGCGAGTCTGGTCTGGGTTAGGAAACCCTAATTTCGGGACTTGGTGCCCTATTTAAGCAACATTACAGGCCTCCACCCCAGCCTCCATCACTCCCCTCACCTACTCTCGAAACCCTAATCAATCTTGTGGAGTATTGAGCTAGTTTCTTGCCTTTGTGAGTGATTTGAAGCTTGGAGAAGGAAGGAGACTCTTAGTGGTGCAAGAAGTAGCTATAGATCCAGAGTTGGTGTGGTATTTCAGATCATTTAAAGGTATAAAGCTTATACCTTGACTGTTAATTATCTAGATTCCCTTTCTAGCTTGTATTTTACCACATTTGGGCCATTTCCAAGGTTAATCCGAGTATTAAGCCCTTGAGGATGTATTGGACTTCAGATCTGCGCACTCTTGAGCTTTAGAAGCTCAGAGTTGCTAGCTTTATCCAGCTATGGCTCCATTTCATGTCCTAGACCTTCATTTTTAGCTTGGATTAAGAGTTTTAGCTTGGATTAAGAGTTTTAGCTTGGATTAAGAGTTTTAGCTTCATAGCACCTTGCATGCACGTAAAGTTAGCAACTTTACGTGTAATGCTAGCCTTAAGAGTCCAGATCTATGAGTTGGAAGCAATGAAATGGACTGAAATCATTAGAATTGAGATGTCACAAAGCGTACTCGGCGAGTCGGTTCATGTACTCGGCGAGTCAGGTCGCAAACCCAAACACCTTCTGGTTATGAGTTAGATCAGTCTAGGTTGGAAGCAATGAAATGGACTGTAATCGACATAATTGAGATGTCACAAAGCGGACTCGGCGAGTCGGTTCATGGACTCGGCGAGTCGGGTCGCAAACCCAAATTCCTTCTGGTTATGAGTTAGATCAGTGAGTTGAGTTGATGAAGGACTCGGCCAGTCTGGGTCCATAATGGGCATGAAGATCATAGTACTCGACGAGTTCTAGGAGGAACTCGACGAGTCCAAGGCAATCTCCTTAGTTATGAAGGTGGACTCAATGAGTTGTTCATACAACTCGGCGAGTCGGTTGAGGATGGTCCCGATGGTATGGTTGAAGGAAAACCCGTCGAGTTCTTGCTAGACTCGACGAGTTAAGTCGGCGGTTGTAATGGATCGGAGGAGTATGGACTCGACGAGTTGGTAGAACAACTCGGCGAGTCAAGTCAACTGGAAGTTGACTTTGACCAAGTTTGACCAGGGTTGACTTTTGGATTATCGCGGTTTAAATGTTGTTTTGGGTATTGATAGTTCGGGAAGCCGAAGGGTCAGCGGTTCAGAAGTGCCGGTTAGCAATCAGAAGTGTTCATCGAGTCTTCAGCAGTGCGAGGTGAGTTTCCCTTTGTGTGAATGGGTCTACGGCCAGAATGCCGACCCATGTAGTTATAAGTAGAAAGACCTGTGGGTTAGCCCTAGGCATGGTATGCTAGTGTGTATTCTGGACTAAGGTCCGATGCCGGGTAGTACCCGAGGCAGTAGTGTATGTGTAGTTATACTTGTTGTCTTTGTGATACTTGTATGTGCCTGGTAGGGAGGTGAGTCGGGCGAGGTCCCGTATCTCATCACTAGCCGAGTATGGACGGGGTTCCATATCTCATTAGTAGCAGAACACGGGTGAGGCCCGAGTTAGCAGAGAGGTGAGTGTGGGCGGGGGCCCGTATCTCACTACCAGCAGGAGCGTGGACGAGGTTCCATGACTCATCAGTAGCAGGACAGGGGCGAGGCCCAAGGTAGGCGAGGCCTTAGTACAAGAATGTAGTAGAGTAGTTATAGTTTATGTGTATGCGATATGTTATATGTCTGTATATGTTTAGCGGGCGGGGCCCAGAGACAGGCGGGGCCTAAGAGAAACAGATCTGTACACCGAGCGGGGCTCGAAGCCAGGCGGGGCCTGGAGCAGGCGGGGCCTGTTGTCGGATTTATCCGAAGCCGGGTGGGGCCCGAGGTAGAGGGCGAGGCCCAGTACTTGCAGTGTGTGGTTATGTGTATGGTATGTGGTAGGTTGGGGACCTCACTAAACTTCGTGCTTATGGTTTTCAGTTTTGGTTTCAGATACTTCCGGTAGCGGAGGGAAGAGCTCGGGATGATCGCATTGCACACACCAAGAAGTTTTGGCCTGGGATGTTTACTCTAATAAAATGAACAAGTGTTTTGAAAAGATACTCTGATTTGTTATATAACCCTTATAGTATGTTTGAAATGGTTTGATACTATGATTTAGTAATGTTTTAAAAAGAAATTTTTTGTCATGATTTTTGGGATGTTACAAGTTGGTATCAGAGCCTTGGTTTGAGGGATTCGGGCACACTCTCGGGTGTGTCTGGACTCAAACTGAGGAATTGATATGAAAAATTTCAAAAGGAAAATCATTTTAGAAAAAGAGCTTTGAGAAAAGAAAAGAATTTCTAGAAAAAGAAAAGAGTTTGAAAAGAGAACATAACTTTGAAAAAGATGAGAAGGGGTGTGGTGCATGCAATCAGCCGAGCTCAAGTAAGTTCTCCCAAATTACCCATACAAGTTTATGTTACGATATGTGCTTTAGAACTGCATGCTAGATTAGGACTAAGGATCTAGGAAGATGCCTTATGTGCCTGTTTATGTGTATGAGCTTATTGAGTTGCATGCTAGTACAAATTCCTGATTAGAGGAAAGAACAACTTTATTATATTATGTGGTTAGCTTTCCCAATGCCCGAATGCTGCTTGCTTTGTGCTATTAGGAGTTTTAGTTACCTCTAATTAACTAGTAAACGAATATGTTAAGTTACATATTACAAGGACTAAATAATTTCAGAAGGTTAGGTCTAGCCTTATTTCACAGCTCTTGTCTGAGTCTAACCGTTGTAGGATAGGACCTCTCATTCGAAGAGTTATCTAGTCTAAGCAATATGTAATGGTATTCGCGAGTTAGTTAAGGGGAGATAACAGGGACTTCTTATGCAGCTGATGGCAAATAGTGAGTTGGAGGTTAGCCTAGGGCAAGCCTAGGATGCGATTAGTGTTGGGAGCAGTGTTAGTAGTAGTGAAAAGGGACTTGGTGTAGTCGAGGCAATTCTTGAGGAAAGTACGGATAGATGTGGAAGGTAGTAGGGGCCCATACTTCCGAAAGCAGAGGATTTGTACTCGATTCAAGAAGGGCTGAGATGAAACTGTGGAACTTGTAGTGTGAGTGTGATCCCTCAGTAGAGATATGTATGTTAATGATAGTTATGATATGTTGCAGAATGGTGACACTACGGGGTAGACCAGTTGGCGGATCAGGCGCCGGAGAGGAATCAGGCTCGGGTTCAGGGACCGAGCAGCTCGAGGAGCGGATGAGGGAGTTTGTATTAGCCGAGGTTACGCGTAGTATTCTAGATCAGACTCCTGTGATCTTTGGCATGGTCAAGGAGGGCATACTGGAGCTATTGGATGAGAGGCTGGGAGCCTTCCGCACAGAGATAGTGGACATGATGGGAGCGCGTACTTTGACATTCCGAGTGTTTTGAGCTTGTGGCGCACCAGACTACCATGGGGCTAGGGACCCCATCACTAGCAGCAGGTGGTTGGCCGATGTTGCCAACACCTTTCGTACGAGCCGATGTCCCGAGGGGGACAAGGTCCGACTTGCCTCCTGTCTTCTGAAGGACAGAGCACGAGATTGATGGGAGGAGGTTGGACATGCCATTGGAGATGATGTCGTGTTGGACGCGATGACATGGAATGATTTCTCAGCTAGATTCAGGGCCGAGTTTGCACCAGTGATCGAGGTGTAGCAGCTAGCACGAGAGTTTCAGGATTTGAAGCAGACGACAGAGACTGTGGCGGAGATCACCGCCAATTTCAGAGAGAGAGCCCTTCTCGTGTCGCAGTATGTGGCAGACGAGGAGATGAAGAAGGCTCGGTATCACGAGATGCTGAGATGTGACATCAGGCAGTTTGTGAGCAGGTCCAGCTGCAAGACACTAGAGTACATGATTGCTCGTACCAGAGAGAGAGAGAGAGATTGATTTGGAGTTAGAGAGGAAGAGGAAACCAGATGAGATTCAGGTAGCCACAGGTTCAGGCAAGAGACCCAAGGGGTCAGACTCGAGATCGAGGGATTTCCAGAGTCGC
The DNA here is from genome assembly GCF_052849685.1 of Lactuca virosa. NCBI lineage: Eukaryota > Viridiplantae > Streptophyta > Magnoliopsida > Asterales > Asteraceae > Lactuca > Lactuca virosa. Next base: position 241,188,144 of record NC_136431.1, read on the forward strand.
AGCCGATGCGTGAAGTGTGGCAGGACACACGAGGGTGCGTGTAGGAGTGGAAGTGGTGGGGATTCAGGTTGCTTCAAGTGCGGCCGGACTGGTCATTTTAGCAGAGATTGTACTGCTGCCACCATTCAGGGATCAGACATGATATGTTTTCATTGCAGTCAGAGGGGCCACAAGAAGGCCCAATGTCCGAGTTTGTTTTCAGCAGGACAGGTGATGGCACCTGCCCCTGCGACTTTGAGGATCACCGACGGTCGGAAGGGCCGGGCAGAGGCGCCTACGGCACGGAGTAGGGCGTACCAGTTGGTTTCAGATGACATGCGAGCAGCCCCCGATGTGGCATGTGCGTATCCTTTATCTGTTTGACAGTTTTATTTGCGATGTATTTGCTATGGTACTACATCAATATTAGTGATTGTACTTTGGATTCTGTTTCCTGCTTATGATTGAGCTATATGCCATCTGCATACCATGGGTTTTAGAGTGGTAGTCCGTAGTTGTACCTATTTTAGAGCAGGTTACTCAGGATGCGGTTGCTGTAGCAAGCGTGAAATTAGGACTCTAGAAGTATTTCGCTAGCCTTCAAGGACGGTGGCGTCATGGTGTCGGTTAGCTTTGGAGCACTAGCAGCGGTAAGCATCAGTTTAGCAGCACGATCGTGGAGTGGTAAGAAGAAATGGGAATCCTTCCCAGACAGTAAGCTGAAAGGAGCTAGTCGAATCAAAGTGGGGAGAACCCTCCAAGTCTTCAGGAGCAGAAGTAAGTGAGGAGTTGGGATGAGTTCCCAACTTTGTTGAGCAGGATAATAGTCCGAGTGGTTGTTCGGAATGAGAAACACGTGAGTTGGGAGTTTGGGAAACTTCCCATTGTTGAGTTTGTGTAATAGCGATCAGTAGATGATTGGTTTGGGAAACCAGGTTGAAGTTTTTCCCGGCAGGATGTGATTTTATCCAGGACGTAAGGCTACGGGACAGCCGTAGCATTCGCCAGTAGGTAGGCAGTACGGGAAGAGTAGTGAGGCTACGGGAGGACCACAGTAATCACGTTAGAGGATAGCTGGTTTGGAAAACCAGGTTGGACGATCGCCAGCAGGACTCGAGTGAGTCAGGATACAGACTGAGTAAGTTTTTGGCATGGGATGCTTTCGGATTAGTAGTCGGTGTAGAGACAACATGGGGAGTGTGGTAAGACTGCAGGATAGCCGTAACAGTTGTTAGTAGCCAGTTAGGAGTGTGGGCGGGGGCCCGTATCTCCTAAATAGAGGAGTGTGGGCGAGGGCCCGTATCTCCTAGTTAGCAGAGTGTGGGCGAGGCCCATAACTCCTAGTTAGTATGATCAGGATCAGGTAGACCTAGTTCGTTGAAATTCAGTATGGAGGCAGGCCTGCATAGCCCTAGACAGGTGATACTAGAGGGAGAGACAGCTCTAGACCTAGTTTGGGTGAGACCTGTGGGCGAGGCCCGTGAGATTTTAGCAGCACAGGTGGAACCTGGTAGAGACTTTAGAGTCAAGATAGGGGATCGAGGATCCCATGAATTAGAGAGCCAGAGTGGCAAGGTAGACATAGCATTTTAGCTAGCCGAAGTTCTCTTCGGAAGTCGCTGAGAGCGACTAAGCGATTGAGCTTGGGTGCAGTAACCGATGGGAGTCCGGTAACCCAGAATATGGCAGACTAGTTGGGACCAGGATGGTCTCGGTTCGTCCGGAGAGCGGATCAGAGACAACAGAATCTTCGGACAGGGACAACAATAAGAGGATCCATGAGTGGAAGTAGTTAGTTGATTGAGCGGTACTAGGCCACTAACAACAGGATTAAATAATCTCAGAGTGAGTGATTTGACTCTGTTGCGCAGCTCTCGTTTGAGTCTAACCGTTGCAGGGATGAGTCTATTACTCGAAGGATTATCTGGTCCATTTGCTGGGAGAGGTTTCTAGTATCCGTATGTAGAAAGAGGAAGCACTCAGTATGTATCAGCGAAGCGACCAACACTGGGAGTGGCTGGAAATGGAGGTTCAGTGAAGGGTATGTCCTTCACAAAGGAAGTGAAGGCTGTTGTTGTTGCGAAGTTTCCTTGGGAAGGCCAGCGAACGCGCAAGAGAAAGGGCTGAACCCCTAGGATGTCCAGCATAAGTACTCGAAGAGTACCGAAAGGATTATCTGTTGGGAAAAAGTCGTGTCCTCAGGATTATTGGTGAGCAGAGTGCTCGCGAGGTTCTTTACCCTCAAGGATTAGTTTGGGATGAATGACCGGGCGGAAGGTCAAGGAAAAGTGATCCCTCGAGGATCGGGTCCAGTAGGAGAAGTATTCACCGAGCAGAGATGTTGTGAGCAGATTGCAGGAGTGTTGGCCGTGGCAGACTTCGAGGACGAAGTCTAGATTAAGTGGGGGAGAGTTGTAACACCCGGAATCCATAAGACCCAGAAAGGAAAGAAAAACCCTAAGTCAAAGGGGTCAACTCGTTGAGTCCAAGGAAGAACTCGATGAGTCGGAGCGTGTCCCGTGTCGCGGATTAAGTGACCGACTCGACGAGTCGGGGAGACTGACTTGGCGAGTTTGGTCTGGGTTTGGAAACCCTAATTTCGGGACTTGGTACCCTATTTAAGCAACATTACAGGCCTCCACCCCAGCCTCCATCACTCCCCTCACCTACTCTCAAAACCCTAATCAACCTTGTGGAGTATTGAGCTAGTTTCTTGCCTTTGTGAGTGATTTGAAGCTTGGAGAAGGAAGGAGACTCTTAGTGGTGCAAGAAGGAGCTATAGATCCAGAGTTGGTGTGGTATTTCATATCATTTGAAGGTATAAAGCTTATACCTTGACTGTTAATCATCTAGATTCCCTTTCTAGCTTGTATTTTACCACATTTGGGCCATTTCCAAGGTTAATCCGAGTATTAAGCCCTTGAGGATGTATTGGACTTCAGATCTGGGCACTCTTGAGCTTTAGAAGCTCAGAGTTGCTAGCTTTATCCAGCTATGGCTCCATTTCATGTCCTAGACCTTCATTTTTAGCTTGGATTAAGAGTTTTAGCTTCATAGCACCTTGCATGCACGTAAAGTTAGCAACTTTACGTGTAATGCTAGCCTTAAGAGTCCAGATCTATGAGTTGGAAGCAATGAAATGGACTGAAATCATTAGAATTGAGATGTCACAAAGCATACTCGGCGAGTCGGTTCATGTACTCGGCGAGTCAGGTCGCAAACCCAAACACCTTCTAGTTATGAGTTAGATCATTGAGTTGAGTTGATGAAGGACTCGGCCAGTCTGGGTCCATAATGGGCATGAAGATCATAGTACTCGACGAGTTCAAGGAGGAACTTGGCGAGTCCAAGGCAATCTCCTTAGTTATGAAGGTGGACCCGAGGAGTTGTTCATACAACTCGGCGAGTCGGTTGAGGATGGTCCCGATGGTATGGTTGAAGGAAAACCCGTCGAGTTCTTGCTAGACTCGACGAGTTAAGTCGGGGGTTGTAATGGATCGGAGGAGTATGGACTCGAGGAGTTGGTAGAACAACTTGGCGAGTCAAGTCAACTAGAAGTTGACTTTGACCAAGTTTGACCAGGGTTGACTTTTGGATTATCGCAGTTTAAATGTTGTTTTGGGTATTGATAGTTCGGGAAGCCGAAGGGTCAGCGGTTCAGAAATGCCGGTTAGCAGTCAGAAGTGTTCAGCGAGTTGTCAGCAGTGCGAGGTGAGTTTCCCTTTGTGTGAATGAGTCTACGGCCACAATGCCAGCCCATGTAGTTATGAGTAGAAAGACCTGGGGGTTAGCCCTAGGCATGGTATGCTAGTGTGTATTCTGGACCAAGATCCGATGCTGGGTGGTACCCGAGGTAGTAGTGTATATGTAGTTATACTTGTTGTCTTTGTGATACTTGTATGTGCCTGGTAGGGAGGTGAGTCGGGCGAGGTCCCGTATCTCATCACTAGCCGAGTATGGATGGGGTTCTGTATCTCATTAGTAGCAGAACAGGGGCGAGGCCCGATTTAGCAGAGAGGTGAGTGTGGGCGGGGGCCCGTATCTCACTACCAGCAGGAGCGTGGACGAGGTTCCATGACTCATCAGTAGCAGGATAGGGGCGAGGCCCAAGGTAGGCGAGGCCTTAGTACAAGAATGTAGTAGAGTAGTTATAGTTTATGTGTATGTGATATGTTATATGTCTGTATATGTTTAGCGGGCGGGGCCCAGAGACAGGCGGGGCTTAAGAGAAACAAATCTGTACACTGAGCGGGGCTCGAAGCCAGGCGGGGTCTGGAGCAGGCGGGGCCTGTTGTTAGATTTATCCGAAGTCGGACGGGGCCCGAGGTAAAGGGCGAGGCCCAGTACTTGCAGTGTGTGGTTATGTATATGGTATGTGGTAGGTTGGGGAACTCACTAAGCTTCGTGCTTACGGTTTTCAGTTTTGGTTTGAGGTACTTCCGGTAGCGGAGGGAAGAGCTAGGGATGATCGCATTGCACACACCAAGAAGTTTTAGCCTGGGATGTTTACTCTGATAAAATTAACAAGTGTTTTGAAAAGATACTCTGATTTGTTATATAACCCTTCTATTATGTTTGAAGTGGTTTGATACTATGATTTAGTAATGTTTTAAAAAGAAATTTTTTGTCATGATTTTTGGGATGTTACAGCATCATTGCCCTTCTAGCAACTTAACAAAAACAGTATTTACAATCAAATAAAGAGCAATATCTTACATTTTTTTTTTCTGGAAATCTACTAAACTGTCCTATTTTTTGTCCCATTTCAAGCAAGTTTGATACTTTACTTAATTATACCATTTTTTCCCCACAACACATACAAGTAGTATAGACATATACTAATAAAAACACACACATTATCAAAGACATCGGATACACACATCAACACAAACACAATACATACACAAACAACACATATGAAGACATAACACATAGTACATAACTGACAAATATATAACACAAATGGAAGTGCATTACTATATCTTGAAATTAGCTCAATGAGGGGATAAATGTAAGAAATGATAACGAACTTCCATTTTACTATCTAATATAGAATCTTACTCTTTAAGAGCTATGTATTTTCATTTCTAAATGAAGGTGAGTTTTTATATTAGACATTAAAGTACACCTCTTAATATTTATCATAACTTCGGAACCACCGACATGAAAATTTATGTGTATCTACTCCCAACCAAATATACTCAGATTAACAGATTCAAAGTAGTATGTTATTATTACCAAAACAGCCTACTATACTCAAATTCATAGATTTACAGATTCAATCAATAGCAGTCTACGTTTTTATTTAAGAAATTATAACTTTATAAGTAAACTCCTTCACTTTGGCTTTCCATTTCACCCTTTTACCTAAGTCGCATAAAAGTCAAATTGCAAGGTTACTTTCTCAAGATAAGGTTGGAAGAAATAAATACCCAAATTTCAATGTACAATATGTGTAGATTATAAGAGAAACATACCTCATAATGCAAGATATTATTGCTCCATGTCTGTTAAATGAAAACAATTTTTGACTAAAACTGAATATCTAGTGTTTAATAAAGAGTAAGGAATTGATTTATTCCCTAAAATCACATAAAAAAAACTTAAAAGTTAGACTATTTATCTCATATCCTTCAAGTTTTTGAGCATATTTAAAATACATATAGTATAAATAGGAACTAAGGAAATCTTGTTATCACACAAGATAAAATAATTGTATTATGGGTATTAATTTATGATTATAAAAACATACATATAGAAGATTTATATACCTTTCAAATATTTTGGTGCCTTTGGGTTGTATATTTTATGCTCCTTTAAGCAGCCAAAAGGTACTTTTTTCAGCTGGCATGCTTTAAACTGCCACCTCCCCTGATTGCTTCAGACATGAAAAATATGTATTCAACCATGAAGACGAAGATGGAAAAAAGATTATAACTTTAACAATGTATTTTAAAACATTTAAACCCAAAATATGACTAAACATTGCCCAAAATGAAAAGTAAAAATAAAGTTTGAATGTGATTATATTTGTAATCTTTTGTAGATTGTGCCAAGTAATGCTCTTTTAACCCACATACATTCTATTTGATTCCACTAAAAAGCCCCATCCTTGATATGTTTTTGAAATACACGCCCCCCCCCCCCCCCCCACCAAAAGTTAAAATATTAGAGCATGACAAAGGAAATGAAGTGTTGACACTATAATTTCTCATTTAATGTTCCCTTGATCATTGTTCTTGTTCTATGTATGATTTCATCTCTTCTCTAATACACGTATAAATAGAAGTATGTTGTTATTTCTTGCATTTAGCAAAAAGAATAACAACATATTTTCATTTATTTCATAATTATAGCATCAGAAGTTAAGTTATTCTAGTAGGACATTATGCATTCCTTTCTTATTAAGGCATCGTACTATAGAAATGCAACATTGTTATACATGACATTCCTTGAGTAGCTTTTCTACATATTATTAAGACATTAACCCAATAAAACCAAAAATGAAATTAAAGAATGTATCGTACATAAAAGAACTGAATGACGCCCAAACATAAGAAAACCATATAAATATTCCTCTCTCAAACCCCACTCCCCCTGTAGTCACCTGCACATCATAAAAATAAGACATGGTTCATAAAATGTTTAAGAAATAACACGACAACTCAAAAAAATCATTTTATGAAGATGATCTAAAAGCACTTGCTAAAATAAAATTAAAAATAAAGAAAAAAAGAAAGAAAGAAACTAAAATTAAGTACAAAAGTTGCGTTCAATCGTAAAGTAATTATTTTCTCACAAATGTTGCTTTCAGTTGTAAAATAAGATTAAGAATAAAAAAAGAAATAAACTTGATTGAGTGCAAAAAAATTGTCGTTTACATCATTTAAAGGGGACAAAAGAGGACCATATGCAACTTGACCAACATTAAGTGTTAACAAAATCTTCTACACATTATTAGATGATACATTCTCCCAATGAAACATTAAATAAGCATAGTGAGATTGTAACATTCGAGATTTGGTATGTTTCCCTTTTAACCCCTAAATGCAAAATTTCTATCTTTTTGGTCCCTAACTAGTACGCGGGGCATACTCTATGAGTACGCTTAACATACTAGCTCATCTCAAGATTGTGGGCTCACCCACATAAGCGGGGCGTACGTGGGAGTACGCATGGCGTACGTAATGCAGGGTAAACCCTAATTTTTAGGGTTTATGCCCTATTTCAGTGTTGTAAAAATCCCGACTAGGTCCCGATTAATCTACGATTAATCCCTAGGCGCCACTCGACCGATTAGAGGGCGCCTAGCGATTAATTCCTGCATACATAATGAGTGAAGTAGTAGAACCCCATGAAATTTGAACACTTTGAAGAAGTTATATCTCAACAGAAACTATTTAAGGTATGATTAGTCTTTTATTAATCATATAAACCTATTTTGTTATGATATTAGTGATATTCATGAACTTTTATATGATATTAGTCATATTTAATTTTTAAAATGCAACATATTAGCAATTAATGGTCTCCGATTAATCCCCCGATTAATCCCCGCCTAGCCGATTAATCCATTAACCCCAGTCCACCGACTAGCTAACGTCAAACGATTTTTGCAACCTTGCCTATTTACGCAACTTATAACACCCTTGGCCCTCTATTGATCAGCCTACACTCCCCTATACCCTATGATCGAAACCCTAGCCCCCCATGGTGTGTTCTTAAGCTTTGGAAGTAATTTTGTGTTGTTTTGTGTGCATTGAAGAATTTGGTGATTGGTGATAGTTTGTTCCTCAAGTTTGCTAGCTCCATAAGGTATAAAGTTCTTATCTTGGAACCTCTTTGTGTTAGATTGAGATTAGGGCTTGTTTTTGAGCTTATTCTAGTATTTTGGTTTCTCTTTGGGAGTTTGAGTCCGTCCATTAGCTAGAATGATAGATCTTAACCCCTCTGATGTTCCTTGTGTAAAAAGGTGCCATCTTGATGAATCATATTGGTCCATGATGAATCATCGTGATGAATCATATTGCCAACTTTATGCATTAATACCTTGAAATGAAGTAGATTTGAGGTTTGGACGTTAAGAGCTTATGTGATTAAGACAAAATTGGACAAATGGGGCTCTGGCCAGTACACGAGGCGTAATCCCTAGTACGTTGTGCGTACTAGGTCAACTGCCCGTTTGGAGTCAACACTTGTACGCCGCGCGTATAAGGAGTACGCCGAGCATACTCGATGAAGTGGGTTTTCTTCGTTTGGGCCTTTTGGACTCCAGATTATTTTAGGCTTTTAGGGTTTAGGACTTGTTGGGTCCTTGGACTTTTGACCTTGGGCTATGGATGGACTATGGGCCTTCTTGGGATTAGGTCCATGATGATTTTGGGCCAATTAGGAAGTTGGGCCATAATGGGCCTTGGGATGCCATTTAGGAATTTGGGCCTTTTGAGTAAATGGGTTGGGCCTTGATTTTGGACCAAGTGAGAAAAGGGTAAAATGGTCTTTTAGCTTGGATGTTGGACAAGTAATTTAGATTCTTGATTATGGGTCGAGATCTAATTATTAATTGGAAATTATTGATGATGATAGTGTGGCGATTTTCTGGATCAGTAGATCGAGATTTTAACTGAGGGATTCAGCAATTTGAGGCGAGTTTCCTCACTGTGTTTATCGGGTCGAAAACACAAATGCCGACCCATGGTTTATTATGATTAGGATGCTAGTTGCTTGTGTGAATCTGCATGTATATTTTATGATATGTTTACTGGGCGGGGCTTGATGATTATATTGTATTCTATTAATCTTTGTGATTTTTGCATGTGTTTATATGTTTTTATGTATACCGGGCGGGGCGTGATGACGGGTGGGGCCCATTATATGTTTCATATGTATGGTATGTAGTATTTTGGGGAACTTACTAAGCTTTGTGCTTATGGTTTTCATTTTATGTTTCAGGTACTTCTGGATCGAAGGGGGAATAGCCAGAGATGATTGCAGTGCACACACCATATTGTTCCGCATTTCATATTACTTTGATGTACATGGGTGTTTATTGATACACTTTGATTTACCATGGTTTCTATGATGTTTTGCATCATGGTTTTATTAATTTAAAAATCGAAATTTCTAGTCTTAATTTTTGCGACGTTACAAGTTGGTATCAGAGCCTTAGTTTGAGAGATTCGGGTATACTCTTGGGAAAGGTTGTAAAAACCGCTCGGTGGTAGCTCGGCGGTCAACTGGGGTCAAGCGATTAATCGGTTTGACGGGGATTAATCGGAGGATTAATCGGGGACCATAAATTACTAATAAAACTATTTTAAAACTTAATATATCCTAAGAAAAAATAGTATTTGAAAATTTAAAATTTGTAAATTTTGAAATATTTTGTATAATATTTGAAAATCTGAATATTTAAAAATTTAAAATTTTGAAGTTTTGTAAATTTTGGTGTAATATCTGAAATTTTGAATTTTTTAAAATCTTCCCGCCAAGGACCACCGAGGACCACCACGGACCGCCGAGGACCGCCTAGCCTGAGTTTGACCGATATTGACCAATTTCCGCTAAGCACCCCTAATCGTAATCAGTTGCAGACCGCCTAGCACCTAGGCTCCGCCTAGGCCGATATTTACAACACTGCTCTCGGCTGTGTATGAACTCAAACTGAGGGTTTGGTAGAATTTTCAAAAAGAAATGTTTTATAAAAAGGGTTTTCTACTAAAAGAAAAGAGGTGTGGTGCATACAATCGACCTAGCTCAAGTAAGTTTTCCCAGAATACCCATACATGTTTTTTGATATGATGTGATGTATGAATCTATGAATTGCATGCTAGTTAGGGCTAACGATCTCCTCAAGATTTGTATGATAGATGCCTTTATATGCCTACTGTATGAGCTTGTAGACTTGCATGCTAGTACTGATCAGTCAGTGATAGAATGGCATGTTTAGGTTATGCTTGATTCCGATTACTCAATGCTCGAATTATGCCTGCTTTGTGCTTTTAGGAGTTCTCATTAACTTCAACTAACTAGTAAGCAAATGAGATTTTTAGGTTTTAACTCTATTGCGCAACTCTTGTTTGAGTCCAACCGTTGTAGTGTGAGACCTTTCATTCGAAGAATTATCAGGTGTTGGTGATATGTAATTGTATTCATGAGCTAGTTAGAGGGAGTTAGTGGTAGTTCCTTCTGCAGTTGATGGCAGAGAGTAGTCCGGTGATTGCCTTAGGAGATGCCTAGGAAGAGTTTTAGTGTTGTGAGCCTTGTCATGTTAAGGTTTGTATGTATAGATAAGGAGTGACTTGGAGGATTCATAGCAATCCTGGAGGAAAGTACGCATAGATGTGGAAGGTAGCATGGGTTCGTACTTCTGGAAGCAGAGGATCCATACTCGAGCCAAGGAGAGCTGCGATGATACCAGGAAGCTTGTAGAGTATGAGACTCCTCAATATTTATTTATGCGTCTTCTGATGGTTTGAATGGTCTATTTTCAGTATTGTGACCTTTCGAGGAAGACCGGTTAGTGGTTCTGGTGCTAGTGAGGGATCAGGCTCGGGTTCTAGAGCCAGACAGTTGGATGATCAGACGCGGGAGTTCATTTCGTCTGAGATTATCCTCAGCATACTTGAATAAACTCCTGTGATATTTGGTACGGTCAAGGAGGGCATTATGGAGATTTTGGATGAGTGTTTGAGTGCTTTTCGGTCTGAGATGGTGGCATTGATGGGAGCTCGGACGTTGACCTTCCATGAGTTCCGAGCATGTGGGGCTCTGAAGTACTTCGGGGAGAAGGACCCGATTGTGAGCAGACGGTGGTTAGCAGATGTCGCTAATGCCTTCCGCACTAGTAGTTTCCCCGATGAGGAAAAGGTCAGACTTGCTTCCTGTCTTCTGAAAGACAGAGCTCGAGATTAGTAGGAGGAGGTTGGGAACTCCGTGGGAGATGCAGCAGTTGATTCGATGGCATGTGATGATTTTGTGCCTAGATTTCGAGATCAGTTTGCACCGGTGATTGAGGTGCAGCAGTTGGCGAGGGAGCTCCAGGACCTTCGCTAGACTACTGAGATAGTGGCCGAGATCACCGTTATGTTCTGCTAGAGGGTGTTGTTGGTTCCGCAGTATGTGGCGGATGAGAAGATGAAGAAGCCGAGATACCATGATATGTTGAGGAACGATATTCGGCAGTTCATTTGCCGATCCAGTTGAAAGATAGTGGAGGATATGATTGTGAGAGCCAGAGAGATGGAGATTGATCTAGAGATGGAGAGGAAGAGGAAGCCAGATCAGGCTCAGGTTTCAGGGGGTTCGGGCAAGAGGCCCAAGGTATTTGATTCGAGATCGAGAGGCCAACAGGGTCAGAGCCGATGTGGCAAGTGCGGCAAGACGTACGATGGGGCGTGCAAGTGGGTGGTTATGGCTGCTTCAAGTGCAGCCAGGCGGGTCATATTAGCAGGGATTGCAGTGCTACTACTTCCACCACCACCCTGGTATTTTATCTGATTTGCTTCCATTGCAATCAGAGAGGCCATAAGAAGGCCAATTTTCCGAATTTGACAGCAGCAGGACCAATGATAGCACCCGCTCCAGCGACTCTATGGATTACTGATGGCCGCCAGGGAAAGGCAGATGCGGGTGTTGCGATGAGCAGGGCTTTTCAGCTGACATCCGAGGAGGCTTGCACAACACCTGATGTGGCAACAGGTATGTATCTTCTCCTTATATCTTTATCTATATTAATTTGCCTGCTTATATTTGTGTGTTTTATTTTAGGATCGTTCCTCATGAACGATATCTCTGCATTGATCTTGTTTGATTCAGGGGCAACCCGATCTTTTGTATCGCTTGCGCTTAGCAAGAGGTTTGTTGGAGAACCGGAGGAGGTTGATTTTCCTTTATAGGTTGAGATTACGGATGATCGATCTGTCTGGGTATCGAGGGTTCATCGGGGTTGTGTTCTTGAGATGTTCAGCGAGCAATATCCAATTGATTTGGTTCTCATTCCTTTGTGGGGGAGCAAGGTTATTGTAGCGATGGAGTGGTTGAGCCCCAATGGGGGCGGTGATTGATTGCGAGCATCATTTGGCGCACATTCAGACCCCAAGTGGGGGAGAGTTAGTGGTTCAGGGGGAGAGTTATTAGCGTGGGCCGATACTATGTTCAGCAGCTAGGGCCAGACGTTATCTTCAGCAGGGTTGTTCCGGATATGTTGCCTATGTTATGGATACCCGGGATAAGGGTAAGGCGACTGTGGATGATGTGCAGGTTGTTCGGAAATACCCAAATGTGTCCCCGAAGGATTTGCTGATGGGTTTTAGTATACTACAACATCCTATGGTGCACATACAACCCTGAATACCTTGGATCTATGTTTTCACTAATTATACATGCAAATGGATTCCAAGGCATTAAACCTATAACCAACATGCAATTTAACATCAATAATACAAGATGCTAGTTAGGATAACATATCTCTTTGTTGTAGCTTGATTCCATGGAGCTTAAGAGCCGAGTGCCCCAAGTGTGACACCTCAAACGGTTCACACAACATCAACAACAACTTGGAATAACTTGAGAGAAAAGTCCTTATGCTCAAATCGTCTAGCCCTCTCATATGAACCCCTTAGGTCCGATTTCTTGAGCCATGGGGTCCTTATATATTGTGGAAATTAGGGTTACACTATGTAACTCATGTATTTCCATATTCTTCATGCTCCATGGGTTAAAACCTCCATGGAGTATCCATGGGTTACTCCATGTGTTTAGCCCAACATGAAGAACTATGGATCATAAGCCCACATATATAAGAATGAATGATTTACACAATCAATCCCCATATATTTAATCAGTGTCTTTTGATCACAAAATTAATTCCAAATTAATTCTTGATCAACACTAATTAAATAATATGATTTCATATTAATATATTAGAACTTATAATATATTAATAAATTATATATATCATTTTCTCACAAAAGTCTATCCAAATTGTTCTGATGCCATGCAACTCAAATGGACCATGCCAAGTCGGGTCGAATACATACCAATAATAGTTATGGGCTTAGACATCTAATCCAACAGTCTCCCACTTGGATAAGTCTAAAACTATTATTGCGTATGACTCCAAAACCCGACTAGCAATCATAGCTCTTAAAGCCGTTGTCGAACTCTGAACAAATCAATGACGCGTCCATTAGATAAGGGATCATATATTCCTCCATTATAGATATCATATGGACAGAGACATTGATTATAATCATTCTCTCTGTCCATCTGTTGTTTCCTGATTTCCAATTTATGACGACCGACTAATTGAACAAATCAAATCAGTCCAGGCTCGGCCGAGAACTTACGTTTGTCATCACTAAATCATCGAGGGGCCCACAGATATCGCTTTTATCCCTCCAAGGGTAAAAGGAATGGATAAACTTCGACTCATATGCTTGTTCTACTACTCGTTGAATCATACATAAAGGTACGTTTTATAACATCGAGTTACCAATGCGTTTTTGTACAATCAATGTATAACCAACTCATAGTCAACAACTCATATCTCTAGGTTTGAAGAATATAAGATATCATCGTCTCATGATCACTCGTGATAAAATCCATGAAGTGATTCAAATGAGCGTGGGTTTAATCCAATACTCAGAACTTATGAGCACTCATGAATGTTGTAACAACTCTTGCTATGTCCAACACCTTAGACATCTACAAGCCAACTTCATGACAGTCTTGATTCATATCTACTTTCAACATATGACCGACTGTGGAGAATTTAAATAATTTAGTCATTCGGAAAGAATAACCTAGCTATTCTGGAAGTCAAAACATGCAAAGTGAAACACAAGAATAATACTAATCCTCTATGGTCCCAAGCACCTTTGAGAGTAAATAAAACACCTTTTATTTAAACACAATATTGATTACTCATTATTCGTTGTATAATGTTTCAAATAATCAACTTTATACTTGAATCGAAACAATAGTCATGCCATGCTCCAAGCATGCACATTATGTTTGTCCAAACAATAGTTATGCCATACTCCAAGTATGCACACTATGTTAGTATATGATCCTTACTTTGTGAAATAGACCAATTGAACATGATTCCAATGATGCTTATTTCACAATCCCAAATCCTTACCGTAAATGTAAGAATTCCAAATTCCTACCATTTACCGAAATCTGTTAGATTCTAAACTTATATGCATTGATCCTCTTGTAATGACTATGCACAAAGTCATAAAGACTTGCCAACAGACATTACAAAGTATTCCAATGGAGAGCAATTCCATGGAAACGAAGTCTCAAATTCAAAGTACATTGCTTTGAACATCCTTCTTGCATTAAGTTTTCTAATCTTACACAAATTTAAAGAATAACTTCCACCTATGGAAACATTTCCATATTCCCATTTTGACTATCACTTCTGAACAAGAGTTGCCTCTTTCTAGAATATGTCAATATGGTCCTTTCCAAAAATTTACACCATACTTCAACTGTCCATGAGCAACCAATCTTTGGTAAACCTCAGATTGTCCTCGACAATTGCTTAATCATTTTAGTCATATCCAATTCTAGACCTTGTCCCCTCTTAATGCCCTAGGCATTTGGAAAATTTAGAACAGATGAATATTATAGCACATGCAATCGATCCTATATCCGAAGCATATGGGACACGATTCATGATGTATCACATAAAGACATGAACCTAGATCAGTCTTTTGCTACAATATTTTTATTTTCCATGTTTGCATAATTCGACTATGAAGAGGGATGTCGTAATCATAATCGAATTTGAGAACACAATATATATAGAATATCTTTATGTTGAACCATTCCAACATAAAATTCATATATATATCCTCGACTAAAGTTGATTAAAATCTCAATCTAAGATTTTAGAATTGAAATGAAGTAATTTCCTCTCCCTTAATTATAGCAAAACAACTTTTCCCAATTGAAACTTTTGTTTTCTATAATTAACATTGCCAATATTGCAACACTTATCATAATTATCATGCTCCCACTAACATGATGATTATTAGCACAACACTTATGCTCCCAGTAGCTTTGACATGTACTCAGAAATCAGATGGACTTCTAGAAATCAATACTTTATTGACTTTCTTACCAAAGTTCAAATTTCTGATACGAGATGCTTTGATAAAACTTTATCAGAATCATACACCTTTCCTTAGATAGCTCACATGTGTGTCTAAACAATTTCCAGAACTATGAAAAGGGATGCCGTAATTATAGTCTCAATTGTTTAGACCTTTTCCATTTCTCACAAGTCTATGTTAGTGTGCCGGTTAACCACACACGCTCCACTAACGACTTTGAGAATGCAAATATCACAATTGCTATCTATTTAAAATCTATTTAGTGAAAGCATTTCCTCACCATCATTTTCATGAATCGGAGAGAAACCTTATGACACTTAGATTTTATGGTGTATGTGTTCCTATCCATGCGAATTTGTCATAACCACAAGGGGAGGTTAGTCAAAATCCAAACTCATATGGACCGAACTTGTGCAATCTTAACTTCTTGCCACCTGGCAGCACAAGGGCCTATCATTGCTTCCAAGTAGTTGTCCCAACAATGAGAACTTGTAGAACTCAAATGTATAGTCAACTTTAACTGGAATGGGCACATAAATCAGAGTATGTCAGCACGATAGGTTACAAACCTCAAGTCGTGCGCTAGTGATAAACTACAAGTTTTATTCTTGATCAGTTCTTGAAACTTTTTCAAGATCTTTAAGACTCCCACTGACCTCTTTACATATAAGATTCTCTTTTCAAGAACCATTCATTGACAACGCAAATATTCAGGAGTTAGTGCGGATTCTTATCAAGACAAACACTTCACACAATTGGCCTTAGTTGGTCTCTGTTTTATCCAAAACATCACAACTTACCAATTTCAAATGTACAAGAGTAGAACACATTTTACTCTTACATTTGACAAGTGTTATAAACCTTCTTAAGATTATGTCACTCAAGTTACAATCTTGGAGTATTACTCTATGATTCAATTTTGGAACGAAGTATGATTCATCTTTTGATTTAACCATTTCAACAATCCATGATTCCTCTTCTTAGCCAAACAAATGTACTAAGATGTCCTTAGAGGATCAATTGTGATATGGTTTCATAATCACTAAGATAATCACAAAACACGATACTAAAGTACTATCCCATCTTTTCAGACTGGAGAAACTTTTATCGTTCTGCCTAATTTGATTCTTCTCATTCGTTCTGCCATACATTGAAACTTTTCCAATGTTTTTTTAGAGTTATACTTAAACTCGTAAGTATAACCATATTTACTAAACTTCAGTCAATCATGACGAATAATCTTATCGATCTTTGTGGTGGACTTGACCAATGCATAAGAATGTGTACTCGATCCCTTATTCCTTCACTTGACTCACATATACATGTGAACAATGAATTAGTCTTAATTTTTCCAAAGATGAAAATTCTCATTCATCATACAATACAACTTTCATGATTCCAAGTTTCTATCCAACTGAAACTTGGGTGATGCAAATCTTTCCTTATTTGGTAAATTATGACACTACCACAAACGAAAGAATCAAATCCATTTTCCAATGTTGCTATCAATGAAATCATATAAACAACAATTTTTCACAAATGCCACTGTAAGGAAATTTACAATAAATAAATAAAATCAAAAATTTTCTTTTATTTAAAACTTGCGGAAAAACTTATCCTTACAATGCAAATGCATATGAAAACTATGTTGTTATCTATATCAAAGCAATCTATCACAACTCTTAAGCAGCAGCTCAAAAATTCTGATCACCGAACCATGCGATCGAAATCCATCTTCGCGATCAGAATCAGCTTACTCTTCTTTAAGCTTCCTCTCTTTTCTTTGATTCTTAAAACTTCAACATGTGACCCAGTCACATCATGTAATAAGAATCTCCAAATAGGAACTTAATAGAGTTAGATAGTGGACTTACCTGAAGTAGAGTCAAACTTTTTGACTTGACCAACCTTATGATCTTTCAGGTAAATAGGGCAGCTTTGCAACCAATGCTCCTTCTTTTGGCAATATATGTATATGGACTCTTTAGGAATGGTACACGAGACTATCTCAGACTTAGCCTTTCTCTTTACCATTTGGTCAACCGAGTTGACTATGGCCGATCCCTTTCCATTGGGAAGAGAAAGTTTTTCTGGATTTCCAATGTTACCATTGTCAATGTCCATGGAAGTTTGGGAAGTCGATCTTCCAATCAAATTTACTTTACCCATGCTGCAAATCATTGCTGATTTAGCAGCATCAAGCAAGTATGTAAGATCATTAAGGGTTATGTCATGGTCTGTCATGTAGTAGCCCTAAAGGAACTCACTATGTGACTTAGAAAGTGATTGAAGAACCTACTTAACAACCAACTTCCTCAAGACCTTGACACCCAACTCTCCCGACTTGTCAATATGTGACTTTATCTCCAAGATGTAAGCACACATAGACTTTGCTTGCCAATAGGGTTTGAGTGACCATGAACTTTTCAATAACTTGTGGGTTAGGGAGAATAATTGGAGGAGGTGAAGGAAGAGAAGTATGATTTCCATGAACCAACCACGGGACATCATCTTCATTAGGAAAGCTTGTTCCTAGGGATTTGGGAAGATCATAGTTGTCTGAACCAGACATCTACAATGGGAGATATTCAAGTTAGTTGATTTAAGTCCTTAATATAACACCCAATATGAAATATTAAGGCTAGGACCCAACACAATACTTTTATAACTTGGAAGAGGGATGCCGTAATCCAAGCTATAAAATATTTGAAGGTAGGCGAATGACGCTTCACCAATTTCCACCATGAAAAACGAAATAGGTATTAGGTTTTAATTGGTTTGAAAATCCTAGATCTTTTGAGATTCATTGAACTATTCAATGGAATGTTTAAATCTCGATTGTGCCCCCTCAAGTTTGTGACTTGGATGCAGAGGATCACAAACAAGGTGTAAATAACCATGCAAATATACTTGGTACTCTTAATTTTTATCACCTAATCGATGTGCCAGTTAACCACATGCGCTCCACCGATCTATGATAAACATTAAGCCACCCTTTGCTAACCTTGTTAAAATCAAGTTAGTGTGCCGGTTAACCACACGCGCTCCACTAACGACTTAAGCAAAGTGCAAAGTGTAATTTCATGGGTTAGCACCAAATTCACATTTTCCTAAGTAACTAAGATTGGGAATTTATAAGATTTTAGTTACTTAGTATTTATCATTAATACTTTTAATGAAGGGAGAATTATAGTCCTGTCAAACCCGTTCGGCTAACGACCCTCGACCAATCAAGGAAGCGGTGGGTGAGAGTGGACACCTATTAAACTGCCATTTTATAGGCAGTAACCTTATACCCCCCTTATAGACCGGCTTCGGGAATGAGGCCTACTAACGGTAAGACTGGATTTGTTCTTATATGTATATATATATATATATATATATATATATATATATATAACTATTAACTATTAATATTATAATAGTATAAGGGTTGAGTTTTAACTTTTAAAACTCTAAGGGCTTAACTTGGAATTAAAGTATTCATGGGGAAACTTTTCAAATTCCAAAACTTGAGGGCAAGTTTTGAACAATTCAAAAAGCTTTTCAATTCCATAACTTATGTGTTTAAACTCTTCAAGTTCCATAACTTGAGGACAAGTTATGGAAGACTTTAAAGCATTTAAAATGAGACTCTTCATTTTCATAACTTATGGAAATCTTATGAGTTTTGAAAATCATAAATGTGACTTTTCATATAACTTGAGGACAAGTTAGAAAAAAACATTTTATGAATAACTTTTAGATCAATTTGGATTGAAAACACATTATCACATAATTTTTCTATTAATCTAAACAAACTCATAAGAACAAGATAATTCATATCAAACAATTTTCATGTAATTAGCCTAACCATTAAACTAATACAAAACATGAATCTATTGACAATTATCTTTTGAATTGGATTTGAATGAACATTACCACATCAAAAACAGGTTTATAGGTTCAAAAACAGCTTAGGGTAATGATTCTAATCCAAATCCAGCCTTAAAAGTCGAAAATATTCTGTCAGGGGCTTCTACTCGTCAAGTGTATGAGCCTACTCGATGAGTAGGACGAATTTCTTCATGGACTCGGCGAGTCCATCAGTGGTCTCGGCGAGTCCAGCGCCCAGAAAGCCAGAATTTTCGATTTTTAAGCTATTTCAGCAAGTATAACTTGAAAACAAACCTGGCTCTGATACCACTGATGGGTTTTAGTATACTACAACATCCTATGGTGCACATACAACCCTAAATACCTTGGATCTATGTTTTCACTAATTATACATGAAAATGGATTCCAAGGCATTAAACCTATAACTAGCATGCAATTTAACATAAATAATACAAGATGCTAGTTAGGATAACATACCTCTTTGTTGTAGCTTGATTCCATGGAGCTTAAGAGCCGAGTGCCCCAAGTGTGACACCTCAAATGGTTCACACAACATCAACAACAACTTGGAATAACTTGAGAGAAAAGTCCTTATGCTCAAATCGGCTAGCCCTCTCATATGAACTCCTTAGGTCCGATTTCTTGAGCCATGGGGTCCTTATATATTGTGGCTATTAGAGTTACACTATGTAACTCATGTCTTTCCATATTCTTCATGATCCATGGGTTAAAACCTCCATGGAGTATCCATGGGTTACTCCATGTGTTTAGGCCAACATGAAGAACTATGGATCATAAGCCCACATATATAAGAATGAATGATTTACACAATCAATCCCCATATATTTAATCAGTGTCTTTTGATCACAAAATTAATTCCAAATTAATTCTTGATCAACACTAATTAAATAATATGATTTCATATTAATATATTAGAACTTATAATATATTAATAAATTATATATATCATTTTCTCACAAAAGTCTATCCAAATTGTTCTGATGCCATGTAACTCAAATGGACCATGCCAAGTCGGGTCGAATACATACCAATAATAGTTATGGGCTTAGGCATCTAATCCAACATTTGCCTGGGGTGACTCCGGAGAGGCAGGTGGAGTTTAGGATTGACCTGGTTTCGGGTGCAGCTTCGATAGCCAAATCACCATATTAGTTAGCTCCTCCAAAGATGCATGAGTTGTCTACACAGCTATATAGGCTGTTAGATAAGGGGATAATTCTACCGAGTAGTTCGCCAAGGGGAGCATCGATCATGTTTGTGAAGAAGAAGGATCGGTCGCATCGGATCTGTAAACTGAATAAGCTAACAGTGAAGAACCGTTATCCACTCCCGAGGATTGAGGATTTCTTTGACCAGCTTCAGGGTGCATCTTGGTTTTCAAAGATTGATCTTCATTCGGGTTATCATCAGATGAGGGTCAGATAGGAGGATGTGCAGAAGACGACCTTTCAGACTCATTATGGTCATTACGAGTTCGTGGTGATGCCCTTTGGGCTCACTAATGCTCCAGCCGCATTCATGGACCTCATGAACCGCGTATGTAGGCCGATTTTGGATCGGTCTGTGATTGTATTCATTGATGACGTCCTGTTCTGTTCTAAGACCCAGGAGCTACATGAGGAACACTTGATGGAGGTATTGGAGACTCTGAGGAGGGAGAGACTTTATACGAAGTTCTCCAAGTGTGAGTTCTGGTTACGCGAGGTGCAGTTTGTGGGGTACCTTGTCAACCAAAGTGGTATTCTGGTCGATCAGGCGAAGGTCGAGGCCATGATGGGATGGGAGGTACCAAAGTCTCCATCTGAGATTAAGAGTTTCCTTGGGTTGGCAGGTTACTATCAGAGGTTCATTCATGATTCTCCAAGATAGTGGTTCCTCTGACTCGGTTGAAGAAGAAGAAAGTCACTTTTCGTTGGGTGCCTGAGCAGTCAACAACTTTTGACACCCTGAGACAGATTATATGAAGTTCCGATTTTGACCCTTCCAGAGGGTGTCGAGGATTCCGTGGTTTATTGTGATGCGTCCATCACAGGTTTGGGTGCAGTTCTGATACAAAGGGGTTGCGTGATTGCTTATGATTTGAGGCAGCTGAAGCCTCATGAGGCTAATTATCCGATGTATGATTTAGATCATGGGGCAGTAATTTTCTCCCTCAAGATTTGGAGACATTACCTCTATAAGGTCCGCTGTACTATCTACACGGATCACATGAGCCTGATATATTTGATAGATCAGCTGAATCTGAACATGAGGGAATGTCGGTGGTTGGATGTGGTGAAGGATTATGACTGTGAGATCCTTTACCATCCGGGGAAGGCCAATGTGGTGGCCGATGCTCTCAGCCTCAAGGCAGTCGCGACTCTGATCAGTGATATTTGTATGAGGATGGCAATGATTACTCCACTCTTGGAGCAGATTCGAGAGGCTCAGGTTGAAGCTATTAAGGAAGAGCACCAGAAGAGTGAGCATATAGTGGGTCAGGTGGCTTCCTTCGATTATGATAGTTGGGGTTTATTGAATCTCCATCAGAGAGTGTGGGTTCTTTATTAGGGTGGTGCGCGTCAGGTTCTGATAGAGGAGGCGTACAAATCGAGATTCTCCATTTATCACGGGGTGACGAAGATGTATACAGATCTCCGTCCTGATTATTGGTGGCCCTGCATGAAGCAGGATGTAGCTTGGTATGTGGAGAGGTGCTTCACTTGCAGGAAAGTCAAGGCCGAACATCAGCAGCCTCACATCAAGATGCAGCCATTGGTGTGACAACCGTCAAATTCTGGTCAAGTCAAAGTCAAACTAAGTCAACAAGTCAAACCAGTCAACTCAGTCAACCCTTGTATATTAGGGTTTATGCTATGTAATTACTGAACAGTTCGCTAATTTAAAGAGAAAACATCAATTGGAAATTCGTGTATTTAATTTTCCTTAGCCTTGATAGTGCTAAACAATGAAACAAAGCGATAAAACACTATTGCACACTCATCGTGAGTGTGTAGGACACTAAATCATGGCTTAACGGGGTTTACGGACCTTGCGTTGCGAAGCCGGATGCTCAAAAAGGTCATAAATAGAACCTCTCTAAATCTCCTTCACTCTATCTCTCTCTATTCAAAATCTCTCCTAAATCTCTCCCAAATCTCTCTCAAAAGTTCCCGTAACTTTTTGTAATCATTTGGGCCATCCCGACCCTTAACCGGGTCAAAAACCGCCTAAAACGGGGTAAAAACGGGTAAAATACCCTTAAGGACCCGAAACCTACCTTATAGGGCCAAAGCCTCTTAGGGCCGAAAGTCCCCTAAAGGGACCGAACTGCTGAGAAGCGAACCCCAAGAACCGAACCTGCCCTTCGGACCGAACCTCGCCTGACCCGAACCCGAAGCCTCTCGGACCGAACTCTACCTTCGCCTTCGCTCCTAAGCCTTTCGGTCCATTTCGCTTCTTACTCCTTTCGCCTCGTTTCGCCTTCGGGCCCAGCAGCCTTGGGACCGAACCTCGGCCTAGCACCGAGAGGTCTCGCAGGTTGCCATTTTCTTCCCGGTTTTCGACTAGTTTTGCGTTCTAAGCCCGATTTTAATTATTTTAACGCGGGATTTTCACCCAAAACTTTATTTTAACATATAAGGCCCCATATTTATTAATTAATCACGTTTTTGGGGATAAATCTTATCCAAGATTTGGTGGGTAAAGTACAAGAGGTGGAGTGTTGACTTTTCCTTAGTTTATGACACAAGCAACCACCCACACCCACTCTATGACCAGTCACACCTCCCCACCATCCCTAGTCACTTCCTTGTACCTTTCCATCAATCATCAGCCCCTCCCACGTTCTAAGAGCTGGAGCAAATCAACCTCTCTCCTCATTTTCACTCACTTGCTCTCATTTCACCAAAAATCAAACACAAGTTTTCTCTCAAACTTTTTCTCTCTATTTCGAGACTCCAAGGCTGATCATCAAGCTTTATTCTACTCTTGTTAAGTATAATTCATCCTCCTTGTGATTATTACACTTCATTCTACTCCAATCATCGATTGCTTACACAAACTCCATCACTTTGATGTTAGATTCTCGAAAATCTTCAAGGCATCTTCCAGTGTTCTTGAGTTGAACACTTCCCTTCTCCAACATTCATCTACTGAAATCACATAAGGTGAGTTCATACCCCTACATTTTCATGTTTTCTTATGTTTTAAGGGGGGGAATACAAGTTAAAACACCAAGAACACAACTAAATTCTTCTAACAGCTTTCATCAGAAAAGTTGGACTCCATTCACGGACTGTTTTGGTCAACTTAAACATTTTTGTTTTCAAAACTGTACAAGGTGCAAGTAGTTCAAGTTCATAGCTTTAAAATGGATACTTGCACATCTCCATACGATTTTTCTACAATTTATGGTGATTTTTAGAAAACTGCCTATCATTTCAAGAACCAATCCGGACCAGTCTGTGATTATGGACGTTTTCACCTAAGTTGGAGGTCACTAAAAATCGTGAGAACATTTATGAACAAACTAGACTCATTTTCCAAACTCTCAGAATTTACGGATTCGGGTTTGGACTTTTTATTATTTTTCTACAAATTTTCTAAGAACAGTAATAGAAATTGTTAACAACAGAAAAATGCTATCAATTTCATTACACCTTGTAACATGTTGAGCAAGGTGTATATCTTTATGTGATTATATGTTATTGCATTATATGACATTTTGTCTTAGTATAAGGACATACAACAGTTAACCAATGGATTTTTGCTAGATAAAGCATAGAAATAATAAATTGTTATAATCAAAGTACATCCATTACATACAAACATTTGGATAAACTATGTTAAGTATAGTTTACATACATTACTACTACTACCCTTGTTTTGATAAACTATAATAGGTATAGTTTATGATACATTACATAATACATACATTTCAAAAGGGTACATTTATACAGAGAGGATTATCATTACACAACACGTAATTCCGTTAATGACTTTGTGAGACATTCGCTTCACTTTACAAATAAGTCATGTATTGTAACCAGAGTCTCCTGGAGGGAGAGCGTGATAGTTGTATATAGATCTATATTGGGTCTGACAAACCCACACCTTAACTGCATGCAACAGTTAGACCGGCAGGTCTGGGGTGACAAATGTTATAACATTTCTGACGCCTGAAGAACGTCGTTTCAGGCCAACTAGGTCATAGTATGGTTATAATAACTCACAGAAAGTATTAACAAACATAGGAATTTACGGGAATTTCATAGAAATCAAACGCGTTTATGTCGATTTAAACTTACATTATTTTCTATAAGTAAGAAAGGTTACTTATACATTTTGGTCTTTGGATATAAGACTACATCACACATTTTAAGGAAAATATCGGATTTTTATGGAACAAACATTACATTTACAAGAGAGAGGTTTTTATCAATACAAAACAAAAGCTTATGAACTCACCAACTTTGTGTTGACACTTTTTCAAACAACTTGTATCCTCAGGAAATCACTAAACAGGTAACCAAGTGCATTTTGAGGATGGGACGTTAAGGCGTCGGACATTTCATATTTTTGTCAACATATTGTAATTGATTTGGAAACATGTAATTCATACAATGATGTAACTCTTTCAATTATATATGTTGGTTGTGTTTGCTTGAATTACTATTGCCATTGTGGTTATGATACTATACATGAAGTCCTCCACCCCCGGACGTTTCCGCCATCCTTGGTTTGGGGGTGTGACAATTGGACATCCCCGTTTCGAAATGGGAGGAGATCACCATGGATTTCATTACAAGTTGCCTCGGACTGCGCACATAATGGATTCGATTTCGGTCATTGTGGATCGATTGACCAACAACGCATATTTTATTCCGATTCAAGAGAGTATCTCTGCAGAGAAGTTGGCCGACATATACATCAGGGAGGTTGTGTCCCAACATGGGGTGCCGGTTTCTGTAGTTTCAGACAGGGACGCCTGGTTTACTTCCAGATTTTGGAATAGGTTCCATGAGGAGTTGGGTACCCGTCTGGATTTCAACACGACCTTCCACCTGCAGACTAATGGTCAAAGTGAGTGCGCTATCCAGACCTTGGAGGATATGCTTCGGGCGTGTATATTGGATTTCAGTGGGAGTTGGGATACGTATCTCCTTTTGGCAGAGTTTTCGTATAACAACAATTATCACGCTAGCATTGATCGACCTCCTTTTGAGATGCTCTATGGGAGTAAATGCAGGACCCCGATATGTTAGGGTGAGGTCGGTCATCAAGTCATGGGGAGTACTGAAGTGGCACTCAAGACTACCGAGTTGATTCAGCAGGTTCGGAGTAGACTCCAAACAACTCAAAGTCAGCTGAAGAGTTATGCCGACAAGCGCCGATCGGACCTAGAATTCCAGGTTGAGGATATGGATCTCCTGAAGGTGCCACCTTGGAAAGGTGTCATCCGATTCACGAAGAGGGGCAAATTGGGCCCCAGGTACATCGGTCCTTTCAGTGTTTTCGCCCAGGTGGGCCGGGTCGCTTATCGCTTGGATCTTCCCGAGGAGCTTAGTCAGATCCATAGCACGTTTCATGTCTCTCAGTTATGGAAATGTTTAGTGGATGATTATGCAGTGGTTCCATTGGAGGATATTCATGTGGATGATCGCCTGAATTATATTGAGAGACCAGTGGCTATTCTTGATAGAAAGACGAAAACCTTGAGAAACAAGGTCGTTGAGTTGGTGAAAGTTCAGTGGTAGCACTGCAAGCGGTCAGAATGAACATGAGAGCCAGAGGATGATAAGAGGGAGCATTACCCAGAGTTATTTGGGGCAGCGGACTTCGAGGACAAAGTCTGATTCAATTGGGGGAGAATTGTAACATTCGAGATTTGGTATGTTTCCCTTTTAACCCCCTTAATGCAAGATTTCTATCTTTTTGGTACCTAGCTAGTACACTTAGCGTACTAGCTCATCTCAAGATCCTGGGTATACCCACGTATGCGGGGCGTACGTGGGAGTACACATGGCATATGTAATGAAGGGGCAAACCCTATATTTTAGGGTTTGTGCCCTATTTAAGCAAGTTATAACACCCTTGGACCCTCTATTGATCAGCCTCTGCTCCCCTATACCCTAAGATTGAAATTCTAGCATGCCGTAGTGTGTTCTTGAGCTTTGAAAGTAATTTTGTGTTGTTTTGTATGCATTGAAAAAGGTGGTGCTTGGTGACCAAGATTTGGTTGGACTTGAGGTTGTAGATCTAGAATCTTCATTAAGTTTGCTAGCTCCAGAAGGTATAAAGTTCTTATCTTGGAATCTCTTTGTGTTTGATTGAGATTAGGGCTTGTTTTAGAGCTTATTATGGTCGTTTGGGTTCTTTTTGGGATTTTGAGTCCCTCAATGAGCTAGGATGCTAGATCTTAACCGCTCTGATGTTCCTTGTGTAAAAAGGTGCCATCTTGATGAATCATATTGGTCCATGCATGGGTTAGAGTCCTTATTATGGGTCTTAATGGAAAAAATCAGGTTTTGGGTCCCATTAAGACATGCAAGGTGATAAAGTTGCCAACTTTATGCATTAATTCCTTGATCTGAAGTAGATATGAGGTTTGGACGTTAAGAGCTTAAGTGATTAAGACAAAATTAGACAAATGGGGCTCTGGTCGGTACGCGGGGCATAATCCCTAGTACTCTGCACGTACTGGATCAACTGCCTGTTTTCGAGTCAACACTCGTACGCCGAGCATACTCGGTGAAGTTGGTTTTCTTCGTTTGGGCCTTTTCGACTCGGTATTATTTTGGGCTTTTTGGGTTTAGGCCTTGTTGGTCCCTTGGAATTTTGACCTTGGGCTATGGATGGACTATGGGCCTTCTTGGGATTAGGTCCATAATTATTTTAGGCCAGTTAGGAAGTTGGGCCATAATGGACCTTGGGATATTATTTAAGAATTTAGGCCTTTTAAGTAAATGGGTTGGGCCTTGGTTTCGGACCAATTAAGAAAAGGTTAAAATGGTCTTTTACCCTGGATGTTGGACAAGTAATTTAGAGTCTTGATTATGGTTCGAGATCCACTTATTAATTGGAAATTATTGATGATGATAGCGTGGGAATTTTCCCGATCAGCAGACCGAGATTTTATCTGAGGGATTTAGCAGTTTGAGGGGAGTTTCCTCACTGTGTTTAGCGGGTCGAAGGAACCAATGCCATCCCATGGTTTATTATGATTAGGATGCTAGTTGTCTTTGTGACTCTGCATGTATGTTTTATGATATGTTTATTGGGCGGGGCCTGATTATTATATTGTATGCTATTTATCTTTGTGATTTTTGCATGTGTTTATATGTTTGTATGTATACTGGGTAGGGCCCTATGCCAGGCGGGGCCTAATGACTGAAAGATCTGTTCCGATCGGGGGTCGATGTCGGGCGGGGCCTATTATATGTTTGATATGTATGGTGTGTGGTATTTTAGGGAACTCACTAAGCTTTGTGCTTACAATTTTTAGTTTATGTTTCAGGTACTTCTGGTTCGAAGGGGATGAGCCCGAGATGATTGTAGTGTACACACCACATTGTTCCACATTTCATATTACTTTGATGTACATGGATGTTTATTGATACACTCTGATTCACCATGGTTTCTATGATATTGTTTTGGATAATGGTTTTATTAATCTAAAAATCGATATTTTTAGTCTTAATTTTTAGGACATTACAAAGTTTTCAACAATAATCCAATCTGACCAAAACAAAAACCATAGCAATCATTGACTAAATAATTTCGATGCAAAGATATTTCTTGAAATTCGATAAATTATCTATGGTGGTCAGATCTACCAAAAAAATTATCAAAACAAAGCTCGCCAGAAGGAAAACCATGATAAATCACATAGGGTCAGATCTGTATAAAAAATTAGTTTTCCAAAAAAAAAAAGCGAAAAATTCGAGAAATCAAAATGAAAAGTTAAAGGTTACCTTCATGTGGAAATGTATGTCCTGGTAGAATATGTAACACCTGATTCCAGAATGGATCGATTTAGGGCTTCAAGGATTCAAAGGCATGGTTTTTGGGAGAAACCATGTGTCACAACGTGACCATGGAAAGGTCACGACGTGAGGAGTGATCAATGAGAAATGTTGATTTCAAATGATCTCACTACGTGAGCAATAGGAGCTCACAACATGAGATGCGCTGCAGCCCAACCCATTATCTTTTGGGGTTTCCTTCGTATTTAAACCCCATAAACTTCATTCTAAGGTTCCTTAACAGCCTCCTTTGTCCTATGCATATAAAAACCCTAACCCTAGCCTCTACTTGTGATTCTTGAGCTTTTAGTGGAGTTTTGGTGGCTTGAAGAAGAAGAGAACACCATTGGAGCATGGATTCAACTTGGGAGTTCCATTTTAACCTCTAGAAACACCTCTGGACGATTGTGAGTAACCAAGATTTAAGCTTTATGATTCCTTATTGATAGATCTAAGGTTTTATGCATGTTTATCCATGACTATAAGTTAGAGTGTTAGGACTCCATAAATTTAGCAACTTTATGGGTCCTTAGGGTCCCTTGGTGATTATATGATCTGTATCGGAAGTTTGGGGATGTGTGAGTTCATGCTTGAGATTTGATCTCCTTTTCTTCATGAATTCCCTAGTTTGAGCTCGAGTCATATATTGGACATGCAAGACCTTAAAACATCGATTTTTATGGTCCTTGGGGTGTTAGGAAGCTTTCTAGAAAGGATGGATTAGTGGCTTAATGGATTAAGCAGTTTATGGATCAAAATGTCGTTCAGACTGATTTCACAACTTGAGGCATTGCCTGTCATGTCGTGAGGATCACGAGCCTCGACTATTTTGTCCCTTAGTCACTCACGACGTGAGCCATAGATGGTCACGTCGCGAGGGGCGGTTAGCTATTGACTTTCGTTGACCGTTGACTTTTTGACCACTTTGACTTTTGGCTAAACTTGGGTAGAATTGAGTATTTGCCTAAGGGTTGGTCTCGTTTTGGTTTTAGGAAGTTTGGGTTGGATGTTCTGATGCTTAGGTTGCTGTTGGTCTTCTGTTGAGTAGTCCAAGTGAATCTTCTCACTATACTTGTGGGTCGAAGGCACCAATATCGACCCACTAGATTGTGTTATGTAGAATGCTAGTTTTCTTTGTGACTCTTGCATGCATGATTGGGTTTAAATATACTCCAGGGCTGGGCCCATGATTGTATGTTGTGCTAAAAGAATCCTAGGGTTGGGCCTATTATTGTATGTTGGATTAAAATATACCCCAAGGCAACGCCCATGATTTTATGTTGGGTTGAAAGAAACCCCAGGGCTGGGCCCATTATTATATGTTGGGTTGGAATATACCCCAGGCTAGCCCCAATGATATGTATGGTATGTGGTATTTTGTGGAACACACTATGCTTTGTGCTTACGGTTTTGTGTTTAAATGTTTTCAGGTACTTTTGGTTTCAAAAGGAAGGGACCTACTTGATCGCACTGCATCCCCTGAACATTTATTTCGCAATGATTGTTTATGATTTAATGTTATGTTTTCAGAATACTTATACTCTGACCGTCTTTAATATAATGGATGAATGGTTTTGACTGAATTAAAATGAAAATTTTTACTTAGTATTTTTGGGACGTTTCAAGTTGGTATCAGAGCCTTGGTTTGATGGATTCGAGCACACTCTTGGGTGTGTCTAAACTCAAACTGAGGATTTCTAAAATGTTTTAAAAATAAAAATGATTTTCCAAAAAGGTTTTTAAGAGAAAGGGGTGTGATATAAGCAATCAGCTGAGATCAAGTAAGTATTTCCCAAAATACCAATACATGTGTTATGCTTATTGTTTTAGTATGAGTATATGAAAATTGCATGCCAGATTAGGGCTAAGGATATGCTCAGGATTTTCATGATAGAATGCTAGGAGAGACGCCTTTATATGCTTGTTGATTGAGCTTTTGGAACTACATGCTAGTATGGATTCCAGATGTTGGATAGAATTGCCTGATTTGTGATGCCTTGTATTGTAAGAGGAATTGGATGTTATGTCAAATTCGGAATCTATGTTGGTGGAATTGATTGCTAAGTGTATACTATAAAAATTGTGTACGATTAGGATCATATAGCCCTAGACAGACTAGTTTGGCCTAATTTCCTGTTCCTTGGCTGGTTGTGGGCTTAAGGTAGAATCATTCATTCGACAGTCCGTGTGATCCCATTTTGTGTATAATTTGCATGCATAAGGCAATCAGCAGTATTAGTGGAAGTTCCTAGCATCGTCGTAGCAAGTGATTTGGAGGATGCCTTTATGTTTTAGGGTGTTACTGCCTGAATGTTGCTTGCTTTGTGCTTTGTGGGACTCATATTGATCTGAGCTAACTATTAAGTGAATATGTTAAGTTACATGCAGTAAAGGTTAAATAATTTTAGAGTGATTTAGTTGGTCCTATTGTGCAACTCTTGTCTTGTTGGGTTTTAGGTACTATAACACTGCTATCGTGCACATACAACCCTAATAGCTTTGGATCTAAGTTTTCTCTAGTTATACATGCAACAAATTGTTTCCAAAGCATGAAGCCCACAACTAGCATATAATTTGACATATGAATCATAAAAGTAAGTTAGAAGATTACCTCTTTGTTGTAGCTTGTAGGAATTGGTCTTTCAAGAGCCTAGCACCTCAAGTGTGATGTCTCAAATGTATTATAACAAACCAAGAAGAAGAGGAGGAATTTGAGAGAGAGGTTTGGAGACACAAAATCGTTTTTGGCTTCTAAGAACACTTGGTCCACGATTTTGGCTTTTGAGGAATACGTATATAGTGTAGAATTCCAAGAGTCATAAGCAAACCCTAATTCTTACACTTAGGCTTATGATCCATAATTCATATGGGCTAATATTTCATGGACTTTCACATATGCTTAGTCCATCATGGATCAATAGCCCAAACCATATGTATCACTGATTTACACAATCAGTCCCCGTTAATTTAATTAGTATCTTTTGATCATTAAATTAATTCCAAATTAAATCTTGATCAATACTAATCCTATCAAATTGTTCTAGAGTGTTATTGTTGAGAGAAAAACTTGGAGACACACTTTGAACAAACGTTAGAACAAGTGGATTGCGGAATAGTTAATCTCGAAGGATCTAAAAGCTCAACAATAATATTAATAAGTTATAGTTAGATAGTTAGAGAGTTAGTTGCGGAAAAGTAAAGAAATAGAAATGACAACCATTGTTATATCAAGTATACACATAAGTTGATTCATAACAAGGAATGCATTCAAACCAAGTTAATAAGGAATATCAAACTTAATGATTAAGTCACAGAGGACTTGCTCCAGAGAGAGGTTATGATCAGTTATGTTCTAGGAAGGATTGAGAGTAAGGAGGGATGAGAAATAAGATAGAGGAATAGAAAAGATAACTTAGAGAAATGTATTCAGAATAGATGTGTGAGTTATCCGTATTGAATACAAGAGAATGAGCTCTTATTTATAGAGACTCATGAAGAGCACTAGATTACATCTCTATGAGTAGCCATGCAAGGCATACTAGACAATAGAGTGTATTACAATAAAGACAAGTAAAGTAATCTAGCTAAGTGACTGCGGTAGGTAGACTCCGGTTGCGGTTGCTGATGAAGAAGCTTGACTGCGGGTGCTGGATGACTGCGATAGCTGAAGAGATTGTGGTAGCTGAAGTTCAAGAGGGTCACTTTTTATGATTCAACAATTTCCTCCTAAGTGACCTCTTTAACTTTTGTTCAGCTATCAAGTTTGAGGAACTTGATCAGGATCCACCAAAACTTCCTGATGTTTTCCAGCCAGGTGATTCTCCTTGAGATCTCGAACTTGACTACTGCAGTAGTGTGCTTTGATCTTTCAACTGCGGTTCGGCAGATGTCAAGTTGCTTCTTGGTTAGGCGATGCATGGCAGTCATAGGAATGAAGTATTTGACATTATCTATCTTCCTTTTGAAAATGACTCCAAGTTCAGGAAAGTTGGTTGCGCCTAAGGATCTTTCTTGATAGCCTTCGGTAGGCATTGGAGCAGGCTCGAGAGGTGGCAGATCAAATTTCTTGGCAATTATAGGATAGATATCGGCATCGATCTTGGCGAAATCACAGATTGTTTCCTTCAGAAAAGTATTGGCCTTTTCAAGCGCGATCTTCATTTTCGGGTGCTTTTCTGACTTGTTTTGGAACACCTTGGCAATAAGAAAGATTTCTTCCAGATTCATACAGGGAAAGTCTGCCTGGGTGCGGATGTAGTCATGCTCCCTTCTAGTGAGGGTATACTGGATGTAGTCAGCCTTCATGAACTTCCGGATTTTGTAGTTCTTGACTGCGGATGGTCTATCGTTAGACCATATATTTTCAATGGAAGAGGCATGTTTAGCATGAAAAAGACTAAGTCTCTCAAATTCCATTGGCAGTCTTTTGTGATCAGAAAGGCTGCGGTTGAATTGCTCAAATACTGTGAATATTTGGCATTTGGAGAAATTGGGACATCCCAGTAGCCATCAGTAGGGGGTTCAGCATAGGTGAGGTGGGGTCTGTAATCTTCGTCCAACAGTCTGCGGTGAGGATTGATCCAAGAGTTTATTAAGGATTCGTCCATCATAGTATCAAAACCGCATTCTCTCCATATAAGCTCTGCAAGTTTGGCTGCCTTCCAATCTTTCTTCCTTTGGGTGGTGGCAGGAGAGTCAGTTGAGCTCGGAGAGGACATATGCTTAGCCAGATCTTTGAAGTGAGGGGGAGTCTCTGGCTTTTGAGGAGTGACCTTCTCTTGCAGTGGAGTGTCATGGGGTGGAGTATGGTGAGACGGTTGCGGTGAGGGCTGCGGTGTAGGAATTTTTTCTGTGATGATGGGGGGACTCTGATGTTGTGAGATGGAGTGATCAGAGTGATGGACTTCTTCTTCTTCACTTTGATGGACTTCGTCTTTACATCCCCCTCTTGAGGAATTCAATGCAGGTGATTCCTCAAGCCATTTCTTAAGGCCATCAATCTTGGCAAAAACCTCTTGAAATTGAGCTTTGAGGGCTTCAGCCAACTGTTGATTATTGGGAATGGAGGAGCTAAAGAGTAGCCTGTGTATTTCCTTTGTGAGCTGGAGGATCTCGGGACCATGGAAGTTGGAGGACAGGGATCGTTGCAGTCTGTTGATTGTTGCTTGAAGAACTGAGATAGTGGACTCATACGCAGTGTGAATCTCAGCTATCAGTTTCTGAGACTGAGTGGCTTGATCCGCAATGGCTGCTTGGAGATCCGTTTTGATTGCGCTTACCTCAGTGATGAGGCGTTCCGCAGCAGCCATAAAATCCTTGTGATCTGCTTTGCGGTTGTTGTCAAGGGATCAGATCCCCATTTCCACTTTGAGAGAAATTCTCTCAGCAGCCAAGCGTTCCCTTGTTTCCAGACGCTCTATACGTTCGATCAGGGACTGCGGTCCCAGGGTGTCTTCTGGTTGCGGTTAAGTTGGTTTGACCGCAGCTAAGATCTGATCGACTTTAGCTTGTAAGCTTAGAAATTCTTTCCTGGTGACAACATTCTTCTTCTTTTTCTTCTTTTCTTTGGGTTTAGAAGTCAAATGTTGAGAGCCACTGGATTCATCTTCCTCAACGAACATCATGAGGTCATCATCAGAAGGATTGGGCTTGTTTACTTCCTGAATGTCTTCATCATCAAGACCGAAAGTGGGAGCAGAACTGACTTCGATTGCGGTTCCTTCGTCTTGTGATTCATTGACTGTTGGAGTTGGAATAGGATTTGGAGTAGCTCTGGAGGTACATGCACCTTCACCTGCTGCCTGAGCTTTAAGGACTGTTTCAGCCATCTCGGTCATCCAGTCCTGAACCTTTTAGATGGTGGCTACGGTATTGGCATTATTGATTGCGTCTGCCCAATACAGTACCACTGACTGGATATCTTGCTCCTTTTGCTGCTGCTGCTTGATCTGTTGTTCCTTGCGGGCTTGGAATGCCCTTTTGAAAGCAGCATATTTCTTGATTTCTGACTCAGTTACTGGATTGTACTGTAACCATGAGTCATTGGATTCACCTCCGTCAAAACCTTGGAAACGCACCGAAGTGTCCTTCGGGTCCACGGATCCTTGCACATTTGTGCTCACCGTGCCTAAACCACCTGCTGCGAATGTAAGCAGAGTAGGATTTCCTGAGCTTCCTCGATCTCCTTGACCCGTGCTCAAGTTTGGCCTCGGCTCAGTTCTGGCATGGGCGGAAGAAGTGCCCTGCGGTTGGGAAGGTATTTGAAGTGTTTGGGTGACGTTCAAAAGGATGGAGTGCAACTCCTCAGGTGAAAAGAAATGTAGTCGGGAAGCCCTGGAGACCTTAGGGCGAGCACCAGTGTCATCCTCATGGGAGTGAACTGGGGGGGAGTCTCCACGATGTCGTAAATCAGAATCACTTTCTGAGTCTGATTGGAAAATGATAGTGGTGTTGAATGGGTCTGCGGCCACCCCAAGGACTACCGGAGCCTTTTGAGAGGCTTCAGTATCGGTCCGGTCACGCATTTGGCCAAGGGAATCAGTTTTTCTTTTCTTAAGGATAACAATTGGTTGCCTATCCTCATCAGAATCACTACTAGGTGTAGGTGCGGTTGGTTTGGTTTTACGTTTCTTGGTGGGTGCGGTTGGTTTGGGAGCATCCTTCTTAGGGGTTCTTTGTTTCTTCTTGGTTGCCAATTGCTTTCTTCTTTGAGAAAGATTGGAGGGTGTAGTGGCAGAAGGGACTGCGGTACCTTCAGGGTTAACAATTGCGGATGGGAGTTGAAGAGGCGGGGTAGGAAGGTATGGGGCAATACCTTCCGTAGCCTCAATGTGATCTGAGAGATCAGCAGTCTCAAGACCAAGTGTGGAAAGAATGTGGGTAGGGAGTCTGCGGATAGGTCCAAAAGCAGTTTGATCAGAAGAGGGATTGTACCTTTTGAGATCCTTAGTGACAAAGAAGTTGATGTCACTGCCCATGTCGATTCCAGCGTCAGCATGAAGGTCTGAAATGCAGAGTGACCAGAACCTTGCAAAAGGGAGCTCGGTTGGGTTCTCCCTTGGACTCTCTTTGGGAATATATTGAAGGAAGTCCTCCCATAGGATCTGCCCGTAGTTTACATCGTGTCCTGTGAATGTGCTCCACACCAACTCCAGTAGCTTGAGTCCCATGTTGTCTATGCCTCCGTTCTGCCGGATAGACAACGGATGATGAAATGGCACACAAACTGCCAAACCACAGGCAACTGATTTTTCTTGAATTCACCAATTCCTCTAATTGGTTTCTGATACCCCATTTGGTAAAGGGCAGAGGTAACGTCCGCCATGGAAGGAGAAAAGATCTTGATGGAGGGATGAACCAGAAGGTTTATTGCAGAAAGAAACTTTTCTTTGGACAGGATGACCAAAGAATCATTAATCAGGTTGAGGTGAACTTCTTGAGGGTTTTCGATTGGGCGATAAGCGGAGAATGCACATTTGAAGAGGGTTGAGACTGGAACAACATCTGTAAAAGCGTCGAAAGGGCCAAACAGAGGGTGATTCTTGAGAAACTTGATCATCAGTTTGGTTGGAGCATTGTATGAAGAATGATCTTCAAACACTGCTCGAAAGTTGCTTGAAGCAATCGTTGGAGAGTCTGAACCGGTAGGATTCACTGAGCCTGAAACCTTGGATTGTTTCTTTGATGCACCTGATTTCACCATTATAGGAGCTTTGAGAGAAGGAGTAGAAAATAGAGTTCTTGAAGGGTTTGAGAGAGAAGGTTCGATGTTCAGAAAGCGTAAAGTGATTTTGGGGAAGAAGATGGGTTTATAAAGAGGTGAAAACTTTTTAACCCTAGGTAAAAGGTAAGGATAAGGTAAAAACGTCGTTTGGGGTTTGGAGGGAATCTTTGAATTGGGAATTAAATCTCAGCCACAAATAATGAAACGGTTTAAAAAAGATTTGGGAGATTTACTAAAGGAGGGTTTGCATTTAATGAAAAGTCAGACATCTATCAATGTGTCAGGTGATCGTGGGGTGAGGAAAAGGAAGTTGTAACGGATGGGACGTGCTGGGGAGAGGAAAAGACAGATTAAGGATGAGGTTATGGAAAAACGTTCTTTTTGTCATAATACCTAAAATAGGTCTGACACAAGGTTTATTCAGAAAGAGAATGAGACAGTTTCTAAAGAGAATGTTTTTTTTATTTAATGTTTTATTTAATGAAGGATCATTAAATAGCACACAAAAGATTCAAGGGTTGATGAAACAGTTGAGAATTATCAATAATGATCGCGGATGGAAACGTCATTGCGGATGACCAGATGTCATTGCGGATAGGTAGATTTATGACTTCAGTAGAAGAAACTGAGAAGAGCACTTGTACAAAAATTATTAATAACAAACAATAAAGACCCATGAAAAAATAAGTATGATATATGGTTGCGGTACCTAGACTGCGGTACCAAAACCATCTATCATAAGTAACTTTCAGTTAGAACCGCAACGGAGACCAAGAATGGTCTGCGGTATCTAACAATTCAAAAAGAATTGCGGGTCTGGATTCATCATTCCTAACATTTGCAGGAAGGTGTTAAGTTTTGTGGAGTCGAGTGCTTTTGTGAACACATCAACAATCTCTTCATGAGAATGGACAAAGATGAGTTCAATGTTACCTTTCAAGATGTGGTCTTTGATGAAGTGACATCGTAGTTCAATATGCTTAGTCTTGGAGTGCTGAATTGGATTGTGAGAAATAGCAATAGCACTTTCATAGTCACAACAGATCGGTATCCGCAACATTCTATACCCGTAGTCCAATAGTTGAGTTTTCATCAAAAGGACTTGAGAACAACAGCTGGCTGCGGCCACATACTCAGCTTCTGCGGTAGACAGAGAAACACAACTTTGTTTCCTTGAGGACCAGCTGACGAGTCTTCCACCCAAAAATTGACATCCACCTGAGGTACTTTTGCGGTCTAATCTGCATCCGGCGTGATCCGCATCTGTGAAAGCTTGCAGGCTGAAGTCATTGCCTGCGGGGTACCATAGACCAAGAGATTTGCTTCCTTTCAGGTACCGCAGAATTTGTTTGGCTGCAGTCATATGTGACACTTTTGGGTCAGCCTGATACCTTGCACATACACCAGTTGCAAAGACAATGTCTGGCCTGCTTGCGGTGAGGTACATCAAAGAACCAATGATACCTCTATAAGTCTTGTGATCCACATATTCACCTGAGGGATCAGCAGAGATCTTATAACCGAAGGCCATGGGGACCTTAGCGGAAGAACAAGTTGTCCATGGAATATTTCTTTAATAGTTCAGTGGTGTATTTCTCTTAATGAATGAATATCCCTTGCGGAATTTGTTTCACTTGAAGTCCTAGAAAGAAGTTAATCTCTCTATTCATGCTCATTTTGAACTTGTTGGTCATGAGCTTAGCAAATTCATCCACCATTCCTTGATCAGTCGATCTGAAGATGATATCATCCACATATATTTGTATAAGCATAAGGTGGTTATCATTTGATTTTCTAAATAACGCGGGGTCAATCACTCCTCTCTTGTACCCGGATGAGACAAGGAATTCAGAGAGAGTCTCATACCATGCTCTTGGGGCTTGCTTCAGACCGTAGAATGCTTTTTCAAGCTTGTAGTAGTGGTCTGGGAATTCAACATTTTCCAAACCTGGAGGTTGCTGAAGGTAAACCTCTTCTTTTAATTCCCCATTGAGAAAGGCACTCTTAACGTCCATTTGGTGTACCTTGACGTTCTTGTGGGCTGCGTATGCTAGGAAGATCCGGATAGCCTCCATGCGTGCTACCGGAGCATACGTTTCATCGTAGTCAATGCCTTCAAGTTGACTATACCCCTTTGCAACTAGTCTTGCCTTGTTTCTGACTACCGCACCAGATTCATCAAGCTTGTTTTTGAATAACCATCTAGTGCCAACAATAGAGGGACCACGTGGCTTCAGAACGAGCTGCTAAACTTTGTTTCTTTGAAATTATTCTAGCTCTTCTTGCATTGCAGCTATCCAGTCAGGTTCAAGCAATGCTTCTTTGATCGTTCTGGGCTCTACCGAGGACATAAATGCTGCGTAGTGGCAGTGATCAGATAGGTCCTTGGAAGATCTAGTCTGGATACCTGCAGATGGGTTGCCAATGATTTGACCTGGTGGGTGGTCCTTTGTCCATACGTGTAGACGGGGTTGCAGATGATCAGCAGCTGCGGTAGAGGGAATATCTTGAATATCAGGAGAGTCTGCGGTTGGAGATGGCAGTTCCCCCTGGACTTGAGAACATCCTGCTGAGTCATCTTGGTTTGTTGAAACGAGAATGGAGTTTTCTAGCGCAGTTGGGAGAGGTTCCCCCTGGATTGCGGAAGGGCGTTCCTCTGAACCTGAGAAGGTTCTCCCTGGACTGCAGATAGGAGAGTGATAATCCTTGGATCGATTCTCATGTCAATGTTCTCTATGAGTTCAAAAATCCGAATCTGACGATACGATTAATGGTAATGATTCTCTCCGGATAGGAACTTGAGCAACATCAAGTACTGGAACCTCGACAGTTGTTGTTAGATCCGGAGTAGAGATTTCCCCCTCAACCGGAGAGGTGGAAGTATTAAGAGAAGCGACTTCGGATAGAGATGGTACAGAAACATCAGCGTGTTTTTGTTGAGCTGCGGGTGACACAAGAACTTCAGATAGTTTCGCCATTTCAATAGGATCGAAAAGATCGTCATAATTGACTTCAACTAGATTTAAAGGACCTGAAGAGGCAGGAATATCGCTTTCCATTATTGCGGTGGTTTCAGTGGATGGAGGTGCGTTGCGGATGTGAGAATCATCAAATTTCACATCGAAGCTTTCAATGATCAGCCTTGTACGTCTGATGAGCACTCGATAAGCAACCTTGTTAGTGAAATAACCAAGGAAGATGCCTTCATCAGACTTTGGTGGAAACTTGTTAAGCTGATCGCGGTTGTTGATCACGAAACATCTACACCCAAAGATATGAAAGAAGCGAACATTTGGCTTGCGGTTGTTAAGGCCCTCATATTGTGTTTGATTGAGACGTTTGCACACAATGCTTCGATTTTGAATAAAGCATGCGATTGCTACAGCTTCAGCCCAGAAGTAGAGAGGAAGGTGTGCGAAGTTGAGCATAGATCTGGCTGCTTCCACGAGTGTGCGGTTCCTTCTTTCTACTACTCCATTTTGTTGCGGTGTGTAGGGAGCTGAGAAGTTATGAGAGATGCCCTTGGTCACCAAGAAACTATTGAGAAGATGATTAGTGAACTCGGTTCCATTATCACTGCGGATACGTCTTACTGGAAGCTTGATCTGAAGTTCGAGCTCTTTGATGAAGTTGATGAAAATCTGCGGTGTTTCTGACTTAAGTCTGAGGAAGAAGACCCATGTGAAGCGTGTAAAGTCATCTACGATAACCAGTATGTACTTGTTGTGATGGAGACTGGCTACGGTTGATGGACCGCAGAGATCAATGTGCAATAGCTCCAGTGGTTCAGAAATTGAAGAATCCATTACCAGAGGGTGACTTGCTTTGGACTGTTTACCACATTCACAAGCCGGACAGAGAGTATCGTTGCTGAATTTGAGAATAGGAAGACCTCTGACTAGTTCTCCTGTGACCAAGTTGTTGATGTACCTGAAGTTGAGATGAGCCAGCTTGCGGTGCCATAGCCAGCTGACTTCAGATACAGCTCTGGATAGGAAGCACAACTGCGGTCTGCCAATGATCAGAGAGACATCCAAGGGGTACATGGTACCTTCGGATCGGGATTTGATCAAGCATGTGTTCCTATCACTTGTCATTACGTAGCAAAACGGATCATCAAATTCAACTCGATGTCCTACTTTACATAGTTGGCCAACACTGATGAGATTGTGTTTAAGGCTTTCTACATAAGCAACCTTCTGAATAGAAAAGTTCCCCGTAGTGAGAACACTGTAACCTCGGATGATTCCATTCGCATTGTTACCGAATGTAACATTTCCACCATTGCATATTGGCCTGAAATCCCGATGGTATTCTAACCTTCCGGTCATATGCAAGGAGCAGGCACTGTCAATTAACCATTCTTCTTCTTGTTCCTCCTTGCACAAAGCCTGAGAATTACACGGTTAGTTTAGGCAACCAAACTAGTTTGGAGCCTGGGGCAATTGGTGAATTTTTGAAAGATGCATGGACCGAGGTTGCAGGGACGGGTCTCTTGTCAACTTTTATTCCTAGTCCTGGGTGTTTGTGCAAATTTGGAGTGTTGTGAGTTTTTGAAAAAGCACTACGTTTCTGACTCTGACTAGATTTGATATTGGATGAATCTTTTTGACAACTACACTGACATTTGCAAAAGGATTTTTTGTCATTGGATCTGACATTTTGCTTGGTCAGCGGTCCATAGGATGAATTGGACTTGTTATCGGTCCGAGTTTGAAAAGATCTGACATGAGTGTTGTTTAATTTCTGAAAAGTTTGTTTTGAACAAGGTTTAGCACGTGCAAATCTTTGAGTCCTTTTCGGTGGATTTGGTAGGATACCTTTCCATTTGTTGAAATTTTGACGTGACTTTAAAAGTGTTGGAGTGGGTAAAATACCTTTCCATTTAGGATCATTTGAAGAATAGACCTGAAAACCATTGTTTCGAAAAGACTGAACACCCTTTTGGGTTGTGTCAGAAGAAGTAGGAATGACTTTTGAAGCGGTACTTTCCTTTTTGTTTGTTTTCTTGATTGGAGAGTTTTTTGAAAAGTAGTGTGAGAAAAAAAAATTTCTGGACTCTTGGACTTTGCAATTCTGACATGCTTCTTGTTTTTCGAAAAGGTTTGTCTATATGTGCCTCGAGATCTAAATTCCTCTTTGAAGGCCTTTTTGGCCAAAGATTTTGGTGAACCGTAGTCATTGTTGTTCAACTGCGGTTTCCTGGAATTTTTAGAATGATTTTGAAAACGTGGGCTTGAGTCATCCGAACTTGAAGATTCTGGGGTTTGTGAGCATTGACCCACTTCAAAGTTCTCTATAGGTAATTCATGATGAATTGCCTGAAGGGTCACGGTTCCTTTTACTGATGATTCCAGTAGTGATGTTTTAACTACTGCAGAGTAAGTCTGAGTTGAGACTGCGGTGGGACTTTTGTGGGACTTTTGACTATAGTGTGATACACTGCGGTCTGAAGACAGAGGTGGAAAGTCTTTTGAGACTTCGGGGCCCTCAATGACAATTTCTTCATCAACTACGGATGAGGTTTGAGAACTTGGGTAAATGGTGCCACAGATAGGAATTTGATCACATGTGTGACCCGAAACCTCAGGCACAATTTCCTCAATGACACAGTTATTGCTTAGACTATGTAGTCTACCGAAGTGAGTTTTGATGTCTTCGGGAAAAGTCTTGTCATTGACTGGGAAAAGAAATTCTCGGTTTGGAGGGACATACAGTTTGTCTTTATTCAACCGGGGTGAGGAATCCATTATGGTAGGATATCCATTTGACCAACCCCAATTGTATGTATTGCCCACGGTTCCATTATTCACTAAATTTTCAATAGCTTCACTTTCATTGAACAATTTTTCGATTAAAAGATTTAGGCGTACAATTTCTCTCTCAGCTAAATCTCTTTGGTTCAAAGCTATCTCTAATTGTGTTTCACTTAACATTCTCGCGTCTTTCTCTAAATCTAAGTCTTTTTCTAACATAGCCAATTTGAGTCTTTTGTTATCCAGTCGTACTCTTACATGGAACATCTCTTGGGACGCAATGTTCTTCTCATCTAAGGCTTTGTTATAGTCTGTAAGGACGGCAGCACACGTGTCATTAAGATCATCTATGTATGGTTGACAGTCATGCATGCTATAGTTTAGAGTTTGGATCATGAGTTTTACCTGTTCGACGATGCTTAGAGTTCCATCATTTGCCATGTAGCAGTAGTTCTTTTCCAGCTTTGTGGACTCATTATCATCCGCAGTTTCCAGCATGCAGATTTTCCCCTTTCCTTTGATACTGCTGATGGCTTCATCTTCATCTCCAGATGACCACACTTGATGGTCTCTTTTGACATAGGCTACGTATGCCCTTGCCTTTTCTTTATCTTCCAACTCTTGAGCCATTCTAAGGTAGAATGCTCTGTCTTTTACTACATTGGCCTTACAATCTCTTGCAAAGTGGTTCTCTTTGTTGCATTTGTGACAAATTACAACATCAGTTTTGTCTTTTGAGGGAGTACCGGAGTCAGTGGTTTGAGGAGACTGTGGTACCTCCTTTGGTTGATTAATTTGAGATTGCGGTGGTGGATGAGAATTTTTGGAATATCGAGAATGGTTATTCTGGGAACCGAAGTTACGGTTGAATGGAGGTTTGTTGAACTGTTGATTCTTGCGGAAGGAAGGAGGTGGTAGACGGTTGAACTGTTGACTAACCAGAGAAATAGCCTTCTGAGATTCTTCTTCATCATCATACTCTGAGTCAGCTTCGTATGGCTGCGGTGGAGTGTCATACGATGAAGAGTAGGGTGACTGCGGTAGAGCTTGTGCTATGAGAGCAAGTGGTCCTCCGAAGTCAGCATAGTCTTTGAGTACGGTGGATTCTTGTGCTTGCAGCTCTCCATAGAGCTTGTAGAGTGACAAAGAGTGAATCCTTCTATCGCCTTGGACTATCATCTTAGCCGTACTCCAATGTCTTCCCAAACCATTAAGAAACTGAAGGTTTGTTTCATGGTTACTGCGGATGGTGCCCGCATTGGATAACTTTGTGACTATCAGATTGAACCTTTTGAAGGAGTCTTCCAAACTTTCGCCGGTATGAGCTTTGAAGTTGTTGAACTCATTGAGTGCGGTAGTAAGCTTCTTATCTTGTGCTTGTTCTGAGCCTTTGTACAGATTCTTGAGAACTTCCCAGATCTCTTTTGCTGATTTGCAATTTATGATAATATCGAAGTTGTCAGGAGCAACTCCACAGGAGATTTCATAAAAAGCAACAACATCATTTTCCATTTTATCGAGATCATCTTTGGTGGGACGGCTCATAACTGGTTGACCTCCTCCTAGTCTGGTTGTAGCGCCGTCGGTTTGGACAGGTGTAAGGACTGGGACATGTGGTCCTTCTTCTACGGATCGCCATACATCTCTACCAAGTCTCCTTAAGTATCTTTCCATTCTTTGTGACCAGTGATGATATTCATTTGCTACCAGTATTGGGGCTCGGTTAGAACCACCAACACTGTTGGAAACGTTCAGAGATAACGATTGTGCCTCTTGAAATTGATTTTTTTTTAAGAAATGAGCTTAAGTGGTATAGAAGGCCTTTTGAAAAATCAGAGATCCATTTTCAAAAAGCAACCACTATGGCTCTGATACCAATTTTTGAGAGAAAAACTTGGAGACACACTTTGAACAAACGTTAGAACAAGTGGATTGCAGAATAGTTAATCTCGAAGGATCTAATAGCTCAACAATAATATTAATTAGTTATAGTTAGATAGTTAGAGAGTTAGTTGCGGAAAAGTAAAGAAATAGAAATGACAACCATTGTTATATCAAGTATACACATAAGTTGATTAATAACAAGGAATACATTCAACCCAAGTTAATAAGGAAGATCAAACTTAGTGATTAAGTCACAGAGGACTTGCTCCAGAGAGAGGTTATGATCAGTTATGTTCTTGGAAGGATTGAGAGTAAGGAGGGATGACAAATAAGATAGAGGAATAGAAAAGATAACTTAGAGAAATGTATTCAGAATAGATGTGTGAGTTATCCGTATTGAATACAAGAGAATGAGCTCTTATTTATAGAGACTCATGAAGAGCACTAGATTACATCTCTATGAGTAGCCATGCAAGGCATACTAGACAATAGAGTGTATTACAATAAAGACAAGTAAAGTAATCTAGCTAAGTGACTGCGGTAGGTAGACTCCGGTTGCGGTTGCTGATGAAGAAGCTTGACTGCGGGTGCTGGATGACTGCGGTAGCTGAAGAGATTGCGGTAGCTGAAGTTCAAGAGGGTCACTTTTTATGATTCAATAGTTACAACCCAAATGGATCATGCTGTATCAGGTCAAGTACATACCAATTATAGTTATGGGCTTAGACACATAATCCAACAATCCAAACCTTGTAGGGTTGGGTCTTTTATTCGAAAGATTATTTAAGGTTTGTTGCATATAAATGTATTCATGAAGTAGTTAGCTGGTATTAGTAGGGGTTCTTCAACAACTGATGGCAGGGTGAGGTTGGAATCCTAGGAGATCCTAGGAAGTGCCTTAGAGGAAATGATGACCTATTTAGTGGTGGGCATTCATTTGAGAATGAGTATATATGGTTGGATCGGGTGGTAGTGGGCGATTCTACTGAAAGCACATGATCCGTAACCGAATCGAGGAGGATTTCGGCGATTCTAAGGAGCTGATGTAAGGTAGATTGTATGGCTTGACACCATGATTCATTGCAAAGTGTTTCCGTCTTATTTGGTTTATCGGTTATGGTTGTTCAGGCTGAGGATAGGCCTAGTGATTTCTTGGGCCTTAGTGGACATGTTAGTTTGGGTTTGAATGGTGTAGACCTAGGTGAGTTAGTTGATTTTGAGGTCTCGAGGGCCTTACTCGAGGTACTGCCAATTGAGTTGTGCGAATCAAGAATGAAGCGATTGTGATGACGGGCTCGAGGATTTCAGTCGAAGGCTGACTGATTGGCAGGTGGATTGGGATGTCACTATCTATGACATGGGTTATGTTCTTACCAACTTTCTGTGTTTGGAGGAAAGAGAGAGCAGACATGTGATTTTCAGAGTTGGGATGTAGACCCAACATGGAGCTAAATGGTTGAGAATTTTTTGGCAGCAAGTATGGCATGGGACAAAAGGATTCTTGTGGTATGTTCC
The DNA here is from genome assembly GCF_052849685.1 of Lactuca virosa. Taxonomy (NCBI): domain Eukaryota; kingdom Viridiplantae; phylum Streptophyta; class Magnoliopsida; order Asterales; family Asteraceae; genus Lactuca; species Lactuca virosa. The sequence continues at coordinate 241,233,028 of NC_136431.1, forward strand.
TTGAGGTGAGATCAAGGGTCTGCTTTCTTTGAATTTAGTTACGTCAGGTGCTAGTTGATTGTTTCAGGTGATCAAGGGAGCGAATTGGGAACGACAATTTTTGTTTTCTCTGATGTATCCTGACTAAGAGAATGATGCTTCTTGAATTTATGAATAATGCTTGCGATGAATTGTTTGATGGGGATTTATAGGCGAGGTGTGTGGTAGCCCATTTGTTTCAAGATAAAGAATCAGTACTATGAATAGACTGTCAAAATTATTGCTTGTGCATCTGCAAGGGAATCTTGACGTTAGAGGCGGTTATGATTGAGAAGTTTCCAGGGTCTCCATCAGAGATTTGGAATCTATTTGAGTTGCTTGGTCTTTATCTGTAGGATCATCTTGCATTATGATATACATGCTGAGAGTTAGGGATGATATGCATATGGTTGAGTCGCTTTGAGTATTGGTTTGTTGCAACGTCAGTTGGTGGTGGTTCGAATCCTATATGGGGGAGAACTGAGTATTCTTCTTGGAGGATCATCGATCTATTCTACTTTATGGTTTAAGAATAATGGGACACAACAACCTACGGTTCGGGTATGCGAGACTTTGTTTCAAAATTTGGTCAAGTCGGGGGTACAGAGCAAGTTGCCATCAACTGTATGTGCTCAGGAATGCTTAGGTTGTCTTCGCGGAAAGAAGTGGTTGGACAAGGAGCTCGTTGTATCCATTGGTTCTTTCGAGATCGCTGATGATTAAGTCATAAGGCGTTTGGATCGCTCAGTTTGAGTATCGGTTGTTGAGGGATTTGTTAGCTCGTTTTATAGATTGCTATCTATAGTCTAGGATGAGTAGCTAGTGATCTGTCAATCGACTTCAGATTTTGGTATGTGTTGTTCCACATGGGTTTTGTTCATTATTATATTGGGTCATTAGCTTAGTTGTCAATGCATTCTTGATCATTTGTCATTCATTATATCGTCAATAGCTGAGGTTCTTCGAAATTTTGGAGCTTTATTAGTAAAGTTCAATGGATATGTCAACCTATCATCAAAATCTGTACATTTTACATTTTAGTTTCTGGGCATGGGTACCCTTAATAGTTGTTTATGGAAGTAGTGTTCATATCAGGCTCGGATTTGGTAGATGTCCTTGGTTATTGGGAGTTCGGATGTTGGAGCAGTTTTGTTTAGTTTTTCACGTGTGGCCTTGGATCTACGCAAATCCAACTTTAGCATGTCTTGTCGGCAGGGTTGGTAATTGGATTGATCCGACCAATGTTTTAACAACATTATTGAATAAATTTGGGAAGTTTTATCGAGCTAGTTACGTATTAGTGGGATCTGTTCAGTTTCAATCGAGGTGTGGGATCTTGTACCGATCATTTATGATGATGTTTCTATTAACGATTGAGGTTCGTCATTTCGTTAGATCTGCTGGTACTTCACCCTTTGGGTAAAGTTATGAGGAGAAAGAAAAGTGATAGATCTAGGGTTGGTTATGTGCTTTCCCTTGGGGGTGTATATTGTAGTGGTGCCTCAAATATAGTGTTGAAAGGTGTATATGGACTGAGTATGGTAGCCTGAGAACACTTGGCTCGGGTTATTTGCATAATTTTTATTTGGTTTATAGATCTTGAATTGGAACAAGAGTACAACAACCTATCTTATTTGCTGGTTGTGTGTGACCGTGTTTTCGTTTGATTTGGCGTTGGTAGCAGCCTATTCTGTAAAAAGAGTTGTGCGTTATAGAAGGGTATGGATCATGTGGTGTTAGGTTAGTTTTGAGAGGAATGGTGATTGGTTTCTTGCAAGTCGGTGGGTTGATGATTGTATATCTTTAGGCAACTATCATTGTAACACCCTGTTTTAGATCGTTTCCATTTCAGGGTGGTGATAAAGGATTGGGTATTAGTAGGCTTAGGATCCTTGAAGAATTGAGTTTTGGGCTCATTTGGAGTTAGATAATGTAAATTGGATGATCCAGGTATTCGGTTTGTGTTTTGGAGTGAAAGGGTATTTCAGTAATTTGTCAGCTTGGGCTTCTATGGAAAATGGATGTTTGTTCGGGATATGGTAAGGCAGATATGGGTTGACTAAAGTGTATAGCTTCTCGTTACCTTCTCATGGATATAAGGATCGTCAGAATCGGGTTTATAACGAAGAAGCTATGGCCTTTGGAGTGATTAAGGGTTTAAGAGGAAACCGTAGTACGCGGGGCGTACCTAGGGAGTACGCGCATCGTACTGATGCGAGGGGTGTTATGTTGGGTGTAATGTTGTGTACGCTTAGCGTACTGCGAAGGTCATATCGGGGTTGCGGGACCTCATAAACTTGGCGTACGAGGAGTATGCGGGGCGTACGAGGGTTAAAGGAAAACCCTAATTTTTGGATGTGAACCCTATATAATTTCATTAAGTCTATTTGGTTGGATCCTTTACCAGCCTCCAAGTCCCCAAAATCCTAGAAATTGTCTCTAAGCCTTCATGATGGTATTTTGAGCTCATGGTGTCCATTTTTGGTGTATTTGGTCCATTTCCAAGAAGATGGAGTTTGGTGTAAGGATGGGGATAGAGGAAGAGCTTATGGATCTGGATTATGGGCTTTATTTCCAGCTTGTTTGAGGTAAAAGCTATGAACTTGATAATTGATGTCTTAGATCTAGAATATATCACTTTTTGGTTCTTTTTGGTCCCAAGAATGAGATCTAGTGGTTTAGTACCACTTCAGGAGCTATGAGTTGCCACTCCAAGTTTTTCTGAGGTTCTAGATGCATAAAGTTGCCTCCTTTAGGGTTTGGAATCCCCCATGTATAAGTTTGTGTCCATTTGGTGAAAGATTAATGCTTTAAGTTGATGTTGGGTTCTATTGAGGCATGCAAAGCCATCAAGTCAATGACTTTATGGGTCTAAACGTTTTTTAAGAAGTAGATCCGTGGTTTGGACTCCTGATCTTGATCATTAAGTGCTTAATGACGAAATGGACTTAATGGAGGAGTACGATGGGTGTACAAGTCTGTACGCGCAACGTACAAGCCAAATTTCATGTACGCTTAGCGTACAGCTGAGTACGCCCCGCGTACTCGGTCAGGAAGGGTTTGGCATGATGGGCTTCGGTGTGGGCCGTCTTTTGGGCTTAGTTGTCTTGGGACCTGTTGGGCCATTAGGTTTTGGGCTGATAATTATGTTGGAAAGGCCTTCAATAGGTTTGGGCCCAATTTGGAAATTTAGGCCATGAATTGGGCCTTGAGTGGTTTTTGCTTATTTGGGCCACTTTGATTATTAGGTTTGGGCCTAAGTCTTGGTCCAAACTAGATTAGGGGTAAATTGGTCATTTACCCTAATAATGGATTTATGGACATGGTTTGAGACCCGAATATTGATCGGGTGATGTTTGATATTGATAGTTCGGGGATCTGTCAGCCAGAAGCCAGCGATTTTCCGTATTATTCGATAGTGCGAGGTGAGTCTCCTTACTATGTTTACCTGGTCGAAGGCACCAATGCCGGCCCATGGTTTGCTAAGTAGTGTGCTAGATGTCTGCGTGACTATTGCATGTGTATGTGTTTGTAAGCTTACTGGGTCGGGCCCGATGATTTCTCTGTATGTTAGTATCAGGATATACATATATGATTTGTATGTGGGCGGGGCCCGATGACTGTGCAGTATGCTACTATCTTTGTTATTTCCTAATGCGTTTGAATGTTATATGATTATATGGTTATATGGTTAGTGGGCGGGGCCCGTTATGCGAGTGTGGGCGGGGCCCCAATTTCAGTAAGAGGGGCCCGTTATGCGAGTGTGAGCGGTGCCCGTATCTCAATGGGCGGGGCCCGTGATGCGAGGGTAGGAGGGGCCAATATCTCAGTGGGCGGGGCCCGTTATGTATGGTATGTGGTATCTTGGGGAACTCAATAAGCTTTGTGCTTACGGTTTTCAGTTTATGTTTCAGGTACTCTGGTTTTCAAATGGAAGAGCTCGGGATGGTTGTAGGGCACACACCACATGCTTCTGCATTTTGTGGTTTACTCTGATTCGATGATGTTTTGCTAAATTTTGATTACCATGGTTTTATGGCAATGATATGTATCAACGATTTATTAATCTAAAAACGAAAGTTTTATTTCATTATTTTCGGGATGTTACAATCATGTTGGTCGTGAGTCTTCAGGCTAGTGATGGAATGACGACAATATCGGTGTAGTACCGTGAGCTTATCGTTTTGGTGGTTAGAAGGTGTCACAATGTATCATGAACCAGTGGTTGTATGATTCATATGGGTAGGACCCGATGGTCATTTGATTGAGAGTCTTAGGTCTCAGCTCGTTAGTGTTTGGCATGTTTGGGTGTTAGTGCATTGTTGGGAGTCAGGAGATTCAGTGACCAGCTGGTTGGATCGTGTGGAAAGTAAAAGGTTGTTTGGAGTATTAATTGTTCATCAGAAGCCTCTTTGTAATTTTTTTCATTATGAACCCTATTTGCTTACTGATTGTTCATTAGGAGTTTGGTTACCGATGTTGGGTATCGGTTCTGATACCTCAAGTCACGAAGTTCGTTGTAAATGTCACGAGTGTTTTGTCAAGTGGATGTACACGTGAGTTGATGATGGAATTTTTGCAACCTGAGATTCTTGGATTGACCATCATTACGCTCATGGAACTAGTGGGTTGGTGATGACTTGTCAGGAAGTCAAGTGTATATGTAAGGTTTTTGGGCACAAATTTCAGATTTTGGATTAGTTTGAATTCATGATCGGTATGTTTTGAGTATTCTTTCCGCATGATTTGGTGGTGTTCCTAGTCAAGGACTAGGGGTTAGTGCGGCGAATGGATGATCATCAGTCTTAGGGTATGGTTTCTTAAAGTTTAGAATTGATGGATTCTCGATTCCGGGAAGTATATCGATAGAGTTGGTTTGTGGTAGTAGTTTTGAGATTTCTGGGTTGTGTGGTTCTTACTGGAAGTTGCGTCTTACAGTTATGGAGAGAAAGATAGTGGTTGCTATTGAGTATTTTCAAGTTATTGGGTTGTTTGTTGGCAGTTGTGGGTTTCCGAGTGGTCGCTCGAGTTTTTTTAAAGATGCCTTGATTTCAAAGTGGTTAAAGGGAGTTTGTGAATATGTTGACGTTGTTCGTGTTCCACTAAAATAGTTATTTAGTTGAGACTCATGTTGGGAGTCACCTTTGTTTTCAAGTGGAGGGTTCAACAACAGTGAATAGTTAGAGGCTTTGTTTTTTAGTGGTATCAGCAAGATAATTCGGGTTCGGAAGGGTTCCATATGATTCGGAGTGCGAAGTGAAGATATAATAATTGTGTTCCAGGATGATTTTTCCTGCTTGGGAGTCAGACAAGGGATTGGATTTTAGGATTTCGGGCAGAGTAGTGATGGTTATTCTTCATTGGTTAAAGTTAGTGGGTCAAGGATTCATTATTAGTTAGGGTATGTGAGTTTCTCTAAGATTGGGTTTTGTTTGTAGTATGGGAAGGCAGTGGCCTGTATTAGTCGACTTTTTCGTTCGGATCAGGATTCTAGAAGGATTGTCCGAATAGTTTGGGGTGTAGTAGGGAGCGATTTCGAGGACGAAATCTAATTTAAGTGGGAGAGAATTGTTACATTCGGTTTCCAAAACGGATCGATTTAGGGCTTCAAGGAGTCAAAGGGATGGTTTTTGGGAGAAACCATGTGTCATGATGTGACCATGGAAAGGTCACATCGTGAGGAGTGATCAATGAGAAATGTTGATTTAAATTGAGCTCATGACATGAGCAATAGGAGCTCACGACGTGAGATGCGCTGCAGGCCAAGCCCATGGTCTTTTAGGGTTTCCTTCATATTTAAACCGCATAAACTTCCTTCTACGGTTCCTTAACAGCCTCCTTCGTCCCAAAGCATAGAAAAAACCTAACCCTAGCCTGTCCTTGTGATTCTTGAGCTTTTGGTGACTTTTGGTGGCTTAAAGAAGAAGACAACACCATTGGAGCATGGATTCAACTTGGAAATTCCATTTGCAACCTTTAGCAACACCTCTGGACCATTGTGAGTAACCAAGATTTAAGCTTTTTAGTTCCTTATTATTAGATCAAAGGTATTATGCATGTTTATCCATGGCTATAAGAGTTAGAGTGTTAGGACTCCATAAAGTTTGCAACTTTGTGGATCCTTAGGGTCCCTTGGTGATTATATGTAATAGTCTGAAGTTTGGGGATGTGTGAGTTAATGTTTGAGATTTGATCTCCTTTTCTTCATGAATGCCCTAGTTTGATCTCAAGTATTGTACTGAACATGCAAGACCTTAAATCGTTGTTTTTTATGATCATTGGGGTGTTAGGAAGTCTTCTGGACATAATGGATTACTGGCTTAATGGATTAAGATGTTTGTGGATCAAAATATCATTCAGACATATCATGACGTGAGGCAATGCCTGTCACGTCGTGAGGATCACGAGCCTCAATTATTTTGTCCGTTAGTGGCTCACGACGTGAGCCATTGATGGTCACTTCATGAGGGGCAGTTGACTGTTGACTTTCGTTGACCATTGAATTTTTGACGAGTTTGACTTTTGGCCAAACTTGGGTAGAATTGAGTATTTGAGTAATGGTTGGTCTCGGTTTGGTTTTAGGAAGTTTGGGCCAGCTGTTCTAATTTTGAGGTAGCTGTTGGGCTTCTGTTGAGTAGTTTAGGTGAGTCTTCTCACTATACTTGTGGGTCGAAGGTACCAACGTAGGCCTACTGGATTGTGTTATGTAGAATGCTACTTGTCTTTGTGACTCTTGCATGTATGATTGGGTTGAAATATACTCGAGGGTTGGGCCCATGATTATATGTTGGGTTGAAAGAAACCCTAGGGTTGGGCCCATTGTTGTATGTTTGGTTGAAATGTACCCCAAAGCTAGGCCCTAGGGTTGGGCCCAAGATTGTATGTTGGGTTGAAATAAACCCCAGGGCTGGTCCCATTATTGTATGTTGGGTTGGAATATACCCTAGGGCTAGGCCAAATGATATGTATTGAATGTGGTATATTGGGGAACTCACTAAGCTTTGTGCTTACGGTTTTGTGTTTAAATGTTTTTAGGTACTTTTGGTTTCAAAAGGAAGGGTCCGACTTGATCACACTGTATCCCCTGAATATTTATTCTGCAATGATTGTTTATGATTTACTTTAATTTTTTGTAAATAATTTTAATCTGATCGCCTTTTGGGATAATGGATGAATGGTTTTGCCTTAATTAAAATGAAAAAATTTTACTCAATATTTTTGGGACGTTTCAGAATAACTCTATAGAAAAATACCTTTAGGTTTGGTCCCCGTGCTTTCTTTTCTTTCCTTTGTGTGCTCTTTTCCTAGAATCACAATAGCCACAAAATTATAAAGAAACACTTGTAAACATAAAAAAGTGAAACATAGAAGTGTATATTGAGAGATCTAAAGAGAGAGAGAGAGACTTCGGTGGTGCGGCGATGGGGACATAGATCCATATTCATCACTATAAACCTATAAAAAGAAAACTAAAGTCATAATTAGATAGGTGGCTTCAAAAGGAAAAAGAGCCAACGTTTTGTTGTGCATATTTGGTGACAGTGGCGTATCAGTGATTGTGATACTGAATAATTTCCATTGGTGCAGATGGAGGAGTGGCATTAGGATTTTCTAGAGATGGGGGGGGGGGGAGATAAATGGATATACGAGAGAGTTGGTATTTCAAAACTTGAATTCACATGAGAAAATGAGCTGAGGAGTTCAGGATTCACTAGGATGAAAGTGACTTTGTCAAAACTTTCAATGAGTCTCCTGTTTCGAATGATTCTCCCATGTTTAAGCAAATTGTATTTTAAACTGCAAATTCGGATAAATCAATACAAGATAAGGTATTCAAAATGAAATTGAGATGTATATGATCGGATGTTTGTACTATTAGCTTAGTAGTTTGGTCGTCTTAAACCTATTTTTAGAAATAGTACGGTTTGTATAATATATATATATATATATATATATATATATATATATATATATATATATATATATATGTGTGTGTGTGTGTGTGTGTGTAATATAGATCTTATAAGGTAGAAAGTTTTAATAGGAATGTAAGAAGTTTTTTATGTATATTTTTTTGGCGAACAAAACAAATGAATCACTATATGAATAAAAAAACATGATTCAAAAAAAAATCTTCAAAAAAAATCTTGATGATTCATTTTTACGATATATTTTTTGTTATTCACTAATCTTACTTTGATTCATCTAATGATACATTTTGTTGATTCGTTAAAAAAATATGTATACAAAAAACCTCATACCTTCTTATAAAAATTTTCCTCCTTATTTGATCTTGGCTTTATATATATATATATATATATATATATATATATATATATATATATATATATATGTGTGTGTGTGTGTGTGTGTATGTGTGTTTGTGTGTGTGTGTGTGTGTGTGTGGGGGGGGGGGGTGTTAACAGGGCGGTTCGGTTCAAAAAGTAATAAAATTGTGAACCGTCACCACGGGGCGGATACCTCATGTGCACTAACTGAAATCGAACCGAATTGGAAAAAAAACCGAAACGAACCGTATAAAGGCGGGTAACCACGGTCCGATTCACGGGTACCCGCTAACTATAAAAAATCAAATACATTCAAAATTATAAACTCCAGTCCAACGAGTTTTTTCTAAAAATTAGTAAGTCCAAAAGTTATAAAAACATAACGAAGTTCAAATAACATACATTATAATTGATATAATAAATGTAAAAATAAAAATACAAGAAAAGATAATGTAGAAGAAAAACTGGGATTGTCAATCATGATTTTTGTTTGGGATATGGCAAACGGTTTAATGGAAACGAGTAATATATTTTTTTAATATATATATATATATATATATATATATATATATATATATATATATATATATATGAAGCGAATCGATTTCAGTTTCGGTTTTTTTCACTTTCCGTTTTTTTCAGTTTTAGTTTTTTTCAGTTTCGGTTTTTTCGGTTTCGGATCGGCCGGTTCGGCTTGGTTTTTCGGTTTTATGATTTTTTCGCACACCCCTACATGCCACAATATTTGACGAGTCGTAGCGAGACACATTGCTTCTAAGGCATGACTTAAAACGTCAATTTTATATAAAATTAATATATATATATATATATATATATATATATATATATATATATATATATATATATATATATATATATATATTCTCATATTATTCATTTTTTATACAAACACACGAGAGAGAGAGAGAGAGAGAGAGAGAGAGAGAGAGAGAGAGAGAGAGAGAGAGAGAGAGAGAGAGAGAGAGAGAGAGAGAGAGAGAGCTCACTTGAAATTAACAAAAAATAAAGGTCTTGAGTTTTTTTATATGTATATGATTACTAAAACGTCCCAAAAATTAAGAATTTTTTTTTCAACTTTTAGAATAATAAAAACCATCTTTGAAAACGTATTCATAAAACCATAATAGAATCAGAGTAAAGCCAAAACATCTAAATACAATATACTCAAATAAAATGCGTAACAATATGGTGTGTGCGATGCGATCACCCAGAGCTTTTCCCCTTCGATTCGGAAATGCCTGAAACATAAACTAAAAACCGTAAGCACGGTGTCTAATAATTTCCCCAAAATACTACATACCATACCTATCAAACATATAACGGGCCCCTCCCGGCATCGGGTCCCACCCATAACAGATCCTTTAGAAATATAAGATGGGCCCCGCCTTATCACATTCATCAGGTTCCAGTTGGCATCAGGCCCCGCCCGGTATACATATAAACACATAAACATGTGCAAGAAATCCTAAAGAGAAATAACATACAATATACTCATCAGGCCCCGCCTGGCATCGAGCCTCGCCCGGTATACATATTAAATATCATACATGCAAGAGTCACGCAAACAACTAGCATCCTCTCTTGGCCCAATAACCATGGCCCAACGCAATGGCTCCAAAAACCCAATATGGCCCAAATTCCCAAATGACACCTATAACCCATTATGGGCCCAAATCCAAGAAGGCCCGAAGCCTAACAATGACCCAAAGTCAGAAAGACTAATGGCCCAACAAGGCCAAAAACCCTAGTAGTCCAAAAACGCCCAAATCGTAAAAGTCAACAAAAGTCAAAGTTGTTGAGTACGCCCAACATACTCAGAATTACACCCAACGTACTCCGCTTTTGGGCAGTACGCGCCGCGTACGAGCTGGGTACACCCAACGTACTCCATAGTGGCCTAATACTTTCCATTAAGTGCTTAATCGATTAAGCCACTTTGTCCAATCTCAGATATGATCCTAAATGATATCTTAACACATAAAGTTGGCAACTTTATTTCTTTGGATGTCTTAATGGGACCCAATACTCCATCCTAAATCATGCATGGTCCAATATAACACAACAAGATTGCATTTTTATGAACAAATAACCTTAAAGGTGCTAAGATCTATCATTCATGGCTTCTGGAGTACACCATACTCTCAAATATGGCTTAAAGGACCAAGAAATACACAAATATAACCCAAAATTGGATCTAGCATAAGGAACCATCAAGTTGAGAGCTTTATACCTCAAATAGCTTGCAAAGCTGATGACATTTATGGATCTACAAGCTCAAGCCACACCAAAGCAACCTCCAAGTGTTCTTTTTCCTTCAAATCACCAAAAACCCCACCAAAACTCCCTTCCAAGCTCAAACCTCATAAATGGCAATAAGGGTTTCGTTCTTAGGGTTTGGAGAGGTGGAGGATGGTCATAAGAAGGTCCATGAGTGACTTAAGTTGATTAAATACGGCACAAACCCTAAAATTTAGGGTTTGCCCCTGCTGGCCGTACGCCCCGCGTAACTATATGTACACCCCGCGTATGTTGAAGCCTCAGTGATCCGGATGTCGAGCCAATACGCCCGGTGTACTCATAGCGTACACCCAACGTACTCGGCTAGGGTTTAGCACCAACAATCTTCCGATGGCCATAACTTCTTCGTTCTAAGTCCGATTTTGACGTTCTTTATATCCACAGAAAGGTAATGAGAAGATCTACAATTCTATCAACTCTCCTTTGACTTACAACTTCCAGAGATTAGATACAAGATTCATAAAAGGCCCGAACTATCACTTTACTACTATACCCTTAGGTTTCTAAATGCGAACCGAACACTCGGTACCTATAACCGACATCATCAACCATCCAAATGGGCCTAAACCTCTCCTTCCCAAGGCTCGATGCCTTATAATACATGATCCTTTGGTCACGGTCCCGAATTATGGAATGACCGGAAACAGAGTGTTACAACTCTCCCCCACTTAAGTTATATTTCGTCCTCGAATTCATTCCTTACTACATTCCAGATACGCCAGACAATCCAGACGATACTCCCACAACCTCGATACGGACTGAAAAGTGAACACACACTTACAACATCCTTTCAAAGCTAAAATCAGGCCCAGCCTTAGTAGGCCTCTCAAATCCTAACGTCGGACAGAACTTTACCCCACTAGCGTGAAACACAGAAGAATAACCATTACTATCCAACCTGAAACCAGAATACCTAAAGTCTTGTATGACTCCCTGACAGACAGGTCATTCAGAAACACTACCGACTTTGACCCCACTTCACAATCCATACATATTATAATCTCTTTCAACCTTGGATTATCTTTTTGACTCGTATTTATAATTCTGATGCAACCGAGACCTCCCTGGTCTCGCACTTACCTACCAAATGACCAATATATCGAAATTCTAACTGGTTGCTGAGGCTGATAGCCTCACTTGACCGCACCACTGGACTCCTGAATGAGTGTCTACCTGGAAAGAGTTGTCCTAGCTCGCCTGCCATAATGGCTTTAATAGCCCTCCTAATCCAACCAAGGATAACATAACCAACCAATCATCATTGTTGAATCCTTCAATTGAGATCAAGGGTGACTCCTAACGCAAGTCTCAACCTCCTTGCGTCAACCGGGAACATAACTCCCAACCCGAAATCTAAAGATTTACACTTGCCTTTTACCCGAAATATTATGGTTTCATGATGACCTCCCACTATACTGAGATATAAAATCCCAATCCACCACTGAGACTAACAGTATCACACCTGTTCTGACTACTAGGCTCTTACTGAGAGTCTACTGGTAAAGGCTACCCTAGCCTATACATCACACATATACCAATCACTCCTTACCAGGTCTCACCCTATCGAATGATATACATGCCCCACACTGCCTTAGATCCAACGTTCCTCGCACTTACAAAGAAAATTCTTCGTTCATACCATCGACCACCCCAACAATGGACTGCCTCACTCTGGTGGATGCTACGATCCCATCGCAGACTTACAACACTTCCACAACTGCCTATCAAACTGATGAATGCTACGAATACCTCGTAGTCTTACAACACTTCTACACTGACATGGTCCCACCATGGCCTTGTCGTCCATTTACTTTACCAATCACGATCATCTTAAGTCCAACCCACATTCGATTATAACCTAATCAGGTGTTCGGGTCATGCTTCGAACCCCAAAGCCTTAATCGGATAAGAACAGGCCGAGAGACTCTAACACAACCCTCAACCTGCCCCGATCACATAACCACCGAGCATCACTACTGATGTGCCATGAAACCTGAATATCTAATCTTGTGCAACCCGTAGACCAAACATTTCTCCCCTACTAATCCACAAAATTTGATGTATTTCCAATCCATCTCGCAACCTTACAATTCAAACTGGCTACCACTTGAACTTACAAAAGCTAGCATTCCATAACTAGCCAATCTTCACGATCACACGCATTCCAATGGCAGATGAACACTTCTCGAATCCTCGATGAGCTTCAAGGTCCCAAGGCACTTTTTTCTAAATCTACTAGAAGTCCTTGGCGACTGATCGATTGATAGAGAGCAATATCTCGATATCGAACAAGTACCCTAATCCGCCCAACCACTTGCTTGCGCTTAGAGCAATCCCCTCGCGCCCTGCAACTGACCTTGCTTTAGGGTGTGAACTTGGAAACTACCGATCTTATGCCCATGAACAAACCAATTCCTGACCACCTCGAAACCGTTAACACATTTACACATCCTGCATTCAACCAAGCATGCCTACCTTGAGGAATACCCACGCTTCTTCAAAACACGGCCCATGGTATGCAAAATGGCATATGATAACTTTCCAAATAATTAACTATATTACTCATATAGGTACTTCTATTCTTATATAATCAGGGCATAACATTTCATACACATTAATACCGCATCATAAGCATAATGATTTAAATCATGAAAGAGGAGAATTCGATACATACCCATGGCGTCTCAGGGTCTTGCTCCCCCTTCCCGCGGAAGCACCTACAACGGAACCTGACTCGCCCCAACCACTAAACGTGGGCAATTTGCCCTGATATAACCAGGTTGATGACAACGATGACAACATCAAACTGCTCTGATGATGCTAGTTGATTTGGATCATGAGTACACTGCCTCTTCCCCGGTTGCCTCTCTAAGCTAAGCTCCTGCTCCCGAGTCACCTCAACCATCCCATCGAGTGTCTGAATGGCCGAGATCCAATTCTCGAACCTAGCGACCAGCCTTCCAGTGACATGACCAATAATTTCGGGAAAATTCTCGCGTAAGGCTCGCGAAACCTCACTTGCATTCCAATGAAGGAATCGATCCCCCGGAAGGCATGGTGCATAAGCCACCTATGACCCCTCCTGGTAAGATCTAGCAATAAGGTCTTTTTCCCCGAAACGTTTCAAGGCTCCACAAGCCTTGAGCTCCCAATGAACATCCTACTGTCCTGTTGAAATCTCGGCCCGAAAAGCTCCAAGACGATCATCCAAGAGTTCCATGATCCCTTCCTTGATGGTACCAAACATCACAGGAGTCTACTCCAAAATACAGTGGGTGATTTTCGACAAGATAAATTCCCGCATCCGGTCATCCATCGACTCAACACCAACACCTGAGCCTGAATCAGATCTTTTTCCATGAGTGCTCATCACCATACTGAAAAGCAACCATATTCATGATCAAAACATACCCAAATAATCCTTATTCATAGGCTTCCTAGATTCTCCGTGACTATCCTTGATTCGAGTATAGATCCCGTGCTTTCAGTAGTACGAGCCCAATACTACATTCCACACCTATCCATACTTTCCTCACGAATCATCCCGAATCCTCTAAGTCACCTTCTTAAATTAGTACTCTAAGTAATCGCTACACAACGCATCTGAACCCGCTAAAAACACTTCCTAAGATCTCTTAGGTTCCCGACCCCCTGCCATCAGCTGCTGAAGAACTCCCACTAAAATCAGCTAACTACTTCATGAATATAATCACATGCCATAAAGCTTAGATAATCCTTCATGTAGCAGAATCAACCCTACAACAGCTAGACTCAAAAGAGAGTTGCACAATAGATTCAAATCCATCACTTTGAGATTATTTAACCTTTATAACGTGTGACTTGACACATTCGCTTAATAGTCAGCTCATATCACTAAGATTCCCACAACGCACAAATCAAGCAGCATTTATGTAGTAATACTCCAATCCATATAATAAACAAAGAACCTCTGAAGCTCACTTACTACAGCCCATGCTAGGATCTTCCACTCTCACTACCGGTTGCCTTATTCATGCAATTTTACATAATAAATGATCAAATAGACTGTCGAATAAAAGACTCAACCCTAGGACCACAACCAAACACTGAATAGGAAATAAGGCCAAATCAATCATTCTAGGGCTATATGATCCTACTCGTATACAACTTTAAAGCATACACTTAGCAATTACTTCTACCAATACATATTTTCAAATCTAGCATAACATCCGATCCTCTTAGGCTACAAGGCATCACATATTAGGAAAATCCATCCAATCATCTAAAAATCCTTTCTAGCAAGCAATTCCATAAGCTCAACCAATCAAGCATATCAAGGCATCTCTCCTAGCATAAAATCATGAGCAAATCCATAAACCCTAATCTAACATTCAATTCTCATAACATAAAATCATAACAAACATGAATGAGTATTTTGGGAATCACTTACTTGAGCTCGGTTGATTGCACTCACCACACCCTTTTTTTTTATTAGAAAATCTTTAAATAAAACTTTTATTTTATGAAAAATCTACCAAACCGTCAGTTTGAGTTAAGACACACCCAAGAGTATGCTTGAATCCCTCAAACCAAGGCACTGATACCAAGTTGAAGCACCCCTAAAATTAAGAACAAAAATTTCAAATGTTAGAATAATAAAATCATCTTTCAAAAAATATTCATAAAACCATAATAGAATTAGAGTATAGCTAAAACATCCAAATACATCATAGTCAAATAAAATGCAGAACACTATGGTGTGTGCGATGCGATCACCCCGAGCTCTTCCCCTTCGATTCGGAAATACCTGAAATAAAAACTAAAAACCGTAAGCACGAAGCTTAGTGAATTCCCCAAAATACCACATACCATATGTTAACGTATCACTCAGGGAAAACGTCAAAAAAGGAGAACTCAAACTAACGCCAAGCTTGAACTGGTTAGAATCTGGTCGTATCCAGTCTGAGGCCAAGGGCGGGCCTTCGCCAAAGCGGAGCCACTAGTATGGCGGTTAAGGGGAAGAATTGCGCCTTGCCCTCTTCTCCTAGAAATAACACCCCGACAAACGTGGGACCAATCAGAGAGTTCCACTTGCCCATCTGACGACGAGGCAACAAGGCGTGACAGGGGATCCTTCAATATGGATCCGCCATGTCACGTCTCACGAGGGAAGGCTCAACAGAATAAGTTAGGAGGCACGCACCTCTCAATTAGGTATAAAAGGACCCTTCTTCCTCATGGAGAAGGGGACGAAACTCTTTCTACTCAAATTTACCCTTTCTTCTCTCAGAATCCATTCAAACTTGATTGTCGGAGCCTCATCTTGGGAATCCCTCCCGGACGTCGACTAACGATCACCTTTCTCTTTTATACTGTGATATCAGGAGAAGGAACCAGCACGACTCTCACCCTCAATCTCAATTCAACCATCTATGACATATAACAACGTTTGGCCCCATCCGGACGTATCTCCAGAACGATACATCCACGAACCACAACCAAAGAGCAAAAATGGCAGGCGAAATTCCAGCGACGTCAAGAACACCGGAAACGAGCCCAGTACGTCTAATGCAACCGTTAGACGGAAGGCAAGTTGCTACCCAGGAAGAACACACTTCAAATTGCACGCCAGTTTCACAGACACCATCCAGCTCTGCAGCTGAAACGACGGCAATCTACATAGCCAGTCTATGGCGCCCAACAGCTAACCCACCTCCACAAGCAACAATTGTAACCACAACTCCACAGATTTTTGCAACACAACAAACAGAGATACCTGTTTCGCAACAACAATCATTTCCACACACTTCGGGTACCAGAACCGGGATCCCCCATAATATTCAACCGCAGTCGCAATATTCATCGATGGCCTACCCACACGCCACCATTGCAGGCTTGCCTTACGGGCCGTTGTTCGTACAACGACCACCGATCTTCAACCCGTTTTCACAACAGGCCCCAGGTTCAGTCCCAAAAGTGTCTCAGCCGCAAGTTACAGGTGTGTAGACTTCGATCAACTAGGGATGCAGCTCCTATGGACTTGGCGTACATTTCTCAGTATCACCTGAATTCAAACCCTTCATCACGGCTGCTCAACCATTTAATCCGTCTACGCAACAGTACACAGGAGCAAACATATACATAGTTCACCCGGCAGGGGAATACACATTCCAAAAATTTGGATTGCTGCCAAACTTACAACAATATCAACCGTACATCTCGCCGACAACCACGCAAAACCAGATGTACGCAAGCCCCTACCAGACGCAACAACGCATGGCCTATGGCGGTATGTCGTTCTCGTACATGGATAACCTTATGCGAAGTGCAAGCTCTAATTTCAGCCATGAACTGCTCCAATATGAGATTCCACACACTGCGATGATACCGAACATGCCAAAATACGACGGTACTACTGACCTGGATGACCACATCGACAACTACGAGTGGACGATGGCATCTTTTAAAATGGATTGTCGCTTTACCTGCACCTATTTCCCCTGCACCCTAACAGGAAATGCAAGCAAGTGGTTCAAGTCCTGAGGGCAGGCAGTATCTCGAATTTTGAGCAGCTGAAATACCTTTTCCTCATCAACTTCATACAGTGGAGGAAAGGAAAAGGGGACGCCAACTATGTGATGGCATGTAAGCAAAAAGAAGGAGAGTCGATTCATGACTATTATGATCGATTCACGCTAGCTACCTTGAATGTCCCAGGACATTAAGAGTTCCTGGTGATGGACGCCTTCGCCCAAGGCCTGCTTCCTGGACCCCTATCTAAGAAGATGCAGGGGACAGTCCCCAGATCCAGGGACGAGCTCAAGTTCTGTGTGGAAAAATACCCGAGACAAATCTAAGGGGAAGAGCGAAAAGAGGCCAATATCAAAGATGTAGCCAACGCATACATCAAACGGGAGGAGGTAGTGTCCTGGCCAAGCTCACCCCAACAGGAGAGGCAAGACGGCAACCAGCAGAAACACAATCGCCACTCTAGACACATGTCGAGGAGGTACAAGCCGTTCAACAAAGATGACAACAGAAATGGTCATGCAGATGTCCATGCAATCAATAAAACTCCATCAAAGGAGAGCAAGGACAAGACCAAGTTGTACGAATATCACAAGAGAAAAACTCATGATACCACCGAATGCACGGTAATTAAAATGGAGATAGACGAGAAACATCTAGTTGGAAACATAGCTGACATAGCCAAAGAGCTCAGAGCAAAATTTGATGAGGATAAGCACCAGCTGGAAATCAAAAGGATGGGGGAAAGGACCATGAAAGGAGGCCAGAGATACTTACTATCACTGGGCCCCGCCCATGCAGCAACCGCCAGAGGCAACATGCAAGCGCGACGACATACAATCAAAACATGCTTAACATAGCCTTTTCAATGAGTGATCCTAGACCAGAACATTGGGATCCGAACGACCCATTGCATATCATAGGATTCATCAGGGAAATTCGTGTTAAGAATGTATACATCGATAATGGAAGCAGGGTCAACGTAATTTACGAGCACTACCTTCGGCGGTTACCAATCGAGTGGAAAGGACACCTCCATCCACCATAGCAGGGCCCGCTAGTCGGGTTCACTGGACATGGCATCTGGCCAGCAAGAACAATCATGCTCCTGTTTACATTAGTCAGTCATGATGGGACAAGACAGGTAACAAGGTTACTCGAGTTCTCGGTTGTTGACTGTCCAGTTGAACACAATATTCTACTGGGTCGGCCTGCACTCTTTCGGCTACAAGTGATTCCGTCCACTCTCCATGGTATTCTCAAATTTAGCACAAGTGAACGCAGTACCCAACAAGATACAAAGCAAGAAACCAAATCGTGTCGAAGCGAAAGTTACCAGAAGATGGAGAATCCACAGCAGAGATCAGCAACGACACAAATGCTGGTCTACGAGTCTAAGAAAAGGAAAATAGACGTGTTCGGACAGCTCACAACAATGACCCAAAGATGGTCCAGCCAGAGCACAGAGCAAAAATTGAAAAGAAAGGGAATGCCTACCTGTGGGCAAGGGCACCAGTCTGGCCTGCAATCGATGGTCAAGCCATGCCTAGGAAAAAAACGATTTGGGACTCGAACCGGATCTTCACTAGTGTTAAAGATGAACCAAACCTCATTGGGATGAAGAAGCTAAGCCCCAAGAACAACAAAGATAGTGGAGGAGTGTCACTTAATCTAACACGCAAGCTTTTCTATAGAAGAGAACCAACCAGGGCCTCTGATGAACAAAACGAAACCCCAAATAATCGTGTGAAACACAAGATTGATAGGCACGCAGAAAATCATGGGTGGCATTCTCACCCGGCCAAAGGGAGGCGCTTCCCACGGTCGCAGCACGCGCTGCGTCAAGAAGAAGGGAAAGTGCAAACACTTGCAGAGCATCAAGGGCGGAATTCATCTCGTCCACACCGAGACCCGGTGGTGGAAATAAGAACGAACCCCAACCTATCAATAAACACTTGGAGGAGATGAGGAAAAGATGCACAACCATGACGAGGTAGTCATAGCGGAGTAATCGACGAAAAATAAAGCGGAGGCTGAGAAAAAAAAGTGTGGTCAAACTCCGCACATGAAAACCATACTCCAGGTACCGACGTGAAGACCGGGTCTGCGCCCTGATACTTGGACATTCAGAGTCTAATGTTTCATGGCTTTCCTTTTTAAGAGTTAAATAAAATTTTCGTTTTGAAAGAGATTTCCAGAATTCTGTTTAACCAATTTCAAAAACACAAAGTAAAGGGGTTGTGCATATTTGCCAAGTAGTAACAACGGCTGATCACCTACGTTACTTGAGCAAAATCTATGAAAGGATGCAACCGTAGGTCTTAAAGAATCATAATATTTACCTAAAATTTTCCAATAACGTCTCAGAACTGAGAATGTACAAATCTTAAATTAATGGCATAAAGAAAGGGGTACTAAAAAGATTCATAACCTTTCCCCTAAAAATTAGACAGGAAAAGGCCTTGAGGTGACGATCTCGACCAACATATAGGTAGCTAAACCTCAAAGTATAGTCAAGAACATTGACCAACATTTCGCGGCTTTACGTATAAAGCCCGATTAATCATACAAATCAGTGAAATATAAGTCAATAGTGGCAGGTTATACGACATCTGAAACGCACATTAACCAATCAACGCGAACCCTAGAACAAGGGAGTGTGCAGAAAAGAATTACAGTAGAAATGTCGAATAACCCTATCCTAAAGATATCACAAGTCAATTCAAAATATATAAAAGGAAAAAAGAGCATTTCCATACCAAGTACAAAGAAAAATACACAGTTCTTGGTCATCTATCTTTCACTACACATATAATACAGGGGAATGTAGATACATTACAGAATGAACAGAAGGGACAAACAAAAATCAGTTCGAGGAAAAGCTTCCCGGACCTGACCTACGACAAAAATGGCGGAAGCTGTCATAATCCAGCTCCCCCAGACGAAAGTGGCCCGCAAAATCCGTTTCAGCCAGGGACGAAAGAGCTATATCCACCTCTTCAGCTCTTTTCGCGACACGACCAGGATCCAGGGCTTCAGGTTCACCAGAAATTGTGAAACGACCAGCTAACTGTTTCCGTTTTTCAAGCCCAAGGGCCTCACACGCCTTTTGAACACCTTGGATCCCGCTGGCAAATTCTGCCCTCTCGATAACCTTATCAATTACTCAAACCACCCCCTTTTCTAACATCCATTACAAATTGCCACAGGCAACAACACCATCAACCCGAGCACGAGCCAGTTGACGTTGGCACTTGGCCAACTCACTCACTAGAACACCCTTCTCCCGAGTGAGAGAACTCACTTGACTTTCGAGTTGCTCCGTTTGGTCTTCCAAAGTGGCCACATGATCTTCCAAAGTGGCCTTCTCGTAGGCCACAATGCAATTTTCCTCAAACAGTACTCGTCGCTCTGCCTCTGAATCACGGAGTTCCTCCCTTAAGCCTGCAACGACACATTGCAAAGTTTTTAACTGTGCTTCATTTATGCCAGAGCGGCAAACCCGGTCAGCAGCAACAACCATATGGGCAGAAGCCTGAGCAACGGCATATCGAAGGTCACCGTCCAAACGAACACTCGATTGGCCCGCACGAAACTTCATTGTGGCTGGTGGATGAGCACAACTACGCCACTCCTGGGCGGCGATGTCTTCTGACAGTAAGGAATCCTTAGTAACCGCCCAGCCTAGAGCATAAGCCTCGAAAGCCGAGGGGGGGAACGAAGTTCTCATTTCGTTAAACATGGAAGGCTTGTCCGATAGGGAAGAATCTCCTGACACGCCCAATACACCCCCAAGCGCGGAGCTGGAACCAGGATAAACTGAGAGCAAACCAATAAACTGTGAAGGTGATGCCTTTAAAGAACTAGGCACCACCACTATCTCTTTCTGCCCAAGCACAAAAAAATTATTTCCAAGAACATCCCCAATACCACGAAGAAGCTTGGGCATGGACACCGTGTTGCGCATCTTACAAGGCCGGAAGCTCGCGTCATCGGATTCAGTCTCTTCGTCCGACGATAGCACCACTTGCAAACTTCGTTTTTTTTCCGAATAGGGGTTGTACCTTTTCCTGCTTCCACCCCCATAGGCAAATCGAAAGAAGTAGAAGCTGGAAAATGAACTAGGGAAACGACCCCAACAACCGGCTGAGAAGGAGAGGCAGGTCCGCTAGAACCATCATTTCCCCCTTCTGCTGAGAGCAATCTAGCGAGCTCCCGAATGCGTTTTTCAGATACGGGAGGGGGAAGAGCCTCACCAAGATCAACCTCCTGGTGGCAAAGCTTACCCCGATAGTGACCACACAGGGCCATCTACAAGGAAATCTCGGCTTCAGCACCTGCGAACACAAACACCAAGTATGAGAACTCACAAGCCAATAAGATAATGTGTTCTTACTTTTTTTTTAAAAGGGGGGGGGGAAGGAGATGAGTGAATACCACATCTCACGATGAATAATTGCGCCATCTTCCTACGTGCCCTCTGGGCAGCACTCATACCGGCCACAACAAGAATGAAATCTTCCCAGTTCTCCCCAATGATAGTAATGTTTCCCAGCTGTTTTCCAAGAGTTAGGTTATCCCAGAACAACTTGGGAAGACGGTCGGGAAAGTCTCGTGTTTTACGAAACCCATGCCCCACAAGGTTTCGGTTAACCCAGAGCCATTTCTCTCTTCGGAGATCAACTAACGAATGCCCCACCTTTTCGCTAGCGTGTGAACTCTGGAGTTCGTAGATGAACAAAAGAAGTAACTGAAAACCCAAAAAGTGGGTATACAACCCAGAGATCGACAAATCAATTTGAAACCTATGATCTTATTGACAGCACTTGGGGTTAATTTGTCAACGTAAAAGTCGTAGTGATGCACGATCATATCGAAAAAAGTAGATGTCGGCAGGCGTAACCCCGCTTCGAAAAAGGAACAGGAACTCCCACTTTTCCTTGAGGACAGGCATAGATTGATGACCCCTTTTCCGGAATCATCACACCATGCTCCGCTAAGAAACCGAATCGATCTTGTAGAAGTTGGAATTGCTCTGCGGTAGGGACTTTGCCATAACGGTCCATCGTTAAGAATGGATGAATGATAGAAAAGAAAATTTCGTAAAAAGCCTAAGTCGATACAACGAAAGCAAGGAAAGGAGATAAAGATGAAAAGTTTTGGGTAAAGGGGGGATTTTAAAGGCAAAATTGGTGTCACAAACCGTCTCACGATGGATCTGACACACATTGACGGCGTCATCTAAAGTTTGTCAAAATGCTAGAGATAATCTCAAACATACACATGTTGTAATATAGGCTTGAACGGCGACGCTACCAAGTCAACGCGTACTCCTACAAGCCTAAGGGACTTGTTAATGTATCCCTCAGGGAAAACATCAAAAAGGAGAAGTCAAACTAACGCCAAGATTGTCCTGGTTAGAATCTGGTTGTATCCAGTCTGAGGCCAAGGTCGGGCCTTCGCCTAGAACTGCGCCTTGCCCTCTTCCCCTAGAAATAACACCCCGAAAAACATGGAACCAATCAGAGAGTTCTACTTGCCCATCTGACGACAGCCACGATCATCATAATATCGAAGATTCTCCTCTAGCCAATGAGGTGATGAGGCAAAAAAGCGTGACAGGGGATCCTTCAATATGAATCCGCGACGTCACGTCTCATGAGGGAAGGCTCAACAGAATCAGTTAGGGGACGGAACTCTTTTTCCTCAGATTTACCTTTTCATCTATCAGAATCCATTCTAACTTGATCGTCGGAGCCTCTTCCTGGGAATCCCTCCCGGACGTCGACTAACGATCACCTTTCTCTTTTGTACTGTGATATTAGGAGAAGGAACTAACACGACTCTGGCCCTCAATCTCAATTCAACCATATCTAACATATCACAACACCATACATATCAAACATATATATGGGTCACGCTCGACATCGAGCCCCGCTCGGAACAGATCCGTCAGAAATATAAGATGGGCCTTACCTCATTGCATTCATCAGCCCCTGCCTGGCATCGGGCCCCGCCTGGTATACATATAAACACAAAAACATACGCAATAAATCATAATGATAAATAACATACAATATACTTATCTAGCCCCGCCAAGTATATATATCAAATATCATACATGCAAGAGTCACACTGACAACTAGCATCCTAATCACAGTTAACCATGGGTCGGCATTGGTGCCTTCGACCCGCCAAGCACAGTGAGGAAATTCACCTCAATCCGCTGAATCTAATAAAAGTTTGGATTGTTGATCCGAAAATCCACACGCTAACACAATCAAATAATACCCAATTAATAATTAGGCCATAATCCATGACGAGGAATCTAATTTATTTGTTCAACTCCAAGGGTAAAAGACCATTTTATCCTTTCCTCACTTGGCCCAATAACCATGGCCTAACCCAGTGGCTTCAAAAGCCCAATATGGCCTAAATTCCCAAATGACATCCAAAACCCATTATGGTCCCAAATCTAAAAAGGCCCAAAGCCAAACAATGAACCAAAGTCAGAAAGACTAATGGTCTAACAAGGCCCGAAAACGTAGCGTACTCAAACTTACGCCCAACGTACTCTGCTTTTGGCGATTACGCGCCCCGTACGAGCTGGGTACGCCCATCGTGACATTATACTCCATATAATCGATTAAGCCACTTTGTCCAATCGCATATCTGATCCTAAATGATGCCTTAACACATAAATATTGCAACTTTATTCCTTTGGATGTCTTAACGGGACCCTATACTCCGTAAAACCTGTGATGAAATCCCTAAATCATGCATGGTCCAATATAACACACAAAGATTGCATTTTTATGAACAAGGGACCTCAATGGTGCAAAGATGTACCATCCATCGCTTCTGGAGTAGTCATACTCACAAATATGGCTTAAAGGACCCAAAATGCACAAATAGAGCCCTAAATTGGATCTAGCATAAGCAACCATCAAGTTGAGAGCTTTATACTTTAAATAGCTTGCAGTGCTAATGATGATTTTGGATCTACAAGCTCAAGCCACAACCAAAGCAACCTCCAAGTTTTCTTCTTCCTTCAAATCACAAAAAACACCACCAAAACTCCCTTCCAAGCTCAAATCTCACAAATGGAAATTAGGGTTTCGTTCTTAGGGTTTAGAGAGGTGGAGGCTGGTCATAAGAAGGTCCATGAGTGACTAAAGGTGATTAAATAGTACACAAACCCTAAAATTTAGGGTTTGCCCGTGCTGGCCGTACGCACCACATAACTATACGTATGCCCCACGTATGTTGAAGCCTCCACGATTCGGATGTCGAGCCAGTACGCCCGACGTACTCATAGCGTACGCCCAACGTACTCGACTAGGGTCTAGAACCACCAATCTTCCGAAGGCTATAACTTCTTAATTCTAAGTCCCATTTCGACATTCTATATATCTACATAAAGGTAATGAGAAGCTCTACAATTCTATCAACTCTCATTTTCCTTACAACTTCCCGAGCTTTGATCCAAAATTCATAAAAGGCCCGAACTATCACTTTATCGCTATACCCTTGGGTTTCAAAACGTGAACCAAACACTCAGTACCTATAACCTACATCATCCACCGTCCAAATAGGCCTAAAACTCTCCTTCCCACGGCCCGAAGGCTTATGATACTTGATCCTTGGGTTATGGTCCTGAATTATGGAATGACTCGAAACAGGGTGTTATAGTTACTCGATAATGATATATGAATAATCAAGAAAGAATAGATATATTTGAATAATCATGTATGATTTAATCAAAATGGAATAGACATTTCATATATGACTCATGATTATTTTTTCCTTTTTGATTCTTCATATACGATTATCGAGTAATCGTATGTTAAAAAATCTCAAAATAACACACACACGTGCACGCACACACACACAAACACAAACACATCAACACACACATGTATATATATATATATATATATATATATATATATATATATGTGTGTGTGTGTGTATATATGTGTGTGTGTGCCTATGTTTATGTGTATATCTGTGGTGGGAGGGGGGGGGGGGGGGGGAGGACAATGTAAGCCTATAATGTTTTTTTTGAAATGGTCTAATCAATACCTAAACTTTTGTTTTAATTCTATGGGGGCATAAAGTGGGTCTCCACCTGCTTTTTCGGTCATTGCTACCTAATATAACAAGTTTCTGAAGTCACTTAAGCACTTTGAGCTGGCGTGGCTTCATTTATATCCAAACCAAAGTCAAAGAACGTACACCATCGTTGAAAAGAAAATATGTATGTCTCCTGCACACCCCAATCGTACCAAATCATTTCTTCTAATCAATCTTTATAAGTTTTATCATCTGATGATGAATCCGGCCGTCAGTTATAGACTTAGTGTCGATTTTACTGAAATGCAGAGTTGTGGGAATTTGACGTTTGAGTAAGCCTTAGTGTCGATGTTACTTTTCATAGTACTCTATTGGTGGTAGGACATTAATCCAGCTCTTACCTTCCGGTCCCTTCTCCGATCAAGGCATCGGTCGTCGTGGGCAACTAGATGGGGAAAGTTGGGCACGATAACCTAACTTGTAAAATTTCATGTTTGTTCCATCGTTTCAAAAATTTCTCAGATGGAGACATTAATGAGGTTATGGTGATGTAACCCATGTCCGATTTATACAATCTTCCAACACTAAGAAAACTTGATGCCATGCTTGTAACCATGAATGATGGATTCCACAATTCAAATTTGTGTTATGTTGATTGTTGCTTAGTCGTTTCCGATCATGGCAGAAACTATATAACAACCACATAGTTCTTGTAAGAATCTCTAATTGGTTACCTGGAAATGTCGTTAGAATGCACAACTCTTCAAATCGCAAAAAGAATCGAGGCAGTAATGCATATTTGGATAAAAAAAAATAAACGCAAAAAACCATGGAAACGTGAAGCTATTATAGATAGGTAGCGTGAAAGGCGTTAAATAATGAAGAAAATTTCTTTTGGGAAGGGCAAGACCATTATGAAGAATTTAAAGCTCCAATTCCATGGTGTTCCACGAACAAGGATAGATATGAAGGAAGCCATCTTCGCTCAAAATCTTATGTGGCTTATGAAACCTATTATATTAAGTAGAAGTGACCAAAAAACAAGTTGACATCCACTTTATGCCCCCATAATGCCACATAAAAAGTTTTGGAAGTTATTAGATCAATTACGAAAATATTATAGGGTCACAATGTCATTTCCCCATATATATATATATATATATATATATATATATATATATATATATATATATATATATATATATATATATATATGATGTTTGATTCTAATATAAAATATCTTTGACCAAAACCATATTTTTTTTTGAATTAAAGAACATTATAATAATGTGAAACTTGATAATTATAATTTTTTCTACAATTTAGGGACAATAGTTTTTTTTTATTATTTTTTTTCTAATATTATCCAAATAGATAATAATAATTTAAAATGTAAATAGATATTTTGTTTTTTAACTAAATAATATTAAGTTCAAATACTTTAAAACCCTCCATTTCCAAATTTATAAAAAAAAGTCCAGTTTACATTTACTGCTAGTTTGAATATATGTGTAATTCAACAATTAATCATATATATATATATATATATATATATATATATATATATATATATATATATAAAAGTTCAATTGAGAAAATAAAAAAGGTTGAGAATGGGGAATCATTCTTAGCCACTCATTTATTTTTGTCGCAAAAGCATTCATCGTACCAGCGGAAATGAGAAAGAAATCACGTGTGTTTTCCAACAAAACATGTTTCCTTAAACTATGCTAATCATTACCTTAATATATACAAAAATATAGTATTTTTTGTTTTTTTTTTAATTTTTAAGAAACTATTTTTATCGAAAAATGATTTTAAATATATCAAAATCCATAAATTTTTATTCTCTATAAAAAGTCATCTATATTGATATAGTTTTAAGATAAAATAAAATAATTTTTCTATAGTTTCAGCAATCGTTATTCATAAGTGAATAAAAATGCATCAGATTTTTACTACAGTACATTCGTTATTCACTTATGAATAAAAAGTATGATTAATTTTTTTTACAGTTTAAGTATCATTTATATACGAATATAACATATCATAAACTCTTTACAGTTTACATCAACTCTCGTCACATGTTATGTAACATCCCGACTCCGAGATATTATATTTAATTAATTTGCATTCATGATGTCAGCGCAACTCGACGAGTTGGATGCCCCAACTCGCCGAGTAGAGGAGTTAATGGCCGTGTAATTTTTAGAGTCTACTCGACGAGTTGGAGGACCCCAACTCGACGAGTAGGAGCAGAGTGAGGAAACCCTAATTTTCAGGGTTTGTGTCCAATTTAAAGGATGTTAAGCCTTCATTTCCGCCTCCCTTATCATTTTAACACCCTGAGAGAAACCCTAATCGAGCTATAACCTTGTGTGAGAGAAAGAGAGGCTAATATTGTGTATTTGAGTGCATTTTTGGAGGAAGGTTGAGGAGCAAAAGGCTTGGGACGAGATGGAGCTTTTGCATCTGGTGTTCATTCATTCCTAGCTTCTGTTTGAAGGTAAAAAAGTTACCATCTTGATCATTATTTGGTTAGATCTCTTTTCTAGGGAGTTTAGGGCCTTTTTCCATCCTTCTTTGGGTACTTGGGTTGTTCAAGCTTTCCATGGAGTTGAGACTTCCGATCAGGACAATATAAGGTCCCTTGAGCCCAAAGGTCCAAGCTTTATCAAGCTAGTGTCAAGATTTTATGCATTAAACTCTATATGGAGCTTGTTTAGGCATTTCGAGCCCTAAATGGCATGCATGAACGTAAAGCTTACAGCTTTACGGGGTTTTTCAGCCTTGGGAGGCTAGATCTAGAGTTTGAGACCATATTTCTGCTTACAATCGTCTGAATCAGAATTTGGTCTAGAGAGACTCGACGAGTGCATGAGTCAACTCGACAAGTTAGCTAGGGTTTTCCTCGATAGACTGGACGCGCTATAACTCGGCGAGTTGATGACACAACTCGACGAGTTGAATTGGATTCTCCCGATACTTTAGAGAAAACGGAAGAACTCGACGAGTCCCATAGATGCACTCGATGAGTTTAGTCAACATGGACTGTTGAATTGAGCGTTGACTTTCATTGATTTTTAGGGTTTGGTCAACTGTAGAACTTAGAGATCATGAAGGGGTAAAATGGTCTTTTCACCCTTTTTGAGATTTAGTGGAGGAGTTAGCTTAACATCTCGGAGTAGTTATTACAAATTGTTTATTAGAGGTGAGTATATTATGTAGGCGGAGTCTAGACTGTTCGTGGGGTATTAGATCTACTTGCTTACTTACGAGGTGAGTCTTCTCACTATACTTACGTGAGCGATAATACTATGTGACCAGAGGGTCTTATTTTAGTTATCGACCGGAGGATCCTATGTGATATTATTAAGTTATGTGATATTATGCATTTTGTCTTTGTGATATATGCTCTATTATTCTGTGCTATACTAGGTTAGGACCGGAGGGTCCAAACCGAGTTGTGAGACCAGAGCGTCTTCTCTAAGATACAAGACTGGAGGGTCCAACGCGAGTTGTGAGACCGGAGGGTCTTCACTGAGACACATGACCGGAGGGTCCACGCCGAGCCGTAAGACTATAGGGTCTTCACCGAGACGCATGACCGGAGGGTCCATCTCGAGCTATAGCTATGCGAGCCTTGTTATTTGTGTATGTGGTATTTTGGGGAACTTACTAAGCTTCGTGTTTACCTTGTTGTGTATTATGTGTTTCAGGTACTTCTCAGGATCGTGGGAAGGTGTCGACTTGATTGTACACACCTGTTCGAGAATATGTTTGAGGATTATGGGTTATTATCAGTTGTTTGGTTGTTTTGTGTTTTGACAATCGATACATTGTGGTTTTGAGAAAATATGATATGAAGTTTTTATGTGATTTAAAAATGAAAATTTTGTTTGAAAATTTACGGTGTTACAAGTTGGTATCAAAGCCTTGGTTTGACGGATTCAGATGTACTCTCGGGTATTTATAGACTAAAACTGAGGATTTGAGAAAATTTTTCTAAAAAGAAATGATTTTTCTAAAAACGAGTAAGAGCTTTTAAGAGATAACGAGACTGGGCAGTGTGTACAATCAGCCAGAGCCTGAACGGTGATTTCCTAAAATACCATTACTTGTTTATATTATGAGATATTAAAAATGCATGCTTGAGGATAGGCTAGGTATTTCAGAATTTAGAGTTAGAGTTGCCTGATTCATGATGCCTTAGCCTAGGGTATGCTATTGATTCATCTTATCTGCTATATGCTCTGTGTGTGTACTGAGTAGGGGAAACATAGCATGAATCTTCTAGAAAGAGTCTAGTGATCTAGGAGAGATACCTAGATGAGCATTGAGGAATATACCAAGAGAGTAATTTGATATATGTGAGGGATAGAGTACTTGTAAATTAGGATCCTAGGAGGAGGACTTGGGACGACTACAGGTTGGTGTGGAAGGTAGTATTGGGCCCGTACTACTGAAAGCAACAGATCTGTATGCAACTCAAGTAAGAATCTTAGGATACTAAGGAGCATGTAGGGGTGGGGAATGGCGTGAGTGTTTGAGCTACTCTCTGATGATTTTCGTGTTTGTGTTTCAGATGCACTATGGTGATTACTCGCAACAACCCCGGGGGCAGTGGAACCAGTGACGAGGAGATCCGCATGATCATTTATGAGGAGGTGGCCGCAGCTATCAAAGAGGCCATACCAGAGATGTTTGGGTCTACTAATACCACACAGATTGAGATGTTTGATGAGTGATACGCTTCTGTCACAAAGGTTGTTGCTGCCGCAACCATCGCAGCCCTAGCTGCTTCGAGGCCACAGGGAGGTGACTCGTTGTTGTTCCGTGAGTTCAACAACACGAAGCGACCATATTTTGATGGGACGCAGGATCCGATCACTTCCATGAGATGGATCTCCGACATTGAGGGGTGTTTCTATACGTGTTCATGTCCAGAGCATCTGAGAGTCCGGTTCGTGCTGAACCAGCTTCGCTTGGGAGCGCAGGACTGGTGGAAGTTTGTGACGATTGATTTTACCCCTACAGATCATGTTGTAGTGACTTGGGAGATGTTCACCAAGTTATTCCGAGATTAGTATTTTCCTCAGGTGGAGAGGGAACGTTTGGCATAGGAGTTTCTGTCTCTCAAGCTGAAGACAGAGTCAGTGACAGAAATTACGAGGATGTTTCATGATAGGGCGCTGTTTTTCCCTGAGCACGTGTCCACTGAGCACGCACGTGTGAGTCGGTATTTGAGCATCTTGAGGAGGGATATTCGGGAATTTGTGGCGAACTCGTCATACCAGACATTGGCTGATCTGCAGACCAATGCTAGGAGGAGAGAGATTGAGCTGAAGATTCGGACTAGGGAGGAGGGAGAGTAGCAGGGGAGAGATAGGAGACCGGTACAGTCGCAGCCAACGATAAAGTGGGTTAAGCCCGCTGATTCGAGAGCAGGAGGCCAGAAGGGCCGCACTTGTGGCAAGTACTGTAATGACGTAAATTTTCAAAACAATTTTTCATTTTTAAATCATACTTTCAATCACAAAACATAATGTAGCCACTGTTTCATAACAAAACATGTCCCAAAATCTCAATAACATAAACTCCATAAGTGTGTATGGATCATGCCGGCGCCTTCCCGTGATCCTCGCTAGTACCTGAAATACATATCATAACAACTGTAAGCATAAATGCTTAGTGAGTTCCCCAAAATACCACATACCACACATACGCCTTTCCAGGCCATAACTCTATAGGATCTTCCGATCCATGTGTCTCAGGGACTTCCATCCCAAATCCCGGTAGACCTTCCGGTCCTACCCCTCTTGACCTTCCGGTACGTAACCTCTTGACCTTCCGGTCCATATCATCTTGACCTTCCGGTCCATATCATCTTGACCTTCCGGTCCATGTCATACCTAACATACATAGCACATACATATCACATAACCGCATATAACACATACATCTCATAGCATACAAGACCTTCCGGTCACCCATATCACATAACCGCGTATAGCACATACATCATAGCATACAAGACCTTCCGGTCACCCATATCACATAACCGCGTATAGCACACACATCATAGCATACAAGACCTTCCGGTCACACATAGGTACCCTTCCAGGTACAGTATAGTGAGAAGACTCACCTCGGGTAACTCGATAATCTCGAACTCGGTAAAATCTGCTCTAGCCTCCGCCTAATCACAAGGAATAAGCACTCTAATCAATACAACTCTCAAGGCTAGACTATTCCCTCTCTTAGCACTCTCAGAAGGCTAAAAGACCATTTTACCCCTCAACGGTCCCAAAAGTCCAATTGTTTGACCAAACCCTAAAAGTCAACAAAAGTCAACTCTCTGGGTTACGCTGCGCGTACCGAACCTGTACGTTGGGCGTACCCGGCGACCTCACAGAAACGGGGAACGCAACCCCCTACGCCGCGCGTACTGGGATTACGCCCAGCGTAACTCCCAGTTTCAGACTCCTTAGCTTTTGGGGTCTTAAAGAGTTAAGACACACGTCCACCTTTCAGATCTGACTACCCCTTAGCCTCTTAATCCATAAAGTTGGTGACTTTAAGCCTTTGCACGGCTGTAAGAGTCACCAACACCCAAATCATTCCACTTCCAACACTTTAAAGCCCATAACTCAAACATGACTCCCTAATGACGACCAAGTTGGGATTTTTATGGATCTACAACACATATATCACTGAAATGGGACAGATCTAGGTCCATGGAGTCCCTTGTGCTCATAAAGTCTCTACCTTTAGGACTTTAACCCTAGAAATGGACCATGAATCACCAAACCAAAATAAAGAGGAAAGTTCTGAGCTTTTTACCTCTAAGTGAAGCTCCTTCCTCTGAAGAACTCAGATCCAAGCTTGTACTCCAACTTCTAGCCTTCACAAGAACCTCCTCTTCTTCTTCACTAACACATAAAGGCACTTTTAGCTCAAAACCCTCACACACAAGCTTTAGGACGAAGGAAATGCTCTCTTAGGGTTTCTCTCTTCGAAATGGTGGCTGAGGATCAGGCCATATCATTCCTTATATAGTGCACAAGTCTTATTTAGGGTTTGCATCTGGACCAGTTACGCCCAACATACCTTAAAGGGTCCGCGTCCATTTCAAGCGCATGAGTACGCACAACGTACTCTCCAGTACGCCCGGCGTACTCATTTGCAACTTTTCCCACTCAGGGACAAATCTTGACAATCTTGGCAAAAGAGAAGGGTCAAATAGCTGTTCCTGAATTTCAGGATGTTACAAGTACGACAAGAGCCACGACGGATCTTACCGAGCAGGGACTTACTACAAATGTAGCAAGGAGGGGCATATGGCAAGGGACTGCCCCAAGGGATTTTCGATTTGCTTTCATTGCAACCAGAATAGCCAGAAGAAGGCTGAGTGTCCTCAGCTCACTCAGGGATCAGCCCAGGCTTCTTTACGTGTTACTAATGGTCGGCTGGGGAAGGCCGAGGCTCCGAGAGCTCGTGGAAGAGCATTCCAGCTGACTGCGGAGGAGGTCCGCGCAGCGCTTGATGTTGTTGCGGGTACGTATCTCCTTTATTGATGTTATTTTTATATTTGTTTATGCTTATACTGTGTTGCATATAAGTACTTTTCTTTTGAGTTCTGTGCCTGCCTTGGTGTTATTTGAGTCGTGTGTAAGTCGATCTTTTGTGTCTTTATCCATTAGTCGTCACCTTAGTGTCAGACGTGAGGCGTTAAGTCGACCACTGATGGTTTGTATAGCCGACGAGCATGCGGTTTTTGCCATTAAGGTATTCTCGGGATGTGTATTGGATATTTTCGGCATTGAGTTCCCGATAGATCTGGTGCCGATAGCGATGGGTGATGTTTGTGTCATAGTAAGCATGGACTGGTTAAGCCGGTTTGGAGCTGTGATTGACTGTGAGCGCCAATTGGTGACCATACGAGACCATAGTGGCGGAGTGCTTATTGTGTATGGCAAGGGGACCAGATCTGGCTCAGCTTTCTGTTCTACCGCCAGGGCGAGCCAGAGTTTACAGCAGGGATGTATGGGCTTTTTAGCATCTGTGATGGATACAAGAGTTACCACAAAGAGATCGAGTTCTATCTCAGATGTTCCAGTTGTGTGCGAGTTCCTGAATTTTTTCCCGAGGATGTACCGGGTGTGCCTCCCGAGTGGCATGTGGAGTTCCGGATCGACTTGATTCCGGGTGCGGCGCCTATTGCCAACGCACCTTATCGCCTTGCACTGCGCGAGATGCAGGAGTTATCGTCGCAGCTCCAGGAGCTGCTGGGGAAGGGTTTTATTAGACCGAGTAGCTCACCGTGGGGAGCGCCGATCCTTTTTGTCATGAAAAAGGATGGTTCACACAGGATGTGCATCGACTACCGGGAGTTGAACAAGTTAACGGTCAAGAACCGTTATCCACTACAAAGGATCGACGATTTATTCAATCAAATGCAGGGGGCGTCTTGGTTTTCCAAGATTGATTTGAGATTTGGATATCATCAGATGAGAGTTTGCGAGGAGGATATCCAGAGGACGACCTTTAGGACTTGTTATGGGCACTACGATTTTGTGGTGATGCCTTTCAGACTCACTAACGCAGCTGCAACATTCATGGATTTCATGAACCGGGTGTCCAGGCCCATCTTGGATCGGTCGGTGATCGTGTTTATCGACGACATTTTGGTATACACGAGGTCCAGAGAGCAGCACGAGGAGCATCTCCGGGAGATACTTGGAGTATTGAGGACAGAGAGGCTTTATGCTAAATTATCCAAGTGTGATTTCTGGTTACGAGAGGTCCAGTTCTTAGGACATCTTGTTAACAAGAATGGGATTTTGGTCAACCCGGCCAAGATTGAGGCAGTTATGCAATGGGAGGTGCTGAGGTCCCCATCCGAGATCAGGAATTTTCTTGGCCTGGCAGGCTACTACTAGAGATTTATCATGGATTTCTCCATGATTGTCGTTCCTCTTACCAGATTGACCAGGAAGGGGGTTACTTTTTCTTGGGGGCCCGAGCAGCAGGCCTAATTCGAGACTCTTCGCCAGAGATTGTGAGAACCTCCAGTGTTAGCCCTGCCTGAAGGAGTGGAGGACTTCGTAGTTTATTGTGATGCATCTATATCAGGGGTGGGTGTTGTGCTGATGCAGAGGGGACACGTGATTGCATATGCATCGAGGCAGTTGAAGCCTCACGAGACAAGGTATGCCACCCACGATTTTGAGTTGGGGGTGTTGGTGTTCTCCCTCAAGATTTGGCGTCACTACCTTTATGGTGTCCGGTGTACCATCTACACGAACCATAAGAGTCTGAAGTACCTTGTGGATCAGCCCAACCATAAAATGAGACAGAGCAGATGGTTGGATGTAGTGAAAGATTGCGACAGTGAGATTTTGTATCACCCTCGCAATGCTAATGTGGTAGCCGATGCCCTGAGTCGCAGAGCAGTGATTGCTCCAATCCGAGACGTGTGCATGAGGATGACTGTGATCACTCCAGTCTTAGATGCCATCCGAGAGGCCCAGGTGGTGGCCGCGAGACCAGAGAACCGTAAGAGAGAATGGGTGATCGTGCAGATTTATGAGTTTAGGACAGATAGTCGGGGGCTTACGACCTTCCGTGGGTGCCATATACGAGTGGAGCTCGACGTATTTTGATGGAGCAGGCCCATAGGTCGAGATTCTCGATCCATCCGGGGGCCACCAAGATCTATTTGGACTTGAAAAGGGATTATTGGTGGCCCTGTATGAAGAGAGATGTGGCATGGGTAGTCGAGAGGTGCTTGACCTGTCGTCAGGTCAAGGCAGAGCACCACCGTCAACATGGCCCGTTGCAGCCTTCAGAGATTCCCCAGTGGAAGTGGGAACAAATTTCCTTGGTTTTATCACCAAATTACTGAGGACCGTACGAGGTATCGATGCCATATGGGTGATTGTAGACCGGTTGACGAAGAGCGCTCACTTTCTGGCTATTAATGAGAGCTCTTCTGCAGAGAAATTGGCCGAAATCTACGTCCGGGAGGTGGTTGCACGGCATGGGCTGCCCACCTCGATAGTGTCGGATCGAGATGTGCATTTTACTGCTAGGTTCTGGAAGAAATTTCATGAGGAGCTGGGTACCAGGTTACACTTCAGTACCGTATATCACCCACAGACAGACGGGCAGAGCGAGCGGACAATTCAGACGCTCGAGGACATGTTGCGTGCATATGTTATGGACTTCAGTGCAAGTTGGGACACTTACTTGCCCTTGGCTGAGTTTTCACACAAAAACAACCATCATTCCAGTATCTGTATGCCTCCCTTTGAGCTCTTATAAGGGAGGAGGTGTCGGACTCCCATCTATTGGGGAGAGGTAGGGTAGAGAGTGATGAGGAGCACTGGAATTGTGCTCAAGACGACAGAGTAGATCAAGCAAGTCAGACAGAGGTTACTGATGGCCCATATTCGTCAGAAGAGTTACGCCGACCGACGCAGTTCAGAGCTAGAGTTTCAGGTCGGAGATTTTTTCCTCGTGAAGGTATCGCCATGGAAAGGGGTGATCCGATTCAAGAAGCTGGGCAAGTTGGGCCCTAGATACATTGGTCCTTTCAGGGTGATCTCCCGAGTGGGTAAGGTAGCTTATCGGTTGGAGTTGCCTGCAGAGTTGAGCCAGATTCATAACACCTTCCATGTGTCCCAGCTGAGGAAGTGTGTATCCGATGAGACGGCAATGGTTCCTTTAGAGGACACTAAGGTTGATGAAAGCATGAACTACATTGAGAGGCCGATAGCGGTCTTGGACAGGAAGGTGAAGGTCTTGACGAATAAAGAGGTGCCCTTGGTTAAGGTTCAATGGCAACATCCCGACTCCCAGGTATTATATTTAATTAATTTGCATTCACGATGTCAGAGCAACTCGACGAGTTGGATGCACCAACTCGCTGAGTAGAGGAGTTAATGGTCGTGTAATTTTTAGAGTCTTCTCGACGAGTTGGAGGACCCCAATACGACGGGTAGGAGCCGAGTGAGGAAACCCTAATTTTCAGGGTTTGTGTCCTATTTAAAGGACGTTAAGCCTTCATTTCTGCCTCCCTTATCATTTTAACACCCTGAGAGAAACCCTAATCGAGCTATAACCTTGTATGAGATAAAGAGAGGCTAATATTGTGTATTTGAGTGCATTTTTGGAGGAAGGTTGAGGAGCAAATGGATTGGGACGATATGGAGCTTTTGGATCCGGTGTTCATTCACTCCTAGCTTCTGTTTGAAGGTAAAAAGTTACCACCTTGATCATTATTTGGTTAGATCTCTTTTCTACGGAGTTTAGGGCCTTTTTCCATCCTTCTTTGAGTACTTGGGTTGTTCAAGCTTGCCACGGAGTTGAGACTTCAGATCTGGAAAATATATGTTCCTTTGAGCCCAAAGGTCCAAGCTTTATCAAGCTAGTGGCAAGCTTTTATGCATTAAACCCTGTATGGAGCTTGTTTTGGAATTTCGAGCCCTAAATGCCATGCATGAACGTAAAGCTTGCAACTTTTCGGGATATTTCAGCCTTGGGAGGCTAGATCTAGAGTTTGAGACATTATTTCTGCTTAGAATCGTTTGAATGAGAATTTGGTCTAAAGGGACTCGACGAGTGCATGAGCCAACTCGACGAGTCAGCTAGGGTTTTCCCCGATAGCGCTACAACTCGGCGAGTTGATGAGACAACTTGACGAGTTGAGTTGGATTCTCCCGATACTTTAAAGAAAATGAAGGAACTCGACGAGTCGCATAGATGTACTCGACGAGTTTAGTCAACATGGACTGTTGACTTGAGCGTTGACTTTCGTTGACTTTTAGGGTTTTATCAGCTGTGGACATTGGAGATCATGGAGCTTTTTGAGATTTAGTGGAGGAGTTAGCTTAACATCTCGGAGTGGTTATTACAAATTTCTTATTAGAGGTGATTATATTATGTAGGCGTAGTCTAGACTGTTCGTGGGGTACTAGAGTTATTTGCTTACTTACGAGGTGAGTCTTCTCACTATACTTACCTGAGTGGTAATACTGTATGGCCGAAGGGTCTTATTTGAGTTATCGAACGGAGGGTCCTATGTGCTATTATTGAGTTATGTGATATTATGCATTTTGTCTTTATGATATATGCCATATTATTCTGTTCTATACTGGGTTAGGACCGGAGGGTCCAAACCGAGTTGTGAGACCGGAGGGTCTTCACTGAGATACAGGACTGGAGGGTCCAACCCGAGTTGTGAGACTGGAGGGTCTTCACTGAGACACATGACCGGAGGGTCCACACCGAGCCGTGAGACTAGAGGGTCTTCACCGAGACGCATGACCGGAGGGTCCATGCCGAGCTATAGCCATGAGAGGCTTATTATTTGTGTATGTTGAATTTTGGGAAACTCACTAAGCTTCGTGCTTACCATGTTGTGTGTTATGTGTTTCAACCACTTCTCAGGATCGCGGGAAGGTGCCGACTTGATTGTACACACTTGTTCGAGATTATGTTTGAGGATTTTGGGATATTATCAGTTGTTTTGTTGTTTTGTGTTTTGACAATTGATACATTGTAGTTTTGAGAAAATGAGATATCGAGTTTTTATGTGATTTAAAAATGAAAATTTTGATTGAAAATTTACGGTGTTTCATGTTATATTCACATATGAATAAAACGTGTATTAGATTTCATCACAAGTTATATTCATATACGAAGAACACATTTATCATAATTTTATTACAATCCATTTGTTAATCATATATGAATAAGTAATTCAAATTTTAAAAACACTATGTCTTTTGTTAACATACTACTTATTCATATATAAATAACAAATGAACTGTAACAAAAATCTGAAAAATATTTTATTCATATATGAATATAACATATGACGACAACTAATACACGTTTTATTCATATATAAATATAACATGTGTCAAAAGATGATGTAAAAAAATATATTTTAGGTAAGAAAATTTTATTACGTGTTATATTTATATATAAACGATACTTAAACAATAAAAAGTTAAACATACGTTTTATTCATAAGTGAATAACGAATGTACTATAATAAACATCTAATGTATATTTATTTACTTATGAATAACGAGAACTGAAACTCTAAATAAAATATATTTTATCTTAAAACTATATCAATATGGATATTTGTTTATAGAGAATAAAAAATTATGAATATTGATATATTTAAATATATCAAAATCCATAATTTTTTAATCTCTATAAATAGACATCCATGTTGATATAGTTTTAATATAAAATAAAACAATTTTTTTATAGTTTCAGCTATCATTATTCATAACTGAATAAAAATGCATCAGATTTTTACTACAGTACATTCGTTATTCATTTATGAATAAAAAATATGATTAATTTTTTTACAGTTTAAGTATCATTTATATACAATTATAACATATCATAAACTCTTTACAGTTTACATCAACTCTCGTCACATGTTATATTCATATATGAACAAAACGTGTATTTAGTTTTTATCACAAGTTATATTCATATACGGAGAACACATTTATCATAATTTTGTTACAGTCCATTTTTTAATTATATATGAATAAGTAATTCAAAATTTCAAAACACTATGTCTTTTGTTAACATACTACTGATTCATATATAAATAACAAATGAACTGTAACAAAAATCTGATAAATATTTTATTCATATATAAATATAACATATAACGACAACTAATACATGTTTTATTCATATATAAATATAACATGTGTTAAAAGATGATGTAAAAAGTTTATTTTAGGTAAGAACATTTTATTACGTGTTATATTTATATATAAACGATACTTAAACTATAAAAAGTTAAACATATGTTTTATTCATAAGTGAATAACGAATGTATTGTAATAAAAATCTAATGTATTTTTATTTACTTATGAATAACGAGAACTGAAACTCTAAAAAACATTATTTTATCTTAAAAGTATATCAATATGGATGTCTGTTTGTAGAGAATAAAAAATTATGAATATTAATATATTTAAAATCATGTTTACTTGGAAAAACACATGTGTATCTGATACCCATTTCTCTCAATACACCTAAGTGTTTTGCGGAAAAATAAATATATGGCTGAGAATGATTTCCCCAATTCTCAACATTTTTATTTTCTCAATTGAACCCTCCTCTCTCTCTCTCTCTGTATATATATATATATATATATATATATATATATATATATATATATATATATATATATATATTGTTTGTTTTCTATACTCTATAACTAGTCATCTATATCGATGTATATCGACATATGTTCTTTTTAGTTTCCGTTTATTCAGATTTAGAACTATACTCATTTTAATTAAAAGATTTTTTTTTCAATTTATCTAGATTCATAATGTGAGTAGTACTATTAGTTCTATCAGTTTTAACTCGTTTAGGTTAAAATAGTGATTATAAGGTATATATATATATATATATATATATATATATATATATATATATATATATATATATATATATATATATATATTAGTTGTGAGACCCATGTATTACATGTGTTAATTTAAAAAAAAACTAAATATAAATGTCAAAATATTTAAGAACTTTAATTTATAAGAAAATAAGAAAAGTATTAATTTATTATAATGGAAATGTTTTTTATCTTTTAAATTTAAACAAATAATTTAAATAAATAAAAGAAACTAATGAGCTTTAATTTAGAGAATTTTGAAATTAAAAGGTAAGTTCATTAATGAAATTCAAATCAATTTATTACTACGTTTATTTCAATTATTACATTAACATATTATGTGGAATTTAACAAAATAAAAAACTCATAAAATGACATGTGGAAAAAAATAATTCAAAATAACCATAAAATTAATGACATTTGGTAAATTAAATGAGAATGTAACAAGTGACAAAAAACATTTATTTATTAGAAAGAATATATATATATATATATATATATATATATATATATATATATATATATATATATATATATATATATATATATATATATATATTCAAGGATATATATATATATATATATATATATATATTCAAGGATATATATATATATATATATATATATATATATATATATATATATATATTCAAGGATATATATATATATATATATATATATATATATATATATATATTCAAGTCAAGGATATCATTGTACTCGATTTTGTAAGATTTTTTTATTATTAATTTATGAATTTGTGTAAATTCACTTGTGGTTATCAGATTAATTTATTTGTGTAATTTATTTGTATATGAGCCAAAGTTGAAATAATAAAAAATTAGTAAATTACTTATATTACATTTGTAGTTGGTCAAATTCAAATATGTTAATGCAAATATTTATTTGAATTTTCACGTAAATCGATATGAATAGATAATTAATTTTCGAAAAAAATAATATTAGTTTATTGGGTTCTTTCTTTTTGTTTGTATTGAACTTTTCTCTCTCTCTATATATATATATATATATATATATATATATATATATATATATATATATATATATATATATATATATATATATATGGTAGGTTATTTTGTTTCTTACATCTATTGTGTGCTCGTAAGCATAATGCTGGACCAATGGATGAATAAAATCAATGGTGATGATCTGAGGGTCTACGATATTAGAATAGGGTAAAATGTACCATATAATCACACAAATTTCAGCAGAATAATGTTTTGGTCAATTAACCTACATTAAAAATGGAAATTCCCAATTTTAAGGGATAATTAATTTATTTTTTTTTAATCTGAATTTTTTAAATTAATTCAAATTTAATTCTATTATACTTTCTAATACTAACCGATTTTATTCTGTCAGAATGATAGAGAATCAAACATAAACTAGTAAATATATTTTCGATTTTATTCTTGCAGAATATGGTTCATTCAATATGTTTTTTATAATTAACATGCTTAAAAAATTATACAACATATTATCAAGAATAATAGTTTCTAAAGAATACATATTTTATTTTTTAAGAATTACTAATTACATTAATTCGTAAAGAAGAAGACTAAACAATTATTACATTCATTCTGAAAAGAAAAATGATTAATAATGGTTTAAGAATTACATTTATTCTTAAAGATTAAAACTAAAAATGGTTAAAAAAATAAAAATAAAAACATCAAAATCTAACAAAAACACTAATTCATTCTGAAAGAATATTATTGTTAAGAAACACTTTATACATTCTGGCAGAATACATTCTGCTAGAATACTGTCGTTCTCCATGTTTTCTTCTTTTTCCACATCAATGACAGCATCTTCAAAATCTATATCCACAAAGAAAACATAATCAACTTTAAAATATTAAAACTTTTAGTATATTCTAAAAGAATAAAACTATAAATTCTAATAGAATGTGTTAGACATTAAAGACTTTTAATTTATTCTAACAGAATGCAATACTCAAGACAGTTGATCAAGTATCCCCCGAGTCACTTGATCCAAATAATCGACTTAATCTAATTACAATGATTCTAGAGCCTACATTGTACATAACACAGAAGACAATACGTTGGAAAAATGTCATATTATTACAAGCAAGAATGTGGGAAATATGACAGTTCAAAGATCACAAAAAATTTCTGAACAAAGTAAAAGTGTTAAAAATATAGTTGTAACATCCAATGTTCGAAGGACTGTAACTCAGCCAATATTAATCCAATTAAAATGACTTCGAAACCTAACTTGTAGCTAACAGAAAGGAGAACATGCAGAAAAAAAATTTCAAATCAGTTCAAGCTAGTATGAGAGAGATATGATAGTTCAAAGATTACAAAAAAAAAATGGCTGAAATATTTGATTCAAGCATTTTAGCAAACAATTGGCGGGCAAAATCGGATGCTCAGATCTATATACTCCATTTGATGAAACATACAACATTTGTAATTAATAAATACAAGAATGTGACTAAATTTACAATAAAAGAATGTATACCTTCAAATACTAACGAGTAATTTGAGATTCCATGCCATAAAATCGAGATTCCATTATGAAAGAATTAGAACTTGATCTTCCATTCCAGTAGAATTGCTGTCAGACACACCCATAATGAAAAATTTGTGGTAATACACTAATCATCTGTTGAGAAACTAAAGCTACAACATAAGTAAAAAATACTAACAAAATACACTAACCAACTTCAAAATTATACAATGACGTTATGAAAACTAGATGCCATAACACAAATGAATTTTAAATAGGGTTCATAAATAAAAAACTCATTATATTATTTTTGAAAATCGAACAAAATACGAATGTGGTTAAAAAAATTTAACAATTGTTCCATCAAAAACTCATAAAATAAAAGCATAACTGAACAAAATGCAGATGGAGCTAAAAAAATTAACAAGACTTCCATCAACAAAGAAAGTGACGACAGGGATAAGGTCTAGATGTCTAGGCCTAAATAAACAAATGTAAGAAAAAAAAACTACGACTCCATACTTGGTTGACAAACTTGACCATGAAATATTTAATGAAATTTGCCAGCTTGTAATCGTTATCACTAGAACGTCGATTCAGTGCATATCAATTGCTAGATATTAAGGAGGAAGGTGTTTGGGGCGGACGATGGTGGCAGCGGCTTTGTATGAGTGGCTAGGGCTTGTAATCGGTGGAGATTGATCGACTAAAGAAAAAAAACGAGTTTAATAAAAGAAAGAAAAGCTTCCTGATTGATTGGAAAAGGATACTTCGATTTTTAATCTTGATGATCGATTGTAGAAGAAGAAGCGGTGAATAGGTGACTTCCATTTAGGGTTATTCATAGTTATCATCGAGATGTTGAATGTTCTAAATTTATCTATGCTCCTTGCGCCTTATCAGGAATACATCTAATATCTTATTATATCTCTATTATACCATAATTAGCCATTAATAAGATTACTATAATACCCTTATACTATTTATTAAATGATTTAATTTATCTAAAATCTGATTGGTGCATACATTTAATTTATCTCTCTCTCTCTCTCTCTATATATATATATATATATATATATATATATATATATATATATATATATATAGACCTAATACTTTCATGACTATTTTCAGTAGCATAATCACCAAATCCAACCTAATCCGTTTAGCGCAAGTGTTTAATCATATTAATAAAATACTAGTAGAAGGCTTTATAAGGGGTTAAAAGTTTCTTCTTATTTCCAATGTGGGACAAGTCGGGGAAATGTGGCTATATTCATGAGGTAGCTAGTTGACATTACTGGAAATCTTTCAGCAATTGAGGACTGGGTGGGTTCGGGAACCTAGGAGAGCCTAGGAGTTGCTTCGGTGGGTATAGTGTTGATGTTTAGCGGATATTTGTTGCATTAGTGACATAGGTGACT
Organism: Lactuca virosa; assembly: GCF_052849685.1. Classification (NCBI taxonomy): domain Eukaryota; kingdom Viridiplantae; phylum Streptophyta; class Magnoliopsida; order Asterales; family Asteraceae; genus Lactuca; species Lactuca virosa. The sequence goes on from NC_136431.1 coordinate 241,276,614, forward strand.
TAGAGGATTCGGGAGGATTGTCGAGGAAAGTATGGATAGGTGTGGAAGGTAGTATTGGGCCCGTACTACTGAACGCACAGGATCCATACTCGAATCGGTGAGAGTCTTGGAGAATCTAAGAAACCTATGGGAAGGAGAATTCCTGGTTATGATTGGACCGTGGGGATAATGCGGATGAACATGGAAGGGAATGAACAAGGTTTGGTCCCGGCTCCGGTGGTGAGCCAGTTAGTGAAAGGACTGCCAGGATTTTGAGTTCGCCTTGGATCTCTTGTATCAGGCGGCATGGATTGATTGTGCATTCCATTACGTTTTCGGGATTAGAGCCTATGTCTTGGGAGTAGTTGTAGCCCGGTTAGGGCGGAGGTTGCTCCAGCTATTGCAGTTAAGCCGTTGACGATTGAGTTGGTGGGTGTGTCAGGGTACGAGACCCTGAATGATATGATTTCTAGAGCCAAGAGAGAGGGATTGACTTGGTGCACCTTGGGAAGAGGGGACAAGATCAAGTGCATATATTGGAGGGTCCCGGAAAGAGACACAAGAGTTCGGGTCAGCTTTTGAGAAGCCAGCAGGGCCGGATTCAGTGTAGTACTTACGGGAAACTGCACGAGGGAGTTTTTCGTTTCAAGGGTTTTAGTAAGTGTATCTCTAGGTTTGTTTCGCTGCATGTTTTTGGTTTATACCTTCAAACGTTGTCATATGTCATTTGCATATCGTGAGTTACGGGGTGGTTAATGAAAATTCGTTTCCCTTTTTGATGGTTTGGAACGTCCAATGTTATCTAGGTCTATGGTCGAGATCGGTTCAGAGACGTGATGCGGAGGTCTACTGTCAGGATTGGTAACTCAGCCATTATGTTTGGGTCAGCTTTTGGAAGCACCATGGGAAGTGGTCTACTACAAAGGCTTTGGTCTGGGCATCAGTTATTTGGACTTCAAGATATGAGGGTGGCATCATTTCAAGGCGTCTAAGATTATTAGTTTCGCTAGGATTCGGGAAGTGTTCGTCTGATCATTAGGAGTTGTGTGGTCTTTTGGGGTTTTGGCCAGTAATAGAACAGTAGCACGGGTAACCAACATGTTGTCAACAAGTTGGTTATTAAATAGTAAACAGGATTGGGAATCCTTCAAATCTCATGTATTGCGAAGACTTAGTCGAATCTAAGTGGGGGAGAATCACGCAGGTATTCAGGACATGGGCAGGTATGAGACCGGGATGGGTTTCTCATCCTCATCGAGGAAAATGGCGGCCCAAGTGGCTATTTGGTTTGAGGTTTGTGTGAGTTTGGAGTTGGGTAAAACTCCCCGTCGTGTGAATCGCATCTTCTTGGGGCTCCAGTCATGAATTGAGTTCATTTCGGGTGTTCAGTCGAGTGCGTGCTCGACTCTGTATCCATTTCGAATTGATAGATTAGGGGTAAGGAATTGGGCTGCGGTTGTGTTGGGGTGAAAGTGTTGTAAGACTATAGGGGAGCCATAGCATTCACTCATGGTTAGTAGGGTGAAAGTGTTGTAAGACTACGGGGGAGTCGTAGTATTCACCAGTAGTCAGATAGTATGGAAAGTGTTGTAAGACTGCGGGGGAGCCATAGCATTCACAATCGGCTAGATAGTGTGGGAAGTGCAGAAAGACTACAAGGTAGCCGTGACATTCACAGATTCGTTCAGATGACTTAGGCCAGGGTGGGCTAGTTCGCAAGGTTGTGAGTAGGTCACAACACAACTGAAGTTAGGAAACGGTAGGTCAAAGGAGACTGGGTATGATGTAAGACTATAGTTATTCTTGTAGCATTCACCTACTTGCATCGGGTTCAGTGGTAACAGGTTGTCAGCCTATATGATCGAATGAACCAGAAGGATTAGATGAGCCATGAGTGGCGGCATAGATAGGGCAGTTATTGTCAGACGAGGTGTTTTGTTGAAATTGGTGTCTAATCCCATAACTATAACTGGTATGTACTTGACCCGATTGTAGCATGGTCCTTTTGGGTTGCTTTCATCGGTGCAATTTGATAGGATGAATTTTGAGAATAAGGTTATTTATGGTTTATTAATATATTACAGGTATAACATATTAATACATAATTATTTAATTAGTATTAATCAAGAATTAATTTATTAATTTTGTGATCAAAAGAGACTAATTAAATATATGGGGATTGATTATGCAAATCAATCATTCTTGTAGTGTGGGCTAATGATCCATGATTATGGGTAAACTAATCCATGGATAGTCCATGAAGGTTAAACCCATGGAGCATGAGAATGTTGAAAGTCATGGGTTATTAGGGTTTACCAAGTGTAACCCTAGCATGTCCAACATTATAAATAGAACCTTCCACAGACCAAAATCGGTTGCCTCTTCTCTTTGAGATAAATAGATTATTCTCTTAAATCATCCTTTTGCATATTAGTGTATGTGAACCATTAGAGTCATCACACTTGAGGTGCTCAAGCTTTCAAGGGTCAAGAACTACAAGTCCTTCAAAAGGTATGTCATCTAACTAGATGTTTTATTCATTTGGCAATTTGTATGCTAGTTAGGACAATGCTTTGGAAAAATTGAAAATATGCATGTATAATAGAGAAAACATAGATCCAAAGCATTTAGGGTTGCATGTGCACCATAGGAGTATTATAGTGCTCAAAACCCAACATGTTTTTGGCTCAGCAATCGGTTAGGTGCCCGTTGTTTCGAGGAATTATCTGAGCTTCGATCGAGTATAAGTCTACTGTAGGGAAATCGTGTTGGATTAGTGTCTAAGTCCATAACTATAATTGCTATGTACTTGACCCGATTGGCATGGTCCATTTGGGTTGCATGACATCAGAACAATTTGGATAGACTTTTGTGAGAAAAGGATATTTATGATTTGTTAATATATTATAAGTTCTAATATATTAATATGAAATCATATTATTTAATTAGTATTGATCAAGGATTAATTTGGAATTAATTTTGTGATCAAAAGGAGACTAATTAAATATATGGGGATTGATTGTGTAAATCATTCATTCGTATATATGTGGGCTTATGATCCATATTTCTTCATGTTGGGCTAAACCCATGGAGTAACCCATGAATACTCCATGGAGGTTTTAACCCATGGAGCATGAAGAATACGGAAAGACATGAGTTACATGGTGTAACCCTAATAGCCACAATATATAAGGACCCCATGGCTCAAGAAATGGGCACTAGCGTGTGTACACATGAGGGCTAGCCGATTTGAGCATAGGAACATTTTCTCTAAAGTTATTCCAAGATGTTGGTGATGTTGTGTGATCCATTTGAGGTGTCACACTTGAGGCACTAGGCTCTTAAGCTCCATGGAATCAAGCTACATAAAAAGGTATGTCTTCTAACTTGTTTATATTACCTAAGTATCAAAGATTGTATGCTAGTTAGGGTAATACGTTGGAAAGTTCAAGTTTGCGTGTATAATAGAGAAAACATAGATCCAAGGTATTTAGGGTTGCATGTACACCATAAGAGTGTTAGAATGATCAAAACCCATCAGTGGTATCATAGCCTAGGCTTGTTTTCTTTTATACTTGATGCAAACTTATTTTTCAAAGCCGAGAATCTGCCCAGACTGAAAACTCGACGAGTTCTGGCTATAAACTCGACGAGTTCATGTGTTATGGCATGAAATCGACGAGTTCTTGTAAGGAACTTGACGAGTTTGGCTTCCAGTTGGCAAATTTTCGGGTTTTTTGGCTGGAATTGGACTAGGAACATTACCCTAAGCTGTTTTTGAACTTGTAAACCTGTTTTTTTGATGTGGTAATGTTCATGCTAATCCAATTTCATAGATAATTGTCAATAGATTCATGTTTTGTATTAGTTTAATGGTTAGGCTAATTACATGAAAAGTGTTTGATTTGAATTATCTTGTTCTTATGAGTTGATTTATATTAATAGAAAAGTTATGTGATAATATGTTTCAATCCAAATTAATCTAAAAGTTGTTCATAATATGTGTTTTTGTAACTTGTCCTCAAGTTATATGAAAAGTCACATTTATGATTATTAAAACTCATAAGATTTCCATAAGTTATGAAAAATGGAGAATCGCATTTTTAAATGTTTTAAAGTCTTCCATAACTTGTCCTCAAGTTATGGAGCTTGAAGAGTTTTTCATTAAAACTACTTTAAACACATAAGTTATGGAATTGAAAAGTTTTTGAATAGTTCAAAACTTGCCCTCAAGTTTTGGAATTTGTAAAGTTTCCCCTCATGAATACTTTAATTCCAAGTTAAACCCTTAGAATTTTAAAAGTTAAAATTCAACTCTTATACTTTTTAGTATTATAAGTTAATATATATATATATATATATATATATATATATATATATATATATATATATATATAAGAACAAAGTCAGTCTTACCGTTAGTCAGTGTTGTAAAAATCCTGATTAATCTCCGATTAATCCCTAGGCGCTACTCAACCGATTAGAGAGCGCCTAGCGATTAATCCGTGCATACACAATCACTGAAACAGTAGAACCCGATGAAATTTTAATACTTTGAAGAAGTTATATCTCAATAGAAACTAATTGAGGTATTATTAGTGTTGTATTTATCATATTAACCTATTTTGTGATGATACTAGTGACATTTACGAACTTTTATATGATATTAGTCATATTTAATATTTTAAAATCTAACAAATTAGCAATTAATGGTCCCCGATTAATCTCCGCCTAGCCGATTAATCCCTTAACCCCACTCCACCGACTAGCTAACATCGAGCGATTTTTACAACCTTGCCGTTAGTAGGCCTCATTCACGAAGCTGGTCTATAAGGGGGGTATAAGGTTCCTGCCTATAAAATGGCAGTTTAATGGGTGTCCACTCTCACCCACCGCTTCCTTGACTGGTGGAGGGTCGTTAGCCGAACGGGTAGGACAAGGACTATAATTCTCCCTTCATTAAAACTATTAATGATAAATACTAAGTAACTAAACTTTTTATAAATTCCCAATCTTAGTTACTTAGGAAAATGTGAATTTGGTGCAAACCCATGAAATTACACTTTGCATTTTGCTTAAGTCGTTAGTGGAGTGTGTGTGGTTAACCGGCACATTAACCTGGATTTAACAAGGTAGGAAAAGGGTAACTTAATGTTTATCATAGTATCGGTGGAGCGCGTGTGGTTAACCGACACATCGATTGAGTGGTAAATATTAAGGGTACCAAGTATATTTGCATGGTTATTCACACCTTGTTTTGTGATCCTCGGCATCACAGTCACAGATTTTGAGAGGGCACAATCGAGATTGAAACTATAAGGGTCGAATTGTTGTAATTAGTCGAAATGTATTTTGAAGTCTTCGAATGTTTTGTAATCTATTTTACTGAGGCGCTTTTATTCGAAGCGTGAGTGTCTATGCCTCAGTATATTTTTTGTACGCTTTTAGTTCCCTATAAATAGGGATATTTACTAGAGTTAGATAAGAGTTTTTACAGACCTGTCTTTGTACTCTGTAAAAGATTCGAAAGCGTAATAGAGCTGAAACAAGATCATATTTACATCTGGTGTTCAATCTCGCATTCTTAATTGATTTCATACTCTGATTCATTTTTTTACTTGATTCTTTGATTCATCAATTGGTATCAGAGCAGGAATCACATCTGTGATCTGATTTTCATCCATTCAAAAAGTTTTTGAATCAAATTTTTGGTTCAAAAGTTTCCGCACTTTTTGATCGTGAAAAATTTGTCTAGATTTTAGTTTGTGATTTGATTCTGCATTTAAATTGTTGAATCGAGTGTTCTTCTTGCTATTCCGATTTGATTCAACTAGTTTGTTTTCAAATTTCCAAATCTTCTTAAAAATTTTCAAATTAAGCTTCCGTACAACAATGGCGAGTTTCAATCTCAATTCGATGACCTCGTTTTCTCATCTGTTAGGATCATCAACCAAAATTCCAATGCTAATCCCTGAATATTATGACCAGTGGGCTGATTGTATGCAGGATTATCTGAATGGTCTTGATGAAGAATTATGGTCATGTATTACTGGAAATGTCAATGTTCCAGTGAATGTTCAACCAATTGGATCATCTTCTACAAGTTCTGAAGTTGATAATCAAATTGATCGTCTGAAGAAACTGGAGAAGAGGTGTATGAGAGAATTGCGAGGAGCTTTACCTCCAGTTGTGTACAATTATGTAAGCAGTTATACAACTGCAGAGGAGATCTGGAGCAATTTGAAAGATAAGTTTCAAGGAAGTGAGAAGACGAAAATCAATTCAGTCAAACAGTGTTTGGTTGAGCTGAAAGATTTCAGACAAAAAGAAGGTGAAACAATTGAAGTCTACTATGATCGACTGAACGAGTTAATCTATCGTTGTAATCGCTATGGAATTACCAGGACTTCAATGGAATTCAATCTCATCTTTGGGATGGGTCTTCGAAAAGAATGGAGAAGCGTAAGTATGATGATGAAGAATCAGCAAAGTTTTGATACTTCAACTCTCAATGATTTGTACAATCAGTTGAAGACACACGAACCTGAGCTAAATGAAATTGCTGAGGAGACGAAGCTAAATTTGGGAGGTCCATTGGCACTTGTGTCAAAGATATCTGAGAAAGAAGAAGGATTCATCATGAATTCGGATGATGAGGCAATAGCTTTTTACTCGAATAATCGTGTTAAGAAGTTTTTCAAAAAGCCGTTCAATCCGTAGACTAAGCTTGCTGAGGTAAAAGGAAGTTCTATGAGTAAAACTGTTGTTGAGGAGAAAAAGAAAATTGAGAAGAAAGATTCGAAAATGTCTGAAGGAAAGATCGAGAAAAAGCTGAAAGGTGATGCTGGTATAGATTGTCATTATTGCAACGGAGCTAATCATCTTGCGAATGATTGTATGCTTTGGAAGAAGGATGAGAGGAAGAATAAAGTTAAAGATGAGGCCTATTATGCAGAGAGACTTGAGGAGGTTCGTGCGAAAGCCAAAAACATGTCATTGGTTGCAAAAGGTGAACATGAGGATGAAGATGGAACGTATCAAATCTGGTCATTCGGATCAGACGATGAAGAAATGAGGAATCCAACACATGGAGCAATGTATGCGAAAATGGAGGAGGACTCAGATGACGAGGAATTCGAAGTAAAAGGACGATGCTTTGTATCCAAGACAGCAGAGAAATCTCCAATGACAACAAAGGTACGTAAAATTCTCGAATCTTTTCATATTCCTACACATGCTTATGATTCTGAACTAATATCTTTTGATGAGACGGTTACTTATTTTGATTCAATTGTTGTGTCTGCTAGCAATGAGGCCAACAAGTTGTCAATGGAGTTGTTAGAGACCAAAAAGCGATTAGACATGAAAATAAGTAAAATTGATTGTTTGGAATTACAAATAACAAATATTATGTGTGATAGGGATACTTTATCAAGTGAAGTCAAACTATTGCTAGCACAAAGAAACATTTATTGTAATTCTGCTAAAAGACTTTATGGAAAATTAACTGATTTACATCATTCATGTGAAATAAGTAAAGAGCAACATAGAAAATTACTACCTTTTCTAGCATACGAAAGAGCTAAGGTAGATAATATTTCGTATGATTCTGAGCAAAGAATAGCTGATTTTGACAAAGTTCCTGATGATAGATATAAATATGGAATTGTCAAAATTGATGAATGTCTTGATGCGAATGAATTAGTTAACATAGTGAATGATACTTTGACTAAATCTGAACAAATTCAAATTTTGAAAAAGATTGACAATTCAACATCTGATTCTCAATCTAATTTTGCTGATATTGAAGATAATTCTGACAATATTAGTGAAATTAGTGAACTTAAGGATGTTGATTGTTCCCAGTTTCTGATATGAACTTCGAAAGTTTGTGATATGAACTTCGTGGATCTCAAAGACAGTAAAACTGATGATAGCGATGATGAAGATGAAGAGAAAATTTCGAAGGGAAAGAAATCTTCAAAGGAAGAAGAAACTCCACGAGTAGTGGTTGATCAAGTGTATGGTGATACACAAAAGTTCGAAAAAGTAATGACTGAAAAAGGTGAACATTACCTTGAAACGAATACTGTGGTTTATCCAAATTTCAAGTGTACAGATGATATCATTTTTTCAAATCAAGTTTTCGTAACTACTGGTAATGTTGAGAATATCAAACCATAATTAAAGAAGTTAGTTGAGGAGGATAATTCAAAAACAACTGATAACGGTTTTTTCGCAAATCAAAGCACAGTTGAAAACAACTAAACAAAGAATTCATACGTGTTTCAACGTCAAAAACCACAAAGAAAATAGGTTGAAAAATCAAAAATTGAAAAAGAGAATTCAAAACAAGTTGTAAAGGAAAATGAAAAAGTTGTCAAACTAAACTCCAAGGAATTCAAAGATCAAATTGACAAATTTTTGAAAGGAAAACAACATTTCAAAAAGACAAGCTAGGAAGAAAATATTTTGGCAGAATATTGAGTCTCAAAATATGTCTGAATCACAATCACCCAAAAATGTTTTCAAAACTGAAAATTCATCTTTTTCAACAAAAACTCAACATTCCTCACAATCAAATCATTCAAGGTCTAAAGTGAATAAACAACCAAGGTTTTCGAAAGTTTCAGAAAATAATATTCCAAGAAAATTTTCAGATAAATCAAATCCAAATCAAAAATTCTTTCAACGTCAACATTTTAAATCAACAGTTGATACATCATATGCTCAATCTTTTCTAACAAATCCAAAAGTTGATTTTGTTCCTCAAAAGCCAAATTTTCCTAATCATACAAAAAAAGAAACTATGAAAATTTCACGTGAAAAAGGAATGACTTCAAGGAAGAACATTGATCATTGGCTTGAAGGCAAAGGAAAGATGTATCAATCGAATACATTTTCTAAGGAGCAAATTCATGAAGCATATGAGAAGTATGTGAATACTTCATCAAACTGTTGGGTTTTGAGCAAACTAACACTCCTAAGGTGTTCATGCAACCCTAGAAACCTTGGATCTATGTTTGTCTAAAATACATGCAAAATAATTTTCCAAGGTTCATAACCTATCTAGCATACATGGGGTACTTTTAAACATAAAAGATACTAGAAGAATTACATACCTTTGTTAGTGAGTTGATTCCTTGGGAGTTTGAGAGCCAAGCACCAATAATGTGAATGCCTCAAATGGAAATCACAAATCACCACAAACTTGGAAACTTATGAGAGAGCTCTCCAATACTCTAGAAATCGGCCACACCTTATGCACACACACATAGTGTCTTTTCAAGCACCATAAGCCTCTTTATATAGTGTAGATGATTAGGGTTATGAACCATGCAAACCCTAATAACCCATGTCTTTTCCTATTCCAAGGATCCATGGGTTAAAAGCTCCATGGATCATCCATGGACTCCCATTCAAGCTTAGCCCATTTCCTTATGAGTGTTAGCCTACACTATATAAGTACAATAGCCCATTATTTAATTAGTCACCTTATGATCACTAAACGTTTTTTCGAAACATCAATAAACTTGTGGTACAAGATCTGGTAAGAGGTTTACCTGTACTTAAATTTGACAATGATTCTTTATGTGCAGCTTGTGAAGTTGGAAAGCAACATAAACAAGGTCATCCAATTACGATAGATTCGAAAATTATCGCACCTTTGGAGCTCTTACATATTGATTTGTGTGGTCCTTCGACAGTTTTAACTCTCAACAAGAAAATGTACATTTTAGTTATTGTTGATGACTTTTCCAGATTTACGTGGGTTTATTTTCTCAGGCTTAAATCCGAAGTTGCACAAATCATGATTGACTTTATCAAAAAGATGGAAACAACATTGAAGAAGATTGTTCGAAAAATTAAGAGTGATCATGGAACTGAATTTAAGAACAATGTCGTTGATTCATTTTTGGTGGACAAAGGGATTTCGCATAACTTTTCATCTCCATACACTCCACAACAAAATGGTGTTGTTGAACGAAGAAATAGGTCTTTATGCGAAGCAGCAAGGACTATGCTGGCTTATGCGAATCTTCCACAATACCTTTGGGCTGAAGCCGTATCCACCGCATGTTTTTACTCAAAACAGATCTTTCATTCATCGTCGTTTTAACATTACTCCATATGAAATTCTCAACAATCGAAAACCTAACGTCAAATTTTTCCATGTTTTCGGATGCAGGTGCTTCATTATGAATCTCAAGGATAATCTTACGAAATTTCAAGCTAAAGCAGATGAAGGGATTTTCTTGGGATATTCGCATAATTCAGTCGCATATCGTGTGTTGAACAAAAGAACACGAAAAGTTGAACAAACTTTTAATCTTACATTTGATGATTACTACATTAAACAAACTACATCGCAGTTTGAAAATCATCCTATTCTGAAAAACATACAAGATGAATCTGAATCTTCACAAACCTTAGATACTTATGAGAGAGCACTCTAAAACTCTAGAAATCGGCCACACCTAATGCACACACACATAGTGTCTTTTCAAGAACCATAAGCCTCTTTATATAGTGTAGATAATTAGGGTTATGAACCATGCAAACCCTAATAACCCATGTCTTTTCCTATTCCAAGGATCCATGGGTTAAAAGCTCCATGGATCATCCATGGACTCCCATTCAAGCTTAGCCCATTTCCTTATGAGTGTTAGCCCACACTATATAAGTACAATAGCCCATTATTTAATTAGTCACCTTATGATCACTAAATTAATTCATAATTAATTTAAGATCAATACTAATTAAATAATACAATTTCATATTAATATATTATAACTTATAATATATTAGTAGGCCACAAATATACTCTTCTCATAATATTATCCATATAAATAGTTCGGGTGAAGTGCAACCCAAATGGACCATGCCGGGTCGGGTCAAGTATATACCAAATAAGTTATGGACTTAGACACCTTATCTAACAGTCTCCCACTTGGATAAGTCTGATAACTGTATTTGCCTATATAGCTTCAGGAACCAACCGGCAATCGTAGCTCTCGAAAACTCTGTTGAACTATGAAGCGCCATTTTAGATAAGTGATCACCTAATCCTCTGCTCTCATGATATCAGCCGGACAAATACATGGAACAATGTCTTACTTATTGTCCAGCAGTTTGTTTCCCGATTTCCGATTTGTTTGACAAAGAACTTAATCGAACACATCAATTTAGTTCTGACCGGGCCCGGTACATAGGTCAAAACAAAATCATCGAGGGGCCCAGATATTGCTTCTATTTCTAGAAGGAACAGATAAACTTCGACTCATATGCTTGTTCTACTACTTATTGAATTGCACACAAAGGCACGTTTTATAACATCAAGTTACTGATGCGTTTACGTGCAATCAATGCACAACCAACTCATAGGTAACAACTCTTATCTCTAGGTTTGAAAACTTATATGATATTACCGTCTCACGATCACTCGAGATAAATTCCATGAAGTGATACAAGTGAGCGTGGGTTTATTCAAATACTCATAACTTATGAGTACTCATGAATGTTGTAGCAACCATTGCTATGGCTAAACACCTTTAGTCATTTACAATCCCAATTCATGACAGTCTTGATTCACACCTACTTCCGACATATGACCGACTGTGGAGAGTTTAAATAAACTTATTATTCTGGAAGTCAAAACATGCAAAGCGAAAACAATAGTAAATAATTGACAATGATAGCAACACCTTACTCATAAATAAATCACAACTTTTATTCATCATCAAACGTCGATTAAATTTTTCAAGTTTCAGTAATAAATATCTAATCTGTAAAACTAATATCGTCCCTCAGCCCGATGCGTCTCGCATGCTGCAAATGCTTCACCCTCGTCAGTCCCTTCGTAAGGGGATCCGCAGGGTTCTCATCTGACGATACCCTCTTTGCCACGAGGAGTCCCTCTTCTATCTTGTGTCTTATGAAGTGATATTTTCTGTCAATGTGTCGGGATCTGCCTTGATCTCTTGGTTCCTTGGCTAAGGCAACCGCACTATTGCTGTCACAGAAAATCTCCATAGGCTCCTTAATAGCTGGTACAACTCCAAGGTCTCCGATGAAGTTCCTCAGCCATATCGCCTCCTTTGCCGCTTCACTCGCTGCTATGTACTCTGATTCACAAGTCGAATCAGCTACAGTCTCCTGTTTGGAACTCTTCCAAGTGATTGCCCCTCCATTTAAGGTAAAGACCCAGCCCGACTGAGAGCGGAAGTTATCCCTATCAGTCTGAAAGCTAGCATCACTATACCCTACTACTCTCAAGTCATCACTCCCACCAAGGGTAAGGATCCAATCCTTAGTCCTCCGCAGGTACTTGATAATATTCTTTACCGCAGTCCAATAAGCCTTGCCAGGGTTCCCCTGATATCTGCTGACCATGCTCAAAGCGAAGGCCACATCAGGACGGGTACAAGTCATAGCATACATGATCGAGCCAACAGCGGAAGCATAAGGTAATCGACTCATCTCAGCTATCTCATCTTCTGTACTCGGGCTCTGAGCCTTGCTCAGTTTGGCATTGCTTTGGATCGGTAATTCTCCTTTCTTCGAATTCTGCATGTTGAACCTTTTGAACACCTTATCCAAGTAGATACTCTGACTAAGTCCAATTAGTCTTTTACTCCTTTCTCTTAATATCCTTATCCCTAGGATATAGGCAGCTTCTCCAAGGTCCTTCATAGCAAAGCACTTCCCAAGCCAGGACTTAACCTCCTGCAAGGTTGAGATGTCATTTCCTATGAGTAGTATGTCATCCACATACAGTACCAAAAAGCTAACTACACTCCCACTAGCTCTGACATATACGCAGGACTCATTTTCACTTCTTGAGAAACCAAACTCTTTGACCTTCTCATTGAAACAAAGATTCCAACTTCGAGATGCTTGTTTCAATCCATAAATGGATTTCTCAATCTTGCACACTCTATTGGGGTACTCTGCACTGACAAAACCCTCTGGCTGATTCATGTAAACATCCTCAGCTAAGTTTCCGTTAAGGAAAGCAGTTTTGACATCCATTTTCCATATTTCATAATCATGAAATGCAGCAATGGCTAGCATAACCCTAATAGACTTAATCTTTGCTACTGGTGAAAAGGTTTCATCATAATCAATACCCTGAGTCTGATTAAAACCCTTCGCGACCAGTCGAGCCTTATAAGTGTGCACCTTCCCATCCATGTCGGTCTTCTTCTTGAAGATCCATTTGCACCTGACTGTCTTACGGCCTGGTACATTGTAACCAAGTTCCAAACTTGATTGTCATACATGGACTGTATCTCGCTGTCCATAGCCTCCTTCCATTTAGCAGACTCTGGACCTGCCATGGCTTCCTTAACACTGTTAGGTTCATCCAGATTTACCAGTGTACTGTCACTGATAAATGTATCACCTTCCGTAGTAATATGAAATCCATAATAAAACTCAGGTGTGTTCCTAACCCTTGTGGAACGCCTCGGAAGTATAGACTCGTCAACTGGATCAACAGGAATTTCCTCCTCAGGTTAATCGCTAGTGTCTGAGGTTCCTTCACCAATTGAGTCTTGAATTTCTTCAAGGTCAATTTGCCTCCCACTGTCTCCTTGGTTTATAAATTCTCTCTCTCGAAAGACCCCTCTCCTAGCCACAAAGACCACATTCTCACTGGGTCTGTAGAAGAGGTAACCAAAGGATTTTTGTGGGTAGCCGATGAAAATACACCTTTCACTTCGAGGTTCGAGCTTGTCATGAGTCTCGCGCCTCACGAAAGCCTCGCAACCCCAAATCTTGATATGGTCCAAATTGGGAACTTTCCCAGTCCACATTTCATGAGGTGTTTTGGCAACCTTCTTTGTAGGGACTAGATTAAGGATGTGGGTGGCAGTCTCTAAGGCATACCCCCAAAAAGAGATTGGTAGCGAAGCTCGACTCATCATAGAGCGAACCATGTCCAACAAAGTTCGATTACGCCTCTCAGCTACACCATTCAGTTGTGGTGTCCTGGGAGGTGTCAATTGTGAGACAATCCCATACTCCTTAAGATAGTCGAGGAACTCAGTACTAAGATACTCACCACCTCGATCATATCGAAGCATCTTAATGTTCCTGCCCAATTGATTTTCTACTTCCTATTTAAACTCTTTAAACCTTTCAAAAGTTTCTAACTTATGTTTGATTAAGTACACATAACCATATCTACTAAAATCATCAATAAAAGTCACATAATAGCGATTAGCATCCCTTGTGGCGGTTTTGAATGGTCCACATACATCAGTATGTATAAGGTCCAACAAACCCTCACCCCTTGCACAAGTACCAGTGAAGGGTGATTTTGTCATTTTTCCAGGTAGACAAGACTCACAGCTATCATCCGACTTGAGGTCGAACGACTCCAAGACTCCATCCTTTTGGAGCTGGCCTATGCGTTTCTTGCTTACATGTCCAAGACGACAATGCCACAAAGATGCTTTATCCAAGCTAGTAGAAGAATCAATACATAATACATTATTTCCTAAATTATCCACAACCGATATAGCTTCATACACACCATCACAAGGTAATGCTTTAAAATAAAGAACATTATTAAAGAAAGCATTAATACTACCAACTTCATTATCAAAAGAAAAGGTAAAACCTTGTTTGTAAAAAGCATGAAAGGAAATAATATTCCTCGCCATTGTAGACGAGTACACACATTTATTCAAATCTAACTTTAACCCACTATCTAGCAACAAAGTATAAACTCTAATCTTGGCAACAGGTGTAACCTTCTTGTTCCCCATGATTAAGTATATCTTTCCGTGCTCCACATCTTCACTTCTTCTTAGGCCCTGCAAGTCACAACAGATGTGAATACCATAACCTGTATCAAGAACCCAAGAATTAGAATATGGTGAGTTATTAGACAATATAGTGTAAATATCTGCATGTGATGGTTTCACTTTCCCATCCTTGACATCCTGCAAGTACTTTGGGCAGTTTCACTTCCAGTGCCCCTTATTTTGACAGTAGAATCATTCAGCATCCTTAGGGATGGCAGAAGGAGTGATAGAACCACCTTTGGTTCCAGATGAGGAGCCTTCAAGGGACTTTCCCTTGGTACCCTTCGAAGGGTGCTTCCTCTTCTTCCCTTTGACTTGCCCGATAGCCAAAACAGGTGTAGTAGTAGGAGTAGGAGTAGTAACCGACTTACTCTTAAGACCACTTTCGGCAGTCTTTAGAAGTCTTTGAAGTTTACTGAGTGTGAATTCCTCCTTGTTCATGTGGTATGTCATACGAAATTGATCATAACACGAGGGCAAGGAGTGCAAAATGATATCAATTGCCAACTCCTCAGGGAAGTTCACATTCAGTTTCATTAGACGGTCCACATACCTTTGTATTTTCTACATGTGGCTTGTGATTCGTTCGCTAACCTTCATACGGGTAGTGATCATGGAGGAGATTATTTCATACCGCTCTTGATGAGCACTCTGATGGTACCTTTCCATCAGATCCTGATGCATCTCAAAAGGGTAATATGTTGGGTTATGAGCATTCTAACACTCCTAAGTGTACATGCAACCCTAAATACCTTGGATCTATGTTTT
This sequence comes from Lactuca virosa, assembly GCF_052849685.1. Classification (NCBI taxonomy): domain Eukaryota; kingdom Viridiplantae; phylum Streptophyta; class Magnoliopsida; order Asterales; family Asteraceae; genus Lactuca; species Lactuca virosa. The sequence goes on from NC_136431.1 coordinate 241,292,174, forward strand.
CTCTATTATACATACAATTATGAACATCCAAGGTATTATCCTAATCTAGCATACAAAATAATAAATACAACAAGATTGAATACATACCTCTTTGATGTAGAATGTCTTCATGAAGCTTGAGTGCCTAGTGCCCCAAGTGTGACACGTCAAATGGTTCACACAACACCAAAATACACTTGGAATAACTTGAGAGAAACTTGAACACTCCTTGAAATCGTCTAGCCCTCACACTCACACATTAGTGCACGATTTCTTGAGCCATGGGATTCTTTTATATGGTGGCTATTAGGGTTACACCATGTAACTCATAACTTTACCCGTTCCTTATGCTCCATGGATTTTAACCTCCATGGAGTATCCAGGGGTCACCCCATGGACTTAGTCCAACATAAGGAATCTTGGATCACAAGCCCACATATATAAGAATGAATGATTTACACAATCAACCCATATATTTAATTAGTCTCCTTTTGATCACTTAATTAATTCCAAATTAATTCTTGATCAATACTAATTAAATAACCTTATTAATATATTAGAACTTGTAATATATTAACCAACCTTAAGTGTTATTTCTCTCATTATAGTCTATCCAAATGCATGATGCCATGCAACCCAAATGGACCATGCCGGGTCGGGTCAAGTCTTACCAATTATAGTTATGGACTTAGACATTAATCCAATAGTCTCCCACTTGGATAAGTCTAAAACGATTATTGCGTATGACTTCAGGAACCGATCAGCAATCGTAGCTCTCAAAAGCTTCTGTCGAACTCTGACCTTGTCGATGAACTCTGACCTTTGTCAATGACTTGTCCATTAGATAAGGGATCATATATTCCTCCATTCTAGATATCATATGGACTGAGACATGGATTATCAATCATTCTCTCTGTCCATTTGTTGTTTCCCGATTTCCGATTCATGATGACTGACTGATTGAACAAATCAAATCAGTCCTGGCTTGGCCAAGCACTCACATGTATCATCTTTAAATCATCGAGGGGCCCACAGATATCGCTTTTATCCTGAAGGTAAAAGGAATGGATAAACTTCGACTCATATGGCCTGTTCTACTACTTGTTGAATCATACACAAAGGCACGTTTTATAACATCGAGTTACCAATGCGTTTTCGTGCAATCAATGTATAACCAACTCATAGTAACAACTTATATCTCTAGGTTTGAAGAATATAAGATATTATCGTCTCATGATCACTCGTGATAAAATCCATGAAGTGATTCAAATGAGCGCGGGTTGAATCCAATACTCAGAACTTATGAGCACTCATGAGTGTTGTAGCACCACTTTGTCCACCAACTTGGACCTCTACAAACCAACCCATGACAGTCTTGATTCATATCTACTTCCAACATATGACCGACTGTGGATGGTTTGAATAACTTAATCATTCAGGAAGAGCGACTTAGTTATTCTGGAAGTCAAAACATGCAAAGTGAATCACAAGAATAAATGAATCAAATATGGTATCAAACCCTATGAATATAAATAAACACTTTTATTTATCACCATACTGATTACTCATTATTCATTGTTTCGGTTTTATCAACTTTATACTTGAATTTAAAACAATAGTTGTCCCATGCTCCAAGCATGTACACTATGTTTTCTAAACACTAGTCATGCCATACACCAAGTATGCATACTATGTTTGTCTATGATCTTTACTTTGTAAAATAGATCAATTGAACATCACTCCAATGATCCTCTTTTCACAGTCCCAAATCCTTACTGCAAATGCAAGAATTCCAAATTCATGTCATTTACTGAAATCTGTTAGATTCTAAACTTATATGCATTGATCCTCTTAATGATTATGCACGAAGTGAGAAAGACTTGACAACAATCATTACAGAGCATTCCAAAGGAGATCAGCTCCTTGGAAACATCCTTCTTTCATTAAGTTTCCTAATCTTACACAGATTGAATAATTTCTAACTTTGAAAAATTTCCATATTCCATTTTGACTATCACTTCTGAACAAGAGTTGCCTCCTTACAGATTATGTCAATATGGTCCTTCCAGAATTAACATTATACTTCCAACTGTCCTTGAGCAACCAATCTTTGGTAAACCTTAGATTGTCCTCGACAATTGCTTAATCATTTTAGTCATATCCAATTCTAGACCTTTTCCCTTCATAATGCCCCAGGCATTTGGAAAATTTTAGAAAGGATGAATATAGCACATGTAATCGATCCTATATCCGAAGCATATGGGACACGATTCATGATGTCTCACATAAAGACTAAACCAGTCTTTTGCTATAATATTTCCATTTCAATTTGCCAAGTTCTCAAAATTCAGATAATGAAAAGGGATGCCGTAATCATAATCGAATTTTAGAACGCAAATAATGGACCCATATATAGAATTTCCTTATGTTGAGCCATTCCAACATGAAATTCATATATATATATATCCTTGATTAAATAAGATTAAAATCTCAATCTAAGCTTTTAGAATTGAAATGAAGTATAATTTCCTCTCCCTTAATTATAGCAAAACAACTTTTTCAACCCCTGCAACCTCACGAATTGAAACTTTTGTTTTCTATAATTAACATTGCTAACTTGCAACCTTTGTCATAATTATCATGCTCTCACTAACATGATGATTATTAGCATAACACTTATGCTCCCACTAGCTTTGACATGTACTCAGAAATCAGCTGACTTTCTTACCAAAGTTCAGATTTCTGATACTAGATTGTTTTGATAAAACTTTATCAAAATCATACACCTCTCTTAGATAGCTAACATGTGTGTCTAAACAATTTTAGAACTATGAAAAGGGATGTCGTAATCATAGTCTCAATTGTTTAGACCTTTGCCACTTCTCACAAGTCCATGTTAGTGTGTCGGTAAACCACACACGCTCCACTAACGACTTTGAGAATGCAAATATCACAATTGCTATCTAGCTAAAATCTACTTAGTGAAAGTGTTTCCTCACCATCATTTTCATGAATCGGAGAGAAAGCTTATGACACTTAGATTTAATAGTGTATGTGTTCTTATCCATGTGAATTTGTCAAAACCATAATCACAAGACAAGGTTAGTGACAAATCCAAACTCATATTGATTAAACTTGTGCAATCTTAAATTCTTGCCATTTGGCAGCTCAGGTGCCTGCCATTGCTTCCAAGTAGTTGTGCAACCAATTGAGAACTCTCAGAACTCCTATGTAAAGCCAACTTGAATAGGCACAAAAATTTCAACACGATAGGTTATAAACCTCAAGTCGTGTGCTAGTGAAGGACTTTAGGTTTTATTCTTGATTAAGTTTTGAAACTTTCAAGAGCTTTAAGACTCCCACTGTCCTCTTGACATATAAGACTCCCTTGTCAAATATTCAAGAGATAGTGTGGATTCTTTATCAAGACTAACACTTTACACAATTTGCCTAAGTTGGTCTCCGTTTTATCCAAAACATCACAACTTACCAATTTCAAATGTACAAGAGTAGATAACCTTTTACTCTTATATTTGACTAGTGTTAACAAACCCTCTTTAAGATATGTCACTCAAGTTACAATCTTGGAGTATGACTCTAAGAATTGTTTTGGAACGAAGTATGACTCATCTTTTTGATTTAACCATTTCAACAATTCATGACTCCTCTTCTTAGTCATAAGAATGCACTAAGATGACTTTAGAGGACCAATTGTGATATGGTATCTTAATCATTAAGATGATCATAAACATGATACTAAAGTACTCTCCCATCTTTTCAGATTTGAGAAACTTTTATCTTTCTGCCATACTTTGATTCTTCTTATTCGTTCTGTCTCACATTGAAACTTCTCCAATGCTACAGACTTATATTTAAACTTATAAGTATAACCATATTTACTGAACTTAAGTAAATCATGACGAATAGTCTTCTTGATCTTTTGTGGTGGACTTGACCAGTGCACAAGAATGTGTACTCGATCCCTTAGTCCTTTCCTTATTCACATAAGGAATTAGTCTTAATTTTCCAAGCTGAAAGTTCTCATTCCTCATACTATACAACTTGCATGATTCCAAGTTTCGGTCCAATTGAACCTTGGGTGATGAGAATCTTTCCTTATTTGGTAATATTAGACACTACCACAACCGAAAGAATCAAATCCATTTTTCCAATATTGCTATCAATGGAATCTTATAAGCAACAACTTTTCACAAATGCCATTGTAAGGATACTTAAAATAAATAAAATCAAAACCTTTTTCTTTTATTTTTTAAAACTTTGCGAAAAAACTTATCCTTACAATCCATATGAAAACCTTGTTGTTATCTATTCCTAAGCAATATAAATATCATAACTCTCAAGTAATAGCCCAAAATTCTGATCACCGAACCATGCGATTGAAATCCATCTTCGCGATCAGAATCAGCATGTACTTAATAGAGTTAGACAATGGACTTTACCTGAAGTAGAGCCCAACTTATTGACTTTAACATCCTTAGGTAAATTTGGCAGCTTCGTAACCAATGCCCCTTCCTTTGGCAATAGTTACCTATGGACCCTTGATAATGGGACTATCTCAGACTTCGCCTCTCTCTTTACCATTGGGTCAACCGAGTTGACTATGGCCGATCCCTTTCCATTGGGAATAGAGAGCTTTACTGGATATCCAATGTCATCATTGTCAATGTCCATAGCGTTTTAGGAAGTTGATCTTAGTAAATAGATAAGATCATTAAGGGTCTTGTCTTAGTCTGTTTCATAGGATTCCCAAAAGAACTCACTATGTGACTTAGAAAGTAGTTGAGCCACCAACTTTCTCAAGACTTTGACACCCAAATCTCCCGACTTGTCAATATGTGACTACATCTCCCAGATGTGATCACACCTAGACGTTGCCTTGCCAATAGGGCTTGAGTGACCTTAAACTTTTTAGGAACTTGTGGGTTAGGGAGAATAATTGGAGGAGGTGAAAGAAGTATGATATCCATGGGACATCATCTTCATTTAGGAAAGCTTGTTTCAAGAGATTTGGGAAGATCATAAATGTCTAGACCAGACATCTTTTTGGGAGATATTCAAGATAGTTGATTTAAAGTCCTTAATATGACACCCAATATGAAATATTAAGGCTAGGACCCAACAAAGTATTTTATAACTTAGAAGAGGGATGCTGTAATCCAAACTATAAAATATTTGAAGGTAGGTGAATGATGATTCACCAATTTCCACCATGAAAAACGAAATAATTTATTAGGTTTTAATTGGATTTGAAAGTCCTAGATCTTTGAGATTCATTGAACTATTCAAAGGCATGTTTCAATCTCGAGTGTGCCCTTCAGGTTTTGTGACTGGGATGCCGAGGATCACAAAACAAGGTGTGAATAACCATGCAAATATACTTGGTACCCTTAATATTTACCCCTTAATCAGTGTGCCGGTTAACCACACACGCTCCACCGATACTATGATAAATATTAAGTTACCCTTTGCCTACCTTGTTAAGTCCAGGTTAGTGTGCCGGTTAACCACACACGCTCCACTAACGACTTAAGCAAAGTGCAAAGTGTAATTTCATGGGTTAGCACCAAATTCACATTTTCCTAAGTAACTAAGATTGGGTATTAATAAGAGTTTAGTTACTTAGTATTTATCATTAATACTTTTAATGAAAGGAGAATTATAGTCCTTGTCCTACCCGTTCGGCTAACGACCCTCCACCAGTCAAGGAAGCGGTGGGTGAGAGTGGACACCCATTAAACTGCCATTTTATAGGCAGTAACCTTATACCCCCCCTTATAGACCGGCTTCGTGAATGAGGCCTACTAACGGTAAGACTGACTTTACTCTTATACATATATATAAATATTATTAACTTATAATATTATAAAGTATAAGGGTTGAATTTTAACTTTTAAAATTCTAAGGGCTAACTTGGAATTAAAGTATTCATAAATGAAAACTTTTCAAATTCCAAAACTTGAGGGCAAGTTTTGAAACTATACAAAACTAATTAATTCCATAACTTATGAGTTTAAAGTAGTTTTAATTAAAAAAAAAAACTCTTCAAGTTCCATAACTTGAGGACAAGTTATGGAATACTTTAAACTAATTAATAAAAAAAATAACTTTTTTTTATTGTAACTTATGGAACTAATTAAGGTTACACTTTTTTTTAATTTACTGAAGAGACTCTTGAACCTCCATAACTTGAGGACAAGTTATGGAGTCATAAAACCATTTAATTAGAACTAGACTCTTCATTTTGTAACCTTTGCCAACTTTTATGAGTTTTATGATTCTTAAATGTGACTTTTCATATAACTTGAGGACAAGTTACAAAAACACACTTTGGAATCAACTCTTAGATTAAAATGGATTGAAAACAACTATTTCACACAACTTTTCTATTAATCTAAGAACCTCATAAGAACAAGATAATTCAAATCATCAATCTCCAAGAAATTAGCATGAACATACAAACTAATACAAATCTTGAAATTATGACAATCATCTTAGAAATTGGATTAGCATGAACATTACCACATCAAAAACAAGTTTATAAGTCCAAAAACATCTTAGGGTAATGTTCCTAGTCCAATTCCAGCCAAACATTCGAATATATGCATCCAACTCGATTTTTCAGCTACTTTTGCAAGTATAACAAGAAAACAAACCTGGCTCTGATACCACTGTTGGGTTATGAGCATTCTAACACTCCTAAGTGTACATGCAACCCTAAATACCTTGGATCTATGTTTTCTCTATTATACATACAATTATGAACATCCAAGGTATTATCCTAATCTAGCATACAAAATAATAAATATAACAAGATAGAATACATACCTCTTTGATGTAGAATGTCTTCATGAAGCTTGAGTGCCTAGTGCCCCAAGTGTGACACCTCAAATGGTTCACACAACACCAAAATACACTTGGAATAACTTGAGAGAAACTTCAACACTCCTTGAAATCGTCTAGCCCTCACACTCACACATTAGTGCACGATTTCTTATGCTCCATGGATTTTAACCTCCATGGAGTATCCATGGGTCACCCCATGGACTTAGTCCAACATAAGGAATCTTGGATCACAAGCCCACATATATAAGAATGAATGATTTACACAATCAACCCATATATTTAATTAGTCTCCTTTTGATCACTTAATTAATTCCAAATTAATTCTTGATCAATACTAATTAAATAACCTTATTAATATATTAGAACTTATAATATATTAACCAACCTTAAGTGTTATTTCTCTCATTATAGTCTATCCAAATGCATGATGCCATGCAACCCAAATGGACCATGCCGGGTCGGGTCAAGTCTTACCAATTATAGTTATGGACTTAGACATTAATCCAACATAATAGTCCTCATAGGACTTTTGGAGTGCTGCTGTCATGGTGGCCATCATGATGCATGCCACCTTGCTGGCATCTCTTTCATGTGCCTGATACTCAGCGACCTCCTCAGGAGTAGCAATGGACTCATCAAGCTCCTTTAGCTCCTTATCGAGGACATATTCCTTGTCCTCGTAACGAGTGACCATCCTGATGTTCCGGATCCAATCCATGAAGTTGGAACCATCAAAGATGACCCTCCCACAAAGGTTCATGAGGGAATAGGAGCCAGTAGGGTTAGAGCCCGAAGCATTGTTGTTGGAAGACATCTGAAAAGAAGAAAACAAGTTTAGATTAGATATATCGAATCCTTAATAATACACCCAAATGTAATATTAAGGCTAGGATCCAACACAATATATTATAACTTAGAAGAGGGATGCCGTAATCTAAGCTATAACATATTTGAAGGTAGGTGAATGACGATTCACCAATTTCCACCATGAAAACGAAATGAATTATTAGGTTTAATTGGTTTTGAAATTCCTAGATTCTTTTGAGATTCATTGAACTTTTCAATGGCATGTTTCAATCTCGATTGTGCCCTTCAAGTTTTGTGACTGGGATGCCGAGGATCACGAAACAAGGTGTGAATAACCATGCAAATTCACTTGGTACCCTTAATATTATCACCTAATCAATGTGCCGGTTAACCACACACGCTCCACCAATCTATGATAAACATTAAGTCACCCTTCGTGATCCTTACTAGTCCAAGTTAGTGTGTCGGTTAACCACACACGCTCCACCAACGACTTGGTAAGGTACAAAGTGTGAATTTCATGGGTTAGCACCATATTCACATTTTCCTAAAGTAACTAAGATTGGGAATTTATTAAAAGTTTAGTTACTTTATAATATTCATTATACTTTTAATGAGAATTTAAAGTCATTGTCCTACCCATTCGGCTAACGACCCTCCACCGATCAAGAAAGCGGTGGGTGAAAATGGACACCCATTAAGTTGCCATTTTATAGGCAACAACCTTATACTCCCCTTATAGACTGGCTTCGTGAATGAGGCCTACTAACGGTAAAACGACTTAATCTTATACATATTTATAATAATTAACCATTAATGTTATAAATAGTATAAGGGTTGAATTTTAACTTTTAAAACTCTAAGGGTTTGGAATTAAAGTATATTAAAGTGTGTGTAACTTTACAAATTCCAAAACTTGAGGACAAGTTTTGAAACTATTCAAAACTTTTCATTTCATAACTTATGAATTAAAGGTTCATAAAATGAAGACTCTTCATTTTCATGTAACTTATGTGTTTTAAGTGTGCATAAATGAAAGTGACCTTTGGAAATCCATAACTTGAGGACAAATTATGGACTCCATTAAAACACATAAATGATCAAGAATTATCAATAAACAATTTAGCAAATAATTCCTATGATCTAACAATAATTCATAAGAACATGAACATCATATCAATAATTCCAAGAACATATGAACACATATCATCATGCAATTTTGATATAAGCCATTGTAAATGGATTAGAATAAACATTACACCATCTAAAACATGTTTTATAACACCAAAATAGTTTAGGGTAATGTGTCTAGTCCATCTCAAGCAGCAAAACTCAAAAATCTGCATTCTGAGGCTTCTACTCGTCGAGTGCACGAACCTACTCGACGAGTAGGATGAATTTACGCATGGACTCGGCGAGTTCATGCTGCAGAATGCAGAAAACTTGAGTTTTTCAACAAGTTTGCATCAAGTATCAAACAAACAAGCCTAGGCTCTGATACCAGTGTTGGGTTTTGAGAAAACTAACACTCCTAAGGTGTTCATTCAACCCTAGAAACCTTGGATCTATGTTTGTCTAAAATACATGCAAAATAATTTTCCAAGGTTCATAACCTATCTAGCATACATGGGGTACTTTTAAACATAAAAGATACTAGAAGAATTACATACCTTTGTTAGTGAGTTGATTCCTTGGGAGTTTGAGAGCCAAGCACCAATAATGTGAATGCCTCAAATGGAAATCACAAATCACCACAAACTTGGAAACTTATGAGAGAGCACTCCAATACTCTAGAAATCGGCCACACCTTATGCACACACACATAGTGTCTTTTCAAGCACCATAAGCCTCTTTATATAGTGTAGATGATTAGGGTTATGAACCATGCAAACCCTAATAACCCATGTCTTTTCCTATTCCAAGGATCCATGGGTTAAAAGCTCCATGGATCATCCATGGACTCCCATTCAAGCTTAGCCTATTTCCTTATGAGTGTTAGCCCACACTATATAAGTACAATAGCCCATTATTTAATTAGTCACCTTATGATCACTAAACGTTTTTTCGAAACATCAATAAACTTGTGGTACAAGATCTAGTAAGAGGTTTACCTGTACTTAAATTTGACAATGATTCTTTATGTGCAGCTTGTGAAGTTGGAAAGCAACATAAACAAGGTCATCCAATTACGATAGATTCGAAAATTGTCGCACCTTTGGAGCTCTTACATATTGATTTGTGTGGTCCTTCGACAGTTTTAACTCTCAACAAGAAAATGTACATTTTAGTTATTGTTGATGACTTTTCCAGATTTACGTGGGTTTATTTTCTCAGGCTTAAATCCGAAGTTGCACAAATCATGATTGACTTTATCAAAAAGATGGAAACAACATTGAAGAAGATTGTTCGAAAAATTAAGAGTGATCATGGAACTGAATTTAAGAACAATGTCCTTGATTCATTTTTGGTGGACAAAGGGATTTCGCATAACTTTTCATCTCCATACACTCCACAACAAAATGGTGTTGTTGAACGAAGAAATAGGTCTTTATGCGAAGCAGCAAGGACTATGCTGGCTTATGCGAATCTTCCACAATACCTTTGGGCTGAAGCCGTATCCACCGCATGTTTTTACTCAAAAAAGATCTTTCATTCATCGTCGTTTTAACATTACTCCATATGAAATTCTCAACAATCGAAAACCTAACGTCAAATTTTTCCATGTTTTCGGATGCAGGTGCTTCATTATGAATCTCAAGGATAATCTTACGAAATTTCAAGCTAAAGCAGATGAAGGGATTTTCTTGGGATATTCGCATAATTCAGTCGCATATCGTGTGTTGAACAAAAGAACACGAAAAGTTGAACAAACTTTTAATCTTACATTTGATGATTACTACATTAAACAAACTACATCGCAGTTTGAAAATCATCCTATTCTGAAAAACATACAAGATGAATCTGAATCTTCACAAACCTTAGATATTGATTATGATTTAATTTTTGGAATTTCAGATCATGTTGTTGATGCTCAAATAAATGCAAATGATAATCATCTCTCAGAACTAACGAAGCTTACTAATGATTCAACATCAACTTCTCCAGAGAAAGGTGAAAGTATGCAAAACAATCCAGTGGATGGGGAGCACTTGGATTCGAATACTCTAGTTGAGGGAGAACATTCTTTCAAGGGGGAGAATGAAAGATTGAATGCTGATGTTGAGGGGGAGCATGATGTTGAGAGGGATCATAATGTTGAGGGGGAGCATGATGTTGAGAGGGAGCATAATGTTGAGGGGGAGCATTTAGAAAACATTGAGAATAATAATGATTTTGATGATGTTTGTTCGATTGCAGGTTCAGAGAATGATGATATATACGAAGATGCACCTTTGGAATTTGATCCAGCATATCCGCCAATGGAAAAGTGGACAAGAGATCATCCGAAGGATCAAGTAATTGGGAATCCACAAGAGGGTGTTTTAACAAGAGCTCAAATTCGTGCAAAGAATGAGGTATTGAATACTCAATAAGAATTTTGCATGTTCAATGTTTTCATCTCTAAAATTGAACCAAAAAAAGTTAAGCTTGCAATGGAACACTCAGATTGGGTTGTTGCAATGCAATCTGAATTGTCTGAATTTGAACGAAACAAGGTTTGGAGATTAATTCCTAAACCTGAAAATGTTTTGATTGTCGGGCTAAAATGGATTTTTAAAAACAAAACCGACAAAGATGGAAATATTTTTCGAAACAAAGCCAAACTTGTTGTTAAAGGATATTCACAACAAGAAGGAATCGACTATGAAGAAACTTTTGCCCCTGTCGCAAGACTCGAGGCGGTTCGTATATTTCTGGCTTATGCAGCTCACAAAGACTTTGATGTTTATCAAATGGACGTGAAGTGTGCAATTTTAAATGGAGAGCTTGAAGAAACAGTTTACGTGGAACAACCCCCAGGTTTTATTAATGAAGAATATCCAGATCATGTTTATATTTTAGATAACGCAGTTTATGGTTTGAAACAAGCACCACGAGCATGGTATGCAACTCTTACTTCATTTTTGAAACAATCTAAATTTAAACAAGGATCTGTTGACCCCACATTATTTCGAAAGAAAGTTGGGAATCATCTAATGCTTGTTCAAATTTATGTTGATGATATTATTTTTGGGTCAACTGACCCTCCTTCATCTAGAGAATTCGAAGATTTGATGAAAAGTAAGTTCGAAATGAGCATGATGGGAAAAATCAATAATTTTCTTGGACTGAATATTCGTCAAAGCAGAGAAGGAATTTTTATTAATCAAGAAAAATATACGAAGAATCTGCTAGAAAATTTTGGATTGACGAATAGTACAAAGTTACGAGTTCCAATGGCAACTGGCATAAAGTTGACACCTTCGTTAGATAAACCTGCAGTTGACATAACTCTTTATAGGAGCATGATTGGTTCATTACTTTATCCTACAGCAAGTAGACCTGATATCATGTTTTCTGTGTGTAATTGTGCAAGGTATCAGTTAAATCCACGAGAACCACATCTCGCTGCTGTGAAGAATATATTTCGTTGTCTTAAAGGAACAATTTCGTTAGGATTGTGGTATCCTTCGAAAACTGGGTTCTTTGTACAAGCATATTCGGATGCAGACTTGGGTGGGTGTAATCTTGATAGAAAAAGCACAAGTGGTGGATGTCAATTTCTCGATGGCAAATTGGTTAGCTGGCAGTCGAAAAAGCAAACATGTGTATCAATTTCAACAACTGAAGCAGAATATGTGGCTGCTGCTGCTTGCACATCACAAATTATATGGATTCAAAGTCAATTGCATGATTATGCAATCAATATGAAAAAGATTCCATTATATTGTGATTCTCAAAGTGCAATAAGAATTTGTCATAATCCTGTGCAGCATTCGAAGACTAAACATATAGCACTTCGTTATCATTTCATCAAGGATCACGTGGAGGATGGAAATATTGAAGTACATTTCGTGAAAACAACTGATCAGTTAGCTGATATTTTCATGAAACCTTTAGATGAAAAATCCCTTGTGAAAATTATAGAAGGACTTGGAATGATCGATAGAAATTTTGTTCCATGTGAAAAAGGCGAATGATGAATGACCAGGAATGATTCAGAGGCGCTGAATGAAAGACAAAACAATAACCGTCAGCATTCAGAGGTTACTGTTCCTAGTCAACGCTTCGACCCCTTCGAATTTGTAAATTTGTCACTTATTTTAAGGGTTGATTCAGAGGTTACTGTTCATAGTCAACGCTTCGACCCCTTCGAATTCGTACATCTGTCACTTATAAGGGGATGATGAAATTTTGTATTTTTGCAACAAGTACAGTTTATTTTCATTTTCGAAAAATTAAAAATCCAAAAAGATTTTCTTTTGTTTTGTCATTCAATTTTCGAAAAATCAAAAATCCAAAAAGATTTTCTTTTGTTTTGTCATTCAATTTTCGAAAAATCAAAAATCCAAAAAGATTTTCTTTTGCTTTGTCATTTAATTTTCGAAAACTTAAAAATCCAAAAAGATGTTTGTTTGTTCTGTCTCTACTTTCGAAAAATCAAAACAACAAAAATATTTTGTTTCTTATTTCTTTTTAGTATTTTGTTGCAGATAATCATGAAGATATACAATGGCTTATGCTTGTAGTTCTAGGGTCAGGTACATTTTTCGTATGAATCAATACATTTTTCATTACTTGAACTAGCTAAGTTGTCCCTAGAAGCATGTTGCTGCATGTTGTCCAAAGCCTCCAATGACTCAATGTGTGTGTACGAAAGCCTTAATGAAATTATTCATACGAAAATTTCTTCCCAATCCGGCTTATATTCACATTAGTCTCTGAGCTACCCGACTCTTCTCAAAATGAGTTAAGAGTTTACTGTTTTGTCCAAATATAACAGAGGTACTTTTCGTGTCTTACATCAATCTTTTTCACCTATAAAGTTCTTACACGATCACACACGAAGACATATGTCCGAGAGGTCTCTGATCAAACCCATTGAGACTTAGACATATCAAAAATTTGTGTTTATGATCTGACATCATGAGACCGTGATGAAAGTGAAACCCAATTTTCACTACACTTTTAAGAAATTGACGGGGAACAATGTTCCAGATTTTCACGAAACATTTGCTTCAGTACCAAAATTCGAAACTCCAAATCATATTCATTTCGAATGAGTGGTCTTCATCAAACATTCGAAACCCGTGATGTTTGTTACCCAACAAGATCCAGCACAAATTTTTTCTTGAATATGATTTTCGTGTGAGTTTCATTCGAAATTCAATGTCACTTAAAATTTTTCAAAGAAAACTTGTCACTGACTACACTGGTTAAACAAGTAATTTCTGTTACAATTTCTCACCTTATGTTTAGGATGACATGTAACGAAATTTTTAAACTACCCACGAAGCATTATAAATGAAGCCATTTGATACTTATTTACAAGTATTCGATTGTATTTCACGGGAACCTACACAAGCTGTTGATCATTTCTCTTAATGGTTAATGAAGCAATCTTTGCCCGGGATTTTATCTGCCTTCGTGTCAAATTCATTTTTTTGACATCACAATATCCCAAATTTTTCTTATCTTTGTTTCTCGTCTACATTCTTTGGAACACTACACTCACGAAATTCTTGAGGCTCTGAGTAATACCAACTCAGGCTGATGATTTCAAACTTCTGGCATATGACTTCGCTTTTCATCCCAAAAGTGAAAGAGCCTTGCTTCCATACGAAGGGTTCTGACGGTTACAATTTTCTTGGGGATAACAATACAGGCTGTTAATAAATGATGTATGGTATTATGTCCGGTTTTCAAGGAGATGTGACAGCTACTTTTTGACGCATGACTACTTTTACACAGTAATGGTCTGATTTTCAAGGTGCCACGTCGGATATCATTAAATACATATCCCGCTTCAAATTCAAACTTTAGGGTTACATATAAAAGGGGATTCAAGGGTTCATTATCAGTTTACACGATCAAAAAGAAAAATTCCCAAATTCTCTGATCATCAAAGTCTTCAAACCCTAACAATGGTGACTTCTGTTCATGTTGATGCTGATCCTTCTCAAACCACTAAAGATGTCTCTTCATTACCAATAATGAAGATTCAAGCAACAAACTATTACTTGGAGAGTGACGTTTCTCAATACCCGGAAGAATTGAAGATGCTAATCGTTGCCTTGAAGAACACTGTTTTGTCTAAGGCGATGTTCAGTTCATTCTCTGTTCCACTGTCATGGCTTTCTCAAGCAGGATCAACTGCTACTTACAACAAAGCTTCTGATACAATTACTTTCCATCTGGTGAAGGACAAAAAGGTCAGGCTATCCAAGAAACTCTTTTGCCAAATTCTTGAAATTTCGAATTCACCTCCATATTTTGCTTTCACATTCCCTCAAATCGTTAATATGTTTAATGAGATGGGATATCAGCCTCCACTGGCAAAGATCAGTGATTTTAAGAAATCTGGTCTTCCACGACTATGAAATTTCTTATTTGGTATTTTTCTAAGATGTTTAACTGGGAGAACAGTTGGTCTTGATAAAGGAAGAATGGAGGTTTATGCAATGGTTCCTGGTATATATTATGATCTTCAAGTGGACTATTCTACACAATTGTGGAAGGAATTCCAAAAGAGTGTAGAACACACAAATGCTATTCATGGTATTTCGTGTGCAAGATACTAGAGCTTGCTTTTACAATACTTTTACAACAAGGAAGGGATTTTGGTACCCAATGATGAGGAAAAAGTTGTTTTTCAATCGTATCACTATCCGAAGGAAGTACCAGATAGTGCTGAGGATTTTCCATCTGTTGCTCGTATTCCTGATGCTATGCTCAAAAGAGTTTATCCTTCGAATTCAGTCTTAATGGCATATTTGCAAACAACTGATTCTACTGTTCCAACTGGGAAATTGTTGCCAAGGGAAGAGAAGAAATCTAAACGATCGAAGAAGCCTGAACCGGATTCTTCTGAAAAGCACACCAAGGATTCACAATCTTTGAAATCTCCAAAGAAGAAGCCAGTTACAGTTGAAGAGTCTGTGGTTCACGAAGTGTCAACTACAGATCAATTCTCAAAATTCGAAGTTTGCTAGTGATGTGAAAGAATTGAAGAATGTAACAAAGGAAAGGCATGTTCTCTTTGTTCAAGAAGTGAAGAAAGTCAGGGAGGATGTCAATTTGCAAATTCGTGAACTCCGCGAAGATATGCAAAAAGAGATTGCAAGTGTTCAACAAGATTATGCATCTCTGCATCAGAAGGTTGATATCATTTGTGACGCAGTCACAAGATTTATCAAATTATATGAAAGTTTGAGTCCTCAAATTACTCAACTTTCAACAAACGAAAATGCCAATTTTTGGAAGTGATTACTTTGTTAAAGGAGTTAAAAGCTTTATCAGTCCAGCCGGTTTCTTCTTCCCTGATTACTCCTGAATTTTTATCTCAAAAATTCATACAATTCGAAGCACTTCTCAACAAGCAAGTTGCTCCTATATTTTGCATTACAATCCTTCTTCCAACAACATATGCCCCACCTGTTTTCACAGGGGTGCAAGGGGAAGAAAGAAAAACTGGTGAGTCGAAGGTGAGTGATGAAGATGCGAAAGTTGTAGGAAAGGTATTTTCTTCAAAGATCCTAACAACAAAGCCAGTTATAGTTTCTGCTAGGCTGGTTACTTCAACAATCGTTACAACGATACCTATTACAAGACCTATTTCGAAAGGAATTGTGATTGGTAAAACTACGGAGACTGGTGAGTGGTTCGAAACCAAAAGAGGTAATTGATAATTCAGCCTTGAAAGATAATGGGAAATCGATTGTTGTGGAAAAATCGAAAGAAGAAAAGAAGGCTGAAGCAGAAGCTGAAATCGAAAAGCTAAGGTTTATTCAAAGCATTATGACTCAGCGTGCTAGTGATCCGACGGGAATGGACAAAGGTGATACATCCAAACACTACAATTACGAAACAATTGAGGCCAAGGTAGCATATAATCACATGTATTCGTTTGAGAAGAAACCAAAACAAAGTTATTTGGTCACGAATACTGATACAAGCCAGCTGGATTTTCCAATGAACGAAATGATGTTCATCATGCCTCAGTTTAAAGCAGAAGGAAATTTTAAAGAAAAGGATGAAGGTACACACATGAAAATTCGATTTCATGCTGTTCTTGCAAAAGCCCCTGAGGAAGTTTGGTCTTTGATAAAGATCAAGAAAGTTATAAGTATGAAAAAGGGTGTGGTGTTCGAAAACACAGTCCAGAACATCAAGTATGTGGTTGGCAGGGCAAATGGAAATATGTGCGAATTTACAATTGCAGATTTTCCATTAATGAACTTGTATGATCTTATACAAGTTGCGATGATTTTGAAAGATAAATCATTTTCGTATCTTCAAAACACTGAATCGGATGTATTCAAGCTTGGGGTTGCTCACATCAAGATTTTCATTGAAAATTATTATGAGTGCTTGGCACTAACAGATGTGGAGTTAGCTACAGCTAAAGGAATGGAAATAAAAGCACCAATGGCTCCTACGAAGACTCAAGCAGAGTTGAAAAAGTATGATGATGGTGAAATCTATTTGAAGCCTTTTGGAATGTTCTTCACAGGAAAAGACAAAGCTGGAAAAGCTAAACGTTTCTTATTCCGAGATATTCAACGTCTCAATATACGAACTTAATTGTTCGTATGAATCATTGTAGGAAGAATAATGAAGGAGATAAGAAAGAGCTGAAGAAGATAATCTCCTGGTACACGGAGATTCGAAGAGTAAGGCTGTATTCCATCCAGCTTCTTACAAATTAAGGAGTTCGACTATGATTACAAAGGGGGAGATTGTAAGGGTCGAATTGTTGTAATTAGTCGAAATGTATTTTGAACTCTTCGAATGTTTTGTAATCTATTTTACTGAGGCGCTTTTTTTCGAAGCGTGAGTGTCTATGCCTCAGTATATTTTTTGTACACTTTCAGTTCCCTATAAATAGGGATATTTACTAGCGTTAGATAAGAGTTTTTACAGACATGTCTTTGTACTCTGTAAAAGATTCGAAAGAGTAATAGAGCTGAAACAAGATCATATTTACATCTGGTGTTCCCTATAAATAGAGCTTTCAGTTCCCTATAAATAGGGATATTTACTAGAGTTAGATAAGAGTTTTTACAGACATGTCTTTGTACTCTGTAAAAGATTCGAAAGAGTAATAGAGCTGAAACAAGATCATATTTACATCTGGTGTTCAATCTCGCATTCTTAATTGATTTCATGCTCTGATTCGTTTTTTTTACTCGATTCTTTGATTCATCAGAAACATGCCATTGAAAAGTTCAATGAATCTCAAAAGATCTAGGAGTTTCAAATCCAATTAAAACATAATATTTCTATTGCGTTTTTCATGGTGGAAATTAGTGAATCATCATTCGCCTACCTTCAGATATTTTATAGCTTGGATTACGACACCCCTCTTCCAAGTTATAAAATATTGTGTTGGGTCCTAGCCTTAATATTTCATATCGGGTGTTATATTAAGGACTTAAATCAAATAACTTGAGTATCTCCCATTGTAGATGTCTGGTTCGGGCAACTATGATCTTCCTAAATCCCTAGGAACAAGCTTTCTTAATGAAGATGATGTCCCATGGTTGGTTCATGGAAATCATACTTCTCTTCCTCCACCTCCTCCAATTATTCTCCCTAACCCACAAGTTCTTGAATAGTTCAAGGTCACTCAAGCCCTATTGGCAAGCAAGGTTTATGTGCGTTCACATCTTGGAGATGAAGTCAAATATTGACAAGACGGGAGAGTTGGGTGTCAAAGTCTTGAGAAAGTTGGTTGTTCAATCACTTTCTAAGTCACATAGTGAGTTTCCTTTGGGACTACTATGAAACAGACCATGACATGACCCTTAATGATGTTATCTATTTGCTAGGTGCTGCTGAATCAACAATGATTTGGAGCATTGGTAAATCAAATTTGATTAGAAGATCAACTTCCCAAACTTCCATGGACAGTGACAATGGTAACAGTGAAAATCCAGAAAAGCTTTCTCTTCCCAATGGAAAGGGATCGACCATAGTCAACTCAGTTGACCAAATGGTAAAGAGAAAGGCTAAGTCTGAGATAGTCTCGTATACCATTATCAAAGATTCCATATGCTTATATTGCCAAAGGAAGTGGCATTGGTTGCGAAGCTGTCCTATTTACCTGAAAGATCATAAGGTTGGTCAAGTCAAAAGTTTGACTCTACTTTAGGTAAGTCCACTATCTAACTCTGTTAAGTCCCTATTTGGAGATTGTTATTACATGATGTGACTGGGTCACATGATGAAGTTTTAAGAATCGAAGAAAAGAAAGGAAGCTTAAGGAAGAGTAAGCTGATTCTGATCGCGAAGATGGATTTTGATCGTACGGTTCGATGATCAGAATTTTTGAGCTGCTACTTAAGAGTTGTGATAGATTGCTTAGGAATAGATAAAAACATAGTTTTCATATGCATTTGCATTGTAAGGATAAGTTTTTCCGCATGTTTAAAATAAAAGAAATTTTTATTTATTTATTTTAAGTATCCTTACAATGACATTTATGCAAAAATTGTTGTTTATATGTTTCCATTGATTACAATATTGGAAAATAGATTTGATTCTTTCGTTTGTGGTAGTGTCATAATTTACCAAATAAGGAAAGATTCTCATCACCCAAGTTTCAGTTGGATAGAAACTTGGAATCATGCAAGTTGTATTGTATGATGAATGAGAATTTTCATCTTTGGAAAAATTAAGACTAATTCCTTGTTCACATGTATATGTGAGTCAAGTGAAGGACTAAGGGATCGATTACACATTCTTGTGCACTGATCAAGTCCACCGCAAAGACCGATAAGATTATTCGTCTTGATTTACTAAATTTTAGTAAATATGGTTATACTTACAAGTTTAAGTATAATTCTAAAACATTGGAAAAGTTACAATGTATGGCATAACGAATGAGAAGAATCGAATTTGGCAGAAAGATAAAAGTTTTTCAAATCTGAAAAGATGGGAGAGTACTTTAGTATCGTGTTTTGTGATTATCTTAGTGATTATGAAACCATATCACAAGTGATTCTCTAAGGACATCTTAGTGCATTTGTTTGACTAAGAAGAGGAATCATGAATTGTTGGATTGGTTAAATCAAAAGATGAATCATACTTCGTTCCAAAATTGAGTCTTAGAGTAATACTCCAAGATTGTAACATGAGTGACATAAACCTAAGAAGGTTTATAACACTTGTCAAATGTAAGAGTAAAATGTGTTCTACTCTTGTACATCTGAAATTGGTAAGTTGTGATGATTTGGATAAAACAGAGACCAACTAAGGCCAATTGTGTGAAGTGTTTGTCTTGATAAGAATCCGCACTAAATCTTGAATATTTGTTTGTCAAGGAATGGGTCTTGCCAAGAGAGTCTTATATGTCAAGAGGACAGTGGGAGTCTTAAAGATCCTGAAGTATTTCAAGATCTAATCAAGAATAAAACATGTAGTTTATCACTAGCACACGACTTGAGGTTTATAACCTTTCGTGTTGACATATTCCTATTTTTGTGCCCATTCCAGTTGAAGTTGGCTTTGCATATGTGTTCTGAGAGTTCTCAATTGGTTGCATAACAACTTGGAATCAATGCCACGCCCTTGTGCAGCCAGGTAGCAAGAAGTTAAGACTGCACAAGTTCAGTCCATTTGAGTTAGGATTTGTCACTAACCTTGTCTTGTGATTATGGTTTTGACAAATTCACATGGATAGGAACACATACACCATAAAATCAAAGTGTCATAAGGTTTTTCTCCGACTCATGAAAATGATGGTGAGGAAAAGCTTTCACTAAGTAGATTTTAAGTAGATAGCAATTGTGATATTTGCATTCTCAAAGTCGTTAGTGGAGTGTGTGTGGTTAACCGGCACAGTAACATGGACTTGTGAGGAATGACAAAGGTCTAAAAAATTGAGACTGTGATTACGGCATCCCTTTTCATAGTTCTGAAATTGTTTAGACGCACATGTGTGCTATCTAAGGAAACGTGTATGCTTTTGATAAAGTTATATCAAAGCATCTCGTATCAGAAATCTGAACTTTGGTAAGAAAGTCAATAAAGTATTGATTTCTAAAAGTCCAGCTGATTTTTTGAGTACATGTCAAAGCTAGTGGGAGCATAAGTGTTATGCTAATAATTTTCATGTTAGTGGGAGCATGATAATTATAATAAGTGTTGCCAGTTAGCAACGTTAATTATAGAAAACAAAAGGTTTCAATTAGGAAATGTTGCTTTGCTATAATTAAGGGAGAGGAATTGTACTTTATTTCAAATCTAAAAGCTTAGATCGTGAGATTTTAATCAAATTTAGTCAAGTATATATATGAATGTTATGTTGGAATGGTTCAACATAAGGAAATTCTATATATGGGAACATTATTTGCATTCTAAAATTCGATTATGATTACGGCATCCCTTTTCATAATCTGAATTATGAGAACATGGCAAATAGAAATAGAAGTATTATAGCAAAAGACTGGTCTGGTATCATGTCTTTATGTGAGACATCATGAATCGTGTCCCATATGCTTCAGATATAGAATCGATTGCATGTGCTATAATATTCATCTATTCTAAATTTTTCCAAATGCCTAGAGCATTAAGAGGGAAAAAGTACTAGAAGTAGATATGACTAATTTGATTAAGCAATTGTCGAGGACAATCTAAGGTTTACCAAACAATGGTTGCTCAGGGACAATTGGAAGTATTGTGTAAATTTTTGGAGAGGACCATATAGACATATGCTGAAAAGAGGCAACTCTTGTTTAGAAGTGATAGTCAAAATGAGAATATGGAAATATTCCCATAGGTGGAAGTTATTCATTAAATCTGTGTAAGATTAGGAAACTTAATGCATGAAGGATGTTCAAAGCAATGTACTTTGAATTTGAGACTTCGTTTCCATGGAGTGATCTCTGTTGGAATACTCTGTAATGTCTGTTGACAAGTCTTTGTGACTTTGTGCATAATCATTACAAGAGGATCAATTCATATAAGTTTAAAATCTAACAGATTTCGGTAAATGGCAGGAATTTGGAATTCTTGCATTTGCAGTAAGGATTTGGGATTGTGAAATGAGAATCATTGAAATTATGTTCAATCGATCTATTTCACAAAGTAAAGATCACAGACAAAATTAGTGTGCATACTTGGTGTATGGCATAACTAATGTTTGGAAAAACATAGTGTGCGTACTTGGGGTATGGCATGACTAGTGCCTAGAAAACATAGTGTACCTGCTTGGAGCATGGGACAACTATTGTTTTAATTCAAGTATAAAGTTGATAATTTGAAACAGTATGCAATGAATAATGTGTAATCAATATGGTGATAAATAAAAGGTGTTATATTTATATTCATAAGTTCTGAGACCATATTGGATTCGATTATTCTTGTGTTTCACTTTGCATGTTTTGACTTCCAGAACAACTAGGTCATTCTTCCCGAATGGCTAAGTTATTCAAACCACCCACAGTCGGTCATATGTTCGAAGTATATATGAATCAAGACTGTCATGAAGCTGGATTGTAGATGTCCAAGGTATGGGACATTGCAAGAGTTGCTGCAACATTCATGAGTGCTCATAAGTTCTGAGTATTGGATTAAACCCATGCTCATTTGACTCACTTCATGGATTTTATCACGAGTGATCGTGAGACGACAATATCTTATATTCTTCAAACCTAGAGATATGAGTTGTTGCCTATGAGTTGGTTATACATTGATTGTACGAAAACGCATTGGTAACTCGATGTTATAAAACATGCCTTTGTGTATGATTCAACAAGTAGTAGAACAAGCATATGAGTTGAAGTTTATCCATTCCTTTTACCCTTGAAAGGATAAAAGCGATATCTGTGGGCCCCTCGATGATTTAGTGATCACACCCCGAAGTGCTTAGCCAAACCTGGACTGATTTGATTTGTTCAATTAGTCGGTCGTCATAAATCGGAAATCGGGAAACAACAAATGGACAGAGAGAATGATTATAATCCATGTCTCAGTCCATATGATATCTAGAATGGAGGAATGTATGATCCCTTATCTAATGGACGCGTCATTGATTTGTTCAGAGTTCGACAACAGCTTTTAAGAGCTACGATTGCTAGTCGGGTTTTGAAGTCATACGCAATAATAGTTTTAGACTTATCCAAGTGGGAGATTGTTGGATTAGTGTCTAAGTTCATAACTATAATTGGTATGTACTTGACCCGATTGGCATGGTCCATTTGGGTTGCATGGCATCATAACAATTTGGATACACTTTTGTGAGAAAATGATATTTATGATTTGTTAATATATTATAAGTTCTAATATATTAATATGAAATCATATTATTTAATTAGTATTGATCAAGGATTAATTTGGAATTAATTTTGTGATCAAAAGAAGTCTAATTAAATATATGGGGATTGATTTTGTAAATCATTCATTCTTATATATGTGGGCCTATGATCCATAGTTCTTCATGTTGGGCTAAACCCATGGAGTAACCCACGGATACTCCATGGAGGTTTTAACCCATGGAGCATGAAGAATATGGAAAGACATGAGTTACATGGTGTAACCCTAATAGCCACAATATATAAGGACCCCATGGCTCAAGAAATGGGCACTAGTGTGTATACACATGAGGGCTAGCCGATTTGAGCATATGAACCTTTTCTCTCAAGTTATTCGAAGATGTTGGTGATGTTGTGTGAACCATTTGAGGTGTCACACTTGAGGCACTAGGCTCTTAAGCTCCATGGAATCAATCTACATAAAAAGTTATGTCTTCTAACTTGTTTATATTACCCAAGTATCAAAGATTGTATGCTAGTTAGGGCAATACCTTGGAAAGTTCAAGTTTGCATGTATAATAGAGAAAACATAGATCCAAGGTATTTAGGGTTGCATATACACCATAGGAGTGTTAGAATGCTCAAAACTCATCAAATCGTTCTATGACTTTATTCTCTAGTAGGAACATCAAGTTATCAGAAGTTGAGTAGCTAGTTGAGAGATAGGTGCAGTGGATTCCACAATGATTCAGTGTGGGCGGTCTGTAAGGGAGTCAGACCTTCTCGAGATTCCAGATTTCAGGATTAAGTGGTTGTGTTATACTCGCAAGGGATTATTTTCGGATAGTGAAGCGAATTCGTTCATATACGAATTAGAGATCCCTGCGGAGGTTGGTCACGGTTACCCTAGGAAGGCTAAGGTGTGCCGAGGTTGTGTTATACTCGTAAGGAATGATTTCGAGGACGAAATTTAATTTAATTGGGGAGAGTTGTAACACCCCATTTATTAAATAACTAAATAAATAAACAAATAGTAGCCATAAAATCAATTATTATATAGCAAGGTCTTGGTCTCGAGGAGCTATCTATCACAATTTTAGAAGTCGGGAGTTAAAAGTGTAAGTTTCAGATTGGTTTCGTAAATAATTATGAAGGCATGGACTACTTGGTAAACTATTGGGACATAATTTGAAGAGATTTTGGAGGCTAAGGGGCTGAATGGTAACTGTTGGACTATATATGAAAGGGATTATGGGAGCAGGGGTATGAAGGGTAATATATGGGATGTATTTGAAAGGAATTAGGTTGGAGGAGTTGATAATGTAAATATGGGAAAGTTATTCATAAGCAGGTATATAACCTTCACCGTGTCACAAACCCTAACCCTAAGGAAAGGAAGCAGCCACCACCACCACCCTTATGTCTCCCCACCGGCGCCGTCATCCATGTACCCCATTTTTCCGACCAGCTAGCGACCACTGTCTGAGACCCTTGTCCACCACCCGCTACTTCGCCATCGAAGTACCACCGTCACACTGTTGCATTACTACCGATAACTGTTGCTGTTTCCGCCGTCGCTCAAGACCTACCAATTGTCGCCATCGCCGTCAAGCTGAAAACCACCATTAAGGCGTCGTTTCTGTCGGGGACGTCGCCGGTTTCTTGTGGATAGCCCAAGCGGAGGTACTGTCGTGTTCGTGTGGTGTTGTCGCACCGTGAGCTATTGCTAAATGCCATGACCGCCGTCGGTACCTCTGCTGCCGCCACCGTGCGCCACCAGGTGGGAGGCTACGTCCGTTTTGGCATACATCGTCGAGTGTCGTTGCCGCTAATCGTGTTATGCTCATTTTCTGTTGGTCGGAGCTATAAAGGAGCCATCATGGCAGCCAACCATGGTGGCTGCCACCATGTACCACCGTCGGCCACCACTAGGGTAGTTGTGTGTGTGTTTATCTTAGTGTGTGTGTGTGTGTGTATTATTTGGGATTTTGCATTGAAAAATTGTAATCGGTGTCTGAATAATAAAAAGAAAACTCAGAACTACCACCGTGAGGTGGTGGCTGTCACCTCCTGCTGCCACCAGCCGCCGTGTTGAGTGGTAGTGTGCTTTGTGAGTGTTAGATTTCGTTTGGGATGCTTCGACAAAAATAGACTAGAACCATAACCACCACCGTTAGGTGGTGGCCGTCGCCATAAGCCGCCGTGAGGCACCGTTGACCACCACTGCCCGACGTGGTAGTGGGTGGTTCCCGACTAATGAAACCCTAGTTGGCCTAATGAAACCCTAATTGATCTAAAGACTTAGATTTTGGGCCCTATTAGGTTGTGTTTGGGTTGGAAACCCTAATTAGGGTTTAGAAAACCCTCATTTTTGATATATGGGTTTTGGATTGTCGGGACCTGCATTTTGGATGACCGGATTGGGATTAGATATTAAGCTCAGCCACACTATATGATTGACCTGGTAGATTGATGGATTTAATGGATTAAGTCCTTAATGGGTTAAGTGAGAAACACTTAACCCTAATCGTCATTTTATGTGAAACCCTAATTTCACTTGGGCTTTGAGTTGGGCCTATCTATCGGGTTTGGTGATTGGGATATTAATGGGCCATCCAAGAACAACCATATGGACTAGAATAATTGGATGGGATTTAGGGTAAGGCCCAGGTGAGGGTTTGGGCCCAATTTGGAAAATTGGTGTAACATCCAAAATTCGGGTATGTCACCCTAAGAAATGATAATTTTTGCATAATTGGTCCCTTAAGTACACTGGGAGTACTTAAGTGTACGCTTAGCGTACTGCATGGAAGTGGTCGCGGAGGATTTAGGGTACAGCGGGCGTACCTTGAGTTACGCGGGGCGTACGCGCCAGGGACGCAAAACCCTAATTTTCCGGACTTGAGGCCTATTTAAATAACTTTAAGTCCCTTGGACTAAACCCTAAAGAGCCTCCAAAGCCTTAGAACGTCCATATACTCCTGGAAACCTTGTGAGATCATTCTTAGGCCATAAAGAGTGCATTTGTGGCCTTTTTGTGTGTATTTCAAGAAGAAGGGGTGGTCAAGCAAGCTTGGATCAAGAGGGTGCTTCAAGATCCTGCACCTAAAGCATCTTGCAAAGCTTATGGAGGTAAAAAGCTTGCATCTTTCCTTTCTAATCTTTAGATCTAGCTAGGGTTTTGGTGGTTTGTCCCTTTTATGAACTTTGGACCTCTTTTGTGGAGTTAAGCCTTCCCTTTTGATATGAAAGTCATATCTGAGGTCCCCTAGTCATTTAGAAGTATAAAAATGGAAGCTTGATGAGAGATTTGACCTCATGCTTGGGTAAAAGACCTTGAAAAAGTCTTAATGGAGTGGTTGGGTGTGTATGAGACATGCAAGGGCATAAAGTTTCCAACTTTATGCCTTAGGACACCTTTTCCAACTTAGATCTAGCTTTTGGACGTGAGGGATTCGAGCATTAAGCACTTAATGGGAAAAGTGCTTAATACGGTTGTACGATGGGCGTAGCTGTCTGTACGCAGCGCGTAGTCGCTAGATCTTCAGTACGCTGCGTGTACCAGGGATGTACGCTGGGCGTACGTAGGTCAGTTGGGCCCTAAGCTGTTTTGGGCCTTTGGGCTTCATTTGGCTGTTGAGCTTGATTGGATTCTGTAAGATTGAGGCATTTTCATCTGTTTGGGCCAAGGACTTATTGGTTGGGCCTTATTGTGCCAAGGGGCCCATTAAGGATATTGGACTTGAATTTTGGGGCCCATTTGCAAGAAAAGGGTAATTGGGCCTTGGGGTAGAGTTTGAAGGTTGGGCTTTTCCTTGGGTAATTTAAGTTCTTATCATTGATTATATATTATTGTTATTATTCAGCTTGGGAGGTTGCGGATTATTGGGAGGGCAGTATTTGTATTCATCGGACGGAGGTGAGTCTTCTTACCATACCTATGGGTCTACGGCACCAAGGCCGACCCATTATGTGATCATGGTATGTGTGTGTTATTCATTTATGGATTGATATGTTATGTGATATTATGTTGGTATGGAAGACCTCGGGGGGAGCCCGTGGCATTGGATATAAGACCATGTGGGGTCGCCCATGGCAGTCCTAGGTAAAGACCATGTGGGGTAGCCCATGGCATTCTTGCTGAATCATATTGCATAGTTTCTGTGGCATGTTTATAGATTATTTAGCTATCAGGATATGTGTATGTGAATATGTGTGGTATGCTCTGGGAAACTCACTTAGCATTTTGCTTACAGGTTGTTGATTTGTTTCAGGTACTTCTGAGCCTAAGGGCAAGGGCAAGGCGTGATGACGTGGCGTGCACTCTATCTCTCTTTTGATGTGTATAGGACCCTCTGATGTTTTAAAAAGGAAAAACAATGATGTAATGAATGTTGATTTGAAAACAAATGTCTTGGGATTTTATAGTTTATGAGATTGGTTTTGGTTAACTAAAAATGAAAATTTTTCTTGGTAAAATCGGTAAAATTGGGTTGTTACAAGTTGGTATCAGAGCCTTGGTTTGAGGGTTTAGGGCACATCCTCGGGTGTGTCAGGACTCAAACTAAGAAGGTGATAAAATGTTTTCAAAAGTAACCAAAAAGGAATTAAAAGAAACCCAAAAGATGAGAGTGCGACGCGCGTGATCAGCCGAGCCAAGTAAGTAGTTTCCCAATTGGAATAGCCATGCTATACTGATATTTGAGTCTTGTTGCTTATATGGAACTTGCTATGTGTATGCTTTTAAAATTATATACGGTTAGGAGCTTATAGCCTCAGAATGATTGATTTGGCCTTATTTTCTTTTCCTTGTCTGGATGTGGTCTTAGGGTAGAATCTCTTATTCAAAAGTCTATTTGATCCTTTCTGTGTATAATTTGCATGCATAAAAGCAGCCTGCTGTGATGGGTTTGATTGTCATGGGTAGGACAAATCATAGGGCAGCCCAGGATTTGTTTCGGGTGTTAGTTGTGGATTATGGTATTGTATTGGGTTGTATTGGAGTCATTAGGTAGGTGTGGAAGGTAGTATTGGGCTCGTACTACTGGAAGCACATGACCTGTACCCAAACCATGTTTTACCTGGGGCTCCAAAGGGGAGGGAAACCAGTATGAAAGAACCCTCGTTATAGGTATCCTGATCATTATGTTTTGATATTTCAGTTCAACATGGTGATGAAACGGTTTGGAGCAGGGGGATCAAGATCGGGATCTAGGTCCGGGGCTGGGTCAGGCGGCCCTACTGATGGTATTGATGAGAGGCTGCGTGAGTTGATTGCGGCCGAGGTTACGAGGGGCATCCTTGACGCTACCCCAGTCATCTTTGGGACGGTCAAGGAGGGCATGATGGAGATCATGGAGGAGAGGCTTAGGGCATTCAGGGTTGATGTTTCTGCGGGTCAGGGTGGAGCCCGAACTCCCTCGTTTCGGGAGTTCAAGGCATGTGGAGCTCTAGAGTTCTCAGGGGTCAGGGACCCCATTGTGAGCAGATGCTGGGTAGCGGACATTGAGAATGCTCAGCGCACGAGTTCTTGCCCGGAGGAGGCAAAGGTTGCATTTGCTTCTTGTATGCTGAGGGACAGGGCCCGAGATTGGTGTGGCAAGGTTACTAGCCAGGTGGGAGCAGCCGGTGTGGCTGAGATGTCGTGGGCTGAGTTTGTTCGACGTTTCGATACGGAGTTTGCGCCACCTATTGAGGTGCAAAGGTTGGTGAGTGAGTTTCATGGGTTGCAGCAGACCACCGAGACGGCGGCGGAGATCACCGCCAAGTTTCGAGAGCGAGCTTTGTTGATTCCGCAGTATGCTACGGATGAGGAGATGAGGCGGACCCGATATCATGCTATGTTGAGGGATGATATTCGGGAGTTTGTGAGCTTTACAGGGTGCAAAACTCTGAACGAGATGGTGGAGAAGGCCCGTGAGAGGAGATGGAGTTGGAGTCCCGCACGAAGCGGAAGACTGAGCAGGTACAGGCCGCAGGGGCTCAGGCTAAGAAGCCTAAGACCTCTGATTCTTCGGGTAGGGGCCAGCAGGGCCGAGGCCGGTGTGCCAAGTGCGGGAGGTTTCATAGTGGGGCTTGTCGGACAGCCGGGATATCAGGATGTTACTCTTGTGGCCAGTAGGGCCACATGAGTAAGGATTGCCCCAAGAAGGGCTTGATATGTTTTCACTGCAACCAGACAGGCCATAAAAAGGCCGATTGGCCGAAGTTGCAGGGAGGAGGAGGAGGATCAGTGGCGGCGCCCGTGCCCGCCACTATGAGGATTACTGATGGTCGCCCTGTCAGGGCGGAAGCTCCATCGGTGAAAAGCCGCGCTTTTCAGCTGACTACCGAGGAGGCTCGGGCAGCGCCAGACGTTGTGGATGGTATGTGTCTATTTTTCTCTACCTTGTGTTGTTAAATGCTTATATGTATGTATTATGTTTTGTATAGGGACCTTTTTGGTCAATGGTATGTCGGCTCATGTTTTATTTGATTCGGGTGCTACCCGATCGTTCATGTCTCTTGCGCTTAGCAAGAAGTTCCGAGACGCGCCGGGGACTCTGGATACCCCGCTCGAGGTGGAGATTGCAGATGATCGCACGGTGAGTGTTGCGAGGGTATATCAGGAATGTGTCCTGAATGTGCATGGCGAGAGGTTTTGCGTTGATTTAGTTCCCATACCGTTGCGAGGATTGAAGGTGATCATTGGGATGGACTGGTTGGGGGCCAATGGGGCCATGATCGATTGTGAGCGGCAGTTGGTCCGGGTTCGGACCCCAAGGGGGGGGAGAGCTGATTGTTCAGGGTGAGAGGGCCTCGCAGGGCCCAACCCTCTGTTCAGCCGCGAGGGCTAGGAGGTTTTTGCAGCAGGGCTGCGCGGGATTTTTGGCTTATGTTTCGGATACACAAATAGAGGCGGTAACGGGTATTGATAGTGTGCCAGTAGTGTAGGACTTTCGGGACGTTTTTCCCGAAGAGCTACCTGGGGTGCCTCCGGCGAGGCAGGTGGAGTTTCACATCGATTTGGTGCCGGGTGCTGCTCCGATAGCCAAGGCACCGTATCGGTTGGCACCATCGGAGATGCAGGAGTTGTCTACGCAGCTTCAAGAGCTATTAGACCGGGGGTTCATCCGTCCGAGCAGCTCTCCATGGGGAGCACCGATCCTTTTCGTGAAAAAGAAGGACGGATCGCACAGGATGTGCATTGATTATAGGGAGCTAAACAAGCTGACAGTGAAAAACCGCTATCCTTTGCCAAGGATCGACAATTTATTTGATCAGCTTCAGGGTGCATCTTGGTTTTTCAACATTGATCTTCGGTCCGGGTATCATCAGATGAGGATTAGGGATGAGGATATACCGAAGACAGCTTTCAGGACTCGTTATGGGCATTATGAGTTTGTGGTGATGCCATTTGGGCTCACCAATGCCCCGAAAGCGTTCGTGGATCTCATGAACCGGGTGTGGAGGCCGATGTTGGATCAGTCAGTGATCGTTTTTATTGATGATATCCTGGTTTACTCCAAAACCAGGGAGCAGCACGAGCAGCACTTGAGAGAGGTGCTGGAGACTTTGAGGGCGGAGAAGCTTTATGCAAAGTTCTCAAAATGTGATTTCTGGCTACGGGAAGTGCAGTTTTTGGGGCATGTCATCAATCAAGAGGGTATTTCGGTTGACCCAGCTAAGGTGGAGGCTGTGATGCAATTGGAGGTACCGAGGAATGCCTCGGACATTCGTAGCTTCTTGGGTTTAGCGGGTTACTATCGGAGGTTTATCCAAGATTTCTCCAAGATTGCTGTGCCATTGACCCGTATGACCAAGAAGCACGTGACTTTCCGGTGGGATGAGGATCAGCAGAGGGCTTTTGAGACCCTGAGGCGGAGATTATGCGAGGCTCCAGTCCTGGTACTGCCTGAGGGGTTGGATGATTTAGTGGTATAATGTGATGCATCGATATCAGGGTTGGGTGCAGTGTTGATGCAGAGGGGGCTTGTGATTGCTTATGCCTCGAGGCAGTTGAAGCCTCACGAGGCAAATTACCCCACACATGACTTGGAGCTGGGGGCGGTGGTGTTTTCCCTCAAGATTTGGAGACACTATTTGTATGGAGTGTGGTTCATTATTTATGCCGATCACAAGAGTCTAAAGTATTTGATGGATCAGCAGAACCTCAATATGCGGCAGAGGAGATGGTTGGATGTACTGAAGGATTATGATTGCGAGATCCTATACCATCCAGGGAAGGCCAACGTGGTGGCCGATGCTTTGAGTCGCAAGGCGACGGGGTCCCTGATTAGGGACATTTGTATGAGGATGACCGTGATTTTGCCTTTGTTGGAAATGATCGAGGGGGCTCAGGTTGAGGGGGTGAAGAAGGAGAACTGGAAAACAGAGAAAATTCGGGGTCAGTATCCTTTGTTTGTCAAGGATAGTCGCGGTCTTTTGACTCAGTGTGGCTGAGTGTGGGTACCATTGGTAGGGGGAGTGAGGCAGAGGCTGTTAGAGGAGGCGCATAAGTCCAAGTTTTCTATACATCCAGGTTCAACAAAAATGTATAGGGACTTGAGACTGAGTTATTGGTGGCCCTGCATGAAGCGGGAGATCGTCTAGTTTGTGGAGTGGTGCTTGACCTGCAGGAAGGTCAAGGCCGAGCACCAGCGGCCTCATGGCAAGGTTCAGCCGTTACCCATTCCCATGTGGAAGTGAGAAGAGATCACTATGGACTTAATTACGAAGCTACCGAGGACGACAAGGGGAGTGGATGCAATATGGGTTATTGTGGACAGACTGACGAAGAGTGCCCACTTCATTCCGATCTCCGAGAGTATATCCACATAAAAGTTGGCAGACATCTATGTTCGAGAAGTGGTGGCTAGGCACGGGGTGCCGGTGTCAGTGGTTTCAGATAGGGATGTTCGGTTTACATCCAAGTTTTGGAAAAAGTTCCATGAGGAACTGGGGACTCAGCTACACTTCAGTACAACATATCACCCTCAGACTGACGGTCAGAGTGAGAGGACGATCCAGACATTGGAGGACATGCTGCGAGCATGCGTGCTGAATTTTGGAAGAAGTTGGGATACGTACCTCCCACTGGCAGAGTTTTCATACAATAACAGTTATCATGGCAGTATCGATTGAGCTCCATTCGAGATGTTATATGGTCGGAGGTGCAGGACCCCAGTGTGCTGGGACGAGGTTGGTCATCGTGTGATGGGAAGCACGAAGGTGGTACTCAAGACCACCGGGTTGATTCAGCAGGTGTGCGACCGGTTGCGGGTCGCGCAGAGCCGTCAAAAGAGTTATGCTGATCGACGGCGATCAGATCTGGAGTTTCAGGTGGGGGATTTTGTTTTGCTGAAGGTGTCACCCTGGAAGGGGATTATGAGGTTTCATAAGAGAGGCAAGTTGGGGCCTCGATTTATAGGCCCGTTCAGGATCATAGCCCGAGTGGGCAAGGTAGCCTATCGTTTAGAGCTTCCAGAGGAGCTTAGTCAGATTCACAACACCTGCCACGTGTCTCAGCTTCGGAAGTGTGTTGCTGACGAGTCCGTGGTTATATCCTTGGACGATATTCAGGTGGATGGGGGCCTGAATTATGTCGAGAGGCCGGTTGCCATTCTAGACAGGAAGACGAAGGGACTTCGGAACAAGGAAGTAAAGTTGGTAAAGGTGCAATGGCAGCACCGAAGGGGCTCCGAATGGACTTGGGAGCCAGAAGAGGAAATACGGGAGCATTACCCTGAACTGTTTTCAGCTGCAGACTTCGAGGACGAAGTCTAGTTCAAGTGGGGGAGAGTTGTAACATCCAAAATTATGGTATGTCTTGAAACCCTAAGAAATGATAATTTTTGCATAATTGGTCCCTTAAGTACGGTGGGCGTACTTAAGTGTACGCTTAGCGTACTGCATGGAAGTGGTCGCAGAGGATTCAGGGTACGCCGGGCGTACCTTGAGTTACGCGGGGCGTACGCGCCAGGTACGCAAAACCCTAATTTTCCGGACTTGAGGCCTATTTAAACAACTTTAAGTCCCTTGGACTAAACCCTAGAGAGCCTCCACAACCTTAGAACGTCCATATACTCCTGGAAACCTTGTGAGATCATTCTTAGGCCTTAAAGAGTGCATTTGTGGCCTTTTTGTGTGTATTTCAAGAAGAAGGGGTGGTCAAGCAAGCTTGGATCAAGAGGGTGCTTCAAGATCCTGCACCTAAAGCATCTTGCAAAGCTTCTGGAGGTAAAAATCTTGCATCTTTCCTTTCTAATCTTTAGATCTAGCTAGGGTTTTGGTGGTTTGTCCCTTTTATGAACTTTGGACCTCTTTTGTGGAGTTAAGCCTTCCCTTTTGATATGAAAGTCATATCTGAGGTCCCCTAGTCATTTAGAAGTATAAAAATGGAAGCTTGATGAGAGATTTGACCTCATGCTTGGGTAAAAGACCTTGAAAAGGTCTTAATGGAGTGGTTGGGTGTGTATGAGACATGCAAGGGCATAAAGTTGCCAACTTTATGCCTTAGGACACCTTTTCCAACTTAGATCTAGCTTTTGGACGTGAGGGATTCGAGCATTAAGCACTTAATGGGAAAAGTGCTTAATACGGTTATACGATGGGCGTAGCTGTCTGTACGCAGCGCGTAGTCGCTAGATCTTCAGTACGCTACGCGTACCAGGGAGGTACGCTGGGCGTACATAGGTCAGTTGAGCCCTAAGCTGTTTTGGGCCTTTGGGCTTCATTTGGCTGTTGAGCTTGATTAGATTCTGTAAGATTGAGGCATTTTCATCTGTTTGGGCCGAGGACTTATCGGTTGGGCCTTATTGGGCCAAGGGGCCCATTAAGGATATTGGACTTGAATTTTGGGGCCCATTTGCAAGAAAAGGGTAATTGGGCCTTGGGGGTAGAGTTTGAAGGTTGGGCTTTTCCTTGGGTAATTTAAGGTCTTATCATTGATTATATATTATTGTTATTATTCAGCTTGGGACGTTGCAGATTATTGGGAGGGCAGTATTTGTATTCATCGGACGGAGGTGAGTCTTCTCACCATACCTATGGGTCTACGGCACCAAGGCCGGCCCATTATGTGATCATGTTATGTGTGTGTTATTCATTTATGGATTGATGTGTTATGTGATATTATGTTGGTATGGAAGACCCCGTAGGGGAGCCCATGGCATTTGATATAAGACCATGTGGGGTAGCACATGGTAGTCCTAGGTAAAGACCATGTAGGGTAGCCCATGGCATTGGATGTAAGGCCATGTGGGGTAGCCCATGGCAGTCCTAGGTAAAGACCATGTGGGGTAGCCCATGGCATTCTGGCTGAATTATATTGCATAGTTTTTGTGTCTTGTTTATAGCTTATTTAGCTATCAGGATATGTGTATGTGAATGTGTGTGGTATGCTCTGGGAAACTCACTAAGCATTTCGCTTACAGGTTGTTGATTTGTTTCAGGTAGTTCTGAGTCTAAGGGCAAGGGCAACGCGTGATGACGTGGCGTGCACTCTATCTCTCTTTTGATGTGTATGGGACCCTCTGATGTTTTAAAAAGGAAAAACAATGATGTAATGAATGTTGATTTGAAAACAAATGTCTTGGGATTTTATGGTTTATGAGATTGGTTTTGGTTAACTAAAAATGAAAATTTTTCTTGGTAAAATTGGTAAAATTTGGTCGTTACAGTTGGGTCATAGGTGGGACATAATTAGGCCTTTATGATTATGAGATATTGGGGCATTAGAATGTGAAATGCTTGGACTGGAATAAATGGTTGGGCCTTAGGGTAAGACCATGTAAAGGATTGGGCCCAATTTGGAAAATTGGGCCATATGTTGGGCTTTGATTTATATGTTTGACTTTTGGTCCTTTGGATTGGGCCTTGAGCTTGAATGAAGCTAAGATGGGGGTAAAGTAGTCTTTTACCCCTAAGTATACTTTTGTGGTTATGTGTTGGAACCCAATTATTAATTGGGTGTCATTTTGATGTTGACAGTTTGGGGATTTGTCAATCAGCAATGGGAGTTTTATTCGCGGGACTTCAGTAGTGCCAGGTGAGTCTCCTCACCATACCAATGGGTCTAAGGCACCAAGGCCGACCTATTTATTTAGTTGTGATGATTATTGTGAATGTGCTATCGATACATTATGTATTTATGTGAAGACCATGCGGGGGTTCCCATGTCAATTAGTTATATGTGGTATGCTAGTTGATTGTGTGGTATTTGGTATGCTAGTCGTCTTTGTGATACTTGCATGGAAGACCCCGGGGGGGGGGGGGGGGGGGGTTCCCGAGGCAGTTGGATATAAGGCCATGTGGAGGTTCCCATGGCATTCCAGGCTAAGACCATGCGGGGGTTCCCATGGAAGTGGTCTAAGACCATGTGGGGGTTCCCATGGCATCCGGTGTAAGCCCATGGATGTTTTCCATGACACCTTTATATGTTTGTATGTATGTCTTATAGGGATTATATATGTGTATTGTTAATTGATTATGTGTTATGTTGATATGATATTTGTATGGAAGACCCCGTGGGGTTCCCGTGGCAGTTAGTAAGACAATGTGCGGGGGGGGGGGTGTCCCATGGCTGTGGGCTAAGACCACGTGGGGGTTCTAGTGGTACCCGGTATAAGACCTTGGAGGGTTTCCATGGCATCCCATATGTTTGTATACATGGCTTATGTGATATGTGTTGCTTATACAACTAATATGGATTATGTGATTATGTAGATTATGTGGGGTATGCTCTGGGGAACTCACTAAGCTTCATGCTTACAGTTTTATTTATGGTTTCAGGTATCATTGTTTTGGAAAAGAAGGGCTCACCTTGATCGCAACGCACACACCCGTGTTTTCCGCTTTATGTGACTTTGGGATGAACTCTGATAAATGTTTTTTAATTAATCATGTTTTTGAACGTATGGATTTAGAAGATATATGTGTTTTGACTGTATTGAAAAATTAAATTTTTACCCTTGATTTTTGGGTCGTTACATAAGAAAATTTTAATACGTGTTATATTTATATATAAACAATATTTAAACTATAAAAAGTTAAACATACGTTTTATTTATAAATGAATAACGAATGTAGTGTAATAAAAATACGATGTATTTTTATTCACTTATAAATAACGAGAACTGAAACTGTAAAAAAATATATTTTATCTTAAAACTATATCAATATAGATGTCTGTTTATAGAGAATAAAAAATTATGAATATTGATATATTTCAATATATCAAAATCCATAATTTTTTATTCTCTATAAATAGACATCCATATTGATATACTTTTAAAATAAAATAAAATAATTTTTTTTATAGTTTCAGCTATCGTTATTCATAATTGAATAAAAATGCATTACATTTTTACTACAGTACATTCGATATTCACTTATGAATAAACTCTCGTCACAAATATAACATATCATAAACTCTTTACAGTTTACATAAACTCTCGTCACATGTTATATTCACATATGAATAAAACGTGTATTAGTTTTCATCACAAGTTATATTCATATACGGAGAACACATTTATCATAATTTTGTTACAATCCATTTGTCAATCATCTATGAATAAGTAATTCAAATTTTGAAAATACTATGTCTATTGTTAACATACTACTTTTTCATATATAAATAACAAATGAACTGTAACAAAAATCTGATAAATATTTTATTCATATCTGAATATAACATATGACGACAACTAATACACGTTTTATTCATATATAAATATAACATGTGTCAAAAGATGACGTAAAAAAATATATTTTAGGTAAAAAAAAATTATTAAGTGTTATATTTATATATAAACAATACTTAAACTATAAAAAGTTAAACATACGTTTATGCATAAGTGAATAAACGATACGTATAATTGTTTGTTTTCTATATTCTATAAATAGTCATCTATATGGATCTATATCGATATATGTTCTTTTTAGTTTCCGTTTATTCAGATTTAGAACTATTCTCATTTTATATAAAAGATTTTTTTTTTCAATTTGTCAGGATTCATAATGTGAGTAGTAGTATTAGTTCTATTAGTTTTAACTCGTTTAGGTTAAAATAGTGAATATATATATATATATATATATATATATATATATATATATATATATATATATATATATATATATATATATATATAATAGTTGTGAGACCCATGTATTACATGTGTTAATTTAAAAATAAAAAGCTAAATATAAATGTAAAATATTTAAGAACTTTGAATTTTTAAGGAAATAAGAAAAATAATGAATTATTATAATGGAAATGTTTTTTATATTTTAAATTTAAACAAATAATTTAAATAAATAAAAGAAACTAATGAGCTTTAATTTTGAGAATTTTTAAATTAAAATGTAAGTTCATTAATGAAATTTATATCTATTTATTACTACATTTATTGCAATTATTAAATTAAAATATTATGTGGAATTTAATAAAATAGAAAAATCATAAAATGACATGTGGAAAAAAAAATTCGAAATAACCACAAAATGACATTTGGTAATTCAAATAAGAATGTGACAAGTGACAAAAAACCTTCATTTATTAGAGAATATATATATATATATATATATATATATATATATATATATATATATATATATATATATATATATATATATCATTGTACTCGATTTTGTAAGAATTTTTTACTATTAAATTTGTAGTTGGACAAATTCAAATATGTGAATGCAAATATTTATTTCAATTTTCACGTAAATTGATATGTATAGATAATTAATTTTCAAAATAAAGAATATCAGTTTATTGGTTTCTTTTTTTTGTTTGTATTGAACTTCTCTCTCTCTCTCTCTCTATATATATATATATATATATATATATATATATATATATATATATATATATATATATATATATATATATATATATATATATATATATATATATATATACACATATATATGGTTAGGTTATTCTATTCAAAGTAATTATTATGTTATTGTATGCATAAATATGGGCCAATCAATTTTCTTTATTTTAAGAAAGTGATTAATATATATTATTGAATTAAATATAATTCAAAAATATCATCTAAATTAATTACAATGGTATTTTAGTCAATTAATATAGATTTAATAAATGAAAATTGCATATTTTAAGGGATCATAGATTCTATTAATTTTAAAAATCCGATTTTACGAATTATAATTCTTTTAATTCAGACATTCTGCCAGAATATGTTTATGAGTATATTCAAAAATAAAAATATTCTTGAACCATAAATAATAAAAATATTCTTGAACCTATTTCTTGATCATGACTTTAAAAACTTCTAGTAGAATATCAAATTCTTGAACAATCAATTGAAAAATAAAAACAAAAAATACATTATTTCTTATAGAATACGGGTAACAATTGTTAAGAATTACAATTGAAGAATAAAAACTAAGAACGATACTAATACATTCTAAAAGAATAATGTTGCTTAGAATCACTTTCAATTTTATGGTCCGTTCTTCAAGCATCAACTTCTGTGAAAACAAAACCAAATTGTAGTTTAGATTCCAATAATGCATTAGCAAATGAAAAATAAAAAAATAAATTCCTTTGGAAAAATATGTGGACTTGTGAATTGCACCAAAACCAATAACCAAGAGTTATAGAACATGCATAAATCAGTGAGAAAATATCCATACTCCATTCCAACAGAATTAGAATTCATTATTCCATTCCAACAGAATTGGAATTCGTGATTCCATTCCAATAGAATTGGAATCTCACCAATATCATCCATTGAATCATCTACAGAAATAAATTGATTTTTATAATATAAGAAGAAGTAAATTTGATATGAAAATAGTGACAAACTACCTTCACTTTCAACAATTCATTGTGGACTCAGATTCCATCTTAGAAAAACCTTCGTTTAACAAATTATCAAGTTCAATGCTATTAAGGAACCATAAATGAGGGTAATAGTTTTCCCTAGGATTTACATCAAACAAAACAAAAACCAGAATATTCCCTACTTGTTACAAAATATATGCCCCTAATACATATTCAATCCAATCCAAAGTAACTAGATCTTGTTGGCTACTACCAGGAAAAAATAACTAGTCATTTGAACTAGTAAAAAGGTAAAAAGTAAAAAACACATTCTTTTACCTGGGCTCAGGACTACATACAACTGGAATATCGAAGTAGCTCTATCTCGCCTTATAAAGCATTGAATCGGATGCTTTCTCGATCCAGGCTAAAACGAAGTAATTCAAACATATCGAAGTTAGAACACAAAATTGATTTGAGATTTGAAGATGATTGATTGATTGATTGATCAAAGTACCTGCTTTAACGACATGGGGAATGTGATTAATCCGCATTATTCAGGTGTTCTAACGATTTGCTTTACAGTATTTCTCCAGAATCTGCAAACCGAAGCACAAGTGACAATATCTCTTCTAGCTCGCCATATTCTGCAAATTTAATGGAAATAAAGCAAATTAAAGCTAGTGAATTTGGAGAAAAACCTCTTACGAGAGTAGGATACATGATGCGACTTCTCCAGTTGATACCGTCTTCTAGGGTTTTAATTTCATCGGCTGATTCCATTTCTGAGCATACTGAAATCTCCAATTGATACCGCCTTCTAGGGTTTTAATTTCATCGGCTGATTCTCACCAATGTCGCCCAAATCTCGAAGAACAGTCGTCACAAGTGAAAGAGAGTTCGAGAATTTTTTCCAAGGATGGTTGGTTCGTCAGGAACATTACCTGGATAAGCTTCGATCGAATTTACGAACTTCTGCTCATAGCTCCGATGATGAACATCTCCGTGATTTGATCGCTCGTGTTCTCTCGCATCACCAGCAGTACTACGAGGAGAAATCACGAATCTCGAATCATGATGTGTCATTAGTGTTCTCTCCGCCATGGTTTTTTAGCAATGGAGAAACCTTAAATGAGAATGAAGATTGAAGAAGGAAGAAGATCGTGAAGAATAGGGTTTTTGAGCAATGGGGATCGGTGGAATTGGTGAGGCGTTGTAAATCGAGGGGGTGGTCGTCGAGGGAAGTTTTTTTATGGTGGAATAGGGTTTTTGATAGTGAACACCGTATATAAGAATGAGAAGAAATTAGGTCAAAGTCAAAATAACTAGCATAATTATAGGAAGTATTTGTGGAAGTTATTTATAAAATTACTTTATTACCCTTATTTATTTATTTAATTATTTAATTTTTTATTTAATTTTGATTGGCCCACATTTATGCATACAATAACACAATAAATACTTTAAACTCATGAACCTATCTCTCTCTCTCTCTCTCTCTCTCTATATATATATATATATATATATATATATATATATATATATATATATATATATATATATATATATATATTGACCCAATAATTTCATGACTATTTTGACTAGCATAATCACCAAATCCAACCCAATCCGTTTAGCCCAAGTGTTTAATCATATTAATAAAATACTAGTAGAAGGCTTTATAAGGGGTTAAAACTTTCTTCTTATTTCCAATGTGGGACAAGTCGCATAAATGTTATTTTCTTTAAATAAAGTTCCAACAATACCTCGCATTGTCTATTTACACTTCATGAATACCTATAACATCCAATTTTGGCATGTTTCTAATTTCGGGATAGCGAAACGTAATTTCATCGAACATTGGTCTTGGGCTTAAAGGGAATAATGTTTTGACCTTGTTGGATGTTGATAATGTTGGTTCAATGATTTAAGCCGTTGAATTGTGCTTTGGATTCAAAGGGGTAGAATGGGAAAACCGATATTTTTTTCTTTTGTATGTACTAATAAATGATGTTATTCATACTTTAATCCAAAACTAGTTCGATATAGTTGTTGGTCTGGACAATACATTTGCGTGTATATAAAGTTCATAAAAATAGTGTTATAACGAAGAAGTTATGATCATTTGAAGTTGCATGTAACATCCGGATACCCAGGTATCTTATTTTAAGTATTTTGTTGAATTTTAGAAAGGGACTCGGCGAGTAGGCGCTCAGACTCGCCGAGTGGAATCACGCTTCTGCCAGCCTGGGTTTAATGAAGGGACTCGCCGAGTCCATGCGTGGACTCGGCGAGTCCGCGCTGTTAAATGAAGCCCTAATTTTCGGGGCTTGTGCCCTATTTAAAGGCCCTTATGGCCGTCATTTGAGGCCACCTTGTTCCAGAGAAACCCTAGAGTCACTACCTTCTAGCTTATAATCTTCATTTTGGGGTGATTTTTACTAGAGAAAGAAGAGAGGATCCATCTACAACGTGAAGGGAGCTTGGATTGGAGCTAATCATCTTGAGATATTGTCTCTGGAGGTATAATCCCTTATATTTCGTATTGATATGATAGATTTCATGATTTTAGGGTTTTTACCTCCCTTTTTTATAAGATCTAGTGAGTATGAGGTCCCCTTTGTGTTGATGATATCAGATCTGGACCTTGAGAGGTCCATAGAGTCACTACCTTCTAGCTTTTTGCAAGCAAATAGGCAATTGGAGACTAGGTTACCATTTCTAGTGATATTTCTCCATTTGAGGCTTGATATGGGTTGCATGCACGTAAAGGTTGCACCTTTACGTGACTTTTGAATGTTAGAAGGATGGATCTACTGTTTGGTGAAGCAGATCTGACCTCAAGAGATCTTTTGAGAGTTTTCATGGGAGGAACTCGCCGAGTCCATAAGGTACTCGACGAGTCGAGTCGGGTTGCCCTGTAACTCGTGATCTGTAACGACCCGGGGAGTATAGGGTTGAATCAGTGAGTCAAGTGAGGACCAGGGACGAGGAGGCAGGCATGTACTCGGCGAGTCACTCTAGTGCACTCGGCGAGTCTGGTCAATGTTGACTGTTGACTTTTAGGGATTAGTCAGTGTTTGGACTTATGAGCCATTAGAGTGGCAGAATGGTCTTTTACCCTTCTTAGAGAACTTATAGAGAGGAGTTGGCCTAGCCTTTAGAAGTTGTATTAATTAGAGAATTTATTTATGTGATTAGGTGAAGGCTAGTGTAGTATTTCAGAGTTCGAGGTTTACCGAGTTACTCGAGGTGAGTCTTCTCACTATACTTTACCTAGGGTGGTAATTAGAGTTATGTGACAGAGTATTTTGTATGCTTTTGCATGATGTGATTTCTATGTGATTTATGCTATGTATGTTACAGAGTTTACAGAGTTAGGACCGGAAGGTCCACAGAGTTAGGGCCAGAGGGCCCACATAGTTATGAGACTGGAGGGTCCCACTGAGACACATTGACCAGAGGGTCAAACAAAGTTATAGCCTCGAATGGCTAATATGTGTTGTGTGTGGTATTTTGGGGAACTCACTAAGCATTTATGCTTACAGTGTTTTGTGTTATGTGTTTCAGGTACCAGTGAGGATCGCGGGAAGGCGCCGGCATGATCAGTACACACTATTGGAGTAATATATATTATGATCTTGGAATGTGTTTTTATGGATTTGATATGTGATACATTGGAATTCGAGAATATTTATGAATGAAATTATATTTTAAAAAGTGAAAAATTGTTTTGAAAATTACTGTGTTACAAGTTGGTATCAGAGCCTTGGTTTGAGGGATTCGGGTGCATCTTCGGATGAATCTGAACTCAAACTGAGGAATTGAGAAAGTTTTCATAAAATAAACAAATTTTCTAAAAGAGTAAAAAGATTTTGAAAAGAGCAGAGCAGAGCAGTGTGTACGATCAGCTAGCGCCTAAACGGTGATTTCCCAAAATACCCTTACATTATGTGTTATAAGATGTGTTATGATATGATATGCATGCTAGAGTAGGCTAGGTATTTCTATTAGGACTAGAGTGGCCTGATCTGTGATGCCTTAGCCTAGGAGTTACTGCTACTATGAGATGCTTCGAGAGTAAGTAGGTAGCAGCGAGGAACTTATGAGTGGTTTGCTAGAGAGTAGCCTGAATTTATTGAGATATGGAGTACTGGTGACCTGGGATCCAAGGAGGAGGACTTAGGGTGAATACTGATGCATTGTGGACGGTAGTATAGGGCCCGTACTACTGAAGACACCCGAGCAGTGCGCACTCTAAGTAAGAATCCTTTGGGGTACTAAGAGAGCAAGTAGGGTCGAGTATCGAGTGCGAATATACTCGAGAGAGTCTCTGATTCCTTTTGTGTTGTATTTCAGAGACATCATGGTTGGGACGCGCCATCACCCAGGGGGCAGTGGCACCAGTGGTACCAGTGATGAGGAGATCTGTAGGCTGATTCACAAGGAGGTGGCCGCGGCCATCCGAGCTGAGATACCAGAGATGTTCGGGTCTATCAAGACCATGTTGATCGAGACTTTTGATGAGCGGTACGCTGCTCTCACTGAGGCTGCTGTTGTTGCGGCCACCGCAGTCGTCGCTGCTGCCAAGGCCGCAGGGGGTGACTCGTTGCTGTACCGAGAGTTCAGCAACACGAAGCCACCAGAGTTTGATGAGACGTAGGATCCGATTGCTGTGATGAGATAGGATCTGATATTGAGGGATGATTTTATACGTGTTCTTGTCCGGAGCATCTGAGAGTTCGGTTCGCGCTTAACCAGCTTCGCTTGGGAGCGAAGGACTGGTGGAAGTTTGTGACAGCGCACTACACACCTACAGAGTCTACCGCAGTGACCTGG
This sequence comes from Lactuca virosa, assembly GCF_052849685.1. Classification (NCBI taxonomy): domain Eukaryota; kingdom Viridiplantae; phylum Streptophyta; class Magnoliopsida; order Asterales; family Asteraceae; genus Lactuca; species Lactuca virosa. Next base: position 241,335,839 of record NC_136431.1, read on the forward strand.
GAGAGGTTCACCGCTATGTTTCGTGATGAGTACGTTCCCCCGGTGGAGAGGGAACGTTTGGCCCAGGAGTTTCTGACCCTCAAGCAGGGTACTGAGTCTGTTACTATGATCACCAGGATGTTCCATGAGAGGGCGATGTTTTGCCCTGAGCATGTGTCTACCGAGCAGGCACGTATGAGTCGGTATCTGAGTATTCTGAGGAGGGACATACGAGAGTTCGTGGCGAACTCGTCATACCGGACATTTGCTGAGCTTCAGGCAAATACCCGGAAGAGGGAGATAGAGCTAGAGACTTAGGCTAGAGAGGAGGCGGAGTCTCAGGGGAGAGATCGACGACCGGCACAGTCCCAGCCGGCAGCCAAGCGGGCCAAGCCCGCCGATTCGAGATCAGGGAACCAGAAGGGCCGCACTTGTGGCAAGTGCGGCAAGGGTCACGAGGGAGTTTGTAGAGGAGGGTCTTGCTACAAGTATGGCAAGGAGGGGCACATGGCCAAGGATTGCCCCAAGGGGTTTGCAGTTTGTTTTCACTGCAACCAGACCGGACACCGGAAGGCAGAGTGTCCGCAGTTGCGAGAGTCAGCTCAGGGAGCTTCTCAGGGATCTGTCCCTGCTGTCGTGCGAGCTACGGAGAGTCGGCCAGTGAAGGCCGAGGCGCCAAAGCCTCGCGGGAGAGCCTTCCAGTTGATAGCGGAGGAGGTCTGTGCAGCGCCCGATGTCGTGGCTGGTATGTATTCTTTCATCTGCTTATTTTTGGATTGTGGTGTTATGCTTATATTGTGTTATGCGTAGGTACATTTCTTGTGTGTTCTGTACCTGCTTTGGTGTTATTTGACTCGGGTGCGAGTCGGTCTTTTGTGTCGTTAGCCTTTAGTCAGCACATCAAGACTCGTCGAGAGGCGTTGAGTCGACCTTTGCGAGTTTCCATAGCTGACGAGAGAGCAGTGTATGCCACTGATGTGATTCGAGGATGTGTACTCGAGATCTTCGGCGTTGAGTTTCCGATTGATTTGGTCCCGATTGCTATGGGAGATGTCTGTGTCATCGTGGGCATGGACTGGTTGAGCAGATTTGGAGCGGTTATCGACTGCGAGCGACAGATGGTGACCATACGAGACCCTAGTGGGGGAGTTCTTACAGTTTATGGCGAGGGTACCCGTTCTGGATTGGCATTTTGTTCAGCCGCAAGGGCGAGGCAGAGTCTACAACAGGTCTGTAGTGGGTTTGTGGCTTATGTGGTGGATACGAGAGTAGGTGCAGAGAGACCGAGGTCGGTCGATGAGGTCCCGATAGTGCGTGAGTTCCCGGATGTTTTCCCCGAGGAGTTGCCGGGTGTGCCTCCCGAGAGGCAGGTGGAGTTCCGTATCGATTTGGTTCCGGGGGCAGCGCCTATCGCCAAGGCGCCCTATCGCCTTGCACCTCCAGAGATGCAGGAGTTATCCTCGCAGCTTCAGGAGCTGCTGGGAAAGGGGTTTATACGGCCGAGTAGCTCGCCGTGGGGAGCGCCGGTCCTTTTTGTCAAGAAAAAGGATGGTTCACACCGGATGTGCATTGACTACCGGGAGTTGAACAAGTTAATGGTCAAGAACCGTTACCCATTGCCGAGGATCGATGATCTGTTCGATCAGTTGCAGGGAGCATCTTGGTTCTCCAAGATTGATCTGAGGTCTGGATATCATCATATGAGAGTGCGAGATGAGGATATCCAGAAGACGGCGTTCAGGACTCGTTATGGGCATTACGAGTTCGTGGAGATGCCCTTCGGGCTTACCAATGCACCAGCAACATTCATGGATCTGATGAACAGGGTGTGTAGACCGATGTTGGATCGATCGGTGATCGTGTTCATCGATGACATATTGGTGTATTCGAGATCCAGAGAGCAGCATGAGGAGCATTTGAGGGAGATCCTCGGAGTTCTGAGATCGGAGAGGCTTTATGCCAAATTCTCCAAGTGTGATTTCTGGTTGCGAGAGGTCCAGTTCCTGGGACATCTCGTTAATCAGAATGGGATATTGGTCGATCCGGCCAAGATTGAGGCGGTAATGAGCTGGGAGGTGCCGAGGACCCCCACTGAGATCAGGAGTTTTCTGGGGTTGGCCGGCTATTATAGGAGATTTATTAAAGATTTATCTAAGATCGTCGTGCCTCTCACCAGGTTGACCCGGAAGGGCGTTACTTTTTCGTGGGGTCCTAAGCAGCAGGCCTCGTTTGAGACTCTTCGCCAGAGGTTGTGCGAAGCCCCGGTGTTATCCCTTCCAGAGGGAATGGAGGATTTTATGGTATATTGTGACGCATCGATATCAGGGTTGGGTGCAGTGCTTATGCAGAGGGGGCATGTGATAGCATACGCATCGAGGCAGCTGAAGCCTCATGAGACGTGGTATCCCACTCATGACCTGGAGTTGAGGGCTGTGGTGTTCGCTCTCAAGATCTGGCGTCACTATCTGTATGGGGTTCGGTGTACCATATACACGGACCACAAGAGCTTGAAGTATTTGATGGATCAGCCCAACCTGAATATGCGCCAAAGGAGATGGTTGGACGTGGTAAAGGATTACGATTGTGAGATCCTGTACCACCCGGGCAAAGCTAACGTTGTAGCTGATGCCCTGAGCCTTAGGGCGGAGAGTGCCCCGATACGAGATGTTTGCTTGAGATTGACAGTGATGACTCCGGTGCTGGACACCATTCGGGAGGCCCAGGCAGAGGCCGTGAGACCGGAGAACCGCAAGAGGGAGCGGGTGATTGGGCAGGCACCTGAGTTCGTTACCGATAGTCGTGGGCTTATGACCTTTCAGGGTCGGGTTTGGGTGCCGTATACAGGCGGGACGCGCATCACTTTGGTGGAGGAGGCGCACAGATCGAGGTTCTCGATCCATCCCGGGGCCACTAAGATGTATTTGGACCTGAAGAAAGATTATTGGTGGCCCTGTATGAAGAGGGATGTCGTGTGGTTTATGGAGAGGTGCTTGACCTGTCGCAAGGTTAAGGCCGAGCACCAGCGTCTGCATGGCAAGTTGCAGCCGCTTGATATTCCCCAGTGGAATTGGGAACATATTTCCATGGATTTCATCACCAAATTGTCGAGGACCGCGAGGGGTGTCGATGCAATTTGGGTGATCGTCGATCGGCTGACGAAGAGCGTGCATTTTCTTGCCTTGAGTGAGAGCTCTTCTGCTGAGAGGTTGGCAGAGTCGTATGTGCGGGAGGTGGTATCGCGTCATGGAGTACCAATCTCGATTGTGTCAGATCGAGATGTACGTTTCACTTCCAGGTTCTGGAAGAAGTTCCACGAGGAGTTGGGTACGAGATTGCATTTCAGTACCGCCTACCACCCCCAGACGGACGGACAGAGTGAGCGGACGATTCAAACGCTCGAGGATATTCTCCGAGCATGTGTGTTAGACTTCGGAGGAAGTTGGGACACGTATCTGCCTTTCGCTGAGTTTTCCTACAACAACAGCCACCATTCGAGTATTGGTATGCCTCCCTTCGAGTTGTTGTATGGGAGGAGGTGTCGGACTCCCATTTGCTGGGGAGAGGTAGGGCAGCGTGTGATGGATAGCACTGAGATAGTGCTTCGGACGATAGAGCAGATACAGCAGGTTAGACAGAGGTTACTGACAGCCCAGAGTCGTCAGAAGAGTTACGCGGATAGGCGACGATCCGATCTTGAGTTCCAGGTGGGAGACTTCGTACTCCTAAAGGTATCTCCTTGGAAAGGAGTGATCCGATTCAGGAAGAGGGGCAAGCTGGGGCCCCGGTACATCGGTCCGTTCAGAGTGACCGCGAGGGTGGGCAGGGTAGCATATCCGTTGGAGCCACCTGCGGAGTTGAGCCAGATTCATGATACCTTCCACGTGTCTCAGTTGAGGAAGTGTATAGCTGATGAGTCAGCAGTGGTGCCACTGGAGGATACTCAGGTGGACGCGAGCCTGAATTATGCGGAGAGGCCAATCGCGATTCGGGATCGGAAGATCAAGGTTCTGAGGAACAAGGAGGTGTCACTGGTGCAGGTCCAGTGGCAACATCAGAAGGGGTCCGAGCTGACCTAGGAGCTGGAGTCGGAGATGCGGGAGCAGCATCCAGAGTTGTTTGCCGAGCAGGACTTCGAGGGCGAAGTCTGATTCTAGTGGGGGAGAATTGTAACATCCGGATACCCAGGTATCTTATTTTAAGTATTTTGTTGAATTTTAGAAAGGGACTCGGCGAGTAGGCGCTCAGACTCGCCGAGTGGAATCGCGCTTCTGCCAGCCTAGGTTTAATGAAGGGACTCGGCGAGTCCATGCGTGGACTCGCCGTTAAATGAAGCCCTAATTTTCGGGGCTTGTGCCCTATTTAAAGGCCCTTATGGCCGTCATTTGAGGCCACCTTGTTCCATAGAAACCCTAGAGAGAGTGAGGAAGGCTTGAGTGCAAGAAAGGGCTTATAATCTTCATTTTGGGGTGATTTTTGCTAGAGAAAGAAGAGAGGATCCATCTAGAACGTGAAGGGAGCTTGGATTGGAGCTAATCATCTTGAGATATTGTCTCTGGAGGTATAATCCCTTCTATTTCGTATTGATATGATAGATTTCATGATTTTAGGGTTTTTACCTCCCTTTTTTATAAGATCTAGTGAGTATGAGGTCCCCTTTGTGTTGATGATATCAGATCTGGACCTTGAGAGGTCCATAGAGTCACTACCTTCTAGCTTTTTGCAAGCAAATAAGCAATTGGAGATTAGGTTGCCATTTCTAGTGCTATTTCTCCATTTGAGGCTTGATATGGGTTGCATGCACGTAAAGGTTGCACCTTTATGTGACTTTTGAATGTTAGAAGGATGGATCTACTGTTTGATGAAGCAGATCTGACCTCAAGCGATCTTTTGAGAGTTTTCATGGGAGGAACTCGCCGAGTCCATAAGGGACTCGACGAGTCGAGTCGTGTTGCCCCGTGACTCGCGATCTGTAACGACCCGGGGAGTATAGGGTTGACTCAGTGAGTCAAGTGAGGACCAGGGACGAGGAGGCAGGCATGTACTCGCCGAGTCACTCTAGTGCACTCGGCGAGTCTGGTCAATGTTGACTGTTGACTTCTGTTGACTTTTAGGGATTAGTCAGTGTTTGGACTTATGAGCCATTAGAGGGGCAGAATGGTCTTTTACCCTTCTTAGAGAACTTATAGAGAGGAGTTGGCCTAGCCTTTAGAAGTTGTATTAATTAGAGAATTTATTTATGTGATTAGGTGAAGGCTAGTGCAATATTTCAGAGTTCGAGGTTTACCGAGTTACTCGAGGTGAGTCTTCTCACTATACTTTACCTAGGGTGGTAATTAGAGTTATGTGACAGAGCATTTTGTATGCTTTTGCATGATGTGATTTCTATGTGATTTATGCTATGTATGTTACAGAGTTTATAGAGTTAGGACCGGAAGGTCCACAGAGTTAGGGTCAGAGGGCCCACAGAGTTATCGGACTGGAGGGTCCCACTGAGACACATTGACCAGAGGGTCAAACAGAGTTATAGCCTCGAGTGGCTAATATGTGTTGTGTGTGGTATTTTGGGGAACTCACTAAGCATTTATGCTTACAATGTTTTGTGTTATGTGTTTCAGGCACCAGTGAGGATCGCGGGAAGGCGCCGACATGATCAGTACACACTATTGGAGTTTTATATATTATGATCTTGGGATGTGTTTTTATGGATTTGATATGTGATACATTGGAATTCGAGAATATTTATGAATGAAATTATATTTTAAAAAGTGAAAAATTGTTTTGAAATTTACGGTGTTACATTGCAGTTGAAAACCGAAAAATCACGATCTAAGGAGCGCAGAGCGCCAGTTAAGAGCGTGGGGCGCTCCCGACCCAGTGAGCTGCGTAGTTTTTAGGTGTTTTTTGCGTATTTAAAGTTCATTAACCTAAATGGTTCGTCATTTTTAACCTCTACCTCCTATAAAACACCTGTAAAGAAACTCTCGCCTCTATTGAAGTGTTTGGAGCTCATCCTCTCTCTTAAATCCATTTAGGTACTCTCTTATTGTCATTTTGGTGCTCTCATCTAGGTGGTTTTGTGCTTTAGAAGGAATAAGAACAAAGAATATTAATCATTGAAGATATGCATTTGAAGTTTTCAGCCTCCATTCACCTTCAAGACCTTGGTAAACCTTAAAGTTCAAAGATTTACATTTGAATATGTAGAGATTTGGTTAATGTTAATGAGTTTTGGTCCCTTGGTGGCTTGTTACACAGATTTTGAAGTGCTCTTGAGCTTTCTATTGATGTTTGGGATGATATATGGTCATTTGGTAGACTAGAGAATGCATGCAATCGCCCTCTTTACTCCATCCATAAATAAAGATGGATTTTTGGACATTTCATAGCTTAAGGTTTTAGATCTTGAAAGTTGGTGGCATTGTTATGGATAAATTCGGAAACTTTATCAATTTAGACATCATGTTGACTCAGATTCCAAAGTTGGAGGCTTGGACTTAATGAATTAAGTTGGAAGAAATGCATTCTTTGACTTTTTGAGACTTAAAGTTTAGCTCTTGCTTGATTAAAGTGTCTTAATGTGTAAAGTTGGAAAATCTATCCACTGAGACATTAATAAGGACAATATCTGGAAGGTTGGGGAATTGACATAATGGATTAAGTCATTTCACCTTGTGCAAATGGTCTAGGTGTAGTGCGTCGCTCTTCTGACGCGCGGTGAACTTTTTGAAGATTTCAGATTCACATATGTTTTAGAATGAAATCCTGACTGTTTTGTCGTCCTTTTGTGGGCGCGGTTGGGTTATTATTTTAAAAAAATTGTTTCAAAAACATAAACAATTCAACGAAAGACTTAAGATTTGAACAAAATAAAACTAATTTTATTCACACCAAAATATCATTTTGTAAGACTTAGAAAGATTAAAACAACCATATAAGGAAAGTGTTACAACCTTTGAAGACTTAGATATGATAGGAGGTTGGAAGTTGATGAAGATGGCATGACACTCTAAAATATGAGTTCTCTATAAGTATCCACCAACCAAGAATTAATCCACCAAAATATGCTAGTAAAAACTTGATAAAATGTTGTTCTTAAGCTTTAAGACACATTCCAAAATAAGCTTAAAGAGAAGCAACATTCAATATCTTAATTCATACACCAAATGCATGAAGAAGATAGGGAGATAAGGGGCCAAGAAAAACACGTTTTTGGATGACCTTTTTGAGGGTTTAGTGTGTGAAAAAAGTCTAACTCATTTCTCTCTTATGCTTTGAAGTGTTGGTAAAAGATTAGACCAAAAAGCAAAAGAAATGACCACTTTCTTACATGCATGGGACATGTATTAAACAACTAAAAATTAATCCAAGCCTGTTAGGGTCGAAATGTTGTAATAGTCGAAGTTTGTATTTAGGGTCTTCGAACATTTTTGTAATGTATTTTACTAGGGAATAATATTTGAAGCTTCATGTTTAGTCCTTAGTATATTTTTTGTACGCTTTTCTCTTCTATAAATAGGAGTGATTACTAGTGTCTTAGTAACGAAGTCTTTACAGAATATTCATTGTACTCTGTAAAATTTGCAAAAGCGTAATAGAGCCAAACAGATCATATTTACATCGGTGTTCAAATCTTTCAATTCTACTTTGAATTTACACTCCAATTCGTTCAATACTTGATTCATTGTCTCATCAAAGCCCATGCTTTATAATAAGACAACATCCAATTACTCATTCCTTTATAATATCTAACTAGTTGGAGTGTAAATATTTGGTTACTCTAAGTGACCAAAAAGTTGTACACAACATTGATAATCATACCACTTGATATATATATATATATATATATATATATATATATATATATCAAGTGGTATGATTATCAATGTTGTGTACAACTTTTTGGTCACTTATATATATATTTTTTCTCTTTATTATTATTTCCTAGAAATAATAGTTCCCAATATGTTAGAAAAATTTTATTTCCCAAAATTATGTTTTTCAATTAAATACAAATGTTGATATTTATTAATAATTAAATTATACTAATAAAGAATCAATTGATGGTAACTTGCTATCAGGTGTGACCCTATAGGATCATATATTATTAGCAATATCATTGTATAATGACTCTTGGGCATACAAGATATTTCAATCTCCCACTTACACAAGAATCATCATAGATTGCTACAGATAGTGGTGAACGTCTAGCAACATTTCACTGCCCGCAATAATACAAGAAGAAGAATGTCATTCTAATATCCAATTCCTAAACACTCAAAGCTTCGATTGATGTATAAGGTAAGTTTACAAGTTATCCTTTTGTTACAGATATTTTGTTGAACATGAGACTTCGCTCGCAATCAATCTCATTTTGTGTTCAACTTCAGGTAACGTGCGTTAGACGTCTAACTCTCACCACATAAGAGAAAAAAATAGCATCCCTACTACATAAGCCTCTTGTATAGTTCACACCATACCTAAAGATGGTTTTTATAACTTCCTGGTTAAGGATCAACATTTGACCATATCAAAGCACCACACTCCCTATGCTTAAGTCTCACTATGTATCTTATGTGTTAAGGATAGAAAGATACCTTTTAATCAAGTATCATTCATAACTGCAGTCTATGAGATGATCTTGATGCGGGTCCATTCAATACTAATTCTCTGACAAGTACCTATGAAACTTGGTTACAACCACTTGCCTACTTTCATCTAGTGAAATTCAACCAATCTTATTTATATTAGTCTAAATTCAAAATTGCTCCCATAGTTATAATTGACTATGGACTTTTAGAACAATTAGATTATTCATGGATTAAACATGTTAATATAGAACACAACAAGTATTGATGTGATGATCATATCCCAATATATCAAAACAGTAAATAATAGTTGTTGTCTTAATGTTCCAATAACCAAATACTAAATCCAAATAAAAATCCCATTTATAGAATAATGAAGTCCTATAGCTAAAGTGTGACCATTCATACTTAGCTCAAAAGAAGGACTTTATTAATGGGTCTGACTAACAATGTATTCAATTTGTATCTCATGATATGTTGATAGCATATTCATATACATATTCTTGTACATAATATCACATAAATTATGGATTCATTTTCCAAGAAAATAGAATATAAATCATTTCATCTAGCTCAAACCTATTTTCTAGGTCATTTTGAGACAGACTCAAAATGGTGTCATGTGACAATGCCAAGAATCATCCTAAGGAATCCTGTATCTTGACCGTTTTCAAGATACTGCTAATTCATGCAAACGAATTTAAAACTTTCAACATTCCTCTTTATCTATCTCTATATATTTTACATTCCAAGAATGTGTCTTTTCATTCCTAAGTATTTTATTTTAGAAACATTTTTCGAGTCAAGATGAAACGACCTTCCATCATTGGAATGCCATTTCAAATGATTAAGTATGTCTCATTCATACAAAATTAGGAATATCACCATTCTCCTACTAGTTCTAAGTAAACACACATGTTCTTTTCCATTTTGATATAAAAGCATTCCTTGTATCTTCATATTAAAATGACTATTCCATCATTGAGATGGTTGTTGTATATCTACAAGTGGATCTTAAGCATTACACATTTTGTTAGGATAACATGGATTAAGAAAACCTCTAGGCTAAACTATATAGATGTCTTCTAGAAGATGTCTATTAAGAAAAGTGGTCTTTTTTGAAATCTATTTGCTATACCTCATATTAAGAATATGATGTCATAGTAAATAAGATCCTTGTTGATCTAATAATAACTACTTGTGAAAAGGTTTGATCATAGTCAATGTCATGAGTATGATAAAGACCATAGTCAATGACATGAGAATGACAAAATCCTTTTATAAGAACCCTTGCTAAATGTATATGATATCCATGTATGTATTATTTCTAAATGATTCACTTACTCCTTTTGTCCTTGCTATATAGAGAAAGATTAACCAAGCCTATACTTGATTATTACACATGGATTACATATCAATGTTCATGACTATAATTCATTTATAAAATTCAATATTGGATATAGTATCTTAGTAGTTGATGCATTTTCCAGAAACCATAAAGAAGAAATCATCATTTAGAGATTTCACAATTCTCAACTCAAAGATGATTTTTATCATTAATGCAAACAGTTTGTGTTTTTGAATAGTTATAATTCAAGATAAACAACTCCTTCTTGAAACTAATGTCAACAATTGCTACATTTGGCTATGGTTATTGAGGTACTTCAAGTTCTATATGCCTTCAACTTGCTTTGTCACTAGAAGCTTGCTTTATACCAACTCAACATGCAGAAGAATAAGAGAACTTATTCTTTGTGGGTTTGTATAATCTAAATTGCCTTTTATAATATTCTATAGTCATGTAGTTTGTTGGTGTTTTTATTCTAGATACAATTAATAGGGATTAAGGTATAATCCCAAGAGCATAAAAGGAAGATAATTTCTACTGATTAGAAAGAAAACATTCTCCGGTTAGGTCTAAATCACCCTTTATTATCACTTAAAGCTTTAGATGATGTTACTGGAATATATCTCAACATTATGTATGAAACATCAACTAAGGTTTCATAGTTATTCTTACCATGTAAAATATAATTATAACTACCATAGTTGTTAATAAAGTTGATTTGGTATCTTGCATTAAATATTAGATATTCATTACAAAGGAAGTCATACATCACAGTGTACAGTTCCTTAACAATTATTTCCTCCACATGCTAGTGAAAAATTTGATTAGCAATCTTTTATATATAAATAGGATTCACGTATGTCAAATAAACTACAATATTTGCCTTTAAAGATCCCTTTATTGAAGTTGGAATATGTGTATTTCATTTATATAATAAAGATAACAATGTCATAAATAACTTCAGTTCAAAACAAGTTTAAGTCAAAAGTGCTTGCATATAGAACTTAATTTTGTTTATTAAAATATTGATATTTACTTTATAATTCTATTAAGAGATATAGTCTCATAAATAGATGTTAATCATTTGAGAATATGAACATTATATTTATTAAAAAGGATCAAGTAAATAATCAAATATTTAAATAAAATAATTGATATATATATATATATATATATATATATATATATATATATATATATATATATATATATATATATGCTAAATTTAAAACATACATTGTTCCAAAATAAACATTGTTTTATATTACAAGTAATTTATGTTCTAAACATAAATAATAAACTAAACTCCGAGAGTGTAGTTCCAACTCGCTTGTGCTCAGCCGGTTACTCTTTAGTAAATATCTGGAAGCAAGTTACAAGTATTAGATTAACATTGAAGTACCAAGTACTTGAGTATTATATGAAAATTATAAGGTATATCTAGTAGATAATTGAAGTACTAGTCTCTTCCAGGCTTTCTTTTTAGATAAGAGGATCAGTTCCTCTTCCAATGTCCAATTTCTCCTCAAAAGAAAAAAGATCCATCTATGCGGGCCTTTTGAATTTCTTGGGCTTAAAGGTGTTCAGTACATAAAACATGGGTTTCTTAGATCATATAAAAGTGACTCTTTTCAGCCTTGCATTATTCTATTGTTTGACCTAGTTTAAAACAAATATCACTGTAATTATTGGAATATTGTTTAACTTGTTATATCATATATATATATATATATATATATATATATATATATATATATATATATATATATATCTAACTTATTTAAGACTTCCTGAAAGTCATGAATAACTATTTCTAGTATGATGTTAGAAGCATCTTGAGCATCACAGTGATGCCTTTACTAGTTATCATGTTTAGGTCAATTGCTCAAAGAAACTTGTTTAGGACAAGGACCAATTTATTGAAGTTGTAGCTATTGAATGTTGTTGTTTCATTATGTCATTAAAGAAAATGAAAATTCATAGTTATGAGAGCGGATTATATATATCTACAAAATTTTTACAAAGCTTATATATTATTTTCAGTATTTAATCTTTAATAATTAATGTCGTTTTAGTTTCCAAAAATATTAAGTATCAAAGTCTAGGATCCAAGTTGAAAAAAAAAATGGTTAGGTATCCTTTATCTCATTTATTTGAATCCAACATGGTAGATATCAATTATCAATTATATTATACTATATAATTCCTAGATTTATGGGATCGCTAATAACAAATTTAATTAGACAGGTTTGATCCCATCTATTCCTCGAAACTCTGTTTCTTAGGTACCCTTTATCACAAAAGATTTCCGATCAAATCATCCAATTTGAAAAACTTGTGTAATTGACCAGTTAAGAGCGCAGGGCGCTCACGACCTAGTGGGTTGCACATTTTTTAGGGCTTCTGACGTATTTAAAGGTCATTAACCCAAACGGTTCGTCGTTTTCAGCCTCCACCTCCTTTAGAACACCTCTAATGAAACTCGAGCCTACATTGATGTGTTTGGAACTTATCGTCTCTTATTGGCCTTTTGGTGTTCTCTTTTGGGTGGTTTTCTGCTTTAGATGTAACAAGGACATGAAGGATTAGTCATTGAAGTTATCCATTTCATTTTTCACCCTCCATTCACCTTCTAGACCTTGGTAAGCCTCAAAGTTCCAAGCTTTGTTGTGTTTTATATTTAGATCTATGAATATACAGAGTTATGGTCATTTTTAATTAGTTTTGATCCCTTGGTGGCTTGTTCCACAGAGTTTGAAGTGCTCTTGAGCTTTTGATTGATGTTTGGGATGATATATGATCATTTGGTGGAGTATAGAATGCATACAATCACCCTCTTTACTCCATCCATAAAGAAAGATGGATTTTTGGACATTTCGTAGCTTAGTGTTTTAGACCTTGAAAGTTGGTGGGATTGTTATGCATAAATTTGGAAAGTTTATCCATTTAAACATCATGTTGACTCAGATCTAAAAGTTAGAGGCTTGGACTTAATGGATTAAGTTGGAAGAAATGCATTCTTTGACTTTTTGAGACTTAAAGTTTAGTTCTTGCTTGATTGAAGTGTCTTAATGTGTAAAGTTGGAAAATCTATCCACTGAGACATTAATAAGGAGAATATCTGGAAGGTTGGGGAATTAACTTAATGGATTAAGTCATTTCACCTTGCGGAAATGGTCTAGGCATAGTGCCTCTTCTGAGGCACGATGCACTTTTGGAATATTTCAGATTCACATATGTTTTAGAATGAAATCCCGACTGTCTTGTCCTTTTGAAGGCGCTGTTGGGATTTTGTTCAAAAAATTGTCTAAAAAAATAAATAATGGAACATAAGACTTAAGATTTGAAAGAAATAGAACTAATTTTATTCCCACCGAAGGATCATTTTTCAAGACTTAGAAAGATTAAAACAACCATAGAAGGAAAGTGTTGCAACCTTTGAAGACTTTGATCTTCATGGGAGGTTGGAAGTTGATGAAGATGGCATGAAACACTAAAATAAGAGTTCTCTAGAAGTATCCACCAAGCAATAACTAATCCACAAAAATATGCTAGTAAACACTTGTTAACGTGTTGCTCTTAAGCTTTAAGACACATACCAATATATGATTAAAGAGAAGAAACATTCAAGCTCTTAATTCATAAACCAAATGCAAGAAGAAAATATGGAGAGAAGGGGTCAAGAAAACCACGTTTTTGGCTTCCCTTTTTGAGGGTTTAATGTGTGAAAAAAGTCTAACTTATTTCACTATAAACTCACTCTCTTATGCTTTGAAGTGGTTGCCAAAGATTAGACCAAAAAGCAAAAGAAATGACCACTTTCTTACATGCTTGGGACATGTATTAAACAACTAAAAAGTAATCAAAAAGTCCATGCTTTACAATAAGAAAAAATCCAATTACTCATTCCTTTATAATAACTAACTAGTTGGACTGTAACCATTTGGTTACTCTAAGTGACCAAAAAGTTGTACGCAACATTAATAATCATACCACATGATATATATATATATATATATATATATATATATATATATATATATATAAAACTAGTTTTGTTCTCTTAATTATTATTTCCCAAAACTATGTTTTACCAAATAATTACAAGTGTTGATATTTATTAATAATCAAATTATACTAATAAATAATCAATTGATGTTAACTTGCTATAAGGTGTGACCCTATAGGATCATATATTATTAGTAATATCATTCTATAATGAATATATTGGGCATACAAGATCTTTTAGGAGTTGGGCCGCCTTCGGAGGGCGTGATGCGCTTTTTGCCAGAACGTTAACTTTGTTGACTTTTTGACCAAGTTGATTTGGAGTAAAAATTTAGGATTTTAGGACGTAGGCTGACGATTTACCTTTGATTATAATTTTAGGTGGTTATCGTACCATCCTTCATGTTTTGCGAGCTGTACAGATGTTCTGCTTTTTCTTATAGGTGAGTGTTCTCACTGTGTTACTTGTATCATGTGATGTATTGGAGTTGTTGATAGCTACAGGCTGCTGATAGCCCATTGGATTGTTGATAGCCTATAAGACTGCTGATAGTCCATAGGGTCGCTAATAACCCATAACTGTTTTAGTTGTTGTTAAATTCAGGCTGCTGATAGCCCATAGGACTGCCGATAATCCATAGGACTGCTGATAGTCCATAGGGTTGCTGATAACCCATAGTTCATTTATATGTGATGTGTTGTATGTGATAATTTGGGGAACACACTAAGCTTTGGTTACAATTTCCGATTAAATGTTTTTAGGTACTTTACCAGTTCATGGGAATGTGAAGGCGTGACTATAGACGCACATCAACAGTTTTATGATTTGAGATTCTGCAATGTTTTTCCTTATAACTCTGATTTTGATATATGATTTAGAAATACATGGTTTTTCCTTGATTGCAACCTTATAAAAAAGAGTGTTTAATCTATTTTAAAAATGAAAATTTTATTCTGAGATTTGAGACGTTACAAGTTGGTATCAGAGCCATTGTTTGAGGGATTTGGATGAGCACTCGTGCAATTCCAAAATCAAACTACGGATATGAGGATTTTTTCAAACATTTTTAACAAATCAATTAAAAATGGAAAAAGAAGATGTGTTGTGTACATCCAGTCAGATCTCAAAGGAAAGTGATATCCCAAAATAACCTTACCTATAATATATATTTGTTGATATGCTAACTGTTAAAACTGCATGATAGTGTGAAGGCTAAGAATCTTTCAGAAATTGCATGTTAGAATTGTCTAATGATTAAGATGCCTCTTAGCCAAGGAACATCTTGTTATCTGGTACTTGAGGTTTAGACTTATTCTGTTTTTTTCTAAGTGTATGCTTGATGGTTGTACATAATTAGGTTTTATAACTGTAGAGCTTGATTTAGTGTTATTTCATGTTCCTTGTTTGGTTGTGGAGTTAGGGTAGAATAATTTATTCAAACGTTTATTAAATACTATATTATTTATGATTTGAATATATAAAGTGCCCAACGATGTTAGTAGATACTTCTAGTGGTACATGCATGAGGAGAGAGAGAGGAAGTTGTAGTAGTTCAGTCTTTTCAAGTGATTGGGTTGTTTATGGCAAGGGTTGGGTTTCGAGTGGTCTCTCGAATTTTCTTTATGAATGCTATAATTTATGAAGTGGTTGTAGGAAGCACATGGATTATGTTGGTGCTGTTTTTAGAAATTCTAACCAAGTCAGATTTCGAGGACGAAATCCAATTTAAGTGGGAGAGAGTTGTAACGTCTGGTTTTGGTATGTTTCTAATTCCGGGACAGCATACCGAATAAAATATTGGGCTTCAAGGGATAAATTTAAGATCTTACTGGATGTTGATAATGTTGGTTAAGTGATTTAATCCACTCAATGGAATAAATTTAAGACCTTATTGTGGAGGCTTTTCACACCTTCTTGTACCTATAAAGATTGTTGACAACATAGTTAAAATGAAGAAGTTATGATCATTTGAACTTCAAGCTAAAAATTAAAAAAATCAGGAATTTATCTGAGGGGACGGAGCGCCAGTTAAGAGCGCGGGGCACCCCCGACCTAGTCGGTTGCACATTTTTTTTAGGTTCGTCATTGTCAGCCTCCACCTCTTCTAAAACTCCAATAATGAAACTGTAGCGTCCATTAAAGTGTTTGAAGCTCATCCTCTCTCCTAAATCCATTTTGATGCTCTCTTAATGGCCTTTTGTCCTCTCTTTTCGGTGGTTTCATGCTCTAGAAGGATAAGAACTAGAAAGATTGGTCATTGAAGCTATGGATTTGAAGTTTTCAGCCTCCATTTACCTTCTAGACATTGGTAAGCTTTGAAGTTCCAAGCTTTATTGTATTTTATTTTAGAGATATGAATACATGGAGTTTTGGTACATTTTAATAGGTTTTGGTCCCTTGGTGGCTTGTTTCATAGAGTTTGAAGTGCTCTTGAGTTTTTAATTGATGTGTGGGATGATATATGGTCATTTAGTGTAGTAGAGAGTGCATACAAGAGCCCTCTTCACTCCATGCATAAAGAAATATGGGTTTTTGGACATCTGATAGCTTAGGGTTTTAGATCTTGAAATTTGGTGGAATTGTTATGGATAAAGATGAAACTTTATCTGTTTAGATATCATGTTGATTCGTATCTGAAAGTTGGAGGCTTGGACTTAATGGATTAAGTTGGAAGAAGTGCATTCTATGGCTACATGTATATCTTTCTTTCTTTTTAATCAACCTAGTCTCCAAGAAATATCTTCCAACGCAGCTTCTATGGCTACATGTATATCTGTCTTTCTTTTTTATTTGAATTGTTGTCTTAGGATCTTCGATCTCATCAGGATCCTTGTTTCTTGTGTAGGTTCCAGGACTGTCCGCTCTAGTGCTCGCTTCGCTTTGGCTAACCTTGAGGATGACATGACTAGTGGCTTGGTCAGGGTCAAGCAAGAGAAGCCCTCTGCTCTGCCTCCTTCAAAGAAAGCCCAACTTGACCTGGTTGTGAAGCCTCCAGGATCCCAAAAGAGGAAGACTTCTAAGGCCACAAATTTCGTCCTAGAGAACCTCAGCATCGAGGATGCTCTTGGGAAGTTGACCTCATTTTCCCAGCCTGTAATTTTCCTATGTATAAGAATTATTTCTGTTAGTTTATCATACCCGTTTCTTCTTTTGCTGATGTTTGCTTTTCTTTCAGGTCTCCACACATGTTTCTCAGTTCACCAATGATCTCAGGATACGTGCCGAGAAAGCTGAGTCTATTCTAAAAGAGCAGGAGAAAATCTGGAGGGCCACCAATGAGGATCTTTTCCGGAGGGTGGAGTTATTAAGCAAACAAAAGGCTGAGAAGGAGGAGGAGCATTCTATTGAGCTTGAGGAGGTGATTTCCGATGCGAAGGCAAGTGTTGCGGTGGCTATCCTGGAGGCTAAGATCAAGTTGGCGGAGGATCTTAAGCATTAAGGATCCTAGAATATAGTAGGATGGAACGAGGCACTAGCTAAACTAACTGGCAAGCCTGTCACCACAGCTGAGGATCCTGCACTACAGCCAGAAGTGGGGAAGGAGGAGAAAAAGGCCGATGATGACCAGGCTAAGGTCTAGGGCTTTTAGGTGGTTAGGGTAGTGTAGTTTTTTGATGTAACCATTTGACTCCAGTAGGGTTGTAAGCCTTTTATTTTGAATATAATGGTTAATCTTTCCTTTATCTTTCTATGTTTACTTTACCTGCATAATATGATACTAAGATCTTTGCGTAGTTAGGATCCTAAAAAGAGTGAATAATTTTCAAGATAAAGTTCTTTCGGAAAATAATAGATAAAATGATTTGATAAGAATTGAATTAGTTAAACAACTCAAAGTAATTGTTGGGTTATGAACATTCCAAGGTATTGTTCTAACTAGCATAATATAAAGTACATGTAATATAAAATCTAGTAGAATTACATACCTCTTTCTTGTGGCTTGATTCCATGGAGCTCAAGAGCCTAGTGCCCCAAGTGTGACACCTCAAATGGTTCACACAAGATCAAAACAACTTGGAATAACCATGAGAAGAGATACTTCACTCTAGAAATCGGCTTGCCCTCTTATGTATGCACTAGTGCCGATTTCACCAACCAATGGGGTCTTTATATAGTGTGCACATTAGGGTTATACCATGTAGCCCATGACTTTACCCATTCCTTATGCTCCATGGGTTTTAACCTCCATGGAGTTTCCATGGGTCGCCACATGGGTTAAACCCAACATAAGGAATCATGGATCATAAGCCCACCTATATAAGAATGAATGATTTACACAACCAATCCCCATATATTTAATTAGTCACTTTTGATCACTAAATTAATTCCAAATTAATTGTTGATCAATACTAATTACATAATATGATTTCATATTAATATATTAGAACTTATAATATATTAATATGTCACAAATATCCTCTTCTCACAAAAGGTCTATCCAAATGTCCCGATGTCATGCAACCCAAATGGACCATGCCGGGTCGGGTCAAGTATATACCAATTATAGTTATGGGCTTAGACACTAATCCAACAGTCTCCAACTTGGATAAGTCTAATAACTATTATTGCAAGTATGACTCCAACCTGACCAACAATCGTAGCTCTTAAAAGCTGCTGTCGAACTCTGAACAAATCACTGACGCGTCCATTAGATAAGTGATCATATATTCCTCCATTCTAGATATCATATGGAATGAGACATGGATTCTAATCATTCTCTCTGTCCATTTGTTGTTTCCCGATTTTCTGATTTATGACGACCGACTAATTGAACAAATCAAATCAGTCCAGGCTTGGCCAAGCACTTAGGGTCTCATCACTAAATCATTGAGGGGCCCACATATATCGCTTTTATCTCTTTAAGGGTAAAAGGAATGGATAAACTTTGACTCATATGCTTGTACTAACTACTTGTTGAATCATACGCAAAGGCACGTTTTATAACATCGAGTTACCAATGCGTTTTCGTGCAATGAATGTATAACCAACTCATAATCAACAACTCATATCTTTAGGTTTGAAGAATATAAGATATTATCGTCTCATTATTCACTCGTGATAAAATCCATGAAGTGATTCAAATGAGCGTGGGTTGAATCCAATACTCAGAACTTATGAGCACTCATGAATGTTGTAGCAACTTTTGCTATGTCCAACACCTTAGACATCTACAAACCAACTTCATGCAAGTCTTGCCTTAATACCTACTTCCAACGTATTATCGACTGTGGATGGTTTGAATAACTTAGTTATTCGGGAAGTCAAAACATGCAAAGTGAAACAGAATAATAATACTAATCCTATATGGCCCCAACACTTTGAGTGAAAATAAAACACCTTTTATCTAAGCACCATATTGATTACTCATTATTCATTGTATAATGTTTCGATTTATCAACTTAATACTTGAATAAACCCAATAGTCATGCCATGCTCCAAGCATGCACACTATGTTTGTCTAAACAATAGCTATGCCATACACCAAGTATGCACACTATGTTTGTATTATGATCCTTACTTTGTGAAACAGATCAATTGACAATATTTCAATGATGCTCATTTCACAATCCCAATCCTTATTATAAATGTAAGAATACCAAACTCTTGCCATTTACTATAATCTATTAGATTCTAAACTTGTATGCAATGATCCCCTTGCAACGAATATGCATACAAGTCACAAAGACTTGGCAACAGATATTACAAAGTATTCCAATGGAGAGCAATTCCATGGAAACGAAGTCTCATATTCAAAGTACATTCCTTTGAACACCCTTCTTGCATTAAGTTCTCTAATCTTACACAGACTCAAAGAATAACTTCTACCTATGGAGACAATTCCATATTCCCATTTTGACTATCACTTCTGAACAAGAGTTGCCTCCTTTCAGAATATGTCAATATGGTCCAATCTCTATACTTCCAATTGTCCATGAGCAACCAATCTTTGGCAAACCTCAGATTGTCCTCGACAATTGCTTAATCATTTTAGTCAAATGCAGTTCTATTCCTTTTTCCCTCTTAACGCTCTAGGCATTTGGAAAATTTAGAATGAATATATATTATAGCTCATGTAATCGATCCTATACCCGAAGCATATGGGGCCCGATTCATGCTATAAAAATTTTTATTTGCCACTTTCTCAAAATTCGAACTATGAAGAGGGATGCCGTAATCAAAATCGAATTTTCAGAATGCAACTATGATCCCCTTGCAACGAATATGCATACAAGTCACAAAGACTTGGCAACAGACATTACAAAGTATTCCAATGAAGAGCAATTCCATGGAAACGAATTCTCACATTCAAAGTACATTCCTTTGAACACCCTTCTTGCATTAAGTTCTCTAATCTTACACAGATTCAAAGAATAACTTCCACCTATGGAGACAATCCCATATTCCCATTTTGACTATCACTTCTGAATAAGAGTTGCCTCCTTTCAGAATATGTCAATATGGTCCAATCTCTATACTTCCAATTGTCCATGAGCAACCAATCTTTGGCAAACCTCAGATTGTCCTCGACAATTGCTTAATCATTTTAGTCAAATCCAGTTCTATTCCTTTTTCTCTTAACGCCCTAGGCATTTGGAAAATTTTGAATGGATAAATATTATAGCACATGTAATCGATCCTATACCCGAAGCATATGGGACCCGATTCATGCTATAAATTTTTTTATTTGCCATGTTCTCAAAATTCGAACTATAAAGAGGGATGCTGTAATCATAATCGAATTTTGAGAATGCAACATATATAGAATTTCCTTATGTTGAACCATTCCAACATAACATTCATATATATCCTTAACTAAAGTTGATTAAAATCTCAATGTAAGCTTTTAGAATTGGAATGAAGTATAAATCCTCTCCCTTAATTATAGCAAAACATCTTTTCAAAGCGAATTGAACCTTTTGTTTTCTATAATTAACATTGCTAACTTGCAACACTAACCATAATAATCATGCTCCCACTAGCACAATGATTATTATCTTTCTAGCACAACACTTATGCTCCCACTAGCTTTGACATGTACTCAGAAATCAACTGGACTTCTAGAAATAAATACTTTATTGACTTTCTTGCCAAAGTTTAGATTTCTGATACAAGATTTCTTTGATAAGACTTTATCAAAATCATACACCTTTCCTTATATAGCTCACATGTTTTTCTAGACCTATTGCCATTCTCACTAGTTAGTGTGCCGGTTAACCACACACGCTCCACTAACGACATGAGAATGCAAATATCACAATTGTTATCTACTTAAAATCTACTTTGTGAAAGTGTTTCCTCACCATCATTTTCATGAATCGGAGAGAAACCTTATGACACTTAGATTTTTTTATGGTGTATGTATTCCTATCCATGTGAATTTGTCAAAAACATAATCACAAGACAAGGTTAGTGACAAACCCAAACTCATATGGACTGAACTTGTTCAATCTCAATTTCTTTCCACTTGGCACCTCAAGGGCCTACCATTTCTTCCACATTGTTATGCAAACAATTGAGAACTCATAGAACTCACAAGAATAGTCAACTTTAACTGGAATAGGCACAGAAATAAGAATATGTCAACACAACAGGTTACAAACCTCAAGTCGTGGGCTAGTGATTAACAATACTCTTGATTAGTTCTTAAAACTTTCTCAAGATCTTTTAAGATCCCCACTGACCTCTTGACATATAAGATTCTCTTGTCAAGAACTATTCCTTGACAAAAACAAATATTCAAGAGTTAGTGCAGATTCTTATCATGTTAAACACTTCATACAATTGGTCTTAGTTGGTCTTTGTTTTGTTTTATCCAAAACATCACAACTTACCAATTTCAAATGTACAAGAATAGGAAACATCTTACTCTACATTTGACAAGTGTTATAAACTTTCTAAAGATTATTTCACTAAAGTTACAATCATAGAGTATGACTCTAAGATTTCATTTTGGAACGAAGTATGATTTATCTTTTGATTTAACCATTTCAATAATTCACGATTCCTCTCCTTAGCCAAACCAATGCACTAAGGTGTCCTTAAAGGATCAATTGTGATATGGTTTTATAATCACCAAGATAACCATAAACCAAGATACTTAAGCACTCTCCCACCTTTTCATATTGGATAAACTTTTTATTTTTCTGCCTAATTTGATTCTTCTCATTCGTCCTGACATACATTGAAACTTTTCCAATGTTTCAGAATTACACTTAAACTTGTAAGTATAACCATATTTAGTAAACTTTAGTAAATCATGAAGAATAATCTTATCATTCCTTGTGGTCGACTTGACCAGAGCACAACCAAGTGTACCTAATCCTTTAGTCCTTCACTTTACTCACATATACATGTGGGCAAGGACTTAGTCTTAATTTCCCAAAGATGAAAATTCTCATTCATCACACAATACAACTTGCATGATTCCAAGTTTCTATCCAACTGAAACTTGGGTGATGAGAATCTTTCCTTATTTGCTAAATTATGACACTACCACAAATGAAAGACTCAAATCCATTTTCCAATATTGCTTATCAATGGAAACATATAAACAACAATTTTTTTTTTCACAAATGCCATTGTAAGGATACTTAAAATAAATAAAATCAAAACCTTTTCTTTTATTTTAAAACTTGCAGAAAAATCTTATCCTTACAATGCAAATACACATGAAAAACATGTTGTTGTCTATTCTTAAGCAATATATCATAACTCTTGAGTATCAGCTCAAAATTCTGATCACCGATCCTTGCGATCGAAATCCATCTTCGCGATCAGAATCAACATATTGTTTCTTTAGGTTTCCTTTGATTCTTCAAAACATCAAAATGTAATTACATTACATCATGTATTAAGAATCTCCAAAAGAGACTTCATAGAGTTATATAATGGATTTTAACCTGAAGCAAAGTCAAACCATTTTGACTTTTACCATCCTTATGAACTTTCAGGTAAATTCGGTAGCTTTCACAACCAATGCCCCTTCCTTTGGCAAAAGAAACATATGGACCTTTTGGAAATGGTACACTTGATTGTCTCAGACTTAGCCTTTCTCTTTACCATTGGTCAAATGACTTGAATATGGCCAATCCCTTTCTATTGGGAAGAAAAATCTTTTCTGTACTTCCAATGTAACCATTGTCAATGTCCAAATAGGTTTGGGAAGTAGATCTTCCAATCTAATTTGCTTTAGCAATGCTCCAAATCATTGCTGATTTAGCAGCATCAAACAAATAGGTAAGATCACTAAGGGTCATGTCGTGATCTGTCATCATGGAGTGACTGAAGAACCAAGTCAACAGTCAGCTACCTCGAGACTTCGACACTCGACTCTCCCGGCTTGCCAATATGTGACTTAACCTCTAAGATGTAAGCAAATATAGTCTTTGGTTGCCAATAGGGATTGAGTGACTTAGAACTTTTCAAGTCTTGAACCTTGTCGGATAGAGAGAAAAAATGGAGGAGGTGGAGGGAGTGAAGCATGATTTCCAGTCCCATTAATGCACAATAAAGGGATTAATCTTTCACCTTCATTGCCATGTGGGATATCATCTTCATTACGAAGGCTTGTTCCTAAGATTTGGGAAGACCATAGTTGTCTGAAATAGACATTTATGAGGGAGAAATTCAAGTTTAGTTGATTTAAGTCCTCAATATAACACCCAATATAAAATATTAAGGCTAGGACCCAATAACCTATTTATAACTGCAAGAGGGATGCCGTAATCCAAGTTATAAAATATTTAAAGGTAGGTAAATGACGATTTACCAATTTCCACCATGAAAAACAAAATAAATTATTAAGTTTTAATTGGATTGAAACTCCTAGATCTTTTGAGATTCATTGAACTTTCAATGGCATGTTTAAATCTCGATTGTGCCCTCTCCAGTTTGTGACTGGGATGTCGAGGATCGCAAACAAGGTGGGAATAACCATGCAAATTAACTTGGTACCCTTAACTTTATCACCTAATTGATGTGCCGGTTAACCACACACGCTCCACCAATCTACGATAAACGTTAAGTTATCCTTTGCCACATATTGTCATTCCCATGTTAGTGTGCCGGTTAACCAAACACGCTCCACTAACGACTTAACAAAGGTGCAAAGTGCAATTTCATGGGTTAGCACCAATTCACATTTTCCTAAGTAACTAAGATTGAGAATTTATAAGTGTTTAGTTACTTAGTATTTATCATTATACTTTTAATGAAGGGATAATTATATTCCTTATCCTACCCGTTTGGCTAACGACCCTCCACCAGTCAAGGAAGCGGTGGGTGAGAGTGGACACCCATTAGACTGTCATTTTATAGGCAGTAACCTTATACCCCCCTTATAGACCGGCTTCGTGAATGAGGCCTACTGACGGTAAGATTGACTTTATCTTATACATATCTATATAATTAAAATTATAATAATAGTATAAGGGTTGAATTTTAAACTTTTAAAATTCTAGGGTTTGATTTGGAATTAAAGCATTCATAAGCAAAACTTTAGAAATTCCAAAACTTGAGGGAAAGTATTGAAACTTTTTAGAACTCTTGGATTTTCATAACCTATGAGTTTAATTAAAGTTTTAAAAACTTTAATGAAGAGACTCTTCAACATCCATAACTTGAGGACAAGTTATGAAGTCCATAAAACTATTTATGAGAAAAAGACTCTTCATTTTGTAACCTATGGCACTTTAATGAGTTTTAAGATTCACAAATGTGACTTTTCATATAACTTGAGGACAAGTTACAAAAACACATTTTATGAACTACTCTTAGATCAATTTGGATTGAAAACAACTAACACATAATTTTTTCATTAATCTAAATTAACTCATAAAAAAAGGTGACACAAAAAAACTGTAGGTAATCCATAACTTGAGGACAAGTTATGGAGTCCATACAATTTCATTAAGATCAAGAATTACACTAACAAACAATTTGCATATAATTCCTATGATCTACCAAAACTCATAAGCATGAATAATCCACATCAACCCTAGAATAACCATGCGAAGAGATACTTCACTCTAGAAATCGACTTGCCCTCTTGTGTATGCACTAGTGCCGATTTCACCAACCAATGGGGTCTTTATATAGTGTGCACATTAGGGTTACACCATGTAACCCATGACTTTACCCATTCCTTAAGCTCCATGGGTTTTAACCTCCATGGAGTATCCATGCGTCACCACATGGGTTAAACCCAACATAAGGAATCATGGATCATAAGCCCACATATATAATAATGAATGATTTACACAATCAATCCCCATATATTTAATTAGTCTCTTTTGATCACTAAATTAATTCCAAATTAATTATTGATCAGTACTAATTAAATAATATGATTTCATATTAATATATTAGAACTTATAATATATTAATATGTCACAAATATCCTCTTCTCACAAAAGGTCTATCCAAATGTCCCGATGCCATGCAACCCAAATGTAACACCAGTCAAAATAGGTCAATAACAATCACATGTGGTTATGCCAATCATGTAATGTGATTTTGTTAAACTAGTAATGTGATAAACTTACTATGTAATTCATGTTAAAGTATGAACTTTCATACATAATTTATGATACAACTCAAAGTATACGTCCATACGATTCCAAAAATATAGAGAACGTCTAAATCTGACTTCGCGTGAAGAAGTTATGATAAACCCTAACACTATAAATCTCTATAACAAGAGGAATTTAAAATAGAATTAGAATTAGCTATTGGAATCCAAAAGAGAGTTGTAGTACTCATAAATACCTACGTGTGGATATAAAGAACGTCAAAAACGGAGTTCGTATGCAAAAGTGATGCCCTTCCGAAGTTACAGTTGCCTCACAGCATGACATGTGTCAGAAACCCTAATCTGACTGAACTCATGACGTGAGCATAAAAACTCACGACA
The DNA here is from genome assembly GCF_052849685.1 of Lactuca virosa. Taxonomy (NCBI): domain Eukaryota; kingdom Viridiplantae; phylum Streptophyta; class Magnoliopsida; order Asterales; family Asteraceae; genus Lactuca; species Lactuca virosa. The sequence goes on from NC_136431.1 coordinate 241,361,671, forward strand.
TGAGGAGTCAAAACGCCACATTTTGAAGCTAGAAGTCTACAGAATGATAAACCAAAAGCTCACAACGTGAGCAAGGTTTTCTCACGACGTGAGGACGCTGCAGGACACTATTCGAGGCTAGAAAACACGCGTTAAGGCTACGGGATGACTCTTGCCATAGCTCACGACGTGAACCTATCATTCTCACGTCGTGAGAGGCCAAAAATCAGCCTATAAATAGCAAGTTTGGCCATAAGCTTTCCTTACACCATTTCTCTTCTTTCTCTCTCGTTTGCTGAGGCCATTTTGCATCCCGAGCCCGACGATCGCGAACCGCTGACCGTTTTCAGTTAGATTCTGTCAAAGCACGATATTAAAGTGAGTTTCACGGCCCCACTTTCTAATATTTTCGGGGGAAAACGCATGCTAAATATTGTATATACGTTACTATTATGTCTATATGATAGTATATTAGTATCAATGTAGATAGTTATATTAACCGGGATATAGTTGTTCTAAATATAATATTTTGAATATATACAACTATTATCAACTTGTTAGCATGTTCTTGTATTAATGTAGATCTTGAGTTATACCTATGATTCTATATATATGTTGTCTGCGATATAGTTCTGAAGTTATATTCGGGAGTTCTATATGTTAAAAAGTATGTTGCTATTATTTGTTTTATAGCAAGATAAAACCTGGTTTTACTTCAAGTTATAGCTATTATACTGCTTAAATGTTATGAAATTAGGAGTAATGTTTAAAAGCATAGTCTAGTAACTTAGGGTTTTAGACACAAAAATGCTTTTGTTATTAGAACTATAGAACGTCGTCAAAGTTTAGATGAGCTATTGTATTCATCAACTAAGATTGGAAATCTTAGTGGAAATCCTCTGACCTGTAACCGTGAATCCCGTGTGAGCGAGGAAATTGTATATGGATCTATACGGTTTGACAACCCCACCCGTGGTTGCTAGCTCCAACCCAACGTTATTCGGGTGATGAACTTGCCTAATTTACTACCTTCTGACGTGTATGAAGCGTGCGGAAACTACCGCAAGGTGTGATCCTTGTAACTACCACAAGGTGTGATCCTTGTAATAATAATAAGAGGTATAAAACTAAGTCATACAGTCTCTGCTACAGACTCATGGTAGCACATCTTTAGAAGCACTATACTTTGTCGATATACATGTATGAATGTTAAGTATAGGTTTCTCAAAGACTTATACTCTAAGTATAAGAATCTAGTAGGTACATTACTTGTATATTAAGTAGACCACTATACCGATCATACTTAGTCGTATAGAATTGAAATAGATTTATACGTAGCGGTTTTACTCGTATAGAATTGAAATAAGATTTATACGTAGCAACTTAGTTTGTATGTGTTGGTGCATGGAAATGCTCCACAAATAATGAGTGTTATTAGGTTGTATTTTCCCTTTATTGTATTTATGGTGTAGATACTCTCCCTCCTGTATAAAGGGAGAGTTGGTCATTTCTTACTTTAGCTAGCTCATTTTACTTTTCTTAATAGATTGCACTTCTCAGCATGTAATCTCTAGAGAGAGAAAAAGTTGGTGGGTTCTCCCACCCAGAGAGAGTTTCTCTCCCACCATGTTCTTCATGAATATCAATATTATACTCTCTTTGTTCTTAGTCTTCTTCAACGAACTCATAATATGTTCTTCGTGTTCATACTTACAAAAACACAATTAATCTCGAGATATCTTACTTCCGCATTCACCGTTCGTTATAAAAATGAGTCTCTACAATTGGTATCGGAGCTGTACCTTGAAGATCTCACGATTAGTTCAAGGGAACGACTCTCGTTCGGTGATTATCTTGTGATTTTTCCGTGTTTCTGCAAGAAAAAAAATTTCGGGTTTCAAACCGGAATTTTTTTTTATGAAGTTCGTTCTTAGTTCTATTTTCTGGGTGATTCTATCTTAGTAAAATAAATTGTTGCTGCTGCTGCTCGTTCTATTTATTGCTGGAAGAAGATGTTCTTAAAAGTTTATTATTTTTGTTGTTGAAGAAACGATGAAATGTGAGAATAAATTAATTTTGTGGTCTCCAAATTGTTGAAGAATTTGCTCCAGAAGTTCTTTTATTCTTAGATGAGAAGACACAATTAATGAGCTTATTTTCTTTGAAGTGGTGCTCTTTTTTTTACCTAGCAGCTTGAAAATCTTCTTGAGGTATGAAGCTTTTATTCCTCTTTATTCTTGCTGTGAATCTTAATTTGAAGAAATATGGACGTAAGTTGTTGTTTACATAAAACACTTTGTCATTTTTACTCTTTTGGGTAAAGAGTATTCCACTAATTGCTCCCTCAAAAAGACAAAAACCATGTGACATTGTCCAATCCCATCACCTTTTGTCCCTAAAAACCCCCTGCACACTCTTCTTTTTGCCTTCCCAAGACCCACTTTTGACTTAGAATGCTTTATAAAAAGATTCTCTCATTAAAATATGAATAAATGGCATTTGCGTACCATTTTTCATGGAAAAATAGCATTTTTCGTCACCTGTTCAGCCCTTTCCGGACCCCCGAACCGCAGCCAAAAACTGCCTACCGGAGTCCCCTAAGAAGCCTCTCAGCACTCCTTCTCAGCCCATATCTGAAGTCCTCTCAGGTTCCTATCCAGAGCCGAGAGACTGCAGTCATTTGCTTATTTCGGACCGAAGCCATCAGCAGCCTCGGACCGCAGCGGCCATCCGCAGTCTCGGACCGCAACGGTCTGACCGAAGTCATTCGCCTGCTCACGCCTACCGCAGTCACGCCTTCCATGCATCCGCACCCAAGTCAGTCCATCCGCAACCTAGCTCCATCCGAAGTCAGCTCCATGACCCGCAACACCCAACAGACCTCGGATCCTCCTTCACCATCAGCAGTCATCCGCACCCAACCCTTCCCACCGCAACCACCTCCCACCCTAGCCACCCTCTCTCATCCGCAACCACCCTAGACCCGCAACCAGACCTCCTCCACCCGCAACCCTCCTGACTTCGGCCCCTCCCCTCCTCCTTCCTTCTTTCTTCAGCCCCCCTCCTCCTTCTCCTTCTCCCTCCTCCCTCCTCCTTCCTTCTTCCTTCCTGCCCTCATCCTCCCCCCTCATTTCCACCTTTTTTTCCTCCCCTCCCCTCCTTTTTCCTTCCTTTTTTTTAAACTTCATTATTTTTTTATTCAGCCATTTTATTATTATTTTTTTTAAAATTATTTTTTTTAACGACAATTATTTTTTTTTATTCAGCCGATTATTTTTTTAACACCAATTTTTTTTATTTTAGCCATTTTTTTTTATTAAAACCAATTTTTTTTTCACCAATTATTTTTATTTAGCCAATTTTTTTATTAAAACCAATTTTTTCTATTTCACCAATTTTTTTTAACACCAATTTTTGCCTCAACCGAACCTTGGATTGTCACATTGGTTCATTTCATGCCGGTTATTATTGGAAGAATACTCCTACCGCAGTCGGACTTCATATTATTTTTGTGATGCTTGCACCGCAACGGCGATTGATCAACAAAGTTGTTTCGCATTCTTCACTTTATGGGATTTTATGACTTGTCGCTCTTGATTTTTGGTTGACGAATCATGTATCTTGAGCATGTGGACTTTATTATTTATTGAAGACCACTTCAAGTGTTCCGGCACCGCAGTTTGGATATTTAGATATATATTTTTGGCACAACAGATTATTCTCAGCACAGCTTCAGCAACTATGTCACCCGCCTCCTCATGACCGCAAGAGTATCTCTTTTACTCTTTCTCGTTTCTTATTGAGACCCTTCATACATCTAGGGAGAGCTTCTCTATTAGCTCTTGGTATCCGACACTCTCCATCCGATGATTTGTTGATTTTTGATATCCGGTCATTGGTTATCAAAAATAGGGAGAGAATATCATCCGGATTTCGTTATTATGATTGTTTGAGTTTGGATTTTTGAAGACTTATGAAGACGATTATTTATTTAGTGATGCGATGGGGCACTTATTTTTGGTCTTTACGGATCAAGTTTTTGGCATTACTCGATGTTTTCCGATTCAGATTATTTATTATTCGGACTCTACCACAGGATGATTTTGTGTTCGCATCCGGTTCAGATCTTATGGTTTCACGAGTTTGGATTTGTGATATGTTGAAGACGAAGATTATTTTGGCAATGTGACGTGGCACTTATTTTTGGTCCTTGGATCAAATTTTTGGCATTGCTGGACCATGTTTTTGGACTCACATTATTTTTATCCGGACTTCATTTTATGGATGCTTCACATTTTTAGCAGGTTATTCTTTGAAGAATTTTGGTGTATTATGATTCGAGAACTCGAGATGTTTTTCAGACTTTTTGAAGCCGAAGTGTTTCTTTTATTGGATCTTCTACTTGCTCATGGTGACCTCCTTCTTCGGGTGATTATGACTGGTTTGAAGATTTGGATCTTTTTTTTTTTTGCTTCATTGGTTGTGCTTTGAAGAGGAAGACCTTCATTGTTAGAGATCCATGGCCAGTTTCAGACTTCACACACACTTCAGAGTTTCAGAGACATTTCAGCACTTGATTTCATTTTACTACCACACTTGCTAGTCGGATTACTGTATTATAGCCTTGTATCACTTATTGTATCTCTCATCATTTGTAAGCATTTAGGGAGAGAATGTTGGTGCATGGAAATGCTCCACAAATAATGAGTGTTTATTAGGTTGTATTTTTCCTTTATTGTATTTATGGTGTAGATACTCTCACTCCTATATAAAGGGAGAGTTGGTCATTTCTTACTTTAGCTAGCTCATTTTACTTTTCTTAATAGATTGCACTTCTCAGCATGTAATCTCTAGAGAGAGAAAAAGTTGGTGGGTTCTCCCACACAGGGAGAGTTTCTCTCCCACCATGTTCTTCATGAATATCAATATTATTCTCTCTTTGTTCTTAGTCTTCTTCAACGAACTCATAATATGTTCTTCGTGTTCATACTTACAAAAACACAATTAATCTCGAGATATCTTACTTCCGCATTCACCGTTCGTTATAAAAATGGGTCTCTACTGTATGGAATTACAAACATTTATATTTATAATATATGAGACTTATAGGTATATACTTATTTGGTAAGTAAACCATTAGACCTAGGATATATATACTAAACGTTGGAGAGTCAAAATGATACTTTCAAAACTATACTTTTGAACTTGGAAAATGTATTATTTTTATATGGAGTCAAAACATGTGGACTCACCAGCTTTATGTTGACGTGTTTTAAAATGCATGTGTTTTCAGGAAGTTGATAACTATGATACGAGAAATGACGTTACACCGCTCGGTGTTTCCGCCGACGGCCGGGGTGTGACAGATTGGTATCGGAGCTATTAACTATAGTGAATTAGTACTTTCTTAGGAAAGCACGACTATAGTTTAGGGCTTACTCTGTTAGTTTTAGGTATATCCCTTAGCCTACAAATATAAAGTATTATTAATTATACTGCTAAAGGACTACTTACGGGAGCGGTGACAGGATAGACATGTCGCTTGGGTTGCTGGATTTCAGAACGACTATACGCTAAAATGATCCTGCCCACCGACTGTCCTGACTGCCGGTGCCTTATCAGCTAGACCTGAAGTAACAAACAATAATTAATAATACCCATGAATACAATAAACACAAAGATATAGAGTTATGTATGAACTCAGTCCCACGATGAGAACACATGTATAAACCTAAAATATAGAAAACCCAAACCCTCGATAACTATACAACACAATGTTTTAGGTCAAACTATTTAGTCGAGTTTTATTGTACATGGGACGAACCACGACTAAACTTAGATTGATCACCTATGTTTAATTATGGTTAGACCAATGCACAACTAAAATTGGATACGGTGTTTGATAGACTAAAACACCTAAAGATTATATAAGATTAAAGATAGATCTTAGATCAGGATACCATCAACTCGGAGTACAAGAAAACGATGTTCCGAAAACAACATGTAGGACTTGGTATGGTCATCAAGAGTTCTTATTTATGCCTTTGGATTGACCAACGCTCCAATAATGTTCAAGGACCTCATGAATAGTGTTTGCAAACCGTACTTGGATAAATTCGTGATAGTAGTTATCGATGATATATTGATATATTCACGAACCAAGGAAGAACATGGTCAACACTTGCAAATAATCTTGGAACTACTGAGAAAAGAAAGGTTGTACGCCAAATTCTCCAAATGTGAGTTTTGGATTAGAGAAGTACAATTTTTAGAACACGTAGTTAGTAACAAAGGGATTCATGTCCAACCCTCCAAGATTGAAGGAATTAAGAATTGCGAAGCACCAAAGACACCAACAGAAGTGCGTCAATTCTTAGGACTTGTAGGCTATTACCGTAGATTCATATAGAATTTCTTTGAGGTAGCCAAGCCGCTTAGAACACTAACATAGAAAGATATGAAGTTCAACACAGAAGAAAAACAAGAATTTTCTTTCCAGAAACTAAAACAAATGTTGTGTAGTACACCAATCCTATCCCTTCCAGATGGGACAGAAGATTTTATCGTATACTGCGTCGCATCAAATCAAGGATTGGGATGTGTGTTCATGCAAAGAGGAAAAGTTATCACCTACGCATCACGACAACTTAAGGTGCATGAGAATAATTACACTACCCTTGACCTTGAATTGGGAGCTGTAGTTTTTGCACTGAGAAGTTGGAGACACACAATTGGCTAGAGAACATATAGGTGATACCTTATGTGCCGAGCCAGAAATAATCCACGAGACAAACTCAAAAGATCGTGCAAATTAAGGATCGATTAAAGGGTGCACGTGATCGTCAAAAGAGTTATGCTGACATAAGACGTAAGCCTTTAGAATTCCAAGTTGGAGATAAAGTAATGTTAAAGGTCTCTCCTTGGAAAGGCGTAATCCGATTCGGGAAACAAGGCAAACTAAACCCAAGGTATATAGGACCTTTTGAAATTCTAGCAAGAATTGGTTCTGTCGCATACCAACTCAAGTTACTTCAAGAGCTAAGCAATGTACACGAAGTTTTCCACGTGTCAAATCTCAAAATATGTCGATTCGATGACAGTCTTGTTGTACCTCTCGACGAGATACAAGTCAATACCAAACTCAACTTTGTAGAAGAACCTGTCGAAATCATGGATCGAGAAGCCAAACGATTAAAACAAAGTCGTATTCCCATAGTGAAAGTTCGATGGAACTCTTTATGAGGACCTGAATTTACTTGGGAATGTGAAGATTAGATGAAACTAAATTTCGGGACGAAATTATTCTAACGGGGGGAGAATGTAACACCAGTCAATATAGGTCAATAACAATCACATGTGATTATGTCAATCATGTAATGTGATTTTGTTAAACTAGTAATGTGATAAACTTACTATGTAATTCATGTTAAAGTATGAAATTTCATACATAATTTATGATACAACTCAAAGTATACGTCCATACGATTCCAAAAATATAGAGAACGTCTAAATCTGACTTCGCGTGAAGAAGTTATGATAAACCCTAACACTATAAATCTCTATAATAAGAGGAATTTATAATAGAATTATAATTAGGTATTGGAATCTAAAAGAGAGTTGTAGTACTCGTAAATACCTACGCGTGGATATAAAGAACGTCAAAAACAGAGTTCGTATGCAAAAGTTATGGCCTTCCGAAGTTACAGATGCCTAAGAGCATGACACGTGTCAAAAACCCTAATATGACTGAACTCACGACGTGAGCATAAAAACTCACGACGTGAGGAGTCAAAACGAAACATTTCGAAGTTATACGTCTATGGAACGATAACCCAAAAGGTCATGACGTGAGCAACGTTTTCTCACGATGTGAGGACGCTGCATGACATTATTCGAGGCTAGAAACCACACGTTAAGGCTACGGGATGACTCTTGCCATAACTCACGATGTGAACCTATCATTCTCACGTCATGAGAGGCCAAAAATCAGCCTATAAATAGCAAGTTCGGCCATAAGCTTTCCTTACACCATTTCTCTTCTTTCTCTCTCGTTTGTTGAGGCCATTTCGCATCCCGAGCCCGACGATCGCGAACCGCTGACCGTTTTCAGTTAGATTCTGTCAAAGCACGATATTAAAGTGAGTTTCACGGCCCCACTTTCTAATATTTTCGGTGGAAAACGCATACTAAATATTGTATATACGTTACAATTATGTCTACATGATAGTATATTAGTATCAACGTAGATAGTTATATTACCCGGGATATAGTTGTTCTAAATATAATATTTCTAATATATACAACTACTATCAACTTGTTAGTATGTTCTTGTATTAATGTAGATCTTGAGTTATACTTAGGATTCTATATATATGTTGTGTGCGATATAGTTTCGAAGTTATATTTGGGAGTTCTATATGTTAAAAAGTATGTTGCTATTATTGGTTTTATGTCAAGATAAAACCTGGTTTTACTTCAAGTTATAGCTGTTATACTGCCTAATTGTTTTGAAATTACGAGTAATGTTTAAAAGCATAGTCTAGTAACTTAGGGTTTTAGACACGAAAATGCTTTTGTTATTAGAACTATAGAACGTCGTCAAAGATTACATGAGCTATTGTATTCATCAACTAAGATTGGAAATATTAGTGGAAATCCTCTGACCTGTAACCGTTAATCCCGTGTGAGCGAGGAAGTTGTATATGGATCTATACGGTTTGACAACCCCACCCGTGGTTGCTAGCTCCAACCCAACGGTATTCGGGTGACGAACTTGCGTAATTTACTACCTTCCGACGTGGATGAAGCATGCGGAAACTACCGCAAGGTGTGATCCCTGTACTACGGCAAGGCTTGATCCTTGTACTACCGCAAGGTGTGGTCCTTGTACTACCGCAAGGTGTGATCTTTGTACTACCGCAAGGTGTGATCCTTGTAACTAACACAAGGTGTGATCCTTGTAATAATAATAAGAGGTATAAAACTAAGTCATACAGTCGCAGCTACAGACTCATGGTAGCACAACTTTAGAAGCATTATACTTTGTCGATATACAAGTATGAATGTTAAGTATAATTTTCTCAAAGACTTATACTCTAAGTATAAGAATCTACTAGGTACATTACTTGTATATTATGTAAACCACTATACCTATCCTACTTTGTCGTATAGAATTGAAATAGATTTATACGTAGCGGTTTTACTCGTATAGAATTGAAATAAGATTTATACATAGCAACTTGGTTTGTATGGAATTACAAACATTTATATTTATAATATATGAGACTTATAGGTATATACTTATTTGGTAAGTAAACCATTATACCTAGGATATATATACTAAACGTTAAAGAGTCAAAATGATACTTTCAAAACTATACTTTTAAACTTGGAAAATGTATTATTTTTATATAGAGTCAAAACTTGTGGACTCACCAAATTTATGTTGACGTATTTTAAAATGCATGTGTTTTCAGGAAGTTGATAACTATGATACGAGAAATGACGTTACACCGCTCGGTGATTCCGCCGATGGCCGGGGTGTGACACCAAATTGACCATGTCGGGTCGGCTCAAGTATATACCAATTATAGTTATGGGCTTAAACACTAATCCAACAGTAATAACTTAAAATAATAAGAATTGACTTTGTTAACCAATTTAAAATGTTAAAAGTTTCTTTAAAAGTTCGATGACTGACTTGTTATCCTTAGGAGTTTCAAATAAAACAAGTATAAAAGAATTTGTTAAGAACCGATTTTGGTAAATCTAAGTGCTTTAAAACTTCTTTAAAGATATCAATTTAAAAAAGTAAATGACTCTGAAGTGATGAAAGATTATAAATCAGCAATTGGTTTAGGATCCTGAAAAGTTTAAGATCCTTAATTTTACTTAAAAATATTTCAAAGTTAAGAACAAGGAAAGATGAAACCTGATTGTCTTCGAGTTTTTCCTTAAGCTTCATAAGTTTTTCAGTTTTAGAATTTACTGAGGATAAATCTCAACTTAGGAAAGAACTTAGGATCGTTATTGACTTCTGATGATAAGATTGTTACTAATGAGGATCCTTACCGATGAGGATCCTTAATGATGAGGATCCTTAATCATGAGATCATACGGGGAAATTCCCTTCTTAGGATAACCTGTTTATGTTATAAACCTTGACAAAATTCTTGGGTAACACCATACGTTCAATTGATAACATGAAAATGTTATAATTCGTGTGTATTTCCTGGGGTAAGATCCCAACCTGTGATTACATGAAGATGTTATAAACCTTATGTAATTTCTGGGGTAAGATGCCAATTTTAGATAACATGAAAATGTTATAAACCTTAAGGATCTTAACTTATGTTCAAAGATAAGAGGGTTGCCAAGCCACTGCATCCTGAAATGATCCCCTTATTCGTATCCCATAGTTAGATATCATGCATTCAAGCGAGGTGTATAAACCTTAGTTCGTGTGAAAGAGGTAATTAACTCTTTATACCTTAGAGGGGGTTAAGTACCCTTAAGCGTATGAGAGATGACCAATCTCTAGCTTGTGTATATGATAGTTTAAAGATCATACCGTTGATATAATGGAATTGTCCAAATGTTAAGATGCTGAGATCTTCGTGTATCAAGATCCTTATGTTTCAGGAGGTCTTCAACCTTGAGGATCCTTATGTTTCAGAATCATTGCTTATGGAGATCCTTAGCTGTTAGGATCTTTACGTTGTTCTATAGCGCAAACGTTAGCTAGGGGTGGGCGTTAGTCTAGCTAACACCCCTCCGATGCTTAAGTTAGTAATGTATTCGAGGAGAAAATATGTAATGATGAAATGTTTAAGGTAAAGAACATGTGCACCTCGGTTTTGTTGAAGATCAATTGATCTTACTTACATATAGTATGCTTTGAGATGTATAGCATTCTAGGATCTTGGCAAAATGTCTCCTTCGAGTGTTGCTAGCCAATATGCTCCTTTTCCTCCTTCAGCATCTATGAGATATGGTCCTTCCCACTTAGGGGCTAATTTACCTACACTAGGATCCTTGGTGTTTTGGAATGTTTTCCTTAATACCAAGTCTCCTATTTCGAATCTTCCGACTTTTATGTTCTTGTTGTAAGCCTTGGTGATCCTTTGTTGATGAGCAACAATGCGTATCTTGGTAAGATCTCTGAGTTCATCAGTAGTGTCAAGATACTAGGCTGGGATCCTGTAATTGTTTTCTTGATTTTGGAGCAAGTATCTTGCTGTCAGGATCACTACTTCGGTAGGGATCATTGTTTCTGTCCCAAATACCAATGATTAGGGGGTTTGACTTGTGGCTACTTTGGAAGTAGTCCTATCTGCCCTTAGGACAAAAGGAAGCTCTTATGCCCATCTTCCTTTCTTTTCATCAGGCCTTTTCTTCAAGTTGTTTACTTTGATCTTGTTGCTAGATTCTGCTTGACCATTAGCTTGGGGATGAACAGGAGTGGACATTATCATTTTGATTCCCCAACTCGTGCAAAAGTCTCTTGTCCTCTTGCTTATGAATTGGGATCCATTGTCACATATGATTTTAGTCGGGATCCCGAACCTGGTCAAGATATTACGTTTAACAAATAAGATTACCTCTTTATCTCTAACCTGAACGAAGGATTCAGCTTCGATCCACTTCGAGAAGTAATCATTCATCACCAACATGAAGACTTTTCCTCCTGGAGCTATTGGTAATTTTCCTACTATATCCATTCCCCATTTCATGAATGGCCATGGAGATATAATATGATGTAGAGGTTCTGCCGGTTGATGTAGGATGTTGCTATCTACTTGGCACGCATCACACTTTTGAGCATGTAGAAAAGAATCTCTCTTCATGGTTGGCCAATAGTATCCTGTTCTCAATACCTTGGAGCATAAGGATCTGCCCCCAGTGTGATTGCCATAGTGTCCTTCATGTATGTCCTTCAAGACTTCTGCAACTTCTGGATCTTCCAAGCATCTGAGGTATGGGCCTGCCATAGACTTTTATACAGTTTACCTTCGATTATTACGATTCTTGAGACTCTTGTTATGAATGCTCTTTCGTTTTTTTCTTCTGTTGGGATCGTGTCATTTTGGAGATACTCCATAATGGGTTGGATCCCTGATTGTGGACTTCTTCGAGGATCCTGTCGTCGGGATCCCTTTCAGGAGAGATCTGAGGGTTAGAATCTCCGATGGCTGCTACACTTGTTGGTTGTTCAGGATCATCGGGTTTTTCGGAAAGGGTTTCTATAGCTAGAGTTATTATATGGGTTATAGGGATCTTCATTTCTGGTTGGATCCTTAGGGAGGATCCTAAGTTGATTAATGTGTCTTTTTCCGTGTTTTCTTTTATGGGAACTTGGGTTAGGCTAAAGTTTTCAAAATCAGAGGCTAATTTTTTGAGGATCTCGAGGTATAATGCCAATCTTTCACCTTTCACTGTATAAGATCCATTGAAGTGATTAGTTAATAATAAAGAATCAACAAATACCTGATTTGAAGATCCTTAGCCAATTCTAGTCCCATGATGAGTGCTTTATATTCCACTTCATTGCTGGTTGCGTCGAATTCACAACTAATTTCCTGGGGTAGGATGCCCTCCTGTGGCGATTTTAGTACGATCCCTAGCCTGGTTCCTTTTTGGTTTGAAGCTCCATCCGTGAATAGTGTCCATTTTCCAAAGTGTTCATCTTCTATGAGTTGTTTAGCTTCAATGTCTACTTCGTTTTGTAGATCATCACTAAAGTCAGCTACAAAGTCTGCTAATTCTTGTGACTTTATGGCGGATCTTGGGTCATATTTGATGTCAAACATGCTTAGTTTCACTGACCATTTTTCCATCTGTCCTGACATCTATGGTTTTCTCATCACATTCTTAATAGGATAATTACTTTTCACATGTATAGTATGTGTCTCAAAATAATGTCTTAATTTAGTAGAAGCAGTTACTAATGCAAGAATTAATTTTTCGAGATGAGAATACCTGGTCTCAGGATCCAGAAGACTTTTACTTACACAGTAGATAGGATGTTGGTCTCCGTTAAGATCCTTGGCTAGGACAGCTCTTACTGCACTTGAGGATACCAAGAGGTAGAGGAGAAGTGGTTCTCCATCTATAGGCTTCACCAGCAGTGACGCGAAACTTAAGTATCTTTTGAGTTCCTGAAAAGCTTCTTCATGTTCTTCAGTCCATTCAAACTTCTTGTTCTTCTTCAAGATATCATAGACGGGCTTACACATTTATGAGGATCTTGGAATGAACCTGTTGAGTGTTGCTACTCTTTCGGTTAGCCTTTGGATGTATTTTGTTGAAGATGGAGATTTCAGCTCAACGATTGCTTTGATCTGCTCCGGGCTTGCTTCTATTCCTCTCTTGGTTACCATATACCCAATGAACTTGCCCGACATCATCCCAAAGTGGCACTTAGACGGATTCAACTTCTTGTTGTATTCGTCTAGAATGTCGAAGGTTTCTTTGAGATCCCTGAGATGATCTTCAGCATTCATGGACTTCACCACCATGTCATCAATGTAGACCTCCATGGTGTCCCCAGCTTGTCTTTAAACATCCGGTTCACCAGTCTTTGATATGTTGCACCTGCATTTTTCAGACCAAAAGGCATTACAGTGTAACAATATATACCCTGTTGGTGTTATAAAGACTGTATATTCTTGATTTGATGGTTCCATCTGGATTTGTTGGAATCCTGCTGAAGCATCCATGAAGGTTAAGAGTTTGTGGCCATCCGTTGCATCTATCATGGAGTCAATGTGTGGTAGAGGAAAATGATCCTTAGGACAAGCCTTGTTAAGATCCGTGTAGTCTACACATACTCACCACTTGTCGTTCTTCCTCTGTACGACAACTACATTAGATAGCCATCTCAGGAACTTCACTTCCTTTATCATCCCTATCTTGGGGAGCTTTTCCACTTCTTCTTTGATGATCTGATTCCTTTCGGGTGCAAAATTCCTCCTATTTTGTGTATCGATCTGAAAAAAGGAGCAATATTAAGTTTGTGAGTGATAATACTCTTGTCTATACCTGTCATATCTTCATGTTTCCATGCGAACGTCTTGCTTCTGGTTCGAAGGAAGTTTAACAGGTCTTGCTCAATTTGTTCGGGTATTGAGGATCCTACGAGGACTTTGGCTTCAGGATCCTCACTGCTCAGGGGCACTTCCTTCATGTTTTCTCCTTCGTTTCAAGAACATGTGGTTCACCCTGCCTAATTGCTATGCTTGTTGGGGTTTCGTTATAGGCTTCATAGAGGTTTTATAACATTCCTTTGACTCTTGTTAATCTCCTAAGATCTTCACTATTCCCCATGGAGTAGGCATCTTTACACGCTGATGATATGTTGATGGAACCACTTTCATCTCGTGGATCCACGGTCTACCTAATATCACATTATAAGAAGATAAGGTTTCAATAACATAGAAATTTTGCATAGAGTTTACCCCCTCTTTGCATAGAGTTTCATCCTCTTCAGTGCGTCGAAGAGTATGATGTTGATTAAGTATCCTCCGTCAACAAGGATCCTTTTGGCGAAGTGGTTGGCAATGTACAGTGTTATCACGAGTCCGTCATGGTGAGGATCATGGATCTCTGACCTGTCCGTGTCGTCAAACGTGATTTCCTTTTCATTGCTAACCTAGGTATTCTTCTATTGTCTATCCTCCTTTTCTGTTTTAGTGACCTTGGCGTGTCTTTTAGCCTGAGAATAAGAAGTACCACAAATGTTAGATCCTCCTGAGATAACGTTAATTATCTTGGTCTTTGGGGGTGGAGATCCTGGTTTCTCCGGGATCTTGTGACCATCCTTGTTGTTCTCCTTGGACTTTTCTTTCTTTCTTCCGAGGATCTCTTTATGATGCCCTTTGCTAAGGAGGTACCTGATCTCTTTTCGTAAGGCTATGCAATCCTCCTTCATGTGACAGAAATCTTCATGGTAAGCACACTATTTGGACTTGTGTTTCCAACTGGTGGACTCGTTATCCTTCTTTGGCCACCTTTCTTTCTCTCCGAGATCCTGCATAGCATGGATTAAACTTGAAACATCCACAGAAAAACAATAATCAGTGATCTTAGGAGGCTCCTTATCTTCTCTTTCATCTTCGAAGGCATTAACCCTGTGTGATGATCTGGAGTCGAGGATTCGACATTCCCTTTGGGATTCTCGTATTGACTTGAAGGGTTGCTCCTCTTCTAGACTTCTTTATCCTCTTCAAGCCTTATGAACCTCAATTCTCGGCACCTAACTTCGTCTAATTTCTTGCATGGAGTCATCACGAGATCTTCATAAAAGGGTGAATCCTTCCTTAGACCCATCTTGAAGGCCTCCACAACGGTCTCCATGTCAATGTTGGGGATGCTCAGAGCTTCCCTGCCAAACCTGTTAACAAAATCCCAAAGTCGTTCCTCAGGATCCTGAACCACCTGATAGAGATCACTATTGATCTTCTCGAAGGTTCTTCTACAAGAAACCTGGTTACTGAAAATATTGAATAAATGTGCAAATGAAGTAATAGAATAGGGAGGAACATTTATCATCCATTTAAGAGCTGATCTCGTGAGGGTTGAACCAAAGCCTATGCATAGGCAAGCCTCCTTCAAGTGCAATGGGATTGGAATGATCTCCATCCTTTCTCGGTATTGTGCTATGTGTTCTTCAGGATCCGTAGTTCCATCGTAAAGCTTCATGTTAGTTGTCTGGAAGCGCTTAGGAACTTCGGTATCGGCTATCGCAGGAGAAAATATCGAGATCCTCGACTTGTTGGAGATGCTTCTGGTATGGGTTGAACTACCTCGAGTACGCTTGAGATCATCTGTCTCAGCTGCTGAAGTTCCCTAGCCATGTTTGGACTTATTCCTGCATCAATATTCATGGAGTTAGTATTGATAGTATTGTTATTTAAGGAGTTACTAGAATCAAGGTTTCTAGGAGTATTGAAAGGCTCATCGAGATCATTGATCATAAATGATCGATTGTTCATAGTTGTCCCCCAGGGTGATGCAGCAGTAGCAAGAGTTGTGTTCCCCTGTTGATTTCCTGAGGATCCTGCATTGTCGAAGTTCAGGATCCTTGGTTGTACAATTGTGGGTACGTTGCCTGGGATCTCTAAGTAGTGTACTATTGTCGTCCTCCTGCTGGGTCATCTGTTGCGTCATTTTCCTCATCCTAGCAAAGAGTTCAACAGTAGTGACCGGAGCAGTCGGATCCTGGAGTCCTAAAGATTCCAAACTTCCTTGGTTAGTGACCGGAGGGGTGTTTCTCTTGGAAGTTACGGGTGCTTTCCTTTGACCAGCGTGTCCACTCAGAGGAGGTGGTAGGTTTTTGGTTGGAATGGAAGGAGCGGAGGATGAAGAAAGGATCGGTTGTGTAGTCATGATCTTTTGAGGATTTTGAACACCACGGCCCCACGGTGGGCGCCAAATTGTTTTGGTAAAAAATTACACAAGTACAAATCAACCAAATTGAACGAGAGGCTGTGATGTTCGAATTGTGCAATAGAGAAAGGTAAAGAGAATGACACGATTGCTTACAAGGAAAGCCCTTGATCCTTGCTAGGATCCCTGACACAAAGCCTTGGGAGGTGATAATGATCACCTGCCTCGATGATGTTATTAGTATAAAATAATGATTACATAGAGTATTTTAGTAAGAGCAAGTGAAAATGTTCGTACAGCAAGTTAAGAGTAAGTAGAGTGTGTCGTGTGCAAAATACATGTGTCAATTTATAGTCTAAACTAGCTAACAAGATGTCCAATATTTTCGGGATCCTCTATGACCGACTTTGTGAATGTTGTTTGACTTGGTATTCCGGATCTTTAGCATAGTTGAGACGACTATCTGTTGAGAATAGGTATTCTCTTGACTATTTCTGCACATGTGTTAATTAAGAACAAAATATAATCGTTATAAATGTTAGTAAATAATAATAACGGTAATAGTCGAGATCCTGAGATAGTTGAGGATCCTGAATATCTGATGAGGTCTGAGGATCCTGAACGCTTTGAGGATCATGGCCGTAACAGTAGCATATTCAGATTTGTCTGATAGGTGAGTGTTCTCACTGTGTTACTTATATTGTTTTGGTAAAAAATTACACAAGTACTAATCAAACAAATTGAATGAGAGGATGTGATGTTCGAATTGTGCAATATAAAATGATAAAAGAGAGTGACACAATGGTTTACAAGGAAACCCCTTGATCCTTGCTAGGATCTCCGACATAAAACCTTGGGAGGTGACAATGATCACCCGCCTTGATGAATTTATTAATGTAAAATGATGATTACAGAGAATATTTCAGTAAGAACAAGTGAATATTTCGTAGAGCAAGCTTCGAGTAAAAAATAGTATGTTGTGTGTGAAGTACAAGTTTTAATTTATAGTCTAAACTAGCTAACAATATGTTCGATATTTCCGGGATCCTCTATGACCAGCTTCACGAACGTTATTTGACTAAGTATTTCGGGTCTTTAGCATGGTTGATATGATTCTTCGTTGAGAATAGATCTTCCCTTGACTACTTATGCACATGTATTAGTTATGAAAAAAATATAACCGTTATAAATGTTAATAAAAAGAATAACGGTAATAGCCGGGATCCTTAGGTAATTGAGGATCCTGAATGTCTGATGAGGGTTGAGGATCCTAAAGGCTTTGAGGATCATGGCCCTAACATATATCATAAGTTGTATTGGAGTTGTTGATAGCTCTAGGCTGCTGATAGCCCACATGACTGTTGATAGTCTATAATACTAATCATAGTCCATAGGGTTGCAGATAACCCATAGCTTTTAGAGTTGTTGATAACATTTGGTTGCTGATAGCCCATAGGACTGCTGGTAGTCCATAGGATTGCTTCTAGTCCATAGGTTGTTGATAAGCCACAATTGTTTTATATGTGATGTGTTGTATGTGATACTTTGGGGAAATAACTAAGATTTGGCTTATAGTTGTGGATTAAATATTTTTTAGGTACTTTACCAATTCATGGGAATGCGAAGGCGTGGCTCTACACACACATCTTAGTTTTATGATTTGAGATGATGTTTTTCCTTATAAATCTAATTTTGATATACCATTTATGAATAAATGTTTTTGCATTGATTGTAACCTTATGAAAAAGGGTATTTAATCTATTTTAAAAAAGAAAAAAATATTCTAAAATTTGAGACATTACAATTTGGTATCAGAGCCCTGGTTTGAGGAATTTGGATGAGCATTCGTGCAGATCCAAACTCAAACTAAGGATTTCAGGATTTTTAAAATCATTGTTAAGGAATTAATTTAAAAGAGGAAAAGAAGATGTGTCCTGTACAATCATCTGGAGCTCAAAGGAAAGTGATCACCCAAAATATCCATATATGTTATATATATTTGTTGATATACGAGCTCTTAGAACTGTATGATAGTGTGTAGGATAAGGATCTTTCAGGAATTACATGTTAGAATTGTCTAATGTTTAAGATGCATGTTATGTTAGGAACTGTTTGAGGTTTAGACAGATATTTTTAGTTGCTAAGTGTATGCTTTATTGTAGTACATAATTAGGATTTTATAGCCTTAAAATGCTTGATTGAACCTTATTTCTTGTTCCTTTTTTGTTGTGGAGTTAGGGTAGAATAATTTATTTGACCCTCTATTAAATCATAGATTATGTATGATTTCCATACATGAAGCACCCAACGATGTTAGTAGGGACTTCCAGCGGTACGGGAGCGTGTTTGAGGAGAATCCTTGGGTGAAAATCTAGGAAGTCTCGTGGTGGTTCTTCTGAGGGTATGGGTATGTTGGTACACCTAGAAATAGTGGAGTTCCTAGTGGCCTAGGAAGAGTGTTAGGATATTCTAGTATAGGCATATGTGTGAGAAAAATTCTAGATGGAGAATCTAGGAAGATCAGTGTGTGTGGTTGTGAGAGCACATGCATTTACGTTTGGTAATGGTCATGAGTAGTTACTTGGGAACCTTGAGACAATTCTTGGGACGATTAAGAATATGTGTGGAAGGTAATATGGGCCCAATAATAACGGAAATGGAGTATCCATACAAGGATAAAAAAGAGTTGGAAGGTTATCAAGGAGTTGGTTGTTGGTAGATAGTATGGTATATCACTAGGGTTAGTGTATCCTATTTCCTTCTATATCGATCTTTCAGTTGTGGTCGCTCAGAATAAGGGTGAGTTTGGTAGTTGTTAGGGCCTAAGTGGCCATGGAAGATTGGATCTATATGGTGCAGACCTGTACGAGTTAACTAATTCTAAGGTCTTTAGGGACTCAAGTAGGAAGTGACTATGATGATTGATTTAGGGATTGAATCCTTTTGTATGGTAGACAGATCATAACGTGGGGATGTCATTCGCTACGATAAGGTTATATTCTTCCAACGTCCTGTGATTGGGGGCGGGGGAGAAGATCGGATTTGTGTCAATCGATGGAATTAAGGTACGATGTTTTCTGCATTAGTATTTGCCGCGATGAGTAAGGCCATTTCCTATGTAAACCATTTTCCCCTCACAACAAAAAGGTTGTTAGAGATTTGATGGTCCTCCGGTTCAGTGGCTGGAGAGAAGATCGTGTTGGAAGTCGAGTCTACGACCTACTTTGGATATTGGCAGGTATCTCTGATGTATATCGAGAAATGGATTCCAAAGATCAAACTGGAAGTCCGAAAGAGGAAGAGAGAGAGAGCTAATGCACGGCCAAACACCACCGACAGATCAGGGAATTCAAGATTTTGTCTTTCACTTAGCGGGTTTATGGAGCCGTAGACGGGGCGACAACGATGGAACGATGCAAAGGGGTACTTTTCATAAGGTAGCAACAATATGTTTTTGATTTAGGTAAGAGAGTTTGGTTGTAATGTTGAATTTATTCGGGCAATTATTAGAGCATCTGCATGAGATTATTTATCTATGTAGGAGGTGATTATGCAGGTCACTTTTTATATGTAAGTTTCGATAATGCAGGGTTCAGTTCTCAGGGTGCCCGTCAATTAAGTGGTATTTCGGTCGTCTTCTCTAATTTTGAGGCTATAATGTTGTGGGAGGTTCTGAAGTCTCCATCTAAGATTCAGAGTTTCAATATGTCTGGTTGATTATTATTTAAATAATCATCTTAAACCTTGAATTTCTTTAAACCTTGATAAGAAATGATATCCCACAGATATATAAGGACTAGGTTTAATTTCTTTAAACCTTGAATAAACAACAACAATGAAGATTGATAAAAGAATTCCAGTCAAGTCTGCATAGAACCGATCACACCTTGAAAGATGAAGAACGACAACTAAGTATTCGGTGCAATGTTAAAAAAGTAAAGAGAATGAGAGAAGGACATATGTGATTCTTGATTGATAAAACATGCATAGACTACATGAATGATATTCCTATTTATACTACCACTAGCAAAATGGACAAAAGAGATGATAAAGTGAAATAAGGACTACAATCATCCACCTGACAATGCGTTGTGGTTGATATTTTCTCCTATTGCCATTACATTGAAAAAGAATAATGGAAATATACCGAATAGTAATATTCTTAAATTCTCTTGACATTCTCTCAATTTTGGAATCTACATCATCTCAAAATCTTCATTACTTTGGATGGACAAAAATCTAAGAAAGTATCAATTTCAGATATCTCAAAGGGTCACTTTCATGAACTAGCAATCTCCCCTAAGTGATCTTTGGCTATCTAGATATTCAGTCAGACAACTTTATCAAAAGCGAACGAATATGCTTTTTGAAGCCATTCTTGGACTTCGATCCACCAGGAGACTTGATTAATGAACTCTCTTTTTATTTGTTCCAGAGCTTGGGACTTGACATTTCTTGAGATAAATCGTTTAAGAATATAAGTGTTTTGGTCAAAAAATTAACAATCAATAATCAACCATATTGTACTAGAGGATGTGATGTTCAGGGTAGAATGAATACGAAATGATGATCAAAGTACAAGGAAAGCCCTTGACCCTTATTAGGATCTTCGACACACAACCTTGGGAGATGATAATGATCACCTGCCTTGATACTTTTATAGATTAAAAATGATGATTACAGAGATGTATGTATGAAAATTAAGTACAAGTATCGTAGTTCTGCTTAGTGTCATGTGTAGTGTGATGAATACAAGTGTTTTTTATAGCCTAATGCTAATAAAAAGAACTCCGACAATTCTGGGATCCTCCGAGATCAACAGATAGATGTTATTTGACTTGGTCTTGCAGGTCTTTTACATGGTTACGATGACTATTTGTTGAGAATAAGTCTTTGGCTGACTATTTCTGCAATTGTGAGAAAAATAACAAAGCACATAACCGTAATAAACGTTAGGAGAATAAATTATAATAGTCAGAATTCTGAAGTATTTTTGAGGATCCTATGGTTTGAGGATCCTGAATGTAATTCCGGGATCCTGACCCTAACAATTGCCCCCAAATTATTTCTGTGAAATATTTGACGTTAGTTTGCCAATATTTAAAGGGATAATTTAAAATAAAAATAAAAAATAAATAAAAGTGATAAGGGATTTGAATTTTAAACCTTAATGGATAGAATTTATACGTTCAGTAATCATCATTAACCATTCAAATCGACCTTTCTCTTTCTTCTACCATCAACATAAATATAGGCAATCGATTAAAACTATTCTTCCCCGCGTTCTTTTGGCTTTCATCGAAAGGTTTTTTAGTCATCTTGGAAGGTATTCTTCTCACGTCTTCTTCTTAGTTTTCTTTTTACTGACCATGGGAAAGAAAATGACCATCTCTCATAAGAACATTCTTGCCCCTCCTGAGGATGACTTTATCGATCAAAATATCTTGTCGTACGACGAGATCTATTCTTTTGACGAGGGTGATATTGAGTCGTTGAAATTGGCCAGTGTTTTCCCCGATGATGCTGTTTTCAAACCTTTCAACTCGAAGTATCAACCTGATTTCGTCTCCTCATCTTGGGTCTACTTCCCTGAATACCCCTTTTCTTTGGGTTTGAAGTACCCCTTTTCCGGAATCATCTCCAAATTGTTCGTGGTCACTAAAATCTCCTTTATCCAAGCCATGCCTATTGTTTGGAGGATCTTGTTGTGGATCGATAAATTGAATCAGTCCAAATACCTAGACATAGGTTTGACTGAGTTGGCTCATGTGTATGATCTTACTACCTTTGGAAGCCCTCGTTTTCTTCTCATACTTAAATCTCACAAGTCCCCTCTCGTTATGAAAACAAAACACAATGATCGAGCATGCAAGGACACATACTTCTTTGTGAGACGTGATTCGATCCTTGGTGGAGATTCCCTACCGAAGACCTAGGTTAAAAAGGGTAGGAATGATTTATTCTTGTACTGAGGATCCTGGATTCACTTTTCATTATTTGGTTTGTTGTTTTGCAGCTTTCAGGTTTGAAGAGCTCATTCTCTTTGCTGAGGATACTGGAGAAAAGATAGAGAAGATCCTTGTTGTTTCCATAACTGGCATTTCTTTCAAATTTGATTGCTCCAATCTCCAAGAAGGTTCCTCCACCACTGCGCCAATGGCTACCGGTAAGAATTCCTATTTTGCCTATATCAATTTAGAATTAACGAGGATGCTGAATTAACGACAGTCCTGAACTGATGAGGATCTTGTGCGATGTGTAGGATCCAAGGTTACTCACTCCAATGCTCGATTTGGTTTGTCTGATCTTGAAGACGATATGTCCATCAGCCTAATTGTATTCAAGAAGGAAAAACCCGCCTTTCCTCTTCCTCTTAATAAATCTAACATTGATCTTACTGTGAAGACCCCGAGCTCTCGAAAGAGGAAGACCTCAAAACACACGGATCAGAACCTGGAGAGTCTCGGAGCCGAGGAGGCGTTTAAAAGCTGCTTTCATTTTCCCAAGCTGTAAGTATCCATGTGATATTAGTTTCTGACTCCTACTTGCTTTCACTAACGCCATGCTTGTTCTAGGTTTATGCTAATGTCTCCCAGTCTGTAGTCGGTCTAAGGATCCGGGCTGAGGGGGCTGAGCGAGTTCTGAAGGAGTGGGAGAAGGAATGAAAGGCGACCAACGAGGATCTTCTTAGAAGGGTAGAGCTGTTGAGCAAAGAGAAGACTGATAAAGAGGAAGATCATGTTGCGGATATGGAGGAGGTGATTGTGGAGGCGAAGTCCAGTGCTGTTATGGCCATATGGGAAACCAAGATCAGACTAGCTGAGGACGTGGACAATTCATGATCTTGGGATTTGGCGGGGTAGCGTGAAGCCCACGCTAAATTGACTGGTAAGCTTGTAAAAAATTAGTTTAAGTAGATTATGGTTTTCTTGGGGATGTAAGACAACATTAGTATTTTCCTTTTTTTGTAGGGTTGGTGGGCATCCCTTTAATGCTATGGTTGTTTAATATTTCTTTGCAATTTGATTGAATTGCGTGGTTGTAGTAGTAGAATTTTCAGGGATCTTTACAATCAGGATCCTAAGTAGTTCAGGGTTTATAAGAACTCTCGGGTCTGAATAACCTGAAAATAGTTAGTAATCCATTTAGGATCCCAAAATAGTTTAGATTCATTTAGGATAAATCTTGGATAAGAAATACAAGTTTCAAGAATAAGGATATATAGAACATGATTATCTTCGGACTTTGTGACCTTTGGGACCCACTTTCAGGAACAACATAAAGTTACAATTCTTTTTGCTCTATATGATCCTACGGTTCATTCATGGAAGGATCCTTGTTCGTCAAGGAGGATCCTTGATCGTCTTTAGTTTAGTGAACTTTATGGAGGATCTCTCCTTTGGAATCGATTGGAAATAAGTCTAACTTGGAAAATAACTGAAAGAACTTTTACAACATTATAGCGCTACAAATTTTACATATTTTATGGGGAGTATCTCATCTTCAAGCAATACGTTGGTATCATAACTCAAGAAAAACCTTGGGAAAATTCCAAACTTAGTAAATTTATGGGGAGGATCCCAAATCATATGATAACATAAAAAGGTTATAAATTTTATTTATTTTCTGGGGAAGATCCCAACATGAAAATGTTATTAACCTCGTGTGTTTTATGGGGAAAATACCAACTTGAGATAACATGAAAATGTTATAAGCCTTGAGTATTATGTTAGGAAGATCCCAATTGAGATAACATGAAAATGTTATAAACATTAGGAATTATCTGGGGTGGATCCCAACTTAAGATAGCATGTCAATGTTATAAACCTTAGATTTCAACTTTAGGATCTTAGCTTAAGTTCAAAAATAAGATGTAACACCCCGTTTATTTATTAAATAAATAACTAAATTGATGAATGTATAGTAGCCCTAAAATCAATAATTATATATGAACGGTGTTGGTTTCGAGGAGTTAATTGGCATAATTTAGAAGTTGAGGGTTAAAAGTGTAAGTTCCGGACTCAGTTTATAACTAGTTATGAAGACAGGGGCTCCGTGGTGATTATTTGGATTTAAATTAAAAGGAAATGTGGTGGAAGGGTTGATTAGGTCATAATTAAGATATTGGGGGCTGTTTGGTAAATTTTGTACCTAAGGTGTAAAGGATTTTAATGCTGAGGGTTTAAATGGTAATTATCATATTTAATTTGAAGAAGTTTTCCAAAGCCAGGGTAGAAAGGGCAAATATTGGATTACATTTGAAACAAAAATGGAAGGGAAGGACTGTTGTTGCCATTATGGAAAACTCTTAAATAGAGTCGGGTATATAACTTTTTCATTGATCAAACCCTAACCCTAAACCACCCCCCCCCCTTATGTGCAGCCGTCACCCTACAACCTTTCACCTCCCTCACTGGCGCCGCACCTCCGACATCCTCCTCTCCGTTCGACTGCCACCATCTTCCGGAGTCCTCCCAACCACTGCCTCTAGTCCACTAATTGCACCACTATCGCTGCTGTCAACCGGCGAGGTCAAGGCCGAAGTGCAACCACTGAGAAACTATCGTCGCTGCCTGCTCCAATGAAGTCGGAATCACGCCGGACGTCGCGACTATCGTCCCCCAGCGGCGTCGGCTGTTTCTTTCTATCGTCAGCAAGGGATGAGCGCATTTTCTACCGCCATTAACTGTCGTTGTTGTTGCCGATGATGTTGCTGCTGCCGTCGTTGCCTTACCTCGTCACCACCAGCCACCATGTGCGGTGGCTGTGAGTTTGTGTGGCGTGTGTGCGGTCGCTATCTCGCTGTCGTCGCTATCTTCTACCGCTACAACGTCGTGGCTGCCCTTTCTGCCTTATTCCGCCGCCACTAGCCACCGTGAGAGGTGGATGTGGGTGTATTTATGGGTGTGTGTTCATGTGTTATTACTATTTCTTGTCGTTATGAGATTGTATGTGTGTTTTGTTTAGCCGGGGTTCACGGAAAAGCCACCGCCACCACCGCCGGCCACCACAAGGGTGGTTGTGTGTGTATGTTTACCTCTTAGTGTGTGTGTGTGTTGATTTTGGGTTGTAATATGTAATTAATAGAAGAGTAATGAAATGAAACTCAAACCACCACCGTAGGGTGGTGGCTGCCGCCTCCTGCTGCCACCGGCCGCCGTGTCGGGTGGCGGTGTGACTTGTTTGGATTGTGACTCGTTTCGAATGTTTGGACAAAGGGACTAAACCCTAAGGGGCCCAATAAAGCCCCATTGGACCTAAAAGCCCGAACATGTGACTAATGGGCTTAGTGAAACCCTAATAGGTCTAGTGAACCCTAATTGGTCAAAGGACCTAGCTATTGGGCCTATTGGGCTAAGATGGGGTTGGAAACCCTAATTAGGGTTAAAAACCCTAATATTGGATTTATGGGCATGGACTTATCGGGAGCCACATTTGGGCCATTGGAATGGAATTGTGTATTAAGCCCAATCACACCATATGATTTAATTAGAAGAATGATGGACTTAATGAATTAAGTCCTTAATGGGTTAAGTGATAAACACTTAACCCTAATCGTCATTTTATGAGAAACCCTAATTTCACTTGGGTTTATTGTTGGGCATTTCTATTGGGCCTTGTTGATTGGGTTATTAATGGGCCATCCAAGATCAAGCAAATGGACTAGAACAATTAATGGGCTTTGAGGTAAGGCTCATATGAGGAGTTTGGCCCAATCTGGAAAATTGGGCCATAGATGGGCCATAGTTTGGGCCTTTATGATTATATGATATTGGGCCATTAGAATGTTGAATGTTGGACTGGACTAAATGTTTGGACCTTATGGTAAGACCTTGTAAAGGTTTGGGTCCAATTTGGAAAATTGGGTCGTATGTTGGGCTTTGACTCATAGTTGACTTTTGGGCCTTTGGATTGGGCCTTGGGCTTGAATAAAGCTAAGTTAGGGGTAAAGTAGTATTTAACCTCAAGTATGTATTTATGGTTATGTGTTGGATCCCAATTATTAATTGGGTGATGTTTTCATATTGACAGTTCGGGAATCTGTCATCCAGCAGCTGGGGGTTATGTCTACGGGACTTCAGCATTGTAAGGTGAGTTACCTTCCAGTAGATGTGGGTCTACGGCCACAATGCCGGCCCACCAGCAGGGATTGTCTTTAGATGATTGTCTGTATGATAATTATCTAGGTTGCTATTACTAGATGTGCTTTATGTGCTAGTATGATATGCTTTATGTGATAGCGATAGTAGGAGGGAATAGTCCCTCGCCTCGGTTGTTAGGACCGAAGGGTAGGCCAGTACCCTAGGAATGCTTGATAGTATGATTCCGAGAATATGATTATGACAGCATGATTATGATAGTATGATTATGATTTGATAGTAGTAGGGGTGAAATAGTCCCCGTTGCCGGTTAAGATAGACCGGAGGGTAGGTCAGCACCCCAGAACTGCTTAACACGGGTAGTCAGCACCCCAGAATGGCTTGACATGGGTAGGTCGGGCACCCCTGAATTGCCCGGCAGTATGTATGCTACGTGGTTATATGGTATGTGGTATGATGGGGGAACTCACTAAGCTTCGTGCTTACGGTTTTCAGTTTTGGTTTCAGGTACTTCGTTTTTAAAGGAAACGAGTCGGCTTGATCGCAGCGCATCACACTATGGTTTTCCGCACATGAGATCCTTGGGATTACACTATGATATTGTTTCATGATAACACCTTTTGATTATTTGGACTTTGGTTTCGACATGTCATGATATTATGGATGTTTTGTTATACTGTTGGTTTTATAATAACTTATTTAAAAATGAAATTTTTAGCCTTGAACTTTGGGATGTTACAAGTTGGTATCAGAGCCTTGGTTTGAGGGATTCGGGCACACTCTCGGGTGTGTCTGAACTCAAACTAAGGACTTGGTATGAAAATTTTCAAAAGAAAATCATTTATTAAAAGAGTTTGAAAAGAATTTGGAAGGAGAAAAGAACTTTGAAAAGAACAAGGTGTGTGATGCGTGCAATCAGCCGACTCAAGTAAGTTTTCCCCAACATACCCATACATGTTATCTTACGTTATTCTATGTTATGATATGATTATCAGAACTGCATGATACATTAGGGTTGAGGATCTAGGAAGGATGCCTTATATGCCTATTGTATGTGCTTCTAGACTTGCATGCTAGTAATGATCATTCAGTAATAGGATAGCATGTTTAGGTTATGCTTGATTATAGGAGCCTTTGAATTGCATGTACAGATCCCAGAGTAGAGGATAGAAAGGTTTGATTAGAATATGATGGTTAGATTTTTCATTGTATGAATGTTGCTTGCTTTGTGCTTTGTGGCACTCTTAGTAATGTGAGCTAGCTATATTCATAAGGTAGCTAGTTGACATTACTGGGAATCTTTCAGCAGCTGAGGACTGGGTGAGTTTGGGAACATAGGAAAGCCTAGGAAGTGCTTAAGTGGGTTTGGTTGCGCTGTTTGCAAGCATTCAGGGTACTAGTTTGAGGAAGTGACTTGGAGGAATCAGGAGGATTGCTGAGGAAAGTATGGATAGGTGTGGAAGGTAGTATTGGGCCCGTACTACTAAAATCACATGATCCATACTCGAATCGGTGAGAGTCTTGGAGAATCTGAGAAGCTCCGGGGAAGAGTTTATGACCCGATTGGGATAGAGGATGTTTCAGTTGTGGCAGCTTAGCCATTAGCAAGTGAGCTGGTGAGCGTTACAGGGTGTCAGACCCTGAAGGATATGAATTCCAAGAGGTTTTAGATGCGAGATCGATTCAAGGTCCTGGGAAGAGACCCATGACTTCTGATCATCGGGTGAAAGGCCAGCAGGGCCGAAGTCAGTGCAGCACGTACAGGAAGGTGCACGAGGGAGTTTGTCGCTCCAAGGGTTTAGGCGACTACAAGGTAGCGGGGTTGGTCATGCCAGCAGAAGGTGGTAAGGATTCTTGGGTATATTCGAATCCTTGGAATGTCAGTTCAGTATGATGTTAAGCACCCAGGAAGGAGATTCAGATTCTGGTTCCGGCTCAGGAGCAGGGTCTGGGCCAGTCAATGCGCGATCGCAGAAGTTCATCTCATCGGAGATTACTTGCAGAGTTATGGGAATGGACCTCGGTGGTCTTTCGTTCAGCCAAGGAAGGACTTTAGGAACTCTTGGTGGTCATCTCGGGGACTTATGGGCCAGATTGTCGCGGGGAAGTTAGAGGTTCATTTGAAACCCAAGGTCTGTGGACCCTTAGAATCATTGGGAAGGAACATTCTATAGTTGGTTCCTGTCATCAAGAACAGGATTTCGTCAAATGTTCGCGGGTATGTCATGTTCTGCCACTTCAAGGTCGATATTGGGAATCTGTATCGCTTCAGAATTGTGAAAGAGTTGGATAAGTCAGATCTCGATTCGGTTCTCTGTTTTTGCATGGGGTTTATCAAGGATTGTTATATGTCATCCTGCATGCCGAAAGGTCCTTGATGAACCTACAAAGGAACGGATCTTATAGAGTGGGTTCCGCGTGTACCGTTGTCATTCCGGAACTTTGTCAAGATCTGTGCAGGAGTAGTGTTTAGAGGATATCAAGTAAGGGTTAGAGCGATAGTTCTTCAGTGAAATTAGCGCCCAGTGGCTCTATCATGGTTCTGTTGGATAAGGTGTCTAAGTCCATAACTTATTTGGTATATACTTGACCCGACCCGGCATGGTCCATTTCGGTTGCACTTCACCC
Organism: Lactuca virosa; assembly: GCF_052849685.1. Lineage (NCBI taxonomy): Eukaryota > Viridiplantae > Streptophyta > Magnoliopsida > Asterales > Asteraceae > Lactuca > Lactuca virosa. Next base: position 241,390,764 of record NC_136431.1, read on the forward strand.
GAACTACTTATATGGATAACATTATGAGAAGAGTATATTTGCGGCCTACTAATATATTATAAGTTATAATATATTAATATGAAATTGTATTATTTAATTAGTATGGATCTTAAATTAATTATGAATTAATTTAGTGATCATAAGGTGACTAATTAAATAATGGGCTATTGTACTTATATAGTGTGGGCTAACACTCATAAGGAAATGGGCTAAGCTTGAATGGGAGTCCATGGATGATCCATGGAGCTTTTAACCTATGGATCCTTAGAATAGGAAAGGACATGGGTTATTAGGGTTTGCATGGTTCATAACCTTAATCATCTACACTATATAAAGAGGCTTATGGTGCTTGAAAATGCACTATGTGTGTGTGCATAAGGTGTGGCCGATTTCTAGAGTATTAGAGTGCTCTCTCATAAGTTTTCCAAGTTTGTGGTGATTTGTGATTTCCATTTGAGGCATTCACATTATTGGTGCTTGGCTCTCAAACTCCCAATGAATCAACTCACTAACAAAGGTATGTAATTCTTCTAGTATCTTTTATGTTTAAAAGTACCCCATGTATGCTAGATATGTTATGAACCTTGGAAAATTATTTTGCATGTATTTTAGACAAACATAGATCCAAGGTTTCTAGGGTTGCATGAACACCTTAGGAGTGTTAGTTTGCTCAAAACCGAACAGTGGTATCAGAGCCTAGGCTTGTTTGTTTGATACTTGTTGCAAACTTGTTGAAAAACTCAAGTTTTCTGCATTCTGCAGCATGAACTCGCCGAGTCCATGAGTAAATTCATCCTACTCGTTGAGTAGGTTCGTGCACTCGACGAGTAGAAGCCTCAGAATGCAGATTTTCGAGTTTTGCTGCTGGAAATGGACTAGAAACATTACCCTAAACTGTTTTGGTGTTATAAAACCTGTTTTAGATGGTGTAATGTTTATGCTAATCCATTTACAATGGCTTATATCAAAATTGCATGATGATATGTGTTCATATGTTCTTGGAATTTTTGATATGATGTTCATGTTCTTATGAATTATTGTTAGATCATAGGAATTATTTGCTAAATTGTTTATTGATAATTCTTGATCATTTATGTGTTTTAATGGAGTCCATAATTTGTCCTGAAGTTATGGATTTCCAAAGGTCACTTTCATTTATGCACACTTAAAACACATAAGTTACATGAAAATGAAGAGTCTTCATTTTATGAACCTTTAATTCATAAGTTATGAAATGAAAAGTTTTGAACAGTTTCAAAACTTGTCCTCAAGTTTTGGAATTTGTAAAGTTACACACACTTTAATATACTTTAATTCCAAACCCTTAGAGTTTTAAAAGTTAAAATTCAACCCTTATACTATTTATAACATTAATGGTTAATTATTATATATATGTATAAGATTAAGTCGTTTTACCGTTAGTAGGCCTCATTCACGAAGCCAGTCTATAAGGGGGGTATAAGGTTGTTGCCTATAAAATGGCAACTTAATGGGTGTCCATTCTCACCCACCGTTTCCTTGATCGGTGGAGGGTCGTTAGCCGAACGGGTAGGACAATGACTTTAAATTCTCATTAAAAGTATAATGAATATTATAAACTAACTAAAGCTTTAATAAATTCTCAATCTTAGTTACTTTAGGAAAATGTGAATATGGTGCTAACCCATGAAATTCACACTTTGTACCTTACCAAGTCGTTGGTGGAGCGTGTGTGGTTAACCGGCACACTAACTTGGACTAGTAAGGATCACGAAGGGTAACTTAATGTTTATCATAGATCGGTGGAGCGTGTGTGGTTAACCGGCACATTGATTAGGTGATAATATTAAGGGTACCACGTGAATTTGCATGGTTATTCACACCTTGTTTTGTGATCCTCGGCATCCCAGTCAAAAAACTTGAAGGACACAATCGAGATTGAAACATGCCATTGAAAAGTTCAATGAATCTCAAAAGAATCTAGGAATTTCAAAACCAATTAAACCTAATAATTCATTTCGTTTTCATGGTGGAAATTGGTGAATCGTCATTCACCTACCTTCAAATATGTTATAGCTTAGATTACGGCATCCCTCTTCTAAGTTATAATATATTGTGTTGGTTCCTAGCCTTAATATTACATTTGGGTGTATTATTAAGGATTCGATATATCTAATCTAAACTTGTTTTCTTCTTTTCAGATGTCTTCCAACAACAATGCTTCGGGCTCTAACCCTACTGGCTCCTATTCCCTCATGAACCTTTGTGGGAGGGTCATCTTTGATGGTTCCAACTTCATGGATTGGATCCGGAACATCAGGATGGTCACTCGTTACGAGGACAAGGAATATGTCCTCGATAAGGAGCTAAAGGAGCTTGATGAGTCCACTGCTACTCCTGAGGAGGTCGCTGAGTATCAGGCACATGAAAGAGATGCCACCAAGATGGCATGCATCATGATGGCCACCATGACAGCTGAACTCCAAAATTCCTATGAGGACTATTACCCTTTTGAGATGCATCAGGATCTGATGGAAAGGTACCATCAGAGTGCTCGTCAAGAGCGGTATGAAATAATCTCCTCCATGATCACTACCCGTATAAAGGATAGCGAACCAATCACGAGCGACATGCAGAAAATGCAAAGGTATGTGGACCGTCTAATGAAACTGAATGTGAACTTCCCTGAGGAGTTGGCAATTGATATCATTTTGCACTCCTTGCCCTCGTGTTATGATCAATTTCGTATGACATACCACATGAACAAGGAGGAAGTCACACTCAGTAAACTTCAAGGACTTCTGAAGATTGCCGAAAGTGGTCTTAAGAGTAAGTCGGTTGCTACTCCTACTCCTACTACTACCCCTGTTTTGGCTATCGGGCAAGGCAAAGGGAAGAAGAGGAAGCACCCTCCGAAGGGTACCAAGGGAAAGTCCCTTGAAGGCTCCTCATCTGGAACCAAAGGTGGTTCTATCACTCCTTCTGCCATCCCTAAGGATGCTGAATGCTTCTACTGTCAAAATAAGGGGCACTGGAAGCGAAACTGACCAAAGTACTTGCAGGATGTCAAGGATGGGAAAGTGAAACCATCCCATGCAGGTATTTACACTATATTGTCTAATAACTCACCATATTCTAATTCTTGGGTTCTTGATACAGGTTGTGGTATTCACATCTGTTGTGACTTGCAGGGCCTAAGAAGAAGTGAGTATGTGGAGCACGGAAAGATAAACTTAATCATGGGGAACAAGAAGGTTATACATGTTGCCAAGATTGGAGTTTATAATTTGTTGCTAGATAGTGGGTTAAAGTTAGATTTGAATAAATGTGTGTACTCGTCTGAAATGGCGAGGAATATTATTTCCTTTCATGCTTTGTACAAACAAGGTTTTACCTTTTCTTTTGATAATGAAGTTGGTAGTATTAATGCTTTCTTTAATAATGTTCTTTATTTTAAAGCATTACCTTGTGATGGTGTGTATGAAGCTATATCGGTTGTAGATAATTTAGGAAATAATGTATTATGTATTGATTCTTCTACTAGCTTGGATAAAGCATCTTTGTGGCATTGTCATCTTGGACATGTAAGCAAGAAACGCATAGGCCAGCTCCAAAAGGATGGAGTCTTGGAGTCGTTCGACCTCAAGTCGGATGATAGTTGTGAGTCTTGTCTACTTGGAAAAATGACAAAATCACCCTTCACTGGTACTTGTGCAAGGGGTGAGGGTTTGTTGGACCTTATACATACTGATGTATGTGGACCATTCAAAACCGCCACAAGGGATGCTAATCGCTATTATGTGACTTTTATTGATGATTTTAGTAGATATGGTTATGTCTACTTAATCAAACATAAGTCAGAAACTTTTGAATGGTTTAACGAGTTTAAACAGGAAGTAGAAAATCAATTGGGCAGGAACATTAAGATGCTTCGATCCGATCGAGGTGGTGAGTATCTTAGTACTGAGTTCCTCGACTATCTTAAGGAGTGTGGGATTGTCTTACAATTGACACCTCCCAGGACACCACAGCTGAATGGTGTAGCTGAGAGGCGTAATCGAACTTTGTTGGACATCGTTCGCTCTATGATGAGTCGAGTTTCGCTACCAATCTCTTTTTGGGGGTATGCTATAGAGACTGCCGCCCACATCCTTAATCTAGTCCCTACAAAGAAGGTTGCCAAAACACCTCATGAAATGTGGACTGGGAAAGTTCCCAATTTGGACCATATCAAGATTTGGGGTTGCGAGGCTTTCGTGAGGCGCGAGACTCATGACAAGCTCGAACCTCGAAGTGAAAGGTGTATTTTCATCGGCTACCCACAAAAATCCTTTGGTTACCTCTTCTACAGACCCAGTGAGAATGTGGTCTTTGTGGCTAGGAGAGGGGTCTTTCGAGAGAAAGAATTTATAAACCAAGGAGACGGTAGGAGGCAAATTGACCTTGAAGAAATTCAAGACTCAATTGGTGAAGGAACCTCAGACACTAGCAATCAACTTGAGGAGGAAATTCCTATTGATCCAGCTGACGAGTCTATACTTCCGAGGCATTCCACAAGGGTTAGGAACACACCTGAGTTTTATTATGGATTTCATATTACTACGGAAGGTGATACATTTATCAGTGACAGTACACTGGTAAATCTGGATGAACCTAACAGTGTTAAGGAAGCCATGGAAGGCGCAGAGTCTGCTAAATGGAAGGAGGCTATGGACAGCGAGATACAGTCCATGTATGACAATCAAGTTTGGAACTTGGTTGACAATGTACCAGGTCGTAAGACAGTCGGGTGCAAATGGATCTTCAAGAAGAAGACCGACATGGATGGGAAGGTGTACACTTATAAGGCTCGACTGGTTGCGAAGGGTTTTACTCAGACTCAGGGCATTGATTATGATGAAACCTTTTCACCAGTAGCAAAGATTAAGTCTATTAGGGTTATGCTAGCCATTGCTGCATTTCATGATTATGAAATATGGCAAATGGATTTCAAAACCGCTTTCCTTAACGGAAAGTTGGCTGAGGATGTTTACATGAATCAACCAGAGGGTTTTGTCAGTGCAGAGTACCCCAATAGAGTGTGCAAGCTTGAGAAATCCATTTATGGATTGAAACAAGCATCTCGAAGTTGGAATCTTTGTTTCGATGAGAAGGTCAAAGAGTTTGGTTTCTCAAGAAGTGAAGATGAGTCCTGCGTGTATGTCAGAGCTAGTGGGAGTATAGTTAGCTTTTTGGTACTGTATGTGGATGACATACTACTCATAGGAAATGACATCCCAACCTTGCAGGAGGTTAAGTCCTGGCTTGGGAAGTGCTTTGCTATGAAGGACCTTGGAGAAGCTGCCTGTATCCTAGGGATAAGGATATTAAGAGAAAGGAGTAAAAGACTAATTGGACTTAGTCAGAGTATCTACTTGGAAAAGGTGTTGAAAAGGTTCAACATGCAGAATTCCAAGAAAGGAGAATTACCGATCCAAAGCAATGCCAAACTGAGCAAGGCTCAGAGCCCGAGTACAGAAGATGAGATAGCTGAGATGAGTCGATTACCTTATGCTTCCGCTGTTGGCTCGATCATGTATGCTATGACTTGTACCCGTTCTGATGTGGCCTTCGCTTTGAGCATGGTCAGCAGATATCAGGGGAACCCTGGCAAGGCTTATTGGACTGCGGTAAAGAATATTCTCAAGTACCTGCGGAGGACTAAGGATTGGATCCTTATCCTTGGTGGGAGTGATGACTTGAGAGTAGTAGGGTATAGTGATGCTAGTTTTCAGACTGATTGGGATAACTTCCGCTCTCAGTCGGGCTGGGTCTTTACCCTAAATGGAGGGGCAATCACTTGGAAGAGTTCCAAACAGGAGACTGTAGCTGATTCGACTTGTGAATCAGAGTACATAGCAGCGAGTGAAGCGGGAAAGGAGGCGATATGGCTGAGGAACTTCATCGGAGACCTTGGAGTTGTACCAGCTATTAAGGAGCCTATGGAGATTTTCTGTGACAGCAATAGTGCGGTTGCCTTAGCCAAGGAACCAAGAGATCATGGCAGATCCCGACACATTGAAAGAAAATATCACTTCATAAGACACAAGATAGAAGAAGGACTCCTCGTGGCAAAGAGGGTATCGTCATATGAGAACCCTGCGGTTCCCCTTACGAAGGGACTGACGAGGGTGAAGCATTTGCAGCATACGAGACGCATCGGGCTGAGGGACGATATTAGTTTTACAGATTAGATAGTTATTACTGAAACTTGTAAAATGTAATCGACGTTTGATGATGAATAAAAGTTACGATTTATTTATGAGTAAGGTGTTGCTATCATTGTCAATTATTTACTATTGTTTCAGCTTTGCATGTTTTGACTTCCAGAATAATAAGTTTATTCAAACTCTCCACAGTTGGTCATATGTCGGAAGTAGGTATGAATCAAGACTGTCATGAATTGGGATTGTAGATGACTAAAGGTGTTTAGCCATAGCAATGGTTGCTACAACATTCATGAGTACTCATAAGTTATGAGTATTGGAATAAACCCACACTCACTTGTATCACTTCATGGAATTTATCTCGAGTGATCGTGAGACGGTAATATCATATAAGTCTTCAAACCTAGAGATATGAGTTGTTACCTATGAGTTGGTTGTGCATTGATTGCACGTAAACGCATCAGTAACTTGATGTTATAAAACGTGCCTTTGTGTGCAATTCAGTGAGTAGTAGAACAAGCATATGAGTCGAAGTTTATCTGTTCCTTCTAGAAATAGAAGCGATATATGGTCCCCTCGATGATTTTGTTTTGACCTATGTACCGGGCCCGGTCAGAACTAAATTGATGTGATCGATTAAGTTCTTTGTCAAACAAATCGGAAATCGGGAAACAAACTTCTGGACAATAAGTAAGACATTGTTCCATGTATTTGTTCGGCTGATATCATGAGAGCAGAGGATTATGTGATCACTTATCTAAAATGGCGCTTCATAGTTCAACAGAGTTTTTGAGAGCTACGATTGCCGGTTGGTTCCTGAAGCTATATAGGTAAATACAGTTATCAGACTTATCCAAGTAGGAGACTGTTGGATAAGGTGTCTAAGTCCATAACTTATTTGGTATATACTTGACCCGACCCGGCATGGTCCATTTGGGTTGCACTTCACCCAAACTATTTATATGGATAACATTATGAGAAGAGTATATTTGCGGCCTACTAATATATTATAAGTTATAATATATTAATATGAAATTGTATTATTTAATTAGTATTGATCTTAAATTAATTATGAATTAATTTAGTGATCATAAGGTGACTAATTAAATAATGGGCTATTGTACTTATATAGTGTGGGCTAACACTCATAAGGAGATGGGCTAAGCTTGAATGGGAGTCCATGGATGTTCCATGGAGCTTTTAACCCATGGATCCTTGTAATAGGAAAAGACATGGGTTATTAGGGTTTGCATGGTTCATAACCTTAATCATCTACACTATATAAAGAGGCTTATGGTGCTTGAAAATGCACTATGTGTGTGTGCATAAGGTGTGGCCGATTTCTAGAGTATTAGAGTGCTCTCTCATAAGTTTTCCAAGTTTGTGGTGATTTGTGATTTCCATTTGAGGCATTCACATTATTGGTGCTTGGTTCTCAAACTCCCAAGGAATCAACTCACTAACAAAGGTATGTAATTCTTCTAGTATCTTTTATGTTTAAAAGTACCCCATGTATGTTAGATAGGTTATGAACCTTGGAAAATTATTTTGCATGTATTTTAGACAAACATAGATCCAAGGTTTCTAGGGTTGCATGAACACCTTAGGAGTGTTAGTTTGCTCAAAACCCAACAGGTTCAGGTATGGTCGACAATTGTCTATGAATGAACTTTGGAGTTCAATGCACTACCGTTGCTAGGACAGGACTGGTAGAATGAAGATGGTAGTGTTAGTTGCGGGGGTTCGATGCATAAGTGTTCGGTCATTGGATGATTAAAAGAATGGTATTTTTGCATGGGTTGTTTTCGGTTAGAGTTCAATGGTCATGCAAGTTTGCATGGGTTGGATGAAGAGGTTGTTAGAACCACAGTGGTATGATAACTAGTCGCAATTAGTTCCAGAGAAGGATCTTATTCAGATGTCATGTGAGACGACTAAGTGGGAGTCCTTTGGCTCCGTAGCCGGGCAGAAACCCGATATTTTAGACGATTGGTGAACGAATTGAGATCAGGGAGGTCTCGATAGATTTTGGGAAGCAGCTATATAGCAGCATACTGCTTCAGGCAGTTAGTTCAGTGTTTCATGCAGTTTCTGTGTTTGGGCAGTACTAGTATTTGTGTTTTGGGTTGCAAATACTGAGGGAATAATAGATTGCTTGGGTCATGCTAAGTGACCAACAGGGATAATTGGGTTGTGACCCTGTTTTATAGTAGGAACCTCGATCTATCCAAACGTTGAGTAGCCTGTTGAGGGATAAACGTACTGGATTTTCGGATAATGATTCAGTATGAGTGGGCTGTCAGGGATTCAGACCATCTCGCGACAACAGATTTCAAACCGAGTAGATGTTATCTTGTTGCGAGGAATTCGTTGATCTGCGCATCTTCGGGCTTTGTGATGATTGGTCACGACGACCCTGGGAAGGCTAGGGTGTGCCCAGGCTGGTGACCATGTTACTAGAGTGGTTGGTCGTGTAAGGAATGGCAAGGAATGATTTCGAGGACGAAATCTAATTTAAGTGGGGGATAGTTGTAACACCTCGTTTATTCATTAAATAAATAAGTAAATTGATGAATGTATAGTAGCCCTAAAATCAATAATTATAGATGCAGGGTGTTGGTTTCGAGGAGTTAATTGGCATAATTTAGAAGTTTCGGGTTAAAAGTGTAAGTTCTGGACTCAGTTTATAATTAGTTATGAAGACAGGGGCTCCGTGGTAATTATTTGGATTTAATTTAAAAGGAAATGTGGCGGAAGGGCTGATTAGGTCATAATTAAGATATTAGGGGCTATTTGGTAAATTTTGTACCTAAGGTGTAAAGGATTTTAATGCTGAGGGTTTAAATGGTAATTATCGGATTTAATTTGAGGAAGTTTTCCAAAGCCAGGGTAGAAAGGGTAAATATTGGATTACATTTGAAACAAAAAGGGAAGGGAAGGACTGTTGTTGCCATTATGGCAAACTCTTAAATGGAGTCGGGTATATAACTTCTTCATTGATCAAACCCTAACCCTAACCCCCCCCCCTTATGTGCAGTCGCCACCCTCCAACTTTTTACCTCCCTCACCGGCGTCGCACCTCCGACATCCTCCTCTCCGTTCGACTGCCACCATCTTCCGGACTCCTCTCAACCACCGCCTCTAGGCCGCTACTTCCACCACTATCACTGCTGTCAACCCGCGAGGTCAAGGCCGAAGTGAAACCACCGAGAAACTACCGTCGCTGCCCGCTTCAATGAAGTCGGAATCACGTCAGACGTCGCGACTGCCATCCCCCAGCAGCATCGGTTGTTTCTTTCTGTCGTCAGCAAGGGATGAGCGTATTTTCTACCACCGTTAACTGACGTTGCTGTTGCCGATGATTTTGTTGCTGCCGTCGTCGCCTTACCTCATCACCACCAGCCACCATGGACGGTGGCTGTGAGTTTGTGTGGCGTGTGTACGGTCGCTATCTCGCTGTCGCCGCTATCTTCTACCGCTACGCCGTCGTGGCTGCCGTTTCTACCTTATTCCACCACCACTAGCCACCGTGAGAGGTGGCTATGGGTGTATTTATGGGTGTGTGTTGATGTGGTATTACTGTTTCCGGTCGTTATGAGATTGTATGTGTGTTTTGTTTAGCCGGGGTTCACGGAAAAGCCACCGCCACCACCGTAAGGTGGTGGCTGCCACCACATGCCACTGCCGGCCAGCACAATGGTGGTTGTGTGTGTGTTTACCTCTTATTGTGTGTGTATGTGTGTTTATTTTGGGTTGTAATATGTAATTAAAACAAGAGTAATGAAATGAAACTCAAACCACCACCGTAGGGTGGTGGCTGCCGCCTCCTGCCGCCATCGGCCGCCGTGTCGGGTGGCGGTGTGCCTTGTTTGGATTGTGACTCATTTCGAATGTTTGGACAAAGGGACTAAATCCTAAGGGGCCCAATGAAGCCACATTGGACCTAAAAGCCCGAACATGTGACTAATGGGCTTAGTGAAACCCTAATGGGTCTAGTGAACCCTAATTGGTCAAAGGACCTAGCTATTGGGCCTATTGGGCTAAGATGGGCATGGAAACCCTAATTAGGGTTTAGAAAACCTTAATAGTAGATTTATGGGCTTGGACTTATCGGGACCCACATTTGGGCCATTGGAATGGAATTGTGTATTAAGCCCAATCACACCATATGATTTAATTAGAAGAATGATGGAGTTAATGATTTAAGTCCTTAATGGGTTAAGTGAGAAACACTTAACCCTAATCATCATTTTATGAGAAACCCTAATTTCACTTGGGTTTATTGTTGGGCCGTTCTATTGGGCCTTGATGATTGGGTTATTAATGGGCCATCCAAGATCAAGCAAATGGACTAGAATAATTAATGGGCTTTGAGGTAAGGCCCATATGAAGATTTGGGCCCAATCTGGAAAATTGGGCCATAGATGGGCCATAGTTTGGGCCTTTACGATTATGTGATATTGGGCCATTAGAATGTTGAATGTTGGACTGGAGTAAATGTTTGGGCCTTATGGTAAGACCTTGTAAAGGTTTGGGCCCAATTTGGAAAATTGGGCCATATGTTGGGCTTTGACTCATAGTTGACTTTTGAGCCTTTGGATTGGGCCTTGGGCTTGAATAAAGCTAAGTTAGGGGTAAAGTAGTATTTAACCCCAAGTATATATTTATGGTTATGCGGTGGAAACCAATTGTTAATTGGGTGATGTTTTCATATTGACAGTTCGGGAATCTGTCATCCTACAGCTGGGGGTTATGTCTACGGGACTTCAGCATTGTGAGGTGAGTTACTTTCCAGTAGAGGTGGGTCTACGGCCACAATGCCGGCCCACCAGTAGGGATTGTCTTTAGATGATTGTCTGTATGATAATTATCTAGGTTGTTATTACTAGATGTGCTTTATGTGCCAGTATGATATGCTTTATGTGATAGCGATAGTAGGAGGGAATAGTCCCTCGCCTCGGTCGTTAGGACCGAAGGGTAGGCCAGTACCCCAGGAATGTTTGATAGCATGATTTCGACAGTATGATTATGACAGCATGATTATGATAGTATGATTATGATTTGATAGTAGTAGGGGTGAAATAGTCCCCGTTGCCGGTTGAGATAGACCGGAGGGTAGGTCAGCACCCCAGAACTGCTTGACACGGGTAGTCAGCACTCCAGAATGGCTTGACACGGGTAGTCAGCACCCCAGAATGGCTTGACATAGGTAGGTCGGGTACCCCAGAATTGCCCGGCAGTATGTATGCTACATGGTTGTATGGTATGTGGTATGATGGAGGAGCTCACTAAGCTTCGTGCTTACGGTTTTCAGTTTTGGTTTCTGGTACTTCGTTTTTAAAGGAAAGGAGCCAACTTGATCGCAGCGCATCACACTATGGTTTTCCGCATATGAGATCCATGGGATTACACTCTTATATTGTTTCATGATAACACGTTTTGATTATTTCTACTTTGGTTTCGACATGTCATGATATTATGGATGTTTTCTTATACTATTGGTCTTATAATAACTTATTTAAAAATGAAATTTTTGGCCTTGAGTTTTGGGATGTTACAAGTTGGTATCAGAGCCTTGGTTTGAGGGATTCGGGCACACTCTCGGGTGTGTCTAAACTCAAACTAATGACTTGGTATTAAAATTTTCAAAAGAAAATCATTTATTAAAAGAGTTTAAAAAGAATTTGGAAGGAGAAAAGAACTTTGAAAAGAACAAGGTGTGTGATGCGTGCAATCAGCCGAGCTCAAGTAAGTATTCCCCAACATACCCATACATGTTATCTTATGATATTCTATGATACGATATGATTATGAGAACTGCATGCTAGATTAGGGCTGAGGATCTAGGAAGGATGCCTTATATGCCTATTGTATGTGCTTCTAGACTTGCATGCTAGTACTGATCAATCGGTAATAGGATAGCCTGTTTAGATTATGCCTGATTGTAGGAGCCTTTGAATTGCATGTACAGATCCCAGAGTAGAGGATAGAAAGGTTTGATTGTTATATGATGGTTAGATTATCCATTTTCTGAATGCTGCTTGCTTTGTGCTTTGTGGGACTCTTAGTAATGTGAGCTAGCTATATTCATGAGGTAGCTAGTTGAAATTACTGGGAATCTTTCAGCAACTGAGGACTGGGTGAGTTCGGGAACCTAGGAAAGCCTAGGAAGTGCTTTAGTGGGTTTGGTTGCGCTGTTTGCAAGCATTCAGGGTACCAGTTTGAGGAAGTGACTTGGAGGATTCAGGAGGATTGATGAGGAAAGTATGGATAGGTGTGGAAGGTAGTATTGGGCCCGTACTACTAAAAGCACAGGATCCATACTCGAATCGGTGAGAGTCTTGGAGAATCTGAGAAGCTTCGGGGAAGAGTTTGTGACCGGATTGGGGACAGAGGATGTTTCAGTTGTGGCAGCTTAGCCATTGGCAAGTGAGCTGGTGAGCGTTACAGGGTGTCAGACCCTGAAGGATATGAATTCCAAGAGGTTTTAGATGCGAGATCAATGCAGGGTCCCGGGAAGAGACGCATGACTTCTGATCATCGGGTGAAAGGCCAGCAGGGCCGAAGTCAGTGCAACACCTACAGGAAGGTGCACGAGGGAGTTTGTCGCTCCAAGGGTGTAGGCTGCTACAAGGTAGCGGGGTTGGTCATGCCAGCAGAAGGTGGTAAGGATTCTTAGGTATATTCGAATCCTTGGAAGGTCAGTTTAGTATGGTGTTAAGCACCCAGGAAGGAGATTCAGATTCTGGTTCCGGCTCAGGAGCAGGGCCTGGGCCAGTCAATGCGCGATCGCAGAAGTTCATCTCATCGGAGATTACTTGCAGAGTTATGGGAATGGACCTCGGTGGTCTTTCGTTCAGCCAAGGAAGGACTTTAGGAACTCTTGGTGGTCGTCTCTGGGCCTTATGGGCCAGATTGTCGCGGGGAAGTTAGAGGTTCATTTGAAACCCAAGGTCTGTGGACCCTTAGAATTCTTGGGAAGGAACATTCTATAGTTGGTTCCTGTCATCAAGACCAGGATTTCGTCAGATGTTCGCGGGTATGTCACGTTCTGCCACTTCAAGGTGGATATTGGGAATCTGTATCGCTTCAGTATTGTGAAAGAGTTGGATAAGTCAGATCTCGATTCGGTTCTCTGTTTTTGCTTGGGGTTTATCAAGGATTGTTATATTCCATGCTTGTCTTGGTATCGTCGAGGGTTTTATCAAAGTTTTATCGCATTCTTTGGATTCTTGTTCGTCTCCTACGATCTTCACTGCCCCCCATGGAGTGGGCATCTTTACGCATTGATGATATGTCAATGGAACGTATCTTACGGACTGGGTCTCGCGTGTACCGTTGTCATTCTGGATCTTTGTCAGGATCTGTGCAGGAGTAGTGTTTAGAGGATATCAAGTCAGGGTTAGAGCGATAGTTTTTCAGTAAAATTAGCGCCCAGTGGCTCTATCATGGTTCAGGTATGGTCGACAATTGTCTATGAATGAACTTTGGAGTTCAATGCACTACCGTTGCTAGGACAGTACTGGTAGAATGAAGATGGTAGTGTTAGTTGCGGGGGTTAGATGCATAAGTGTTCGGTCATTGGATGTTCAAAAGAATGGCATTTTTGCATGGGTTGTGTTTGGTTAGAGTTCAATGGTGCTGCAAGTTTGAAAGTGGGGACGAGAATTCGTGTACTAGGATGAACATTAAGGCCTCTAGTTGTCAGCATTGGAGGTGGACAGAGGTGTCAGATTGGAGCAGGTTTCATGAGTACTCTTCAAGATTTTAGAGGATGGGCGATCTTAGGATGTAACAGGTGATTGATCACTAGCATTAGTAAGCACAGGTTGTCATCAGTGGGATACTAGGAAGCGATAAGGATTGGGAGTCCTTCAATTCTCGCGTGTCGTGAAGACTTAGTCGAATCTAAGTGGGAGAGAGACTTTTTATAAAGTTCTGCAATGTGAGTTCTGGTTGCGCGGGGTGCAATCTCTTGGGCACCATGTCATCTAGAAGAATATTCTAGTCGATCCGGTCAAGATAGAGGCCGTGATGCAGCTGGAGATTCTGAGGTCTCCAACTGAGATTCGGATTTTCGTGGGTCTAGCAGGTCATTACCGGAGATTTTTCGGGACTTCTCCGAGATTGTGGTTCCTTTGAGCCGATTGACCAAGCAATCTGTGGCCTTTCCCTGGGAGCCTGAGCAGCAGGCAGCCTTCAAGACTCTCGGACAGCGGTTGTGCGAGGCACCGATTCTCACCCTGCCAGAGGGTGTAGATGATTTCGTGGTTTACTGTGACGCTTCGATCACGAGCATGGGTGCGGTACTGATACAGTGGGGTCACGTGATAGCAGGTTTCGGAAACCATTTTAGAGTTCCGGTTAGGACACACGTTCAGTGGTGTGTTAGGTCGAGTGCGTGTTCGACTGGTATAGATAGTGTTGTAAGTCTGAAGGTGTAGTCGTAGCATTCACTAGTAGCCAGATAGTGTTAGAGTGTTGTAAGTCTGCAGGTGTAGCCGTAGCATTCACTAGCAGCCAGATAGTGTTAGAGTGTTGTAAGTCTACGGGTGTAGCCGTAGCATTCACTAGCAGTCAGATAGTGTTAGAGTGTTGTAAGTCTGTGGGTATAGCCGTAGCATTCACTAGCATCCAGATAGTGTTAGAGTGTTGTAAGTCAGCGGGTGTAGCCGTAGCATTCACTAGGTTGGTAGATAACATGAGTGCGTTGTTAGGACGCGGAAGGAACATTAGTACCCACCAGTTCGGGTGCAGCAGTGAGGATATGGAAATCCACGGATTGGATTTCGGGATTACCCAAATGGATTGGATCTGCTTGAGCCAGTGATACGACAGTTGAAACGTCTCTATAGTTATGAGATCAGGGAAGTAATGGACTGCGTAAGGTCATTTGGATATCAGGCTACCATTGGTCGGGTAGAAATCACCTTTAGTCTTGGATTCGGTAATGTCAGGATTCGACCCATGGACCCGATCGGTTGGATCAGGAGGTTGTTAGAACCACAGTGGTATGATAACTAGTCGCAATTAGTTCCAGAGAAGGATCTCGTTCAGATGTCGTGTGAGACGACTAAGTAGGAGTCCTTTGGCTCCGCAGCTGGG
Organism: Lactuca virosa; assembly: GCF_052849685.1. NCBI lineage: Eukaryota > Viridiplantae > Streptophyta > Magnoliopsida > Asterales > Asteraceae > Lactuca > Lactuca virosa. Next base: position 241,406,054 of record NC_136431.1, read on the forward strand.
CAGAAATCCGATATTTTAGACGATTGGTGAACGAATTGAGATCAGGGAGGTCTCAATAGATTTTGGGAAGCAGCTATGTAGCAGCATATTGCTTCAGGCAGTTCAGTGTTTCGGGTAGTTTCTGTGTTTGGGCAGTACTAGTATTTGTGTTTTGGGTTGCAAATACGGACGGAATAATAGATTGCTTGGGTCATGCTAAGTGACCAGCAGGGATAATTGGGTTGTGACCCTGTTTTATAGTGGGAACCTCGATCTATCCAAAAGTTGAGCAGCCTGTTGAGGGATAAACGGACTGGATTTTCCGATAATGATTCAGTATGAGTGGGCTATCAGGGATTCAGACCATCTCGAGACAACAGATTTCAAACCGAGTAGATGTTATCTTATTGCGAGGAATTCGTTCATCTGCGGAATTTAGGGCTTTACGAAGATTGGTCACGGCGACCCTGGGAAGGCTAGGGTGTGCCCAGGCTGGTGACCATGTTACTAGAGTGGTGGGGCGTGAAATGAATGATTTCTAGGACGAAATCCAATTTAAGTGGGGAAGAGTTGTAACACCTCGTTTATTTATTAAATAAATAAGTAAATTGATGAATGTATAGTAGCGCAAAAATCAATAATTATATATGCAGGGTGTTGGTTTCGAGGAGTTAATTGGCATAATTTAGAAGTTGAGGGTTAAAAGTGTAAGTTCTGGACTAAGTTTATAATTAGTTATGAAGACAGAGGCTGCGTGGTAATTATTTGGATTTAATTTAAAAGGAAATGTGATGGAAGGGCTGATTAGGTCATAATTAAGATATTGGGGGCTGTTTGGTAAATTTTGTACCTAAGGTGTAAAGGATTTTAATGTTGAGGGTTTAAATGGTAATTATCGGATTTAATTTGAAGAAGTTTTCCAAAGCCAGGGTAGAAAGGGTAAATATTGGATTACATTTAAAACAAAAAGGGAAGGGAAGGATTGTTGTTTCCATTATGGAAAACTCTTAAATGGAGCCGGGTATATAACTTCTTCATTGATCCAACCCTAACCCTAACCCCCCCCCCCTTATGTGCAGCCGTCACCCTCCAACCTTTTACCTCCTTCACCGACGCCGCACCTCCGACATCCTCCTCTCCGTTCGACTGCCATCATCTTCCGAAGTCCTCTCAACCACCGCCTCTAGGCCCCTACTTGCACCACTACCTCTGTTGTCAACCGGCGAGGTCAAGGCCGAAGTGCAACCACCGAGAAACTACCACTGCTGCCCGCTCCAATGAAGTCGGAATCACGTCAGACGTCGCCACTGCCGTCCCCCAGCAGCGTCGGTTGTTTCTTTCTGTCGTCAGCAAGGGATGAGCGTATTTTCTACCGCCGTTAACTGTCGTTGCTGTTGTCGATGATGTTGTTGCTGCCGTCCCTGCCTTACCTCGTCACCACCGGCCACCATGGGCGGTGGCTGTGAGTTTGTGTGGCGTGTGTGCGGTCGATATCTCGCTGTCGCCGCTATCTTCTACTGCTACGGCATCATGGCTGTCGTTTCAACCTTATTCCGCCGCCACTAGCCACCGTGAGAGGTGGCTGTGGGTGTATTTATGGGTGTGTGTTCATGTTTTATTAGTGTTTCCAGTCGTTATGAGATTGTTTATGTGTTTTGTTTAGCCGGGGTTCACGGAAAAGCCACCGCCACCACGTTCCACCGCCGACCACTACAAGGGTGGTTGTGTGTGTGTTTACCTCTTAGTGTGTGTGTGTGTTTATTTTGGGTTGTAATATGTAATTAAAAGAACAGTAATGAAATGAACTCAAACCACCACCGGCCGCCGTGTTGGGTGGCGGTGTGCCTTGTTTGGATAGTGACTCATTTGGAATGTTTGGACAAAAGGACTAAACCCTATGGGGCCCAATGAAGCCCCATTGGACCTAAAAGCCCGAACATGTGACTGATGGGCTTAGTGAAACCCTAATGGGTCTAGTGAACCCTAATTGGTCAAAGGACCTAGCTATTGGGCCTATTGGGCAAAGATGGGGTTGGAAACTCTAATTAGGGTTTAGAAAACCCTAATATTGGATTTATGGGCTTGGACTTATCGGGACCCACATTTGGGCCATTTGAATGGAATTGTGTATTAAGCCCAATCACACCATATGATTTAATTAGAAGAATGATGGACTTAATGAATTAAGTCCTTAATGGGTTAAGTGAGAAACACTTAACCCTAATCGTCATTTTATGAGAAATCCTAATTTCACTTGGGTTTATTGTTGGGCCTTTTTATTGTGCCTTGATGATTGGGTTATTAATAGGCCATCCAAGATCAAGCAAATGGACTAGAATAATTAATGGGCTTTGAGGTAAGGCCCATATGAGGAGTTGGGCCCAATCTGGAAAGTTGGGCCATAGATGGGCCATAGTTTGGGCCTTTATTATTATGTGATATTGGGCCATTAGAATGTTGAATGTTGGACTAGACTAAATGTTTGGACCTTATGGTAAGACCTTGTAAAGGTTTGGGCCCAATTTGGAAAATTGGGCCATATGTTGGGCTTTGAGTCATAGTTGACTTTTGGGCCTTGGGCTTGAATAAAGCTAAGTTAGGGGTAAAGTAGTATTTACCCCCAAGTATGTATTTATGGTTATGTGTTGGAACCCAATTATTAATTGGGTGATGTTTTGATATTGACAGTTCGGGAATCTGTCATCCAGCAGCTGGGGGTTATGTCTACGGGACTTCAGGATTATGAGGTGAGTTACCTTCCAGTAGAGGTGGGTCTACGGCCACAATGTCGGCCCACCAGCTGGGATTGTCTTTAGACGATTATATGTGTGATAATTATCTAAGTTGCTATTACTAGATGTGCTTTATGTGCCAGTATGATATGCTTTATGTGATAGCGGTAGTAGGAGGGAATAGTCCCTCGCCTCGGTCGTTAGGACCGGAGGGTAGGCCAGTACCCCAGAACTGCTTGACACGGGTAGTCAGCACCCCAGAATGGCTTGACACGGGTAGTCAGAACCCCATAATGGCTTGACATGGCTAGGTCGGGCACCCCAGAATTGTCCGGCAGTATGTATTCTATGTGGTTGTATGGTATGTGGTATGATGGGGGAACTCACTAAGCTTTGAGCTTACGGTTTTCAGTTTTGGTTTCAGGTACTTCGTTTTTAAAGGAAAGGAGGCGGCTTGATCACAGCGCATCACACTATGGTTTTCCGCACATGAGATCCTTGGGATTACACTCTGATATTGTTTCATGATAACATGTTTTGATTATTTCTGCTTTGGTTTCGACATGTCATGATATTATGGATGTTTTCTTATACTGTTGGTTTTATAATAACTTATTTAAAAATGAAATTTTTGGCCTTGAGTTTTAGGATGTTACAAGTCACTGTAGCGTGAAATGATCCCAACGTGCGTCTAAGCGAGGTGTATAACCTTAACTCTTGTGAAAGAGGTAATTAACTCTTTAAACCTTAGAGGGGATTAAGTACCCTTATTCGTAGGAGAGATGATCAGTCTCTATTCTTAGGATATTTGTTTTATGAATCATAGGGCGTTTGCAGTTATGGAAATCTTTGGTGTCAGGGCCTTCAAACGTCAGGATCCTTGAATTTTCATCTGTCAAGATCCTTGTACGTCAGGATCTTTAAGTGTCAGGATCGTTCAGTGTTAGGATCCTTGAGTCCCTGCACCCAACAAATATTAGCTAGGGGTGGGCATTAGTCTAGCTAACGCCCCTCTGATGCTTAAGTTAGTAATGGTATTCAAAGAGAATAAAGGGTAAAAGGTAAATAGCATGTGTACCTTGAGTGTGTTGGAAAATGACTAATTATTACTTACATAAAACAAGCTTTGAGACGTATGGCATTCTAGTATCTTGGCAAGACATTTCCATCTAGGGTGGCCAACCAATATGCCTCCTTTCCTGCTTCATCATCTATGAGATATGGTCCTTCCCATTTAGGTGCCAGTTTACCCGCACTAGGATCCTTGGTATTTTGGAATGTTTTTCATAGTACCAAGTCTCTTATTTGGAATCTTTTGACTTTTATATTTTTGTTGTACGCCTTAGTGATCCTCTGTTGATGAGCAGCGATGCGGATCTTGGCAAGATCCTTGAGTTCATCTATAGTATCAAGATCCACCAGGATCCTGTCATTGTCCTCTTGGTTTTGAAGTAGTTGTCTTGCTTTTGGGATCACCACTTCAGTGGGAATCATTGCTTCCCTTCCAAACACTAAAGAGTATAGGGTTTGGCCCGTAGCTACCTTGGTAGTGGTCCTATCTGCTCACAATACGAAAGGACGTTCTTCTGCCCATCTTCCTTTCTTCTCATCCAACCTTTTCTTCAAGTTGTTCAATATGATTTTGTTGATGGAATCTGCTTGACCGTTGGCTTGAGGGTGCACAAGAGTGGACATTACCATCTTGACTCCCCAACTTGTGAAAAAGTCTCTTGTCCTTTTGCTTATGAATTGTGATCCATTGTCGCATATAATTTCAGTTGGGATCCCGAATTTGGTCAAAATATTACGTTTAATGAAGGAAACTATCTTTTTGTCTCTTACCTGTATGAAAGCTTCAGATTCTATCCATTAAGAAGTAGTCAGTCATCACTAGCATGAAGACCTTTCCTCCAGGAGCTACTGACAATTTACCCACTATATCCATTCCCCATTTCATTAATGGCCAATGGGAGATGATAGGATGTAGAGGTTCTGCTGGTTGATGCAGGATGTTGCTATGTCTTTGACAAGAATTAGAGAGCATGAAGGAAGGAATCTTTCTTCATGGTTGGCCAGTAGTATCCTGTCCTCAAAACTTTGGAGCATAAGGATCTGCCCCTAGTGTGGTTGCCGCAGTATCCTTAATGTATGTCCCTTAGGACTTCCGCAGCTTCATGATCTTCAAAACATCTAAGGTATGAACCTTCCATAGATTTTTTGTATAACTTACCTTGGATTAAAACAAACCTTCAGACCCTTGTTCTAAATGCCCTTTCGCTTTTTTTTCTTTAGGGATCGTCCCATTCTGGAGGTATTCCATAATGGGTTGGATCCAGGATCCTGAGGTTGGAGGAGGATCCTTGATGTCAGGATCCAATCGGGATCTTCCATTGTAGCAGCATTAGTAGTCTCCACGTGATCATTGGGATGCTTCAGTCTCTTGGCAGGATCCTCGATTATTGGGATCAACATGTGGGTTATCAGGATCCTGGTTTCCGACAGGATCCTTAGGGAGGATACTAGATTGGCTAAAGCATCTGCTTCAACATTGTCCTCTCTAGGAACCTGGTTTAGGCTAAATGCTTCGAATTATGAGGCTAAGTGTTTGAGGATCTGGAGATATATTGCTAATTTCTATCCTTTTATTTCATAGGATCCATTAAAATGGTTAGTCAATAGTAAAGAATCGATGAATACATGAAGATTCTTGATTTGAAGATCTTTGGCTAGCTGTAGTCCCATGAGTAGTGCCTTGTATTCCGGTCCGTTATTGGTTGCATTGAACTCACAGCTAATTTCTTGTGGTAGGATGTACCCCTGTGGCAATTTTAGTAACATCCCTAATCGAGTTCCTCTTTGGTTTGATGCTCCGTCTGTGAATAGCGTCCATCTTCCCATGTTCTATTCTTCTAGAAATTGTTTGGCTTCTATTTCAACTTCCCCTCTTATATCATCACTAAAGTCAGCCACAAAGTCTGCCAATGCTTGAGACTTTATCGTGGATCTTGGCTCATACTTTATGTCATATGTTCTTAACTTCATGGACCACTTTCCCATCCTTCCTAACATTTCTGGTTTTCTCATAACATTCTGGTCTCAAGATCCAGGATACTTTACTTACGTAGTAGATGGGGTGTTGTTCCCCATTAAGATCCTTAGCTAATACTTCATTCACCGCGTTTGAGGATATTGAGAGATAGAGAAGAAGTGGTTCCTCATCTAACGGTTTTACCAATAGGGATGGTGAACTTAAATATGTTTTAAGTTTCTGGAAAGCATCTTCATGTTCCTGGGTCCACTCAAATCTTTTGTTCTTTTTCAATAAGTCGTAGAAAGGCTTGCATCTTTCTGAGGATCTTGAGATGAACCTCTTTAGGGCTGCCACTGTTCCTGTTAGTCTTTGAATATCTTTTGTCGAGGATGGTGATCTTAGATTGAGTATGGCCTTGATTTGCTCCGGGCTTGCTTCAATTCCTCTTTTGGTCACCATGTATCCAAGGAACTTACCGGATCTCATCCCAAAGTGGCACTTGGAGGGGTTTAGCTTCATGTTATATTCGTTCAGGATGTCGAAGGATTCTTGGAGATCCTTGAGGTGATTCTTAGCCTTCTTGGACTTGACCACCATGTAATCGATGTAGACTTCCATGGTGTCCCCCAGTGTCTCTTTGAAGATCTTGTTAACTAGCCTTTGGTATGTTTCACCTGCATTTGTAAGACCAAATGGCATGGAATTATAACAATAGACACTTGTTGGATTTATAAACATGGTGTCCTCTTGGTCAGATGATTCCGTCTGGATATGTTGGAATCCCGCTTATGCATCCATGAATGCTAATAATTCATGGCCCGTTGTTGCTTCTATCATGGAGTTTATGTGTGGTATAGGGAAAGGATCATTGCTAAAAGCCTTGTTAAGATCTGTGTAATCTATAAACACTCTCCACTTACCGTTCTTCTTTTGTACCATGACCACATTAGCTTGCCATCTTGGGAATTACACCTCCTTTATCATCCCATTTTTGAGAAGTTTTTCTACTTCTTCTTGTATAACATGGTTTCTTTCTAGTGCATATTTCCTTCTCTTTTGATGTATTGGTATGAAAGATGGATCAATGTTAAGTTTAATGGTTATTATACTTTGTCTATATCTGTCATGTCCTCGTGCTTCCATGCAATCGTCTTGCTTCTAGCTTTGAGGAACTTTATAAGATCATGTTCGATTTGAACAGGCATTAAGGATCCTACGAGAACTTTGGCTTCAGGATCCTCAAGGTTCATGGGCACTTCTTTTATATATTTTTCTCATGTTTCCAATACGTAGTGTGCCCCTACTTTTATTGTTATGCTTGTCGTGGTATCGTCGAGGCTTTCATCAAAGTTTTGTAGCATTATTTGGATTCTTGTTGGTCTCCTACGATCTTCACTGTACCCCATGGAGTGGGCATCTTTACGTATTGATTGTATGTCAATGGAACGGCCTTCATTTTGTGGATCTATGGTCTACCTAGTATAACATTATAATAGGATAATGTATCAATTACACAAAAACGTTGTGTCGAGTTTACCCCCTCCATGTAGATAGGTAGCTTTATCTCACCGACGGTGTGTTTGGTTTCGCCGCCGAATCCGATCAGAACTGAGGATCTTGCAACTATTTCAGACTCTGGGATGTTCATTATTTTTAACTCGTCCAGGAGTATGATATTGACTGAGGACCCCCCATCGACGAGGATCCTTCTAACGAAATGGTTGGTGATGTAGAGAGTGATCACCAATCCGTCATGGTGAGGGTCCTGGATGTCTGGTTTATCTGCGTTGTCGAAGGTAATCTCCTTATCGTTTGTTATTGACGTGTTCTTTTGTGGTCCTTTTTCCTTCTCCGTTTTGGATACCTTGGCGTGCCTCTTTGTTGCCGAATAAGAGGTACCACAAATGTCTGATCCTCCATAGATCACATTGATTACGTTGGCGTCAGTAAGGGGGATCCTCGTCTATCGAGGATCTTCTGAGGATCCTAATCTTTTTCTTTGGATCTCTCATTTATTTTTCGAAGGATTTCTTTGAGGTATCCTTTTCCTAGGAGGTATTTGATCTCCTTCTTGAGAGCTATTCAATCCTCTATGATGTGACCAAATTTTTCACGGTATGCACACCATTTGGACTTGTCTTTCCAAGCGGTGAATTTTTCTCCCTTTCTTGGCCATCTTGCTTTCTCTCCAAGATCCTGCATAACAAATATTACACCTGAAATATCCACAGAAAAACAATAGTCAGCAATCTTAAGAAAATCTTCTTCCTCTCCCTCATCTCCAAGGGCATTAACCCTATGATGATTAGGTTTGGAATATGGTTTTTACTTATAGTATCTTTGGACTGAGGAATCGACCATTCTATTGGGGTGATCATAAGTGTTTGGTTGGTTGCTCCTTTTTTGGATCTCCTTGTCCTCTTCGAGTCCGATGAACCATAGTGCTCCGCTTCTGACTTCGTCCATGCTCTTGCATTGAGTCATTAAGAGGTCTTCATAGAAAGGAGAATCTTTCTTTAAGCCCATTTTAAAGGCTTCGACTGAAGTTGCCATGTCGATGTTGACGATACTTAGAGCTTCCCTGCCAAACCTGTTCACAAAAGTCCTAAGGGATTCCTTAGGATCCTTTACCACTCGATAGAGATCAGTAGTGATCTTTTCCAATGTTCTGCTATAAGAAAATTGATTGCTAAATAAATTAATCAAATGAGTAAACGATGTAATAGAATAAGGAGGAACATTAAGAAGCCATTTTAAAGTTGATCCTGTGAGGGTTGAACCAAAACCCTTGCACCACTAAGCTTCTTTCAAGTGAGTGGGGATGGGAATCATCTCCATCATTTCCCTGTATTGTGCCACATGCTCCTCAGGATATATAGTCTCGTCATAACGCTTCATGCTGACGGTCTAAAAGCGCTTTGGGACTTTGATATCAGCTATCATTGAAACGAATCTGTAGATAATGTGGCTTGTGGGGGATACTTCTGGTACAGGATGAACTACTCTGGGCACGCTTGAGATCATTTGTCTTCGTTGTTGGAGCTCCTTAGCCATGATCGGGCTAAAACCTATAAGTTGTATATATTATATTATTAACGAGGTTACCAGGATCCTTGTTATTGGGAGTAACAAAGGTTTCGTTGGGATCCTGGGTCGTATGGGTTTGTTCTCTTGGGATCGCGCCCCAGGCGAGAACAGAGGCCGGTGTTGAGGATCCTATTTTGCGGCGAATCACTAAGGATCCCGTTTTGTCAAAGTTCAGGATCATGGGCTGCAAGATCTAGGGTGCTGCTTCCTGAGGCTTGTGGATTTTTGTCCTCATTCTCTCCACTACCTTGAGAATTGTAATGTTATCCTCTTGTTGTTGGGCGACTTGTCGTTCCAGTTTCTTCATCATAGCGAAGATTTCATTGTTGGAAATCAGCACCGGAGGATCCCGGAGTCTTGGGGTAACGACCGGAGAGGTGTTTTTCTTTGGTGCTTCTGAGGTTTTCTTGGGAGCTCCATCCAGAGGTGGTGGAAGGTTTTCGGAGGAAATGGGAGGAATTGACGAAGTGGACATGGTCGATTGTGTAGACATGATTTTTCGAAGGATTTTGAACACCATGGCCCCACAGTTGGCGCCAAATTGTTTTGGTCAAAAAATGAACAATCATTAATCAACCAAATTGTACGAGAGGCTGTGATGTTCAGGGTAGAATGAATACGAATTGATGATCAAAGTAACATGAGTGATTTACAAGAAAATCCCTTGATCCTTTTTAGGATCTCCGGAACAAAACCTTTGGAGATGACAATAATCACCTGCCTTGATCGTTTTATTGATTGAAAATGATGTTTACAGAGATGTATGTATGAAAAGTAAGTACAAGTATTGTAGTTCTACTCAGTGTCGTGCGTAGCATGATGAAGACAAGTGTTTTTACATCCTAAAGCTAATAACAAGAACTCTGACAATTCTGGAATCCTCTAAGATCAACATATAGACATTATTTGACTTGGTCTCCCGGGTCTTAAGCATGGTCATGATGACTATTTATTGAGAATAAGTCTTTGGCTGACTATTTATGAACATGTGAGAAAAATAGCAAAGCACATAACCGTAATAAACGTTAGGAGAATAAAATATAATAGTCAGGATCCTAAAGTATTTTTGAGGATCCTGTGGTTTGAGGACCCTGAATGTAATTTCGAGATCCCGGCCCTAATAATAAGTGTGAACCAATTGCTTTTTCCTTACATAAAACAACTCCTTCTTGTCTGAGTCTTTCTTCTTGTAAATATAACCAAGCTCGAAATTTATAATAGGCCCAACATCGAGAAGTTCAATCCCTTATAATTTATTATTGTGAGAAGGAAGAAAGTTTTATGTTTTGAATAGAGAGGCTAGCTCCACGTCGGTATGAGCAAAATCAGCAACATAATCTCCTATAAAGATTAGGCCGTTTGATATGCTCCTATAGTGAGATCAGAATCGCGCTTCTACTGAAAATAACTTGCACGAACTAGAACATCATTTGGATTGATCTTCAGAAAACCTTTGTCCAAGATCTTCATTTGCTTTTGTATGTTCCGATATATGTAGTAGTAATGGAGTTTGCACCTGACCCCGAATTTGTTCAAAATCTTGAATCCACAACCTTCAATCTTTGTAATTATCCTCTTCGACCACGCCTATTTGATGGGCAGAGCAATAGAGGCATATAACATCTTAAGACAAACTCTTTATGTTCGGATTTGAATAGCCATGTCATCGGTTGGATGACGGCTGGGGAACTTCTTATAAAATCTTCCATGTGGTGATAAAGGAATTTCGAATTGTTCAAAATTTGAGGTTGGAATTGTGTAGCTCACAAAAGGAACATATTGGAAGTTGTAGAGATGTATATCAGGATAAAATGGAGATATTATTTTGAGATGATTCAGATTATCCTTGATTGATTGAAGAAGAATATTGTCCTTATATGCTCGGTCTATTTGTTCCTAAGACTAGTCCTCAGTCTGTTGTAGCAGCTCTGATTGGTTCCATCACTTTTCATCTGCCTCTTTCCTTGATCGGAGCTCCTGGAGTAGATGTTTCAATAATTTGGTGAGCAGCAGGATTCACGATAATGTCGAAAGTCGGTACGATCAATTCTGGAGCAGGCTATCGATCGTAAGTTTGCATTGGTGATCCTTCATCGATTTTCTCAATCCGAGGAGTAGGAATCGGAAGCGTTTTTGGCTGAGTAGCTCGGAAGGCATCAAATTTGAGTTGTGTTTTAACTTTGGCAACCTCTATGATTTGCTTCAAGGAATTAGGAAGAGCGGATATGCATGTATACTGTTTGGCTTTTTCTTCATCGGAAATGATCTTTCCGACAGAAAGTTGTTCTTGACTGCTTGGGCCTCGTAGTTGATGTTGCTTATCAGTTGACACAAGCAGCATATCATCATATTCATCACCATCTATTTCATCTTGGAGTTTGAATTACGATCTCCACTTCCATTTACTAACATCTTCTCCCCCTCTTGAGACAGAAGGCCCAACCTTCGTTGCAAGATGCATCTTCTCATTAAAATTACCAAAATTTTCAAACACTTTTTGAAAGCTGACATCGCCAATCTTGGTGAGATTTTCATACACGTTAGCTATTGGAGCTTTAGCCTTCAGGATGTCAAGTACTTCTTCAAAAATAGCGGTAACCTCATTGAAATTTTAATTTAGAATGTGTACAAAGTGTTGTGCAGACCGAATTGCCTTGATCAAGACTTGTTGCATGATGAGGTGCATGTTATCTTTTCCTTTTATCTCTTGTTCTAGCCGTGCATGTTTTTTCTCGTGTCGAACATGACTTTTCTTGATGAGTTCATTGATAGCTTTAACGAGTTCATTGTGAAAGGTCAACATCTTTTGAAAAACTTCCTCATGATGTTTGATGATCTCGGAATATCGATTCTTGGAAACTTCCATGGAATGCTTCAATCGGAGAGAGATGAGGTCATCAAGTAGTTTTTCTCGGTCGAAGATGGAGGAAGTGATGGACTTGAACTCAGAAATGGATTTGAGAACGAAATCCATTTTGGTGTCAAGCGATCCGTCCTGAACATTAACTGAATCAACTTCAACATCGACCTTTGCAACTTTGTCTCTCATTTCTAAAAGAGTAAATGGGCTGTCTAAACTCTCTTCTGAGGATCTAGTGTCCGAACTAGATCCATTAATGGAACCAGTATCATTACGATCATCACCATCACCACCGTCATTTTCAACGTTCTTTGCTCTTACTCCAGTAATATCACCACCAATATCCATCTCATCTAATGAATATTGTAATTCAAATGTAGCACGAGGTTTTAAAGAGGAAGGCTGGTTGAATTTGAACATGTTAGGTGGTTTTGAAACATTGGAGATCGCTGCATCAATATCTCCAAACATTATCTCCATGTTGGCACCATCTTCTTCATCAAGATTAACTTCGGTTGAAGGATACTATGAAACCTTGGTTGGTCCAAGAACATCTCCTTGAGCCTTGTCTACAACATGAGGCAGATCATCTTAAATAATCTTTTAATCGAGAACATCACCTTTAGCTTCTATTGTCCAACGAGGATCATCCGAAATTGGACTAGAATTGGGAACATCTACACTCGACTGTTGTGTAGCACCATCCAATGGATCATACAGGAATTTGAGAACATCAGCGGAGGTATGAGCTGAATTTCGGAAGGAGAACTTGTGACTAGCTTCATCAATAATTGACTCAACATCATATCTTGAGAACTTGTAATATCGTGGAAATTCCCCAGCGGCGCGATGCTTTAGCTGTGGCGGATATCGGTTTGGTTGTGGCAAACGAAGTAGGATGGACTGTCGCCATTTCAGATTGTGGGCGATTTCCGGCAGGGGCCGAAAATCATGCTTGTGAAGAAGGAAATGGTTTGAGAATGACTTGTGTGTGTGTGTTTGTGTTCCAGGGGTTTTATGGAACTATGTACAATACCGAAACCACCCTGTTCGAAGGGTGGGGGTAGATAATGTGTTGACTCCTGGTAAGTGTGTGCTAGTGATTTTGAGACGTCGGAGGGTACTTCAGAAGAATGGGTGGGAAGGGTAGGCTATAACCCAGAGTTAGGTTGAAAACTGATGTGTCGCTCCTTTCGAGAGGAACCACCAGTTTTGGATCTCTTTTTGGATTTAACTTTTGAAGGGGAATGATGTCCCTTCTTGTCATTCATCTTCATCTTACCACCTGAAGATTTCAACTGCTTTTCTTCTGAGGGAAGAACATCCGAGCTTGGGGCACAAATTAGTGGGTCAACTAATTTTGAAACCTTGAGATTTTGTGACTTAAACAGAGAATTAGAAGGAAGAGCATCCAATCTATGTTGAGGCAAACTTCGGATGGGTCCAAAAGAGGCCTGATTCAGAAGTCTATGTGATTTAACCACTATAACAAAGCAATATAGCTCAGGAGGATCCATTAGCAGGGGAACTGCTTCTCTCATTTCCGTGTATATATGTTGAAGAGTCGAGCGCAGATCCTCGGACACGGAATCTCGTTCGCTTTCTGACGTTCATTGAACTTCTGATAGTCATTCCATAAAACTTTAGGGAGATTTATGAAATTGGGTTTCCTAGTGAAGATGATGAAGACCAGGTACAACCAGTCATTGCTCATGGAGTATGAACCTCCATGTTTTCCACTGAGACCTTCCATGATTATGTGAATCAAAATGGTCCAGATCCTAGAACCAAATGATTTTCTAAAGTCCTTGGAATTGTTTCCCCTTTGAACCTGATTTGAGTCAAGAAATGTTGAAATTTAGTAGCGGTGGGTTCAACGACTTTAAATCCTTCATGATTTGAGGAAATTTCAACTGCCCTGAGAAAGCTTTTCTTCGTGGTGGGAAATATCCTATCATATGTGAGATAAACTTCAAGAACATCATCTTCAAAACAAATTCTATAAAAGGCTTTAAGCAGAAGATGATAGGGAAATTATGGGTTAGGCTCTTTGGTAAGAGCAACTACTATGGGATGGAAGGAGATGAACTCTATCATTACGTGAAAAAATTTATTGTAATACATGGGGTTAAATGAGAAGAGTTGAGTGGTGTCTGTAAGAATCGGCTCAGTGGAATAAGATTCAGCGGAGCCCTTGGAGGACTACTTCTTCGATGGAGATTTTTGCAGACTTGGGTGACATCGATGAAGGTTTGAAGTTTGGAGAAATACAGAGTACATAAAGAGAGTTCTAGCGCTTGAATAAAGTATTGAGAGCGTAGAAAGGGAACGGTTGGATTCAAAATCCTTTTATAGTGAGGGTTTGTTTCATGTCGATTCGGAGAGTGCAATAATGACACCCGACCAGAAATAGGTTGCATTGAATGCGGGGTACTCAAATACCAATCCTGACAAAGAGTTAACACGTCGTGATGTGTCGTTTGTTTTTTCAAAAAGATTAACTATCGATTCAGTGCAGAAAAGACATTGTCATACATTATTTTATCTGCAAAAAAGGATTTTTATGAGGATTAAAATATAGTCATATAACCATTGCATAAAAGTTTTGGAAGTTTCAATAATTGTATTAAATGATAATCTTAAAATCAAAATTTATTATTTTATTTGAAGAGCTAATGTTGGATTCAAAGATTTCAAAAAAATATTTTAGGATGACATAAGATACTTCGGAGAAGTAAAACATCTTCTAATTCTTGATATTGATCAAAGAAATGACAAAATTTCTTGAATAGATATCAGAGGTAAAATGGCAGAGATATTAGAGTTCTGAAAGTGATAATCAAAGAGACATGAGAGCTTCTGAAGTCTTAAGGATCAGATATCGGAATGATAGGGAAGCGAAATGATATTTACCATCTCAGATTTGAGTTCCTAGGTTGATTTAATAAGAATTGAGCTCGAAAAATGACATCTCGGAATATGATTTTCATGATCATCAATTTTGGAAAATGATTTACTGCAAACAAGTTACTCCTAAAGACTTAAACTAGAGAAAAGGTTATATAGACAAGCCACATAAATGATCCTTATTTTCCGAGATGAAATATTTCTACTAGGAAAATATTTTAGAGCTCGGATTTATTTGAATTTCTGATGCAAGCATCAGAAAGTACAAACTTCCTTGAAAAGTTGAGGATCAAGAGGCATCATTCACATTTTGTTCAAGAAACCATTGAATTTGGTTTCGTCTAATGCCTTAGTAAAGACATCAGTGATCTCATCGTTATATGGAACAAAAATGAGCTCGACGTTTCCAGTAAGTACATGGTATTTGATGAAATGGTACCGGATATCGATATGCTTCATCATGGAGTGTTGAATTGGATTGTCAAAAATCGTAATGGCACTTGTTGAGTCATAATATATCAGAATTTGCTTGAACAAATAACCATAATCTAACAGTTGTGATTTCATCCACAATCCTTGAGATGTACATGTTGCAGTAGAAATGTATTCTCCTTCAGCTATGGACAAGGAAATACAGTTATGCTTCTTTGAAGACCATCAAACCAATCTCCCTCTGAGAAACTGTCATCCTCGAGAAGTACTATTTCGGCCAATTTGGAGATCAACATAGTTTGAATCGAAATAATCTTGCAGATAAAAACCATTTTCCAATGGGTACCAAATTCTGAGGCTCTTGGTTCCTTTGAGATATCAAAAAAAATTCTTTACAACAAGTAGGTGTGACATCTTTGGATCATCTTGGAACCGAGCACACAGGTATGTAGAAAACAGTATGTATGGTCAACTAGCCATAAGGTACAGGAGGGATCCTATCATGCCTTAATACTTTTTCTAATCAACATGTTCCCCAGATGGATGGACAAACATTTTGTGTCTGAAACCCACAGGAATCTTGGTAGAGGCACATGTATCCATAGGGTATTTCTTCAAAAGCTTGAAAACATATTTTTCTTGATGAATGAATATGTCTCTGTTGGTTTGTTTTACTTTTAATAGAAGGAAAAAGCTTCACTCTCGATTCATACTCATCTGGAATTTGCTCACCATCAACTTCGTAAAGCCTTGAACTATTGTTGGATTGGTCGACCCAAAGATAATGTCATCCATGTATATTTAAACCAACATAATATGCTTCTTTTTTAATCTTCTAAACAAAGTTTGATCTAGGATTCCACACTGAAAGCATGAACGCTTGAGAAAAAACGTTAGAGTACCATACCAGGCTCGAGGTGCCTGTTTTAAACCATACACAACTTTTTTAAACTTATAACAATAACTACGGTAAGCAAGATTGATAAACCCAGATGGTTGTTGAAGGTCAACTTCTTCTTTAAGCTCTCCATTCAGGAAGGTTCTTTTGACGTCCATCTGATATACTTTGAAGGCCTTAAGTGCAACATAGGAAAGGATGATTTGAATGGCATCAATTCGAGCAACTAGCGAGAAGGTTTCATCATAATCTTGACCTTTAATTTGTGTAAATACTTTAGGCACAAGCCTATATTTTTTGTATATGATTACCCCAACATCGTCCATCTTATTTCAGAAAACACATCTTGTACCAACCACAAGATGATCCGAGGGAGGAGGAACCAAAGTCCAAACCTTATTTCATTCAAAATCTATTAATTCCTCCATCATTGAAGATATCCAATTAGAATGATCCAAATCCCCCTTGATGGAATTCAGTTCAATAAGAGATATAAAATAAGCATGATGGCATTCATTTTGAATAACAACGACATATCTTGTTTTTACTCCTACGTTCAGATTAATTATAACTTAATTAGGGGGATATTACTTTGCGCATATGTCAAGTCTTGGAAGTTGTTCAATAGCAAATGATCAGACATCAATTACAAGGTTGTGTTGCTCTCCCTGAATTTATTGAATTATCAGATGATGCTCTCCCTAAACTTCTGAACTGGATATCTCGGCATCATTGTTTAGAAAATAAAAGAATTTTAGGTCATCATCATTGTCGTTTGGAAAGGGATTAACATCTACAAATTAATCTGATGCATCTTTAAACCTCTCATTATTTGACTCAAAGGTTGGATTACATGGGTTACTATTCTCCCCCTCAACCTGAGAAATGTACACTTCAGTTTCAAATGGAAGAATGGAGGGTGGTGGAGAATAAATGATGTGGGATTCTGATGAACTTGGAGTTTGATAGATCTCGGAATCAGGAGTAGTTTCTGGAACACCAAAAAGAATTTCAAAGTTAACTTCATAAATGATTTTCCGATTAGAAGAACCAGGAGGTGGAACATCGGACTCAATGATATGCGTGGTAACATGAAGTGGTTCAGATTGGCGAATGAAGTTATCATCAAAATTAATGTCGAGGCTTTCTTCGATCACTCTTGTCCGTCACTTTAGAACCCGGTAAGCCTTAGAGTTTGCAGAATAAGCCAGGAATATTGCTTCATCAACTTTTGGTTGAAATTTAGTCAGTTGGTCTCTATTTTTCTTGATAAAACACCTGCAACCAAAAAACATATAAAAAATAAATACTAGGTTTTCTACCGTTCATCGCTTCATAAAGAATCTTATTGAGACGTCGATTGATGATGCTTTGATTTTGATGAAGCAAACAGTATTGACAACTTCAGCCCAAAGATAAAGAGGCAGATTGGAGAAGTTCAACATCGATCAAACAACTTCAAGTAGATTTCTATTTCTCCGTTCGACCGCACCATTTTATTGTGGAGTGTAAGGAGCAGAGAAATTGTGGTCAATACCCTTGTCCACTAAGTACTTCTCAAAAGTTGTATTAGTGAAATCTATTGCATTTTCACTCTGAACTCTTATGACTAGAAGTTTTGTCAACACCTCCATACCTTTAATGAAGTTAATAAGCTCGGATGTGGTTTCAAATTTTAATAGAAGAAAGAATACCCAGGTGAATGAGAATACACATTAACAATCACTAGTATGTACTTTTTGCGGTGAACCAGGAAGTTTGATATGAAGAAGTTCAAGGGGTTCGGAAATGGACTTTCCAATCAGCATAGGACGACATTTCTTTGATTTCTTCCCACACTCACATGCAGCACATAGGTGCTTCTTTTCAAATTTGAGGAGAGGTAGACCTCATACCATGTACCCAACTATAAGATCATTCATATATCGGAAGTTTAGATGAGCAAGTCTTCGATTCCATAGCCAGCTAACATCAGGAACTGCTTTGGTGAGAAAGCACATTTGATATTTTCTGATAGTGAGATTGATATCCAAAAGATACATATTCGTATTGTGATCTGACTGAATCAGACACTTCGACCGATCTTCAGTCATGATGTAGCTATGCTTGTTGCAAAAATCAACTATGTGATGGGAATCGGTGAGTTAGGCCAAACTGATAATATTGTGTTTAAGGTCGTCAACATAAGCCATGTTAGAAATTGTGAAATTTCCAATGGTGAGGATACCATCACCTCGTATGATACAGTTTATGTTATTTCTGAAAGTAACGTAACCACCTTGTAGAGAAATCTTATATCCATGAAAGAAGTCAATATTTCCATTCATGTGCATGGAACAAGCAGTATCAATATTCAATAATGTTTCTTGTTCCTTTGTACATAGAGCCTACAAAAATTTAGAGAGATTTGGAGTTCTTAAGCTCCTTGTTAGCAACAGAGACCTTAAGTTTGGCTTTGGACTTAGTCAAGGACTTCGGAATAACGAGACTTTCAGATAGCTTTTTGTAATGTTCTTTTGGAAAAATACAAAAGGTGAGAGTCTTTTCATTTATCCAAAAATCATATTCGATCTTAGGAGGGAAATTATGGTTATTCGATAATCAGTGTGAGTTTCATCGAAGGTTTTTTATCTGATAATCTAACATTTTTCTTTTTAGTTGGATAACTAGCGGAAACTTTGCGTGAAAATGATGAATTCCAAGATGTGGTTGCGAATATCAGAGATGTCAATTGAACATATGGGTTTATTGACAACGATCTCGGAAATAACGATTTCCAAGGAGACTGAGCAACAATCGGAGATATCGGAAATGACAATTTCCAAGGAGAGTGCTCATAATCGGAATTAGGACTAAAAGAAGCAGCCTTTAGCTTTTGATGCTTTCCGAGCTATGACTGGATATAACAGAGGTGTTAACATCAGAAGGTCTTTTTAAAATCTTATTCGGAACAAATGTATTATGATTCCTAATGGTCGATCTAACTACTATTGGGAGCACACTCTTCTTTTTCTTTTCAAGGAATCTAGAGTCATTTATGGATCTAGTTTCAGAATCTAAAGCTTTTCTTGCTTCAAATTTTGGTTGAACAATATCCTTCTTGTTCAGCCAGGGCTTCTAAGAGCAAAACACTTGGATGATTGTCCTTTCGTGGGTCCATTCATATAATTTTTTCTTTCGGATGTTGCTATGAATTTCGAAGATGGAAATTGCACATAAGGGTTTACTATCAAGGATCTCGAAAATGAAGATTTCCAAGGAGAGTCAGCAACAGTCGGAGATCTCAGAAATAACGATTTTCGAGGAGAGTGATCATAATCGGAATTAGGACTGATAGAAGTTGCCTTATGCTTTTGAGGATTTTTCGAGCTATGAATGGACGTAATAGGAACAAATGTATTGTGATTCCTAATGGTCGATGTAACTACTATTAGGGACACACTCTTCTTATTCTTCTTTTTCTTTTCAAAGAATCTAGAGTCATTTCTAGATCTAGTTTCAGAGTCTAAGGCCTTTCTTGCTTCAACTTTCGAATGAAAAATATTTCTTTTTGTTCAGCAAAAGTTTCTTCTATTTCATGAGAGTATAGGACATGGATGATTGTCCCTTTCATGGGGATGACAAAGCAAGGCTTAAATGCTTATTCAAAACTAAGACATATTTTGAAACAACATTAGAGTTTGAAACGGATGATTCCAAGGAAAAATCTTTAGCACTTTCACATATAAGTTCTTCATCATAATAACTATCAATTATTTCCCAGATGGAACCAGTGGCTTCGATAGACTTATTGGATTCATGTCCTGTGATCCCAGGGATGATTTCCTCAATGACAAGTTGTTGAGAGGAAGAGAGTTCTGAAAGTAAACCCATGTACTTCCTATGTCCCTAGGGATATTTTGAGTTTCACTCAGGTCCAAGGATATCAAAGGTGGAAGTTGTGTGGAATCGGGACATGAAACAGTGATAGGTGTGAAATTGGGGGACATATATTTCAAGTTATCGGATGGTATTTGCACATATGACAATGGAGAGACAGGGGTGTCCGACTACGTGTGGTTCGAAATTTCAGCCATTTGTGTCATGTTCTGAACTTCCTTTAGACATGTGGCAATTGGTTTTGGAAACTCGGATCCGATACCAGGTGCTTTGGACCAAGGATGACAGAAATTGTGAGTAATATGTTTATAGGACTCAATCATTTCTATGGAATTATGAAATTTATCAATGGCAACATTAATATGTATCTTATCAGCAACTAAAAAAATTCTTTCACTAATAGAAAGTTCACATTTGTCACTCAATATAATACATTCTGTTAGGGCCAGGATCCTAAAATATTCAGGATCCTCAGCTACCTTAGGATCCTGG
Organism: Lactuca virosa; assembly: GCF_052849685.1. Lineage (NCBI taxonomy): Eukaryota > Viridiplantae > Streptophyta > Magnoliopsida > Asterales > Asteraceae > Lactuca > Lactuca virosa. Next base: position 241,426,351 of record NC_136431.1, read on the forward strand.
CTATCACCGTTATTATTTTTATTAACAATTCACAACGGTTATATTTTGTTCGTAACTAATACATGTGCAGAAGTACTCAAGGGAAGACCATCTCAACGAAGAATCATCTCAACTATGCTAAAGACCCGGAATAGTTGGTCAAATAACGTTCGTGAAGCTGGTCATAGAGGATCCTGGAAATATCGGACATCTTGTTGGCTAGTTTAGACTATAAATTGACACTTGTATCTCACACACAACACACTGCTTTTCACTCAAAGCTTACGCTACAAAATCATACACTTGTTCTTACTGAAATATTCTCTGTAATCATCATTTTACATTAACAAAAACATCAAGGTAGGAGATCATTGTCACCTCCCAAGGTTTTGTGTCGGAGATGCTAGCTAGGATCAAGGTCTTTCCTTGTAAACCATTATGTCACTCTCTTTTATCATTTTCTATTGCACAATTCTAACATCACAGCCTCTCATTCAATTTGGTTGATTAGTAGTTGTGTAATTTTTGACCAAAACAATTTGGTGCCCACCGTGGGGCCGCGGTGTTCAAAATCCTCGAAAGAATCATGTCTACACCACTGATCATTTCTTTGTCCTCTATTCCTTCCATTCCAACCAAAAACCTACCACGTCCTTCGAGTGGGCCCCCTACTTAGAGGAAAACGCCTGACACTTCTAAGGAAAGCACCCATTTGGTCACTAACCAACGAAGTTTGGGAACTTCAGGACTCCAGGATCCGACTACGTCGGTCACTACTACAAAACTCTTCGTTATGTTGAGGAAAATGACACAACAGGTGACCCAAGAACAGGATGAGAATAGAGCACTGCTCAAAGAAGTGGAGAGGATGAAGGAGGAATTTTAGAACTCCCAAGAAACAACGCCCACAGTTGTACAACCAAGGATCCTGAACTTTGATAATGCAGGATCGTCTAAAAATCACCAAAAGAACACAGTTCCCACCACTGTGGCGTCACCCTGGGGGGCAACTATGGACAACCGAGAATCTATGATCAATGATCTCGATGAGCCTTTTAACACTCCTAGAAACCTTGATTCTAGTAACTTCTTAAACATCAATACTATTAATACTAACTATTCTAACATTGATGTAGGAGTAAACCCAAACATGGCCACGGAAGTTCAGCAGTTGAGATAAATGATCTCAAGCATACCCGGGGTGGTCCAACCCATACCAGAAGCGCCTCCAACAAGTCACATGATCTCGAGATTCACTCCTGCGATAGTCGATACCGAAGTTCCTAAGCGCTTCCCAACTCCTAGCATGAAGCTTTACGATGGAACTACATATCCTGAAGAGCACATAGCACAATACCGAGAAAGGATGGATATCATTCCCATCCCAGGGTACTTGAAGGAAGCTTTCTTATGCAAAGGCTTTGGTTCAACCCTTACAGGATTTTCTCTCAAATGGCTGCTAAATGTTACCCCATACTCTATTAATTCATTTGCACACTTAGTCAATATTTTCAATAACCAGTTTTCTTGCAGCAGAACCTTCGAGAATATCACTAGTGATCTCTATCGAGTGGTCCAGGATCCTAAGGAAAGACTAAGGGATTTCGTTAACAGGTTTGGCAGGGAAGCTCTGAGCATCCCCAACAACGACATGGCTACTGTTGTAGAGGCCTTCAAGATGGGACTAAGGAAGGATTCACCCTTCTATTAAGACCTTGTGATGAGCCCATGCAAAATATTGGACGAAGTCAGGTGCCGAGCGTTGAGGTTCATAAGGATTGAAGAGGACAAAAGGAAAGGAAAGGACGAATCCTCAACCCCAAGATCCTACAAATCGAAGCCCTATTCCAAACCGGATCAACACAGGGTCAATGCCCTCGAGGATGAAGGAGAAGAAGAGGAACTTCCTAAGATCACTGACTATTGTTTTTTTGTGGATGTTTCAGGTATAATTCATGCTATGCTGGATCTTGGAGACAAAGCAAGATGGCCGAAGAGGGATAACAAGTCCACCAGTTGGAAAGACAAGTCCAAATGGTGTGCTTACCACGAAGACTTCGGACACATGATGGAGGATTGCATAGCCCTAAGAAAAGAAATCAACAACCTCCTTAGCAAGGGACACCTCAAAGAGATCCTCGAGAGAAAAAGAGAAAAATCCAAGGAGAACAACCAGGATGGTCACAGGATCCCAGAGAAACCAGGATCTCCACCCTTTAACACTAAGATAATTAACATTATCTCAGGTGGATCTAACATCTGTGGTATTTCTTATTCTCAGGCTAAAAGACACGCCAAGGTCTCTAAAACAAAAAAGCAAGATAGACCACAGAAGAATACCATGGTTAGTAGTGAAAAAGAAATCACATTTGATGAGACGGACAGGGAAGGGATTCAGGATCCTCACCATGACAGACTCGTGATAACACTGTAGATGGCCAACCATTTCATGAGAAGGATCCTTGTTGACAGATGATCCTCAGTCAACATCGTACTCCTAGACGCACTAAAAAAGATGAACCTCCCAGAAGTAGAAATAATCAAGAGATCCTCGGTCCTCATAGGATTTAGCGGGGAAACAAAACACAAGATTGGGGAAATAAATCTACCAATATACATAGAGGGGGTAAACTCTATAAAAAATTTATGTGTTATTGACACCTTATCTTCTTATAATGTGATACTAGGTAGATCGTGGATCCACGAGATGAAAGCGGTTCCTTCAACATATCATCAGTGTGTAAAATTGCCTACTCCTTGGGGAACAGTGAAGATCATGGGAGATCAACAAGAATCGAAAGAATGGTATAAAACCTCCATGAAATCTACGACCAAACCTCATCAAGCATAACAATTAAGGCAAGGGGCACAACAAGTTCTAGAAACGAAGGAGCAAGATGTGAAGGAAGTGCCCCTAGGTATCGAGGATCCTGAAGCTAAAGTCCTCATAGGATCCTCAATACCTGAGCAAATTGAGCAAGATCTGTTAAGCTTCCTAAGAACCAGAAGCAAGACGTCCGCATGGAAACACGAAGATATGACAGGTATAGACAAGAAAATTATCACACACAAACTTAATATTGATCCTTCTTTCAGACCAATACACCAAAAGAGAAGGAAGTTTTCACCTGAAAGGAATCAGATCATCCAAGAAAAAGTAGAGAAGCTCCTCAAGATGAGAATGATCAAGGAAGTGAAGTTCCCAAGATGGCTGGCTAACGTGGTTGTCGTACAAAAGAAAAAAACGGAAAATGGCGAGTATGTGTAGACTACATGGATCTTAACAAGGCTTTTCCTAAGGATCCTTTTCCTCAACCATATATTGACTCTACGATAGATGCGACGGCTGGCCACGAACTCGTAACCTTCATGGATGCTTCAGCAGGATTCTAACAAATCCAGATGGAACCATCCGACAAAGAAGATACAGCATTCATAACACCAACAAGTATATATTGTTACACTGCAATGCCTTTTGGTCCTAAAAATGAAGGTGTAACATATCAAATATTGGTAAATCAGATGTTTAAAGACAAGCTGGGGGACACCATGGAAGTCTATATTGATGACATGGTGGTGAAGTCAATGAAAGTTGAAGATCATCTCAGGGATCTTAAAGAAGCATTTGACATCCTAGACGAATACAATACGAAGTTGAATACACTCAAATGCCACTTTGGGATGAAATCAGGCAAGTTCCTTGGATATATGGTAACCAAGAGAGGAATCGAAACAAGCTCGGAGCAGATTAAAGCAATCATCGAGCTGAAATCTCAATCTTCAACAAAAGACATCCAAAGGCTAACCGGAAGGGTAGCGGCACTCAAGAGGTTCATTTCAAGATCCTCAGAAAGATGTAAACCCCTTCTACGACATCTTTAAGATGGAGATTCGTAAGTTTGTGTCGACGCAACAGTATCGTTCCCTCTCCGAGATGCACTCCTTCGCTCGAAAAGAGAGATTAAAATTGAGACCCAGGCGAGAGAGAATAGATAGACCCCAGTTTAGGCTCAGCCAACAACGAAAAAATTCAAGCCCGACGATTCACGATCCAGAGACCAGAGGGGACACACTTGTGGCAAGTACTAGAAGATGCATAAGGGAGCATGCCAATCAGCGACAATGTGTCGTAATTGTGGCAGGAAGGGTCATCATAAATAAGTATGTTATTCGTTTACGATATGTGTTTATAAAGTATGGCAAACATATCCTAAAGGGGTTTTTGGGTTTATTTTTTTGAACTTACGTGTATTTGGGATAAAGTGTTTATTTACTTATGATAATAAGAAAATAAGTTTTAAAAAATGCTCTAATTAACTTTTATGGTGAAAGCATGTTATTTTGGAAATCTCTTTTTGGAAGCATGTTATTTTGAAAAGCATTTATTCAATAACAATTTTTTTATTGATTTTTTGAAAAATCAATAAATCAGTGGGTTATTTTATAAAATAATATCAAACACCCTCTAAGTTTAAATTTAAATGTAACTAAACCAACTGTTCTGAATGATATATGTATTTATCTACTATAATAATTAAAGATAATTTTACCACATGTCAATTTCGAATTAGTTTCGACACTTGTCATTTTGTGATATTTTTTAAATAAATAATATCCACATGTAAATTTATGGTTTTTTTCAATTTTTAAAATTAAAAAGCCACATAATCTTATACTTATATATGTAAAGTATCATATGTAATAAATATTACTAAATTACAATTAATATATTTCTTCATTCCTTATTTCAAAATTTTATTTTAAAAACTACTTATTATTAATTTTAATATTTTATTTTTCTTTAATTAACCCGTGTAATACACGATTTTACACCTAGTATTAAGAATATAGATAATGAATTCAAAATAAAATCTATGTTATCGATTTTTTGTGAAAAGTGAGATACTAATGACATAGTGATAGGTTGTTAGATCCACCTAATCCCACATAATTTACACCAATAATTTAAAAAATAGATGCCTTAGCTATAGATATGACAACTCCAAAGATTTTGATATCAATTTGAGTGATTGCAATCTTTTTGGCTCTATCGGACGTAATCATGTTCAAATTTAATTAAAATATTTGATTTGATATAATTTTTTGAACCAAATTAGTTATTGACAAAATTCTATGTGTTCCTTTTACAAAAACCGATTAAAAGTTTTTAGAGTAAATTATAGAAATGATCCATGTAGTTTGTAAATATTGCACTTAAGGTTTTTACTCCATATAAATATACCAAATTACGTTTTTTTTTGTTTTAACAATTTATTATTACTATTATATATATATATATATATATATATATATATATATATATATATATATATATATATATATATATATTATTGTTTTTATCTTTATTTTAAAAGAGTTAATAATGGATTATTTATAAAATTATTTTTATATTTCAAATCAATTATCTAAATTATAGAAAATCTTATTATTATTATTATTTATTTATTTATCTTTTTTTTGTGGTTTAAAAATCTTTTAATATTTTTGACGTTTTGTTTAAATATTTAATTTAATTTTTTTTATTGTCGTTTTTTTGTTTGTTTAATGTTCGTTTTTTTCTTTTTCCTTTAACAATATATATATATATATATATATATATATATATATATATATATATATATATATATATATATATATATTAGATTGAATATTTTTATTTTGGTTTTTTTTTCAAAAATTGTTATACGAAAAAAAATATAATTATTTACGCAATAAATGAAGAAGCACTGACATATAAACGAATAATGTAAACGAAAAACACATATAACCATAAAACCTCTTAAAACAAAACAACAAACACTAACATATAAGTGAATGATGTAAACAAAAAAACACATAAAAACAACATTAAATAATTATATTGGCCGATTTATAGTTATCATGTCGATTATTTTAATTTCTTTATTCAAACAAAAGCTAAAAAAATCATTACACAATGCAAACAAACAAAATGATAAAAAAACAAAATCAAATGTATATTCAAATAAAACATCAAACATATTACAATAGTTTTAAATCAAAAAAATAAAGATAAATAAATAAATCTAATAATAAATAATAATGTGATTTTATATAACTTATATAAATGATTTTAAAAAATAAAAATAATTTTATAAATAAACTATATTAACTCTATTAAAAATAAAGATCTAACAAAATCTGTAATTTATATATATATATATATATATATATATATATATATATATATATATATATATATATATATATATATATATATAACAAGTTGTTAGCAGAAAGAAAATGATACTTTGGTATTTTTGTAGTGAGTATGGACATACAATGCAATATTCACAAACCACAAGCATGTAACCTATCAAATTTTAAATTTAGAAACGAAAACTGAGAATTTAATCAAACCACAGTAACATTTTTATAATTTACTCATGTTTTTATTAATAGATAATAAATTGTTGGGATTGCACTTAAACTAAAATGTGTAGTGTGATTAAAGTAACATGTATTTTATGTTTTTACTAACAAAATTGCTATAAGAGCAAACAATTAACAAGTTGTATAAATAATTTTTTCTGATAAAAATAATTCTTTTAAAAACTATATCTATATATATCCTGATTTCTAAATATTATTATATATGACCCCGTGGATTTTATAAAGATGGTCCACAACATGTGACTGTAAAGAAATTAAGAAAAAAACATTATTAAATTTGTTTAAAAAAAATTCCTCTGTTATAGCCAATATTATATGATATTTATAGAAAGTTTTGTCATCTAAAATTAATCTTTTTCAAGAAGGTTTCTTTTAGATATAGTCTTTTCATTCCTTTTTTTTATGAAAAGTTGCAAGTGTTATTTTAAAGTAGAGGCAGATCCAACAAGTTTAATATAAATTTGGTATGGTCGAATACGACCAAAGGTTGAGTTCATTCAAAATAAAGTGACAAGTTTAGGTGAAGTTTTGCTCTTGTAGTTTTAATCTAATCAATATCATGTAAATAAATAAAACCTATTGATTTATTTTTTCAAAAGAAACATACTTACAATGCTATTGGTTATAATTTATTTGTTTTTTATATTGTGTTTTTGGTATCAAACATTATATTTTTTAGATGAAAAGTGTTTATATCTTATTACAAATGAAATATTAAACAATTTGTAAGAAATATGAGTGATGGAGAAGTGATGACATGTGAGAGAATCTAATTGGAAATGAATGGTGTTGAGTGGGACTTTTGTTCATACATGGAGAATAATCATGACGATGATACATTCATTGTTTCCCTATGCTCTTAACCTCTTTTTTCATTTCCATTACTTTTGCTTCAAAAGGTAGCAACGATGTATTGCATCGTAGCACGATAAATAAGTTTGGGATTAAAAAGAGCAAATTACTAAATCCTCTCTGGGTTTACCAAAATTATGTGTTTTGGCCCTATCGTTTTTTTCTTACACTCACAAGTAGGGTTGCACAAAAAAACCGGTTTACGATCCGAACCGGTGGCCGAACCGAAAACCGGTTCACCCTTGAACCGGTCCACTGTTGAACCGATCCGATGTCGAACCGAACCGCCAGTTTGTAGTAATTAGGACTTCTAGCCATTCGAACCGGTTTTGAACCGGTTTATGCTGAACCGATCTAGAAAACCGGTTTTGAACTGATTTTGAACCGGTCTAGAGAACCGGTCTTGAACCGGTCTTACAAACTAACGATGCATATATTAGCCATGATATCCTAAGAAACAAAACAAACATTGTAAAAAAGAAGCAATTCCGTCCGATTTTTTTTTAAATGGTTCACCGAACCGGTTTAGGAACCGGTTTATGGTGAACCGATTTGAGGTGAACCGGTTTGTATAGGTTCGAATTATTTTGGTGGTGAACCGGTTTGAAACCGAACCGGTTTAGGGGTGAACCGGTTTTTGACTTCGTTGACCAGAACCGAACCGGTTTTTTGAACCGGTCCGGTTAAAAGAAAAACCGGTTTGTGCATGCCTACTCACAAGCATGGGCGGATTTACAATGGCGGCACCTGCCCCACAACTAAAAAAAAGTATTTAATCAAAAAATAGGTTTTTTTAAAAAAATATTTTATTTTGACGTTTCAAAATAATTTTTTTTGCCTCCGTAAAAGAAATTAAATTATCTTTTGCCCTCTCTTCGAAATTTAATTAGGTCCGCCCCTGTTCGCAAGATCATTATGTTTTGATTTTGTTACGGTTTTTGTCCTAGGGTCAGCCTGAAAGTACAAAAACACCCTTTCTGATTATAATATGTATAATATTCTAAAATTATATGTTTTTAGAATACTTCAATGTAAAACATGTTAACAATATTGTTTTAGAATATTAGAAATTACATATATTATATTTTTATGAGTAACAAAATATTAGAATATTTCACTATATAAAAATGGTCTTACGGTCTCACAAAAATTAATCTGTCTCAAATGAACCTAACATTATATATATATATATATATATATATATATATATATATATATATATATATATATATATATATAATAATAATAATAATAATAATAATAAAGGATGTTATCTAAATAAATATGGCTTAAAATAAGTCTCATTCTTATACCATCCATGATTTTTCACCATTCAAGTAATTAATGTTTACCATTCAAGAGTTTTTTTGAACTTATATCTTATAATTAGTAAGTAATATATTGGTATTTAAAAATTTTTACTTTACTATAAAAAGATGCATCATATGAGTTTCATACAAATACAACTCACATAAGGAGAAAGAAAACATATAAATATTTTTGGCTATATAATAACATTACTTCCATGTTTGTCTCTTAAAGTCATTGTTTTATAGAGTGTTATTAACACGCAAGAATTCCTTAAACTCCATTGGAGATTGCTTTGTCTCTTATAATATTGTAACTTTGGTTAAAACTTTCTTCCATGATCACTAATATGATCTTGGTTATGATTATGACATTGCAATGGTAAAATTTAAAGCAGCTAAGATGTTACATTGTTTATCTTCTCTTTTATTATTTGTTATCTTAATTGCATGAAATTGGAAAAGAGTGCATATACAATTGGGTTGCTTCAAATTTACATACTAGAATTGATACCATTAAAGAGGTAGGAATTTGTTAACTGATGGTGAGAAGACCTAACTACCTATTTAATTATTTTGATTCATGTTTTGTAAAATCTATTTTTATATTTATGTTCACTTTAGGTTTTTAGGTACAAAGTACGGAAGGAGATTCTCTATGTACCAACAAATTCAAACGTAGGTGCCACATCCCTATTTTCACGACTATTTTAAAACTTCTTGTTTACGCTTACTTAATACTTTTGTTATTGCGGAATTGGTCCCAAAATATCATTGACATGCTATAATATCAAAATCAAGGAATTTCATATGATTTTATATTTTAATAGCATGAGATGTCATAACTAATACAAAAAAGATAAGCATAAACGAGGACTAACAACATCTCAATATACTAATGGTCTACATCTTCTTGAATCTCTCAGCAGACACATACATCATTATCTAAGTATCCGTGATACAAATAAACTAAGTGAGTCAGGTTGAGAAACCTGTTGAGTACATAGACTTTTCAATCCACAATATTACTATCTTTAATTATATATTTTTCAGCAAACAAATAACCTATTTACCCATTCCCATTATCCTCACTTTCTTATCTTTAAATAATGGTCTCGAGGGATATTTTCTAAAGGACCTTTATCAGCCGACACCTATATTTTTTAGATGGTTGGGCAATGATAATATTTTCGGTAAACACGACAGTACATTAGTACTTTGGACAAACACGACAGGCACAACTATACAATAGTACTTTCGATAAGCACCACTATACAATAGTTATTTGTATAGACACGACAGGCACGACTTATTATTTTGCACATTTCTCACTAACCTATCATAGCCACTATCGCACACGACTCTATCACAACCTCTCAATTATTATTTCACACGACCCATTACTACCCAATCTTATTAAGTATGATAAAGAATAGATAGTTTAACAAAGTAATAACTATATCATGTTGCATGTATATATTAAACACAACAAGACAGTGCACATAACATTTAAGCAATTAGAATAATTGTATCTATGTGTAAGCTGAAAGTAACTATACACTCACCTGTTAAAGTGTTGACTTGGAAATCGGACAACGCTTCGCTCTAGCACTTAGTTTTTCTTTTGATGTGACCTTCTAAAATTATCACTAAGTTTTATTCTAATATTTCTTATGACTAATGATAGTATAGATTACTCAATAATCCACATGTCTACCGATCAATAATTGATAAGGGACAACCAGGTAGGATCATATCGAAGGTAGGGTTTGTTTAGTATACAAAGTATAATGTTTGGAAATCTCACTTTAAACACCTCATTAAAGCCATCATATACATCATCCCCATAAGTAGATCAATAAGTAATATGACGTTCAATTTAATGAGAAATTTTATTTATAAATTAAAAAAAATAATTATGAATTTAAATATAAATTACATTAAAATAATAAAGTGCGAAATTTAACTTACAGAGATTCCCTAGACAAAAGTCTAGAAATTTCACTAGCTTCTACTAAAAGGCTACTACTTGTCGGGTACTCAGAGGCCGCAGGGCTTCGCCAGTATACCAAAAACTAAGGAATTTTGGATCTAATACATACATAACTCGCAGAATTGAACTATAGGGGTATGATATGAGAAGCATATATGGAGGCGAGTATTTATAGCCGAATAAGGATATGCGCGTCACGCAAATGTTCAGGGTGCTGACATGTCGTTCTCTGAGTGGTGTGTCATGTCGAGATTTGGGTGGATGTTAGTAACTTGCTCATATGAGCTTAGTTTTTGACGGTTTTTATATCCATGCGTAGCTATCGACAAGATCTACAACTTTCATTTAGACTCTATCGTCAAATTTGGAGTGTATTTTGAAAACTATATTTTTAACAAGCTTAGACTGCTAAAGTCCGTTAAAACTTCATAAAGTTATCGTACGATATCCGTTCTCGAGTGTCTTTATATCGACGGATAGGTATTGTGTAACATCCATTAAATTCAAGCCGATTTAAAAAATTTTCAACCAATTAAAAACCATTAATTATTACAAAGTGTTTTCAAAATAGTTACATGTCACAGTATCCTAGAAATCAAAATCATAAAATATGAGGAGCTGTACGATCACGCCTTCGCCTTCCCGCGATCATCCGAAGTACCTGAAACCAAAACTATAACTGTAAGCCCGAAGCTGTAAGGTCCTGAAAAGGATCTTTACCAATGATCAAGCAACAAACAATCACAATAGAAGAGGAAGAAGAAAAGAAATCGAGCTTGCACACGTTTATATTCAGAAAAACGTCAGGTACAACTCGATGGAACACTCTGTAAACGCAATGGCATCAACAACCACACAATGACCTACACCTCCACTATTTATACTGAACAAGACCGGAAACAGGGTTTACGACCGTAAACTCGGTTTACGGTCGTAAACGTGTTTACGGCCGTAAACTCTGTTTACGATCGTAAACACACTTTCTGAACAAAAACACTTAAACAACCCACAAACTGTGTTACAGACTCATACTGAACATAATACAATGAAAGCCTAGACCAAACCATTTACTGGACCCTTCAATCTCCCCCTTGGTTTGGTGCTAGCTTGGACTCAGCTTTTGTTGACCACCAGCACATCGGATTTTCCCATAGCTCCGTTCCACATCTCTTTCTCGATAATCTTAGCAACCATCGAAGTGTATTCCTTTGCAACGGGCTCAACAATGTCTTCAGCCACCTTGATCTGATGAATGGAGAGCTGATGTATATCCCACTTACCAAATTGAAGCAAATCCCTCTTGTCATACAAGCATATACAATCGTCATTAAGCTTGATCACAGCAGCAGCAGCAGATTCATCAAACACCCAGTATTGCATGGATGCGAGAGATCCATTTGGATGATTTTGAAGAACGGGAACCTGCTTTACTTGAGCAGTAGCGGGCCACATCACTGATCGAAGTGGCTGACTTGTTTTGGGATCAATGACGCTAGGATAAATCTTGATAATAGACTCTGCAGTCTTCATTGAAGGGAAACCCTTAGCTACTTGATCTTCCAAAAATGATTTGAACTGAGTCGCCCTGGGATTGTTTGATGGATTTGACAAAGGAGCTTTAGACAGCTCTGTAAGATCAATCCTGGTAAAGGAATGAAAATCGTGAGTATCCTTGTATAATTCAGTATTGCCGCTCTTTCTTCTCGCCATAAACATATTCATAGTGTCATGGAATCCCCAGGAGATGATTCCTGACCTATCACCACAAACGTCTCTGAAACGATGTTCGCCCAGATCCGTAACGGTGATCTTTTGTTGATCCCAGGGGGCATTATGATCTGCGCTCCTTTTGAATAGAAGTTGACCCTTTTCAGCTGACTTGGCCAATTTAGCGCGTTTTAATGCCATTATACTTGGAGCCTGAGCCAGTTCTTTCTCAAAGCGATTAACGACGGTGGTCTTCCTTGTACGTTGTGGAACTATGGGAGTATCTTGATCAGGAAGATAGATCTTTGGCTCGTCAACAGATGACTTGAATTTGTCGCCAAAGTTTTCTTCCAGCTTCTTTTTAAGATCGTAGTAGCTGGCGGTCAACAGGCCGAAATGCGTCTGAAGGTCATTAATTTGCTTCGACTTCAGAGCTTTGTCTTCGATAAGTTCGGCCACTTGAATATTGAGCTTTGTATTCTCAGTCTGAAGGTCTGTGACCTTGATATCCAGCAAAATATTTCTCTGATCTAAATCAACATTTTTCTGATTCAGAGCATCGATCTCTTTCTGGAGTCCAAGAAGTGAAGGATTCTCTTCTCCTGAGCTGCCACCCCCAATAGAAATTCCTTTGCCATGTGAGGGAGGCGTTGTGAGTTGTTCTCTGGCCAAAAACCTGGCTAACTTAACCGAGGCAGCATCATGCTCTGGCCTGGGAGGAGAGAAATCCGTGGGGAATGAAGATCCACCAGCTTCATAGAAGGTAGTAGGACCTTCACTGATAGGTTCAGATGAGATGATAACTGGAGTTGTTGTTGGTGGAGCTGTAAAACTTTGAAGTGAACTCGAATCAAGAATTCCCTGTATAGGGTCAAGTCTTCGTCTTTTTGATGGAGGGTGAGAGGCTTGTGTAGTTGTATGATCACTTTCCAATGGCTCAGAAGTAGGTAAAACAACATCAAGGGGAGGAATCCCTGATACTGTTACCATAGGAATTACTATTTCCGCCGTTGGATTGGTAGGAGGAGGCGTGGCTTCGAGAACGTCTTCTTTTTCCCTTATCTCCGTTGCTGGATGAGCAACTTCATCGATATTTTCAAGCAGTGTGTTGAGGTTTACACCGGTCATGAAATCTTCATTGCTATCGAAGTTGAGAGGAATTTCATCGTTATCAAATCCTGTGAGGTCGAGGCCTTCGTACAAATCAGTCTCTGTTTCAGACCCCTCATTGTAATCTCCTTGTACCTGAACATATGCCAATTCGTGTTCCTCAGCTACTTGAGCATTAGCAGCTGGAGTTTCTTCCTCATCATGATCTGAAACTGTGATGACATCTTCAGAAACAACTCTCTCGGAGGAAGTGGGCTCAGAAGACATCTTGTCAGACGTTCCATGAGATTCGGAAGATTCATCTATTTCAGAAAATTTCTCGAATTTCACGAGAAGATGTAAGCCTTGGAAGACGACTTTGCCCTTTCGATTTTGCTTAATGAGACCAATCGTGTGCGGACCTAATGACTTTATATCCAGCTTGTCACCATCTTTGATCATCTCTGGGAATTGGTTGTCGATGAACGTCTGAATAAATCTCGGATATAGCAAGAATGCATCTCTGGTCTCCCGGCTTATAGCGTTGATATTTACCAAGAACTCATCCAAAATGAATTTCGAGAAGTTGAATTTGACGCCAGCAGCCAGTGAAACGATAGCCCCTGTGTTCCTGAGAGAGATTTCATCAGCTCCTGATCTCCTTCCCGAGATACAGCTCACGAACACATGCGCCAAAAATCTCCAGTAGGGAGGCAGAAGCTTCTTCACCGTGGGAGGGTAGATGCCCTCATATCCCATCCTTTTGAGAACCTTTTGAACATCATCAATCCCAATTTCAGTAGGAAAATCGGGTTGATCATTAATCAGCAATGTTTCTCTGATATACTGCTCAGTGATTATGATCTTGCATCCTTTAACCACAGCTTTAACAACAATCGCACCATTTTCTTTTGACATCTTGGCCGTCTGCCAGAACTCCCGGACAATGTTCTGATAAATAACTGGATTCACAGTGATGACACAAGCCAGTCAGCATTCTCTTAATCTGTAGATCATTGATCTGAAATCTCCATGAGCAACAAGAGGTTCATCCAACACAATCGCCAGGTTATGCATGTCAGCAAACTTAAGATTCGCCATTGATCTGCACTTTTATACTTCCTTCGAGATTACCTGTCTCCCACACAGTATAATGCACAGTCAAAATCCCGATTAAAATTTTAAAAATAAAACTTTTGAGGATATTTAAAATAAAAGTAAAATTAAAATTAAACTAAAAATAAAATAAACTAATTTCTAAAATTTAAGAATTAAAGGATTTAAAAATTAAATTTTCACGATTATAAAAATAAAATAAAATTAAAATAAAAAATAAAAATAAAAATAAGAATAAAATAAGAATAAACACAGACAAAATTTTATCTTAAATTTTACTGAAAATTTTCCTTGTGATACTGGGATCAAAGTTGTTAGACAACCTTAATCCACTTGTCGGTACCTTTCATCTTCACATCTTTGTCTGGTCGATCGCCGGTATTGTGGTTCACTTAAACCCGAAAAATTGTGACAAATTAGGACATACTATTAGTTATAAGACAAAGTAATCCTAAGTTTCTAGATACTATTTCTTAAGGACCATTCAGCTGACGACGACCAAGGATATTGTTGTCCACCTAAATCGAGCAGCGAGATCTATAGACAATCTGTAAGTGTTCAATTGTTAATTGTACTAAAGCATGGTTCCCGCTTCCTGATATGCTCCAGTAATCAAGGACTTCCAGAATACTCCTTACATCGGGTGAGCAGACAATCATTAAGAGAGAAGATAGATTTAGAATGCATATGCTATACACCCAGGTCGGATCTCTTCCAATCACGCAGAGGGTGAAACATATGACTAACTGAAGTTTTTAGAGGGATTGAGAAGTAGAATGGTGCATATACTGTGTACCAGGTCGGATTGTGAGTCACGCAAAGGAGACAGTATACGGCTAACAGATAGAAAGAATTGCATAGATAGAAGATGCAGAGAGATAGATTTGCATATGCTACATTCCAGGTCGGATCTTTCGATCACGCAGAGGAGGCAACATATGACTAACAGATAGAAAGAAAGAATATAACCTAATTTATCGGAATTCACCAGTCACCCCATGAATACCAGGATTAAGGACATAATTCGCACATCGAGGAAAAGTTAATCCACAGTTCCAGATACGAGTTCTTTAATATGACCAGTAGATTCACATATATATCTCCCTGCTCAATCTATCCAAGCGTCGTATTGTCAGGCTAAACGGATCTAACTAGGTTAAGATTTGTCAAGTCTATGAATTCCTTAAGTTCAACTCTGCCTAGTCATGTCCATTTAGAATCTTTCGTGCCTACCAACGCATCAAACCCAAAGCATAGTCCCTTCAACTTTAGGTACATTACGCAGACTCAGATTGCCTGTTATCACTTGATAATATCACTTCCCAGTACTATATCAACAAGCAAAACTGAAAGCGACGATATTTTTGATTTTTCTGAATTTTTAATGTTTTTTTTTTTTTTTGATTTTTGAATGTTTTCTGAAAGAAATAAAACAGAAACAAGATGTTTTTGGATTTTTTTAATTTTTTAATTTTTTTTGTTTGGTTTTTGTTTATTTCTCCCCCTTGTGCATGGGTGAGAATGAAAACACTAAAATGCGCAAATTTAAACTAACCTAATGAATAACAAAAAAATTTAATCCTCAAAACGAATCATTTTTAAAAATCTCACAAGCACATCAAATCGAGCTTTGTTAAAAGGCTTGGTGAACAGATCCGCCACATTATTGGCAGTGGGAACCTGTTCTAGCCTAATGAGCGAGCGCTCATAACAATCTCTGATAAAGTGAATTTTGATATCAATGTGCTTGGTTTTGGAATGTTGGACCGGATTTTTAATGATTTGAATTGCGGCCTCATTATCACAGTGAATTGGGTTTCTAGATAATTCAAACCGTAATCCAACAGCTGATGTTGGATCCAGATAACTTGAGAACAGCAGGCAGATGCAACAACGTATTCCGCTTCTGCTGTTGAGATAGAGACGATATGTTGTTTCTTGCACTGCCACGACACCAGCCTATCTCCAAGGAATTGGCACCCTCCCGATGTTGATTTCCTGTCAAGTTCACAGCCTCCATAATTACTGTCAGCAAAAGCGTATAAATCAAATTTAGAATTCTTCGGATACCAAAGACCCAATTTTGGGCTGCCTTTGATATACCGAAAAATCCTTTTGACAGCAATAAGATGAGAGAGTTTAGGATTAGCCTGATAGCGAGCGCATTGACAAACTGCAAACATGATGTCGGGACGACTTGCAGTAAGATACATCAGCGATCCGATCATCGATCTATAGTGTGTCCGATCTACGGATTCACCATCAATATCTGGATTCAGCAGGGGTCTTTCTGCCATTGGTGTCGATGCAGGTTTTGTGTCTTCAAACTCGAACTTCTCAAGAATATCCTCCACATACTTAGCTTGATGTAGCAGGATTCCGGTTGAATTTTGTTTGACCTGAAGCCCTAGAAACATGGTCATTTCGCCCAGTGAACTCATCTCAAACCGCTTTTTCATCACGCCTTCAAACTCTTTGCAAAGTTGTGGACTGGTAGACCCGAAGATAATGTCGTCAACATAGATTTGGACTAGTATCTGATCATTACCAACATGCTTGATGAATAACCTTTGATCAATAGTGCCGCGAGAGTATCCATGCTCGAGCAAGTGTTTTGTTAGAGTTGCATACCATGCTCGAGGAGCTTCATGTAACCCATACAACGCCTTGTCCAACTTGTAGACACGATTAGGAAACTTTGAGTTAACGAACCCAGGGGGTTGGTGAACATAAATTTCTTCCTTCACCTTGCCATACAAGAAGGCAGTCTTGACATCCATTTGGTAGACCGTGAAGTTCATATAGGAAGCATATGCGAGAAAGATACGAATAGCCTCCAATCGAGCCACGGGAGCATACACCTCAGTATAATCAAGACCCTCAACTTGTCGAAACCCGCGAACCACCAACCTTGCTTTATTGCGCACTATTACACGAAAATCGTCTTGCTTGTTTCGATAGACCCAACGCGTGTCAAGAGACCTTTTGCCCTTTGGTAACTCAACCAACTTCCAGACCCCGAGCTTTTCAAACTGATTTAGCTCTTCATGCATCGCATCTACCCAGCTGGGCTCATTCAAAGCCATGTTAACATTCTTGGGCTCTATTTGAGAGATAAAGCAAGAATAGAGACATGCATTGACATCTCCACTCTGACTTCTAGTTTGAACCCCGTCACCCAGCTGGCCAATGACGTTATCGATCGGATGATCGCGTTGAATTCTTGAAGGAATGTGTTGGCTGATATCATTGAGTGAAACAGGAAGAGTGTGAATGTTGTAACCTCCATCATTTGCTGATTGATCCAAATTAGATGGATCTGCTACAAACTCATTAGCAATTTCTTCAGGAAAGAGTAGTTCCATAAAAGTTGGATTGACAGCGGAAGCATCTCTAGACATGAACTCTCTTTCAATAGGGGTAAGAGGTGTAGCATCAGCATCAGGAGTTCCATCTTGAACATTAGACTCTGGACTATCAGGTTGATCAGATGACTCCCCCTCAGGTGAAGCAGAGGACTCCCCCTCAGATGGAGCAGAGGACTCCCCCTCAACCGTTGGAGGTCTGTAAACAACTTCTTCGTCTTCGTCTTCAGAAACAATCTTCGAACAAGAAGAGAATCCATTTGAGCCATCTGAAGACACATTTAAGGATTTGAAAAGCGATGTGTAATCAAATAACCAGTCAGGACCCACTCGAGTGTCTGTTTCATTCTCCTCCAACCAGCGCACGTCATAGGATTCAACAATCTGCTTAGTCTTCTTGTTGTAAACCCTATACGCGGTGCGTGCAACATATCCTATAAAGTAACAATCATCGGCTTTGGCATTGAATTTAGGGTTGGATTCCAAGTGAAGAAGGGTGCAAGGGCAGCCAAATACACGAAAATGGCTTACTGAAGGGTTGTGTCCAAAGAGAATCTCGTACGGTGTCTTCATCTGTGCTTTGTTGATTAGAACACGATTCTGCACGTAGCAAGCAATGTTAATCGCCTCAGCCCAAAAGAAAACAGGTAATTTTGAATCACATAGCATTGTCCTTGCAGCGTCTTTTAAAGTTCTATTTCTCCTTTCAGCAACACCATTTTGTTGAGGCGTGTGAGCAGAGCAGTATTGACGCACGATCCCCTTTTCTGCGCAAAAATGGTCAAGAACCGCATTCTTGAACTCAGTTCCATTGTCAGTACGAAGCGCCTTCACCTGGTTGTTGGTTTGTTACTCAATCATCACAATGAACTTCTTTATCAGATCAGCAACCCCTGGTTTGTTGGATAAGAAGAAGACCCACGTGAAACGAGAGAAATCATCGATCACAACTAGACAGTACGAGCTTCTGTTGATGCTCAAGACGTTGACCGGACCAAATAAGTCCATATGCAATAGTTGGAGCACCTGACTGATTGAGTTGACTTGCTTGGGCAGGTGTGGTTTTCTATGATGCTTTCCTTGGGCACATGACACACACTTCTCAAATGTAATAAAGTCTCTGACAGGTAAGCCTCGGACCATCTCATTCTTAGCAAGGCGATTCAGGTTTTTCGCGTTAGCATGACCAAGTCGTCGGTGCCAGAGCATTGCGTTTTGTTCGGAGACTTTTGAAAATAGGCAAGTGACTTGTTCAGGGATGTTGCTGTTCATGTCAATAATGTAAGCATTCCCATCCCGCTTAGATTTTACGAGAATCCACTCTTCCGGGATGACAATGCCTGGCTTGAGAATCATGCATTCTTTATCGGTAAAAGGGGTAGAATAGCCTTTGTCGCAAATTTAGGAAACACTCAACAAGCTGTGCTTTAACTTGGGAGCAAAGTTGACATTGTCAAAGCTTAGCACTCCATTTGTAACAGTTCCTCTTTGAGTGATCTTGCCACCATCTCCGCCCACGAAGGAAACATAACCCCTATTAAAAGATTGAATGTCGCTCAATTGGGAGATGTCTCCAGTCATATGCCAGGAGCAGCCGCTGTCGACGTACCAAGGACGAACAACATTCCTCCGCAACTGTAGCTCCATCATTTCTGCTTTGGGATCAGCTGCATCATTCTTCAAGGAAGCATCATCAATCTGAGCTAGGTGAGCATTTTCTGGCCCTGAGATATTCAAAGCCTTAATCTGGTCCTCCCAGTCAAAAGACTGAGCGACCATAGCAGTCTCACCATTGACCGCAGCACCTGCACGGTTGTTTCCCACTGCAACCATCGTCCTGTTGTTGTTCGTCCTACGATCAGGCTTTGGACACTCACGAGCAAAATGACCCGGCTCGTGGCAGTTGATACAACGCAACATGCCTTTGTTGAATCCCACCTTCTTGTCAGCATTCATGCCCCAGTTGCTCTTCCCTATCTTCTTAGCAAACTGCTTGGCCCTAAAGACAACCATAGCAATCTGCCATGTGATATACATCTCCTCCACGTCTTCTGGATGAATCTGATCCAGATTAGCAAATGACAGCTGAGGTGGAAGCTCTCCAGCTACGAAAGCATTGTAGCAGTTAACAAGCCCAGTGGCTAGAGCCAGATTTTCATCAGTGTCCTTTGTGTTTGAGGAAGATGCTACAACTGGTACATTTGGATGGGGAACAGCTTGTGGAGTGACAAATGGTTGACTTTGTGGACTGGATGATGCAGCAGCAAAGGTTTGAATCTGAGGTTGTTGAGTAGCGAACACATGGCCTGAGGAAGTCATGATTGAGCAGAGAGCATTGTTGGATGAGATTCCAAAATTCGCAGTAGAGTACGAGTTCACATGGTTGATTTCTCTCTGCTTGTCATCAATATCATAAGCTTTGATGATTGCCATGATTTCAGCAAGAGTAAGGCGGTTTAGATCCTTGGTCTTCTTAATCACAGCAACATTCATATCCCATGATCTAGGAAGAGCATTTAGAAGCTTCTTGTTAATCTCTGACTTGGTTAAGAAAATCCCAGATATATTCATGTCAGTGGTGAGAGTTGTGAACCGTTGCAGCTGTGTCTCAAGAGTCTCTCCGGGAATGTAGTTGAACATGTTGAACTTTTGTCTCAACATGTCCTGGCGACTCTCCTTCATATCTTCATTTCCCTCATATACCTCAATTAGGGCTTCCCACAAATCTTTAGCTGATGTGTACTCTCAGAAACCTTGAGCAATATCAGGAGATAATGCCATGGTTAGAGTGGCTAAAGCCCTTTCCTGTTCTTCCACTTTTTCAAACTCCTCATCTGTGTAGTTTTCAACAGCCTTGTCAATCACCTGTCCTCCAACTGTAATAGTGATTCTGACAGGTCCTCTAAGTATGCTTCTCCAGACTTTAAAGTCATTCATTTTGATGTACTTTTCAATTCTATACTTCCACTCAGGGAAACCATCTGCATACATCAATCTTGGAATGCGCGTAGTAGTGCCCATGAAATTGAAGACATCCATCTTGGAATGAGCCAAAGATCTATACTTCCACTCAGGGAAACCATCTGCAGACATCAATCGTGAAAATGAGTTTGACTTTGAGATTCCATTTGAAATTGAAGCAAATTAAAATCACAAAGGTGTTTACGGTTGATGATGATTACGACCGTAAACTGAGTTTACGGTTGAAGGTTTACGATCGTAAACTTGGTTTACGGTTGAGCAGTTTACGACCGTAAACTATGTTTACGGTTGATGAGTTTACGGTTTGTACGTTTACGGTTTATGTGTTTACAGTTAATGAAGCTTGGTTTACGGTTTTTGAAGATTCACATATTACGGTTCTTCAAGATCTTGAGTTTACAACCGTAAACAGGGTTTACGGTTGGCAGTAAACTCCAAGAAACCCTTCAAAAACACGTTTTTGCAGTTGATTCAGTTCCTTTAACCACTAAAACACTAAAACCAGGCTCGAACAATAAGAATATCAGTTTAAACAGCCCAAAAATCGATTGAATGAAGCGTTGACACCGGTTTTTGCTCTGATACCAATTGTAAGGTCCTGAAAGGGATCTTTACCAATGATCAAGCAACAAACAATCACAATAGAAGAGGAAGAAGAAAAGAAATCGAGCTTGCACACGTTTATATTCAGAAAAACGTCAGGTACAACTCGATGGAACACTCTGTAAACGCAATGGCATCAACAACCACACAATGACCTACACCTCCACTATTTATACTGAATAAGACCGGAAACAGGGTTTACGACCGTAAACTCGGTTTACGTTCGTAAACGTGTTTACGGCCGTAAACTCTGTTTACGGTTGTAAACACACTTTCTGAACAAAAACACTTAAACAACCCACAAACTGTGTTACAGACTCATACTAAACATAATACAATGAAAGCCTAGACCAAACCATTTACTGGACCCTTCAGAAGCTTAGTGAGTTCCCCCCAAAATACCGATACATAACCAATAGTACACATAATAACAATATGTAATGGGTCCACAACTCTACAGACTGGAACCCCTGAGCCCACAGTGTGAGTCTGGCTTGCCTTATAGGCCCACATCTCATATTTGGTTTTCTCCTTTAGTCCTTGGACTGTAACGAAGTGATTAGCCCTCAGTGCCACTCTGGCATGCTCTCCTGGCCCTCAACGCGCATCTGGAATGCTTAGGAGTCCTCAGTATGAGTCTGGCATGCTCTCCCTGGCCCTCAGCTCATATCTGGCATACTCCAGGGTCTGTTGGTCACCGTACGAAACAATGCAACCTCAACCCTACCCACATAACATGTCGACATATAATAGATAAATGCGCATACAGATAATCAGATAATATCACAGGTAGTCCCACCAACCTACCAGACTAGCATATCAAAACTAGCATGCATATCTAACTCATACTCACCATGTCAACAACTAGTAGGATATCAAATCCAATGGGCCGGCCTTGGTGCCTTAGACCCCTTAGTATAGCAAGGAGAACTCACCTCACAAAATTTACGTGCATGCAAGGCTCCATGAAGCTAAAACACTAATAACTATCCTTAGAAGAAGGTTTTGGAGATGAAGGAGGGCCAAAGCTTCATAAACCTTGAGACTTTATGTCCATAAGGTCCTAGAGAAGTCCAGATCTGAAACCATGCCATTGTGACAAGCTCAAATCCGAAAGTGACTCCATATTTGTACCAAAATGCCCATTTTCTCACATAAGAAGAGATCTAATAAATGAAAGGCCAAGGTAAAGGCTTTTTACCTCCAAATGCAAGCCAAGACAGTTTAGACAATGGATGTACCAACTTCTTCTCGTTCCAAGATTCTTACTCTTCGAAATTTTTCAACAATTCCACCCAAACACACTTTAGCCTCTCACACACTCAAGAATAGGGTTTAAATCGATTAGGGTTTCTTCTGGCTATGAAAAGGTGGTATGGAGGCTGGAGGAAAGGACTTAAGGTCCTTTAAATAGGGTGCAAACCCAAAAAATTAGGGTTTCCATGCACAACCTCTACTCGTTGAGTCGGTGTCCGCAGACTCGTCGAGTAGGTCCATTAAATCACGCGGCTCAGATCGCCTCTACACGACGAGTTGGGGCAGCCAACTCGTCGAGTAGGTCCAGAAATATGAATGTAAAGCTTTAAAATTTATACCTGGGACTCGGGGTGTTACATATTGACGAGATCTTTAACTCTTGTTTAGGTTGTTTTCCTAACAATCGACCGAGCGATCCGTATATGCATGCTCTTGGTTTTACGACTACTATCAATTTCATTTAGACCACTCAGGCTAATAACTAATTTATCCGAAATTCACCTTTTATGATACGTAGATCTGTTTTGGTTTAATCGTGACACTTCAAGGAAGCATAACTTCTTCATCAAAAGTCGGGTTTCAACGTTCTTTATATGTGTGGAATCCATGTCACATATACTATAACTTTTGTTCAGATTATTTATCCTAAATAATCTTTATCCAAAAAGTCATTTTTAGTGCTTATAATGACTAGCTCGAATGTGCGGGTATCTCTCCCTTAGGATGATTACGTCCCGGAATCATCAGCAAGACAGGGTTGGATGATAATCCTATGAGTAACTTTTCCATCCTAAGTAATAATCATATAAGATGAGGTATTTACTCCTACTACCGTAAAAGTGAGAATGTCCATACCTTTATGATGCATTAGCTAGACTCAGGTCTCTTTGAGTTAGACTCTAGCGTGGAGGATTCCTTCCTTCTTGTTCTAATATGGTACAACCACATTATTATAGGTAGCGCTTCTAGCTACTGGTTGCTTAGTATTAACAACGATTGCGATACTTCTGTCGATAGCTTTTATTGTCCTTCCCTTCGATTTCTTGACTAAAGTTGGATGCTACATCGAGCTTGGTTCCCTAAACCAAGTAATTCACTTCGTAGCTTTTATCTTAGTCAGACTCGGTTTTCTATGACCACTAAGGTTGGAATATCATTCATCTTCTTAGTTATTACTGAAACGATGGTAACAATAGACACAAACAAAAATGAATTCGATTACTAATGCTTTAGTAACCTTGTGACTCATCCCGATTCAAATACGAATCATGTGCTTCCGGTAGTACGGGCCCATACTACCTTCCACACCTATTCATACTTATCCCAAGAATTGTCTCACATCCCCAAGCTACTATTTCCCTAAAGATCACAAAAGTAATTTTAAGACATAAAGATGTGTCCAAGTAATCATATATGAAAATTTCATAGACTCCGCTACGATTTCTTCCATGTGTATCTTCGACCCCAATTCCGCTTCCCAACCTTTGGTAGAAATTCTTTTTCATGTATTTTCTTGCCTACATGGCACACTATACAAAAATTTATTCTTAACCAATCTGTCATGTTGAAATCATAATTTCTTAGTGTCACACAACAATGTAACGCATCTAGAAATTTTATAACTTTCACATATTATTACAACATTTATGCATACATTATACCTCTTATATCAGGCTACATACTATACTACTATTTATGCTGAACTACTACTTCATGCTTTAAACATCGTGTAATCAGCTTCCTTTACTTGGTCTCCTCAAGCGTTTTCTGTTCCATCATCTGTTGCATACATGATTATCGGGAGTGCTAGTGCCTTTGGTTTTGGTGGCACGTCCTGTTTCGGAGCTTCCTTCTTCTTTGGGCAGTCCTTCATGACATGCCCTTCTTCTATACACTCGAAACACACCCATCCATCGTACTTGCACTCATCATAATAGTGACCAGGTTTTCTGTACCTGTAGCCGGTCACATCTCTTTTATATTGCACAACATTCTTCTTTTTGCATTTATTATACCAATTTGCTTCATTATTACTACCAGACCTCTTTTCGTTGGGGTTAGACCTTGAGATTTTACTTTTCTTATCGGACGTTGAGGGTTCTTCACCTTTCCTTTTCTCGCTAACTTCAGTTTTATCGGTAGCTCTCCACTTGATCATATTCTCCACAGACTTTGTAGTCCAGATAGCAACTTCAAAATTTGGTGCCTGATGTACTAGCACAGAGTATTCCCATGAAAGTCCCTTAGCATACCTATAGATATTTGATAACTTATCGAGGATGATATGCAAGGATAATTCCATCTTGTCCATAAAGGCATTAGTATACTCATCGATGGACATGTCGCCGTTCTCTAACGTCAGGAATTGGTTTCTCCAGTTCTAGTATGTTCAGATCAGGACAATACTTTCGCTTGAAATGTACTAGGAATTCCACCCATGCCAGTTGCAATGGCTCATTTGGGCTTGTTATCTTTCCTAATGTGTTCCACCAACCAACAATTGAGCCCTTAAACTGTATCACCAGGTAGGTGGTATGTAACTTTCCTTTGCACCCACACGTTATGAAGGCTAACTCCATTTCTGAAATCAAATCCATAACTCTGATAAGATCTTCTTTTCCATTAAAAGATGAAGGCTTTCAAGTCACGCAATCCTTATATTTGCAGTAACCTTTGGGCTCATCATTTATTTGGATCGGTGAGTCTTCCGAAGGAGGGAGTGGTCCTTGAAGGATTTTCGATTCATCATTTCCTTCTTGGACCTTCGTTGGACGAGAGGGAATTGGTCCATTGTTGACTCTATCAGTGATGATTGGTTCATTGATCACTAGTGCTCTGCCTCTAGCATTCGTTAGCCCTTGAGTTAGGAGATCCATAAACTCATGTCATTGTTGATCGAGTAGATCTTGCATCCTTGCTCGACTATCTTGAATAGTGAGTTGATCAGCTCCTGCTCTGACGTTTTGAGGCGCTAGAACTCCTTCTGTATTGACGACTCTACCACTTCTCGTGATCATCATATCGTTCTATACACCAAAGTAAATGTTCAACGTACCAAGAGGCGAGTTTATTATGATAAGGAAGATTTTAGTTATGTTTTGACGCATACGTCCTCCTTATATCTCCCAAAAATTTCATGTCAATTCTAATTATTTATACTTTTAGAATCTCGAACAAAAAAATTCTAGATCTGGTCGGTAATAAACCATAGATCCATTCAAGCTAGGCAGGTACCCTAAAGCATACGATAACATAAGTCATTTAGAACATAATAGAAATTTAGGCATTCAACCTAAAGTATTCTAGTGCTTGTTTAAATTAAGGTAAACTACCTAAATATAATAGACGTTGTCACACCCCCAAACCAGGATGGCGTAAACGTCCGGGGATGGATGACTTTCATGTATTGTATCATAAAAATTGAATAATAATAAAGAAAGCAAATATAACCATCATATATATAATTGAAAAAGTTACATCATTGTAAGTGTTACATGTTTCAAAAGTCAATTAAAATATGATGACAAAAGATTTGTTTCACGCCTTAGCACCCCATCCTCAGAAAGTTGTTGGTTACCTGTTTTACTAGTTTCCTGAGAATACAAGTTGTTTGAAAAAGTGTCAACAATTACGTTGGTGAGTTCATAAGAGTTTATATGAAAAATAGTAGACCTTTCCGTGAAAAGATATCGTGATTGTTTCCATAAAATCCGATATTTTCTAATAAATGAGATGTAAGCCATTCACTTGTAAAATAATAGTGTTTATTCCAGAAAATCCAATATTTTCCGTAGAAATGAGTTGTAGTCTTAAATGTTCCAAGACCGAAATATACCAGTGTTTTCCACACTTAAAGTAGTAATATGTAGTTTTATTCATGTATAAAACAATTCGGAGAAATGTGTTTTCTTGTAAAATGTACGTATAGTCGTTTCCCCATGTGAGTTTTTATAACCGTGCTTTTAAGATGCAGTACCTGCCTCATCGTTCTTCAGGCGTCGAGTTATTTATGACATTTGTCACCCATAACCTGCCGGTCTGACTGTAGCTAGTAGTCAGGGTGTGGGATCATCAGTCTCGTATAGATCTATACACAAGTATCACGCTCTCGTATCAGAGATTGCGGTTATAAATACAGGACTTTCGTCTATACCTCAGTTAGGTACGATGGAGAAAAAGTCTAACAAATTTATTCAACGAGTGTACGTGTTTTTGAAATGAAAACGTTTGTATATGAAATCACCCCCTCTTTCCAGGATAATATTCAAAATGTCGTAAATCAATTATATATGCATTTTATATAATTTTACCCTTTGCTCAACGGGTTACAAAAAAGTTTCGTAAACTATATTTATAAAGGTTTAAGGAAATGAACCTTTTGTACTCGAATATATATATATATATATATATATATATATATATATATATATATATATATATATATATATATATATATATATATATATATATATATAATGTAATGTTTTTTGTAACCGATTTTCATATTTTTACGTTTTTATCCAAAACGTTGTATGCAAAAATATATAGGTTGATAGTAAAATCGTTTCGCGTATTTAACACTTTTCGTAAAAATGGTAAAATAACGTATTTAAATGTTTGCGTTTTAACATAAATTTTCTTGTGTGTTACTTGTATCCCCCTCCTAAAACATAGAAAAAAAGTCTTGAAACATGTAGGGGTATGAACTCACCTTATGTGTAGTCGCGGTTAGATAGCGAGATAAAAACGGTGATCTTCGAGTTAGAATACATAAAGGACGTCATAATCCTAATGGTTTAAACACATAATAATGTGTGGATATATGAACTGATAGTTAAAGTGTTGTATAATACTTCGGTTTATTAAAAGACTTACAATAAGGTCTTAAGGATCAAAACTTGAAGAAGTGTGCTCCTGGGTAAGTTTCAAGATGCTCCGGTGGATATTTGATCTTGAGTATTTAAAAGGGATATAGGTTTGAGTTTTGAGAGAATTGTGGGGAATTTGTTAACTGTGAAATGAGTTTAGATGGTTCCCAATATCGTGTATATATATATATATATATATATATATATATATATATATATATATATATATATATGAAGGAAGGATAAGAATATGAGTTGACATTTACCTTGGAATGTGTAATTATCCTCTTGGAAAGCTAAACTACGAAATCAAATGGCACCACTTGGCCACTTAATGGTGATTTCGGCCAAAATGGGGGGGGGGGTGATTTCGACCATGGTATGACCGAAATCCCCTTGTACACTCACAAGATGTTGATTTCGGTTTTGGTGTGGTTCCATGGCTTGAGTTTTCGGCCTTAGTGGTCCATAGGTTAGTGATTTCGGCCTTAGTGGTCCAAGCTTTGAGATTTCGGGGTACACATAATATCTTTGGTCCCCACAAAACCGAAATCCCAATGTGTTTAGATACGAAAAACCGAAATCACTATAGTTGGGGGGGGTATAATTCATGCTTTTTGATTTATTTATTTGACTTGTGTTGACTTATTTCAACATGGTTTCCAATATATACCTATATATAACTTATATAAGTATGGTTTCCAATTTATATATATATATATATATATATATATATATATATATATATATATATATATATATATATATATATATATATATATATATAAACATGCCCTCATGGCTATTGATGATTTAACGTAACAAGGTTACAATGTGGTTTCACTTATACATGGTACATATTTTGACTTGGTTCAACTCCAAGTTTTCAAGTTGTCACATCATCCCCCCGTTAGAGGGAATTTCGTCCCGGAACTAAAATTTTGAGTGGGAGATCAAGATTTGGGGAAAAGATGTGGGTACTTCTGTTTCATTTGATCTTCTCGTTCCCATGTGAATTCGGTTCCTCGTTGGGCGTTCCATCTGACTTTTACTATTGGTATATGGCTTTGCTTTGTTCTCTTGATTTCCTTATCCATTATTTCCATTGGCTCTTCGATGAAGTTGAGACTCTTATTTACCTCGATTTCAGCGAGTGGGATTACAAGTGTTTTGTCGAACAAACATCTCTTTAGATTAGACACATGGAAGGTGGGGTGTACGTTACTAAGTTCTTGTGGTAGTTGGAGTTTGTAAGCTACAAGGCCGATTCTAGCAATGATTTCGAAAGGCCCGATGTACCTTGGATTTAGTTTTCCACGCTTTCCAAAGCGTATCGTTCCCTTCTAAGGTGAGACCTTCAACAGAACGCGGTCACCCACCTGGAATTCCAAGGGTTTGCATCTCTTATCTGCATAGCTCTTTTGCTGGTCCCTTGATGCTTTCAGTCATTCACGTGTTTGAACAATCTTCTCCATTTTCTCCCTTATGATCTCGGGGCCGGTGAGAGTGTTGTTAGGAATTTGCCCCTTTTCTAGTTTCGTGTCACCCACTTCAGCCCAACACAGAGGTGATCTGTACTTGCGGCCATAGAGGGCTTCGAATGTAGTAACTCCAATGCTAGTATGATAACTATTGTTGTATGAGAACTCGACGAGTGGTAAATGGGTATCCCAAGCTTTACCAAAGTCTATCACACAAGCTCTCAACATATCCTCCAATGTTTGGATAGTTCTTTCGCTCTGCCCGTCGGTCTGTGGGTGGTAGGTTGTACTCATGTCGAGTTTAGTTCCTAGGGCTTTTTGCAGTGACTGCTAGAACCGTGAGGTGAATCTACTATCCCTGTCGGATACAATGGATATTGGTACTCTATGCAGTCGCACGATTTATTTAATGTATGTTTTGGTCAGTTTCTCCATCTTGTCCGTCTCTTTTATTAGTAGGAAGTGCACGGATTTGGTTAACCTATCAACGATCACCTAGATGGTGTCGAGTCCACCTGTCGTCTTGGGTAACTTGGTGATGAAGTCCATGGTAATCCGCTCACACTTCCACTCGGGTATTTCTGGTTGTTGTAGTAAACCGGAGGGATTTTGGTATTCTACCTTGACCTTGGCGCAAGTCAGGCACTTGTCCATGTAGGTTGCGATTTCAGCTTTCATGTTCGGCCACCAATAAAGTTTCTTGAGGTCCAGGCCTCGTGCATGACAACATCTCTAAATCGTCCGAACTTCGGTGTCCAGATCTGATCCATGAGATAACGAGCTCCATCACCCTTGGCCTCCAAATTTTTATCCAATCCTCTCAAGGATTCTTCTGAGAAATTTTCAGGTTTCAAGGCTTCCAGTTGGGCCTCTTTGATCTGGGTGGATAGGTGTGAAGGGATAGTTATGGTCAACGACTTTACCCGACGGCCTGAGTATTCTTTTCGGCTGAGGGTGTCTGCTACTACGTTGGCCTTGTCTGGATGATAATGAATTTCACATTCATAATCATTTAGTAGCTCCACCCATCGTCGTTGCCTCATGTTGAGTTCCTTTTGATCGGAGATGTGCTGGAGAATTTTATGGTCTGTGAAGATTTTGCATTTCGTTCCATAAAGATAGTGTCTCCAGATTTTCAAAGCAAACACCACAGCTCCTAATTCGAGCTCATGCGTGGTGTAGTTAACTTCGTGAGTCTTAAGTTGTCTTGAGGCGTAATCAATGACCTTTCCACGTTGCATGAGCACACATCCAAGACCCAGATTTGACGCGTCGCAATAGACCACAAAGTCATTGGTTCCTTCTGGAAGAGACAAGATCGGGACGCTGCATAGGGCTTGCTTTAGTGTCTGGAAAGCAGCTTTTGTTTTTCCTCCCAATTGAAGGTTACCCCATGGTGGTGAGTGGATTTGCAACCTTAGAGAAGTTCTGTATGAATCTTCTTTAGTAGCCAGCAAGGCCTAAGAACCGGCGGATCTCTGTCGGTGTTCTTGGTGCTTTCCAGTTCTCAATTGCCTTGATTTTGGAGGGGTCCACATGTATTCCCTCTTTGCTGACCACATGACCCAATAAGTCCACCTCTCGAATCTAAAATTCACATTTGGAAAACTTGGCATATAGCCTTTCCGTCCTTAATGTCTCCAGGTCTTGTCGTAGATGTTAACTGTGCTCTTCCTTACTTCTTGAATAGATCAATATGTCGTCGACGAAAACTATAATGAATTTATCTAAGTAAGGTCGGCATACCTGATTCATCAGGTCCATGAACACAGCTGGTGCATTCGTCAATCCGAAGGGTATCACTACGAACTCGTGGTGACTGTAGCGAGTCTGAAACACTGTTTTGGGAACATCTTCCTCCTTGACACGCAGTTGGTGGTAACCCAACCTCAGATCGATTTTTGAGAAGTAGCATGCTCCCTAAAGTTGGTCGAATAGGTTATCGATTCGGGGTAGAGGATATCGGTTTTTGATAGTGAGTTTGTTCAAGTCACGATAGTCAATGCACATGCGAAAAGATCTGTCTTTCTTCTTAACGAACAGAACTGGTGCTCCCCAAGGTGAGAAAATTGGTTGGATAAGTCCTTTGTTCAGCAGTTCTTTTAGTTAACTGGATAATTCTTGCATTTTGGCCGGAGCCAATCGGTATGGGGACTCGGCTATGGGGGTGGCTCCAGGAATTAAGTCGATTCTGAACTCGACTTGTCGCACTGGAGGTATTACCGGAAGGTCTTCTGGGAATACATCGGGAAAGTTACAGACTTATGGAATATCCTTGATATCCTTCAACTCCTTCTTGTCAACAACGTGTGCTAGGAATGCATAGTACTTTTTACGCAGATAGGTCTAAACCTTGATGCACGAGATAATTTTGAGACTTGTGCTAGGTTTGTCACCTTAGATGACTAGGGTCTCGTTATTTGGTATTTTAAGTCGGACGACTTTTTTGTAACATAACATATCGACGTAGTGAGGACTTAACCAATCCATACCAATGATGACGTCGAAACTCCTTATTGTCATCGGCATTAAATCGATTTGAAAGGAATGATTGTTTAGATTTAGAGTGCACCCGATGTACACGTCTTTAGTGCTTTCAGTTTTACCATTTTCCATTTCTACGGTGAATATTCCGTTGAGTGATTGTGGTTTTTGGTTGAGTGTGTGTTTAAACTTGTGGCGCACGAAACTCCTCTCCGCACCACTATCGATGAGTATGCATGCATATGAGTTATTAAGAAGGAACGTACCGGTAACTATCGTGGGATCCTTCAGGGCTTCCTCGTGCCCTAATGTCAAAACTCTTCCTGTACCCCCAACATTCTTGTTATTGGCTTTTGGGCATTCCCTCCTGAAGTGCCCCATTTCCCCACACCCGTAGCTTGTTCGACTTACTCCGGTAGTTCTGGTTGGGAATGTCTGTTGGGCTGGCTCCTTACAGAAATGGACAATGTGTCCTTTCTTGTTACAGTTTGTGCAATGTATTTCCCGACAAGCTCCAACATGATGGAAGTTGCACTTGTTACATTTGGGTAGGGTTCCAACATATTGCTTTGCTGGTGCTGGGCCGGCCGGGACGTGACAGTGTGGGCTGCCACCATTTGTTATTTCTTGGCGGCCTCGTGCGTTGATTTTCCCTTCCTCTTATTCCAGGGTCTTCTCTTGTTGTCACTCCCTTTTTCTTGTTTGGGAATGGGCGTCATAAATCCCTGGCGGACTCCATGATCTACAAGCATTCGTGGCAAACGTTTGACACTATCGAAAGTGAAGGGTTTGCAGAAACCACGTTTCCTTGAATCTGGGGGGTTAGTCACTGAACCTGGTGTTATATGCTGTTATATCAGAACCCTCCATTATGAGGTTCCAGAGTTCTTGCTCCAATTTTTGTACTTCGCCCCTTGAGCAATACTCTGCTAGCATCATGATTTTCAGGTCCTCCCAGCTCAAAGCGTTGGCCACGAGGAGTGTTAATGATTTGACCTTTCCGTTCCACCAAGAGAGGGCCCCGTTGGTGAATGTGCAGGCTGCGAATTTGAATTTACTCTCTTTGGGACAGGCACATATTTCAAATACTGACTCAGTCTTCTCGAACCACCTTTTCAGGGCGATGACACCTCTGTCGCCATAGAATGCTTTGGGTTTGCAGTTCGAGAAGTCCTTATAGGAGCATCCTCTTGGTCGACCATGGCTTTCGCCTTGGTTAGAACTATTAGTACTAATTCCATCCCTAGAGGCACCGTTGGAGCTAATCTGTGCTATGGGAGCGGTTACAACAGCTTGAAAGACAAAAGGATCCATCTATGGGGGTGGTGGCGGTGGTGGTGTCAGTGCTGCTGTTGTGTTGTTGAAACGTCTGTTAGATTTGCACGGAGGCATTTTTCTGCTATAAAGTTTAAAGATGAAACGATGATGAGTTTTCAATAGTGGTTACAAGTTGGGTGTTATCAGACTAGATTATTTTAGTTACATGTGTTTTATGTTCTGAATTTAATGTATTTTGTAGACTATATATGATGGAAATCTATCATGGTTAATTTAAATGATTTCAATCAATTTATGAATTTAATAATGGTACTTCAATGAAATAGAGTGCATGTCAATTTCATTGATATGTTTTAGTACATAATGTTGGGAAAATTTGACCTTTTTAAGTAGGTCTACAATACATCAATGTGAGCAAAATTTTGAAACCTAATCTATAACAAAATATGAGTAGTATAGGAAACTACTCGTGGCAGTCGGTCTTCCGTGGGCCCTGAGATGAAGTCATGAAGGTCTGCATTTCCTTCCTTCGGTGCTCAGCCTCAAATAAACGCCTCTCCATTATGGCTTGACATTCCCGATACTCTCTCATCTCAGCCCGAGTCGCGGTAACTTCCCTCTGAAGGGCCTCAGTATGATCCCGAGTCCGATCATGATCTTCGTCCAGATGACAAAGACGGACTGCGGTGACCTCGGTGTTGGTGCCAATCTCCATGATATGGTTAGCGGATGCCCTTGCTTTCTCGCCATGACGGACGATGTGACGGACCATGACAGGAAGAACCCTATCTGCTGAACCCCCTCGATTGAGGTTGTAGAAACCTCGTTCCATACCATAGGATGGGTGTCCCTGATCTTGGCTCAATCTTCTTCAATCTACTGCCCATCGAGGCGTTGGGTCATGGAAGTTCCGTATGGGGTTTTGGATGACTTGTGGGGATTGTACACTTCGGGTTCTGAGTCGGTGTCTTCCTCGAGTTCTACTTCGTCCTCTTATTCTTCTAAAATCTCTTCATAATCCTCCTCTGGATCTTCCACTATCCAACCGTTGTTTCCCTGATTAGGAAAATAAGGATCTCCGGGTAGATGGAATCCTTCCATAGAGTCTATTCGAGAATAAGGGTAAGAGGTACATAAAGAATTTAAGTGTGTGGTTTTATCGTATCACAAAATACTCCTATAGTATTTTTAGTTTATATTTTCTTTGTATGGTTTGTTGGTAAGTTTAGACACGTCGTTCACTACGGCCATTCCTCGGTATACATTAGTCACATCTTGGATAAATATAGTTGATCAGGATATATTCATCCAATATCTGATTACATACCCCGAGACCTACTCGTAGTGTTCAACTTATCTTAATACTTTTTGTTTTGTTCTTGTTATGACACCGAACTAGTAAGTACGATTATACTTATACTTTTATAAAAGTATCATAATATTTTAAAGTATACTTTTACGAAAATGTTACGTCAGATAGTTTATGTCCCATTGTATTTATAGTTTGTATATCTTATGTGGTTTGATATACTTAGTTCACTATAAACAATGCTCTGATACCAATCTGTCACACCCCCAAACCAGGATGGTGGAAACGTCCGGGGGTGGATGACTTTCATGTATTGTATCATAACAATTGAATAATACTAAAGAAAGCAAACATAAACATCATATATATAATTGAAAAAGTTACATCATTGTAAGTGTTGCATGTTTCACAAGTCAATTACAATATGATGACAAAAGATTTGTTTGACGCCTTAGTGCCCCATCCTCAAAAGCTGTTGGTTACCTGTTTTACTGGTTCCCTGAGAATACAAGTTGTTTGAAAAAGTGTCAACAATTACGTTGGTGAGTTCACAAGAGTTTATATGAAAAATAGTAGGCCTTTCCGTTAAAAGATATCGTTTTTGTTTCTAGAAAATCCGATATTTTCTAATAAATGAGATGTAAGTCGTTCACTTGTAAAATGATAGCGTTTATTCCATAAAATCCAATATTTTCCGTAGAAATGTGTTGTAGTCTTAAATGTTCCAAGACCGAAATGTACCAGTGTTTTCCACACTTAAAGTAGTAATATGTAGTTTTATTCATGTATAAAACCGTTTGAAGAAATGGGTTTTCGTGTAAAATGTACATATAGTCGTTTCCCCATGTAAGTTTTTATAACCATGCTTTTAAGATGCAGTACCTGCCTCGTCGTTCTTCAGGCGCCGAGTTATGTATGACATGTATAACTCAGTTAGGTACGATGAAGACAACGTCTCACAAATTTATTCAACGAGTGTACGTGTTTTTGAAATGAAAACATTTGTATATGAAATCATCCCCTCTTTCCAGGAAAATATTGAAAATGCCATAAAACAATTATATATGCACTTTATATAATTTTACCCTAAGCTCAACGGGTTACAAGGGGGTAAAGTTTCGTAAACTATATTTATAAAGGTTTAATGAAATGAACGTTTTGTACTCGAAATATATATATATATATATATATATATATATATATATATATATATATATATATATATATATATATATATATATATATGTATACATATATATATATATATATATATATATATATATATATATATATATATATATATATATATATATTCTTTATTTATAAGAATAATGTAATGTATTTTGTAACCGTTTTTCATATTTTTACGTTTTTATCCAAAACATTGTATGTAAAAATATATAGGTTGTGTAACGACCGTCACTTGAAGTAATAGTTATTAAATATTTCTTAACTAATTTTTGGGCTAAGTGTTAATAGAAAGACTAACTGAGTGGACGTTT
This sequence comes from Lactuca virosa, assembly GCF_052849685.1. Classification (NCBI taxonomy): domain Eukaryota; kingdom Viridiplantae; phylum Streptophyta; class Magnoliopsida; order Asterales; family Asteraceae; genus Lactuca; species Lactuca virosa. Next base: position 241,461,955 of record NC_136431.1, read on the forward strand.
AGTAAGTGGGTCGAAGACTTGGGCCGCCCATAAGACGTACCCTAGGCGTAGCCTTGGTGTACGCGGGGCGTAGAGAAAGATTGGATGCGGGGGACACATGCACGTACGCGCAACGTACGTGATCAGATTCCAAAACCCAAATTTTTAGGGTTTAAGCCATATAAATACCACATCATGACTCAAACCCTATCCTCCTTACCAACCCCTCATTCTTAGAAACCCTAGGTAGCCTCCCTTTCTCATTCTTGTGTGTGATTTGGGCTTGTGAAGCTTGTTTGGAGATTGGAAGCTTGAAAGAAGGAAAGAGAAGATAGTGAAGAGGAACTTGAGTATCTTGAGTTCATAGATCCAGGATATCATCAGGTTTTGGGACTCATTGGAGGTATAATGCTTTCAACTTTCTTTTTGAATGTTTAGATCTAGTGTAGTGTTGTTTTGGGGTCTTTTTATTCCAAGAATGGACCTTTATGACTCAAGTTTGTTTCTACGTCAAGAAGTGCCACTCTCAGTGATATTCATGTCCCATAATCAGTAAAGTCTCGATCTTTAAGGTCCTTTTATGACCATGCATGAGTTGGAGTCATTTCCATGAAAGATAGTTGCTATTTTCCATGTTTGGTCTCACATAGTGGGTTCCAAGCCACCAAGTAATCAACTTTATGGGTTAAGACAGGTTATTGGACTCAGATCTGTAATTTGGACTTAGTGTTTGAAGGGATTAAGTAGTTTTGAAGAAAATGGCTTAACAGAGTAGTACACTGGGCGTACACACCAGTACGCGTAGCGTACAAGCCATACAAGTTGCACACGTAGCGTACAGAGGAGTACGCTCAGCGTACTCTTATATTTTGGGCTTTGCGACATTTGGGCTTCGGTTTGGGCCAATCTTTGGGCTATGCAGATGTTGGGCCGAAATGGGCCATCAGAAGTCAGATAATGGACCAAGGACATGTTTGGGCTTCAGGGAAGGCCCATTTGAGGAGTTGGGCCCAATTTAGAAAATTGGGCCATTAGTGGGCCTTTAGTGGGCCATTAGTGAGTTTGGAAAGATTTGAAGGAATTGGGCCTTGGTCATGGTCCAAATTAGATCAGAGGGTAAAATGGTCATTTTACCCTTAGAAGGATTCTCAGTTTTTGACTAAGTGTTTATTGTGATAATAATAGCCGGGGAGTCGTTGGTGCAGCCATCAGAGATTTCCTCACATGAGTTTTCAGCAGCCATCTTGAGAGGTGAGTTTCCTTCATTAGGAACGGGTCTAAGGCACCAAGGCTGACCCGTATATGTGATATGTTAGTAGCTGAGTGTGGGCGTGGCCTGAATCTCATAGTAGCCGAGTGTGGGCGGGGCCCGAATCTCATAGTACCATTTGAATATAGACATGTAACTGCTTGATAGGAATATATATACTTGTTGTCTGTGTGAGACTTGTATGCATGTTAGTAGAGAAGTGTGGGTGGGGCCCGAATCTCCTAGAAAGCAGAGTGTGGGCGAGGTCCTAGACAGAAGAGTATGGGTGGCGCCCGAATCTCCTAGACAGCAGAGTGTGGTCGGGTCCCAAATCTCCATGAGAGTGGGTGGGGCCCGTATTTCCTAATTGCATTTTATGTGTATGGCATGTGGTAGATTGGGGAGACTCACTAAGCTTCATGCTTACAATTTTCAGTTTTGGTTTCAGGTACTTCCACTAGCAAAGGGAAGAGCTCGGGATGACAGCATGACACACACCACAATTTATAGCCTGAGATGTTTTAGACTCTGATGTGTTGACATATAAGTTTTGATACAATATTTGATATGATGTTTTGGGAATACATGACTTGTGATTTTATTATGATATTGATGAAATATGGTTTACTTAAATGATTTTAAAACGAAATTTTTGGACAGTATTTTGGGATGTTTCAAGTTGGTATCAGAGCCTTGGTTTGAGGGATTTGGGCATACTCTCGGGTGTGTCCTGTAACATCCGGATTCCCATGTATTCTATGTTATTCATTTATTTTGAGTTATGAGGAGGGACTCGACGAGTTGACGCCTAGACTCGTCGAGTAGGATCGTGTTTTGCTGACTGGATTAATGAAGGGACTCGACGAGTCGATGGGTGGACTCGACGAGTCCGCGCTGTGGACAGAAACCCTAAATCTTTGGGCCGGTCCCCTATTTAAGGGTCCTTATAGCCCTCAATTGCGGCTACCAGTCCAGAGAGAGAAACCCTAGAGAGCTTGATCGTGTGGTATAAGAGAGAGAGCCTTTTTGATCCTTATTAGTGTGATTTTGCAAAGAAGAAGGTGTTTCCAGCAAGAGGAGGTCAAGGGGATTGCTATTCTGTGGATTTCCAGCTTGGATCTGCAACTTTGAGGTAGTAAATCGATCCCTTCTTCTGTTTAGTATGAGATCCTTGAATTTAGGGTTTTCTATACCCTTTTATGAATTTCAAATGATGAGTATATTGTCCCTTTGAGTGTTAGACCTTTAGAGGTCCAAAGAGCCTTATCCAACCTGCTTTATGTTGTTCCATGGAAGAAATGATCTTAGGTTGCCTCTTTAGAGATGATTTCACCAAAGAGAGCCCTATGTGTGTTGCATGAGTGTAAAGGTTGGACCTTTACGTGATTACTGTGAATGGGGAGGGGAGATCTATAGGTTAGAGAAGTGGATCTGACCTCAGAAGGTCATTTGAGTGTTGCCATGGACGCTACTCGCCGAGTTCATAAGTGGACTCGACGAGTCGAGTCGGGGTTGCCCCACGATTCGTGGCCGGTGTAACCCGTCGACTGAAGGGATCACTCGACGTGCCAAGTGAGGCTGGAAGGATTCTGAGGACCCACATGGACTCCCCGAGTCGCCCTTGTGCACTCGACGAGTCGGGTCAAAGTTTGACCGTTGACTTCAGTTGACCTTAGGGTTTTGGTCAAGGGAGGGGTAGGATGGCCTTCTACCCAATCTTTAGAGATGAGGACATGAGAGGGTATTGATCAGGAATGTTATTCGTATGATAGGAGGAGGCTAGGTCGGGACGTCAAACATGAGGGTTTATCCGACTTCGTACGAGGTGAGTCTTTTCACTATACTGTACCTAGAGTGGTACCTATGTGTGAGCGGAAGGTCTTGTATGCTATGAGATGTATGTGTTGTATGTTGTTATATGATATGGATGTATTATGTATGTTATGAATGCTAAGGACCGGAAGGTCATTATGATATGGACCGGAAGGTCAAGATTGTTGGATATAGTGTCTAAGTCCATAACTTTATTTGGTATGTATTTGACCCGACCCGGCACGGTCCATTTGGGTTGCATGGCATTGCAATACTTGGATAGACTAGATGAGAGAATAAGACACTTATGATTATTAATACATTATAAGTTCTAATATATTAATAATAGTATTATTTAATTAGTATTGATCAAGTATTAATCTAGTATTAATTTCGTGATCAAAGTGAGACTAATTAAATATATAGGGTTGATTATGACAATCATCAATTCTTTTATGGTGGATTAATGATCCATGGTTTATGGGTTTGGTTATAACCATATGGAGCTCCATGGATAGTCCATGGGAGTTACAAACCCATGGGTCATGAGAAATCAAGAGTCATGACAATTAAGGGCATTCATATGTAAACCCTAATTGTGACAACATTATAAAAGGAACCCTATGGCTAGCAAAATCGTGACCTAGTTTTTCTAGTGAGGGCATAACCGATTTTCAAGTGTAAGAAGTATTCTCTCAAGTTATTCCAAGTCTTGTGGTGTTGTGTGAAGCATTTGAGGCACAACATTTGGGGTGCTAGGCTCACAAAGTCTTGAAGGAATCCAAGCAACAACAAGGTATGTATTTCTACTAGTTTTATGTTCTATGTAATCCCCATGCCATGCTAGTTAGGAAATAACCTTGAAAAGAAATTTGCATGTATATAGAGAAAACATAGATTCAAGGTTATTAGGGTTGCATGTACACTTAGGAAGTGTTAGAATGCTCAAAACCCATCAGTGGTATCAGAGCCTAGGATTGTTTTCTGTATACTTGATGCAAAACTGCTTAAAAATAAAAAATTCAGCACTCTGACGACTGGACTCGCCGAGTCCATGAACAAATTCATCCTAATCGACGAGTAGAATAATGCACTCGACGAGTAGGAGCGTGTTGGGCAGTTTTTTCGAGTTTTGTTGCTGCAAATGGATTAAGATCATTATCCCAATCTGTTTTGGACTTGTAAAATCAGTTTTTCAAAATGATAATGATTATGTTAACCCATTTTACATGACTTTTATCAATTTTCAAGTATTGTATATGTTTATATTATTTTCTTGAAATTGCTTGACATGAATTTGTGTTCATATGAGTTTAGAAGATCATAGGAATTATGTGTAACCTCCATGTGTGTTTACTTCATGATCTTAATGGCTATGATGGTGTCCATAACTTGTCCTCAAGTTATGGATAACCAAAAGTCACTTCTTTTAATTATGATTAAAGAACTAAAGAGGTTTCATAAAATGAAGAGTCTTCATTTTTATGAACCATTAAAACTCATAAGTTACAAATTGAAGAGATTGAAGAGACTTGGAATAGTTTCAAATCTTGTCCTCAAGTTTTGGAATTTGAAAAGTCTTAAACTTTAATACTTTAATTCCAAATTAAACCTTAGATTTTTAAAAAAGTTTAAAAATCAACACTTATACTATTATTATAATTTTATTATATAGATATGTATAAGAATATGTCATTCTTACCGTTAGTAGGCCTCATTCACGAAGCCGGTCTATAAGGGGGGTATAAGGTTGTTGCCTATAAAATGGTGACTTAATGGGTGTCCACTCTCACCCACCGCTTCCTTGATCGGTGGAGGGTCGTTAGCCGAACGGGTAGGATACGACTTTAAATACTCGTTAAAAGTATAATGAATTATAAAGTAACTATACATTATAAATTCCCAATCTTAGTTACTTTAGGAAAATGTGAAATTGGTGCTAGCCCATAAAATTACACTTTGTACCTTACCAAGTCGTTAGTGGAGCGTGTGTGGTTAACCGGCACACTAACATGGACTAGTAAGAGTGGCAAAGGGTAACTTGACCTTATTATAGATCGGTGGAGCGTGTGTGGTTAACCGGCACATCGATTAGGTAATATTGTTGAGGGTACCAAGTCAATTTGTATGGTTATTCACACCTTGTGTGTGATCCTCGGCATCCCAGTCACAAACTTGAGGGGGAACAATCGAGATTCAAACATGCCATTGAAAAGTTCAATGTATCTCAAAAGATCTAGGAGTTTCAAAACCAATAAAACCTAATAATAAAGTATTTCGTTCTTATGGTGGAAATTGGTAAATCGTCATTTACCTACCTTCAAATATTTTATAGTATGGATTACGGCATCCCTCTTCCAACTATAAATAGTTTGTTGGATCCTAGCCTTAATATTTCATTTGGGTGAATTATTAAGGATTCCTAATCTAATGAAACTTGTCTTTCTTTCCTTTCAGATGTCTTCCAACAATGTTTCTAGCTCAAACCCAACATGCTCCTTTTCCCTTATGAACTTGTGTGGTAAGGTCATCTTTGATGGATCCAATTTCAATGAGTTGATCAGAAACATCAGAATGATTACCCGCTAAGAGGAAAAAGAATATGTCCTCGATAAGGAGCTTAAGGTTGTGAATGAAGCCACTGCTACTCCTGAAGAGTTTGCGGAGTTTGTTGCACATGAAAAGGATGCTACTAAAGTAGCATGCATCATGATGGCCACCATGACTCCTGAACTTCAAAAATCCTATGAAGATTTCTACCCCTATGAGATGCACCTGGATCTGATGGAAAGGTACCATCAGAGCGCACGTCAGGAGAGGTATGAAATCATCTCCTCCATGATAACCGCAAGGATGAAGGATGGTGAACCCATCACCGGTCACTTGCAGAAGATGCAAAGGTTCGTTGACTGGTTGCTGAAGCTAAATGTTGACTTTCCTGAGGAAATGGCGATTGACATCATTCTCCATTCTTTACCTCCAAGTTATGATCAGTTTCGTATGACTTATCATATGAACAAGGAGGAAGTCACACTTAGCAAACTTCAAGGACTCTTAAGGACAGCTAAAAATGGCCTTAAGGGTAAAGCGGTTGCTACTTCTACTCCTTCAACAGCCCCTATTCTGGCTATTGGGCAGGGAAAGGGTAAGAAGAGGAAAAGCCCTTCGAAGGGTACCAAGGGTAAGACTCTTGATGGTTCCTCTTCAAGTGGGACAAAGAAAGGTCCCATTACTCCTTCTTCAAACCCAAAGGAAGCATAGTGCTTCTATTGCCAGGATAAGGGACACTTCAAGCGAAGCTGCCCTAAATATCTGCAAGATGTAAAGGATGGGAAGGTTAAACCCACCCATGCAGGTATTTACACAATATTGTCTAATAACACATCTAATGCTAATTCTTGGGTGCTTGATACAGGTTGTGGTATTCACATTTGTACTGATTTGCAGGCACTAAGAAGAACTGAGCAAGTGGAGCACGGGAAGATAAACTTAGTCATGGGCAACAGGAAAGCATCACCTGTTACCAAGATAGGAGTTTATTCTCTATTGCTTAATAATGGGTTAATGTTAGATTTGAATAAGTGTTGTTACTCGCCCGAAATGGCGAGAAATATTATTTCTTTTCATGGCTTGTACAAACAAGGTTTTTCATTTTCATTTGATAATAAAAATGGTGCTATTAATGTTTATTACAATGATGTATTTTACTTTAAAGCATTACCTTGTGATGGTGTATATGAAGCCGTGAACGTTGTAGACAATCTAGGAAATAATGTGTTGTATATTGATTCTTCAGATAGCTTGGATAAAGCATCCTTGTGGCATTGTCGTCTTGGACATGTTAACAAGAAGCGCATAGGCCAACTCCAAAAGGCTGGAGTCTTGGAATCATTTGACCTCAAGTCAGATGATAGTTGCGAGTCTTGTTTACTTGGAAAAATGACAAAGTCACCCTTCACAGGTACTTGTGATAGGGGTGAAGGTTTGTTGGACCTTGTACACACGGATGTGTGTGGTCCCTTCAGAGTTGCTACAAGGGATGCTAATCGCTATTATGTGACTTTTACTGATGATTACAATAGATATGGATATATTTACTTAATCAAGCATAAGTCAGAAACCTTTGAAAAGTTCAAAGAGTTGAAGTAGGAAGTGGAGAATCAATTGGGCAGGAACATCAAGATGCTCCGATCCGATCGGGGAGGAGAGTATCTTAGCATTGAGTTCCTTGACTATCTTAAGGAATGTGGGATTGTCTCACAATTGACACCTCCCAGAACACCACAGTTGAATGGTGTAGCTGAGAGGCGCAATCGAACCTTGTTGGATATGGTTCGTTTCATGATGAGTCGAGCTTCGTTACCAATCTCTTTCTGGGGGTATGCCTTAGAGACTTCCGCCCATATCCTTAATCTAGTCCCTACAAAAAAGGTTGCCAAAACACCTCACGAGATGTGGACTGGGAAAGTTCCCAATTTGGACCACATCAAGATTTGGGGTTGTGAAGCTTTCGTGAGGTGTGAGACTCATGATAAGCTTGAACCTCGAAGTGAGAGGTGTATTTTCATCGGCTACCCACAGTCCTTTGGTTACCTCTTCTACAGACCCAGTGATAATGTGGTTTTTGTAGAGAAGAGGAGTCTTTCGTGAGAGATAATTCATAAGCCAAGGGGACAATGGGAGGCAAATTGACTTTGAAGAGCTTCAAGAGTCGAGTGGTGAAGGAACCTCAAATGCTATCGACCAACCTGAGGAGGAAACTCCTGTTGATCCGATAGATGAGTCTGTACCTCCAAGACGTTCCACTAGGGTGAGGAACACACCTGATTTTTATTATGGTTATCACATCACCACTGAAGGTGATACATTTATTAGTGATAGTACACTAATAGATTTGGATGAACCTAATAATTACAGGGAAGCCATGGCAGGCCCTGAGTCTGCTAAATGGAAGGAGGCTATGAACAGCGAGATTCAGTCCATGTATGACAATCAAGTTTGGAACTTGGTTGACAATGTACCAGGTCGTAAGACAGTTGGGTGCAAATGGATCTTCAAGAAGAAGACCGACATGGATGGGAAGGTACATACTTACAAAGTACGACTGGTTGCGAAGGGCTTTACTCAAACTCCGGGAGTTGACTATGATGAGACCTTCTCACCAGTAGCTAAGATTAAGTCTATTAGAGTATTGTTAGCCATAGCTGCATTTCATGATTATGAAATATGGCAAATGGATGTCAAAACCGCTTTCCTTAATGGAAAGTTGGCTGAGGATGTTTACATGGCTCAACCAGAGGGTTTTGTCGATACAAGATACCCTAATAGAGTATGTAAGCTTGATAAATCCATTTATGGATTGAAACAAGCATCTCGCAGATGGAATCTTTGCTTTGATGAGGAAGTCAAAGAGTTTGGCTTTTCTAGGAGTGAGGATGAGTCTTGTGTGTATGTCAGGGCTAGTGGGAGCATAGTTAGCTTCTTGGTGTTGTATGTGGATGACATACTTCTCATAGGAAACGACGTCCCAACCTTGCAGGAGGTTAAGTCCTGGCTTGGGAAGTGTTTCGCTATGAAGGACCTTGGGGAAGCTGCCTATATCCTAGCGATAAGGTTATTGAGAGATAGGAGTAAGAGACTAATTGGACTTAGTCAAAGTACTTACTTGGATAAGGTGCTGAAGAGGTTCAGCATGCAAGAATCCAAGAAAGGGGAATTACCCATCCAAGGTAATGCCAAGCTGAGTAAGACTCAGAGTCCGAGTACAGAGGCTGAGATAGCTGAGATGAGTCATATACCATATGCTTCCGCTGTGGGCTCGATCATGTATGCTATGACTTGTACTCGCCCTGATGTGGCCTTTGCTTTGAGCATGGTCAGTAGATATCAAGGGAACCCTGGCAAGGCACACTGGACAGCGGTAAAGAACATTCTCAAGTATCTGCGGAGGACTAAGGATTGGGTCCTTACCCTCGGAGGCAGTGATGACTTGAGAGTGGAAGGATATAGCGATGCTAGCTTCCAGACTGATAGGGATAATTTCCGCTCTCAGTCAGGCTGGGTCTTTATCCTAAATGGAGGGGCAATTACTTGGAAAAGTTCCAAGCAGGAGACAGTAGCTGATTCTACTTGTGAATCAGAGTACATAGCAGCAAGTGAAGCAGCTAAGGAGGCGATATGGCTAAAGAACTTCATCGAAGACCTTGGAGTTGTACCAGCTATAAAGGAGCCAATGGAAATTTTCTGTGACAGCGAAAGTGCGGTTGCTTTGGCTAAGGAACCGAGAGATCACGGGAGATCTAGGCACATTGACAGAAAATACCATTTCATCAGACATCGAATAGAAGAAGGACTCCTCGTGGCTAAGAGGGTATCATCAGATGAGAACCCGGCAGATCCCCTCACGAAAGGACTGAGCAGGGTTAAGCATTTACAGCATGCGAGGCGCATTGGGCTGAAGGATGATATTAGTTTCAATAATTAGATTCCTGAAACTTGTAAAATGTAATTGACATTTGATGATAAATAAAAGTTGTTATTTATTTATGAGTAAGGTATTACTATCTTGTGTTGATTGTTTACTATGTTTCAATTTTGCATGTTTTTACTTCCAGAATAATTATGTTATTATTCAAACCATCCACAGTCAGTCAAACTTTGGAAGTAAGTATTGATTTAAGACTGTCATGAATTTGGCTTGTATGATTTGTCTAAAAGTGCTTTGGACAATGCAATGGTTACTACAACATTCATGAGTACTCATAAGGGCTGAGTATTGGATCCAACCCACGCTCACTTGCATCACTTCATGGAATTTATCTCGAGTGATCGTGAGACGGTAATATCATATAAATCTTCAAACCTAGAGATATTAGTTGTTGACTATGAGTTGGTTATTCATTGATTGCACGAAAACACATTGGTAACTCGATGTCATAAAACGTGCCTTTGTGAATAATTCAACAAGTAGTTAGTACATGCATATCAAGTCGAAGTTTATCTGTTCCTTCTAGAAATAGAAGCGATATCTGGGCCCCTTGATGATTTGGTTTTGACCTATGTACCGGGCCCGGTCAGAACCTAATTGATGTGTTCAATTTAGTTCTATGTCGAAACAAATCAGAGATCGAGAAACAAATGTTGGACAATAAGTAAGACCATGTTCCATGTGTTTGTCCGACTGATGTCATGAGAACAGAGGATTATATGATCACTTATCTTAAATGGCGTATCATCATCATCTCAGTTCCGAGAGACTTTGAAAGAGCTACGATTGCTAGTCAGATTTTGAAGTCATATTTGCAAATATAGTTATTAGACTTATCCAAGTGGGAGACTGTTGGATATAGTGTCTAAGTCCATAACTTTATTTGGTATGTAACTTGACCCGACCCGGCACGGTCCATTTGGGTTGCATGGCATTGCAATACTTGAATAGACTAGATGAGAGAATAAGGCACTTATGATTATTAATATATTATAAGTTCTAATATATTAATAATAGTATTATTTAATTAGTATTGATCAAGTATTAATCTAGTATTAATTTGGTGATCAAAGTGAGACTAATTAAATATATAGGGTTGATTATGACAATCATCAATTCTTTTATGGTGGATTAATGATCCATGGTTTATGGGTTTGGTTATAACCATATGGAGCTCCATGGATAGTCCATGGGAGTTACAAACCCATGGGTCATGAGAAATCAAGAGTCATGACAATTAAGGGCATTCATATGTAAACCCTAATTGTGACAACACTATAAAAGGAACCCTATGGCTAGCAAAATCGTGACCTAGTTTTTCTAGTGAGGGCATAACCGATTTTCAAGTGTAAGAAGTATTCTCTCAAGTTATTCCAAGTCTTGTGGTGTTGTGTGAGGCATTTGAGGCACAACATTTGGGGTGCTAGGCTCACAAAGTCTTGAAGGAATCCAAGCAACAACAAGGTATGTATTTCTACTAGTTTTATGTTCTATGTAATCCCCATGCCATGCTAGTTAGGAAATAACCTTGAAAAGAAATTTGCATGTATATAGAGAAAACATAGATTCAAGGTTATTAGGGTTGCATGTACACTTAGGAAGTGTTAGAATGCTCAAAACCCATCAAAGATGATATGGACCGGAAGGTCATTACGGGTAGGACCGGAAGGTCTACCAGGGTTGTGGGATGGAAGTCCTCTAAGATACAGTGACCGGAAGGTCTTGTAGCCTTGAGTGGCATATGTGCGTATCTGGTATTTTGGGGAACTCATTAAGCATTTATGCTTACAGTTGTTGTGTTATGTGTTTCAGGTACTAGCGAGGAACGCGGGAAGGTGCCGGCATGATCCGTACACACTCATGGAGTTTATGTCTTGAGATTCTGGGATATTTTTTGTTATGATAACATTGGATACATTATGTTTTGATATTACTTTATGATTAAAAATGAAAAATTGTTTTGGAAATTTACGTTGTTACAAGTTGGTATCAGAGCCTTGGTTTGAGGGATTCAGATGCACCTTCGGGTGTATTTGAACTCAAACTGAGGATTTGAGAAAGTTTTTCGTAAACTAAACAATTTTTTTCTAGAAAAAAAGCAAAAGGATTTGAGAAAAGCAGAAGGAAGCAGTGTGTACGATCAGCCAGTGCTCGAACGGTGATTTCCCAAAATACCCTTACATTATGTGCTATGAGATATGTTATGATATGTTATGCATGCTAAAGTAGGCTAGGTATTCATATTAGGACTAGAGTGGCCTGATTTGTGATGCCTTAGCCTAGGAAGATTTCTGCTGCTATGTGATGCTTGAGAGTGAGTAGGTAGCAGTGAGGAGCTTATGAGAGGTCTAACGAAGGGTAGCCTATGCCAGTAAGATGTAGAGTACTTGTGATCTGGGATCCTAGGAGGAGGACTTGGGGTGAATACTGATGTGGTGTGGACGGTAGTATAGGGCCCGTACTACTGAAGACACCGGATCAGTGCGCAGTCCAAGTAAGAATCCTTAGGGTACTAGGGAACAAGTAGGGTTGAGTGATCGAGTGCGAGTATACTCGAGCGAGTCTCTGATATTTTATGTTTGTATTTCAGAGACATCATGGTTGGGACACGCCACAGACATGAGACGAGCGGCGTGAGTGACGAGGAGCTTCGTCAGATGATCCACGATGAGGTGGCTGCGGCGATCCGAGCTGAGATTCCGGAGATGTTTGGGTCTATCAAGACCACATTGATTGAGACCTTTGATGAGCGGTACGCAGCGGTTACTGAGGTTGCGGCTGCTGCAGCTACTGCAGCTGTTGCCGCTGCTAGACCTCAGGGGGGTGACTCGATGTTGTTCTGGGAGTTCAGCAACACGAAGCCACCAGAGTTTGATGGGACGCATGACCCGATTGCTGCGATGAGATGGATTTCTGATATCGAGGGATGCTTCTACACCTGTTCGTGTCCGGAGCATTTGAGGGTTCGGTTTGCACTGAACCAGCTTCGCTTGGGAGCGAAGGACTGGTGGAAGTTTGTGACGGCGAACTTCACTCTTGCAGAGATTTCGGAGGTGACCTGGGAGAGGTTCACCATCATGTTAAGAGATGAGTATGTTCCCCCGGTGGAGAGGGAACGGTTGGCACATGAGTTTTTGTCCCTCAAGCAGGGGACGGAGTCAGTGACTGTGATCACACGGATGTTCCATGAGAGGGCGTTGTTTTTCCCTGAGCACGTGTCGTCTGAGCAGGCACGCGTGAGTCGGTACTTGAGCATTTTGAGGAGGGATATCAGGGAGTTCGTGGCGAACTCGTCATACCGGACATTTTCTGAGCTCCAGGAAAATGCCCGGAAAAGGGAGATCGAGCTGGAGACTCAGGCCCGGGAGGAGGCCGAGTCTCAGGGGAAGGATCGGCGGCCGGCACAGTCTCAGTCGGCAGCCAAGCGGGCAAATCCCGCCGATTCGAGATCTGGAGGCCAGAAGGGCCGCACTTGTGGGAAGTGCGGCAAGGGACATGATGAGGGTTGTCGATCAGGTGCTTGCTAAAAATGTGGCAAGGAGGGGCATATAGCCAAGGATTGCCCCAAGGGGTTCATGGTTTGCTTTCATTGCAACCAAACCGGACACCGGAAGGCCGAGTGTCTGCAGCTGCGGGGGACAACACAGGGAGCACCGCAGGGGTCTGCCCCTGCTGCCGTGCGAGCTACTGAGGTTCGGCCGATGAAGGCCGAGGCACCAAAGGCTTGCGGGAGCGCCTTCCAGTTGACAGCGGAGGAGGTCCGCGCAGCACCCGATGTGGTGGCTGGTATGTATTCTTTCATTTATTTATGCTGAGTTTGAGATATTGTGCTTATATTATGATATGTGTAGGTACTTTTCTTGTGAGTTCTGTACCTGCGTTGGTGTTATTTGACTCGGGTGCGAGTCGGTCATTTGTGTCTTTAGCGTTTAGTCAGCACATCAGTATCCAGCGGGAGGCGTTGAGTCGACCTCTACGAGTTTCCATAGCTGACGAGCGAGCAGTGTATGCTACGGATGTGATTCGAGGATGTGTACTCGAGATCTTCGGTGTTGAGTTCCCGATAGATCTAGTCCCAATTGCGATGGAGGACGTATGTGTCATAGTGGGCATGGATTGGTTGAGCCGATTTGGGGGTGTTATAGACTGCGAGCGACAGTTGGTGACGATACGAGACGCTAGTGGGGGAGTACTTACGGTGTACGGTGAGTGTACCCGTTCTGGGTCAGCATTTTGTTCGGCTGCTAGAGCGAGGCGGAGCCTACAGCAGGACTGTAGCGGGTTTGTGGCTTATGTGATGGATTCACGGGTGGCCGTAGAGGGGCCGGGTTCGGTTAGTGATGTGCCGATAGTGCGTGAGTTCCCGGATGTTTTCCCCGAGGAGTTGCCGGGTGTGCCTCCCAAGAGGCAAGTGGAGTGTCGCATCGATTTGGTTCCGGGAGCGGCGCCTATCGCCAAGGTGCCCTATCGTCTTGCGCCACCAGAGATGCAGGAGTTATCCTCACAGCTTCAGGAGCTGTTGGGGAAAGGATTTATCAGACCGAGTATCTCACTTTGGGGAGCGCCGATCCTTTTTGTCAAGAAAAAGGATGGTTCACACCGGATGTGCATTGATTACCGGGAGTTGAACAAGTTGACGTTCAAGAACCGTTACCCACTACCGATGATTGATGATCTATTCGATCACTTGCAGGGAGCATCTTGGTTCTCCAAGATAGACTTGAGGTCTGGATATCACCAGATGAGGGTGCGAGATGAGGATATCCAGAAGACGGCGTTTAGGACTCATTATGGGCATTACGAGTTTGTGGTGATGCCTTTTGGGCTCACCAATGAACCAGCAACGTTCATGGATCTCATGAACAGGGTATGCAGACCGATGTTGGACAGGTCGGTAATTGTATTCATCGACGATATTCTGGTGTATTCGAGATCTAGAGAGCAGCACGAGGAGAATCTGAGAGAGATTCTCGGAGTTTTGAGATCGGAGAGGCTCTATGCCAAATTCTCCAAGTGCGAGTTTTGGTTACGGGAGGTCCAGTTCTTGGGGCATCTCGTCAACCAGAACGGGATATTGGTTGATCCGGTCAAGATTGAGGCTGTGATGAGTTGGGAGGTGCCGAGATCACCCACCGAGATCAGGAGTTTTCTGGGGTTGGCCGGCTACTATCGGAGATTTATAAAGGATTTCTCCAAGATCGCCGTGCCTCTCACCAAGTTGACCCGGAAGGGCGTTGCTTTTCCGTGGGGTCCGGAGCAGCAGACCTCGTTTGAGACTCTTCACCAGAGGTTGTGCTAAGCCCCGATGTTATCCCTTCCAGAGGGAATGGAGGATTTTGTAGTGTACTGCGACGCATCGATATCGGGGTTGGGTGCGGTGCTTATGCAGAGAGGGCATGTGATAGCATATGCATCGAGGCAGCTGAAGCCTCATGAGACGAGGTATCCCACCCACGATCTGGAGTTGGGGGCAGTGGTGTTCGCCCTCAAGATCTGGCGTCACTATCTGTATGGGGTTCGGTGTACCGTATACACGGACCACAAGAGTTTGAAGTATTTGATGGATCAGCCCAACCTGAATATGCGCCAGAGGAGATGGTTGGATGTGGTGAAGGATTACGATTGTGAGATCCTGTATCACCCGGGCAAAGCTAATGTTGTAGCTGATGCTCTGAGCCGTAGGGCAGAGAGTGCCCCGATTCGAGACACTTGTATGCGATTGACGGTGATGACTCCGGTGTTGGACACCATTCGGGAGGCCCAGGCAGAGGCCGTAATACCAGAGAACCGCAAGAGGGAGCGGGTGATCGGGCAGGTGTCTGAGTTCGTTACCGATAGCCGAGGGCTGATGACCTTTCAAGGTCGGATTTAGGTGCCGTATACAGGCGAGGCACGTACCATTATGATGGAGGAGGTGCATAGATCGAGGTTCTCGATCCATCCCGGAGCCACTAAGATGTATTTGGATTTGAAGAAAGACTATTGGTGGCCCTGTATGAAGAGGGATGTTGCGTGGTTCGTTGAGAGGTGCTTGACCTGTCGCCGGGTTAA
This sequence comes from Lactuca virosa, assembly GCF_052849685.1. Taxonomy (NCBI): domain Eukaryota; kingdom Viridiplantae; phylum Streptophyta; class Magnoliopsida; order Asterales; family Asteraceae; genus Lactuca; species Lactuca virosa. The sequence continues at coordinate 241,477,533 of NC_136431.1, forward strand.
GGCCGAGCACCAGCGTCCACATGGCAAGTTGCAGCCACTTGAGGTTCCCCAGTGGAAGTGGGAACAAATTTCCATGGATTTTATCACCAAATTGCCAAGGACCGCGAGGGGTGTCGATGCAATTTGGGTGATTGTTGACCGGCTGACGAAGAGCGCTCACTTCCTTGCTATCAGTGAGAGCTCTTCGGCAGAGATGCTGGCCAAGTTGTATGTGAGAGAGGTGGTATCGCGTCATGGAGTACCGATCTCGATTGTGTCAAATCGAGATGTACGTTTCACTTCCAGGTTCTGGAAGAAGTTCCATGAGGAGTTGGGTACGAGGTTGCATTTCAGTACCGCCTACCACCCACAGACGGACGGACAGAGTAAGCGGACTATCCAGACGCTCGAGGACATGCTTCGAGCATGTGTATTGGACTTCGGAGGAAGTTGGGACACGTACTTGCCGTTGGCTGAGTTTTCCTATAACAACAGCTACCATTCAAGTATTGGTATGCCTCCCTTCGAGTTGTTGTACGGGAGGAAATGTCGGACTCCCATTTGCTGGGGAGAGGTAGGGCAACGCATGATGGGTTGCACTGAGATAGTGCTTCAGACGACTGAGCAGATACAGCAGGTCAGGCAGAGGTTGTTGACAGCTCAGAGTCGACATAAGAGTTATGCGGATAGGCGATGATCTGAGCTTGAGTTTCAGGTGGGAGACTTCGTACTCCTGAAGGTGTCTCCTTGAAAAGGAGTAATCCGATTCAGGAAGAGGGGCAAGCTGGGGCCCCGATACATTGATCCGTTCAGGGTGACCGTGAGGGTGGGAAGGGTAGTGTATCGTTTGGAGCTACCTGCGGAGTTGAGCCAGATTCATGATACCTTCCACGTGTCTCAGTTGAGGAAGTGTATAGACGACGAGTCGGCGGTGGTACCGCTGGAGGATATTCAGGTGGATGCGAGCCTGAATTATGTTGAGAGACTGATCGCGATCCTGGATCGGAAGATCAACGTTCTGAGGAACAAGGAGGTGCCACTAGTTCAGGTCCAGTGGCAACATCGGAGAGGGTCCTAGCTGACTTGGGAGCCGGAGTTAGAGATGCGGGAGCAGCATCTAGAATTGTTTGCCGAGCGAGACTTCGAGGGCGAAGTCTGATTCTAGTGGGGGAGAATTGTAACATCCGGATTCCCAGGTATTCTATGTTATTCATTTATTTTGATTTATGAGGAGGGACTCGACGAGTTGACGCCTAGACTCGTCGAGTAGGATCGCGTTTTGCTGACTGGATTAATGAAGGGACTCGACGAGTCGATGGGTGGACTCGATGAGTCCGCGCTGTGGACAGAAACCCTAAATCTTTGGGCCGGTGCCCTATTTAAGGGTCCTTATAGCCCTCAATTGCGGCTACCAGTCCAGAGAGAGAAACCCTAGAGAGCTTGATCGAGTGGTATAAGAGAGAGAGCCTTTTTGATCCTTATTAGTGTGATTTTGCAAAGAAGAAGGTGTTTCTAGCAAGAGGAGGTCAAGGGGATTGCTATTCTGTGGATTTCCAGCTTGGATCTGCAACTTTGAGGTACTAAATCGATCCCTTCTTCTGTTTAGTATGAGATCCTTGAATTTAGGGTTTTCTATACCCTTTTATGGGTTTTAAATGATGAGTATATTGTCCCTTTGAGTGTTAGACTCTGGATCTGGAGCTTTAGAGGTCCAAAGAGCCTTATCCAACCTGCTTTATGTTGTTCCATGGAAGAAATGATCTTAGGTTGCCTTTTTAGAGATGATTTCACCAAAGAGAGCCCTATGTGTGTTGCATGAGTGTAAAGGTCGGACCTTTACGTGACAGGTGTAACCCGTCGAGTGAAGGGATGACTCGACATGCCAAGTGAGGCTGGAAGGATTCTGAGGACCCGCATGGACTCGCCGAGTCGCCCATGTGCACTCGACGAGTCGCGTCAAAGTTTGACCGTTGACTTTAGTTGACCTTAGGGTTTTGGTCAAGCTGATTCACGAGAGTTTAGGGAGGGTTAGGATGGCCTTCTACCCAATCTTTAGAGATGAAGCTATAAGAGGGTATTGATCAGGAATGTTATTCGTATGATAAGAGGAGGCTAGGTCGGGACGTCAAGCACGAGGGTTTATCCGACTTCGTACGATGTGAGTCTTTTCACTATACTGTACCTTGTAAGTCCCCAATCTGCTTGTGTATCAATCAGATCCTTTTGATGGTGCAGAATCCCAATGAAACGGATGATGCCAGATCACAATAAGAAGAGAAGGAGAAGAAGAAGATGATGAATCTTGTATTATTTGATGATTAGAATGGAGATCCAAATACAAGATTCACACACACTTACACACACTCTTCTTCTCTCTAACTTTCTCTCTCTACAATATGCTCTCCTTTCTCTCTCTTCTGGCCGTACACTTGCATGCACTCCTCACCCTATATATATGAGACACTAGCCGTACACCCGTGTACGGCCGTACACAGGTGTGCGGCCATACATACGAGTACGACCGTACACAGCCACAAAATTACATATTACATTATAGAAAAATATATTTTCCTAGAAAAGCAAAGTATAACCCATATTTTTGACCCAACAATCTCCCCTTGGTTTATAGCTTTCTTTTCTAATTGACCCAACAAACTCCCCCTAAAAAGTAGCTGGCTTTTCTTGTTAATCTTCATCGAGAGCTTGGCTTCAGCATTAATCTTCAAATTCTTCACAACATCAAGATGAACTTGATGAATCTTCAACGAATGAATTCATCTTGAGCAGTTGGCCTTGTCTTCAATATTTAACTCTGAACGCACATTGGGTGAGGAGGCTTCTTGTAGAGATTCTTGAAAGATGGCGCTTTTAGCTTGAGAATCTTCAGAGAGAACAAATCTTCTGGATCACTTCAACAGGTTCAAGATAGCAGCAGATTGATTGAGGAGGCTTCAATGCAATCCGTCACATAATCTTCAAATGCAGCTTCACCATGCTTCTGGGGTCGAAAGATTGAATGTCGAAAGAATAATCTTCATTTCTTGCTCCTTCGAATGAGAATTCTTCGATGATCACGGATGAAGCCTTGGCTCAGAAATCTTCGACACAAACTTCCATGAGTTTCATCTTCACCTGAATTCACTATTCAAGACAAAACTAAACTAAAAGAAAATTTTAGCACACAATATTTTTGGATTTTTCATATTTTCTGAAAAAGAAATAAAACAGAAATAACACTATTTTTGGATTTTTAATTTTCTGATTTTTGTTTGGTTTTTAAAATTTTTAATTCTCCCCTAATATTTAAATTAGAAGAAACTATGAACAAATTTAACAAAAGTAAAATGATATCTAACTTTAAGAGTGATTTGGGATCAATGTTTTTAGACAACCTTTATCCGTTTATCAGTACCTCTCCCTTCACGAATAGATCTGGTCAATCGCCGGTATTGTGGTCCACTTAAACACGAGAGATTGTGACAAAATTAGGACATACTATAAGTGACAAGACAATGTGATCCAAAGTTCCTAGATAATATTCCTTAAGGACCATTCAGCTGACGACGACCAAAGATATTGTTGTCCACCTAAATTGAGCAGCGATATCTACAGACAACCTTATGATTGTTCAATATTAAATGTACTAGAACATGTTTCCCGCATCCTGACATACCCGAATAATCAGGAACTTCCAAAGTACTCCTTACTTTAGGTGAGCATACAATTATTATGAGAGAAGTCAGATTTAGAGTGCATATGCTATACACCCAGGTCGGATCTCTTCCAATCTCGCAGAGGGTGAAACATATGACTAACCAGATTTAGAGGGATTGAGAAGTAGAATGGTGCATATGCTGTGTACCAGGTCGGATGTATTTTAATCACGCAAAGGAGACAACATATGACTAACAGATAGGAAGAATTGCATAGATAGAAGATGCAGAGAAATAGAATTGCATATGTTGTAGTCCAGGTCGGATGTATTTCCATCACGCAGAGGAGGCAACATATGACTAACAGAAAGAAAGCAAGAAAATAATTTCCTACAAACCTACTTTATCGGAATTCCCCAGTCGCCCAATCAATACCGGAATTAAGGACAAAGTCCGTACATCGAGGAAGAGTTAAACCACGGTTCCAGATACATATTATTTTAGTGTGACCGGTGGATTATCATGTATATCACCCTGCTCAACCTATCTGAGCGTCGTATTGTCAGGCTAAACGGATCTAAGTAGGTCAAGATTTGTCAAGTCTCTGAATTCCTTAAGTTCAACTCTGCCTAGTCAAGTCCATTTAGAATCTTTCGTGCCTACCAGCGCATCGAATCACAGAGCGTAGACGATTTAATTTTGGTACGTTACGCAGATTCAGATTGCCTGTTATCACTTGATAATATCACTTCCCAAAACATCTCCCTCAAGCACATTTCATTAACAACATATTTTTGATTTTCTGATTTTTTAATGTTTTTGGATTTTTTTTAAATATTCTAATTTTTGTTTTGTTTTTATTTCTCTCCCTAAATTTGTGCATAGGAGAGAAATGAAAGTAAATGCGCAAATTTAAACTATCCTAAAACAAAAATTAGTCTTTAAAGCGAATCAGCTTAAGAAAAACTCAGGAGTATAGAGAAGAAAACTCAAACCGTAAGTTACCGATTGAATTTGCATCCAGAAGGTCTGAGAACAACACACGTAATCTCAGAGCAGATCCAAAAATTCTTCACATCGTTAAGCACTAACCCCATGAGTGATCCCTTCCTTTCTTCCCTTCCCGCAAAGGACACATACTCCCAAACAAAGTTATGAATGTTGTACAGTTGAGAGATGTCCCCTATCATGTGCCTGGAACAGCCACTACCAACAAACCGAAGTCTGATGATATGCCTCCATAGCTGCTCTGACACAGAACGGGATCAGTTGGTCTTTGGAACCCAGTCCATTTTGAAACTGGGTTGACCTTTTTCATCCTTGCACGGTACTCTCTCCCATGACATATCCTGTTTATCACAAACAGAAGATGAAGAAATATTAGAATCGTTAGAAGATTTGGGAGAGTGAGCCTTTGGAACCCATTTGTAGTTGGGTTTAACCCATTTCTTTTTCGATCTGATGGGTGGCTCAGTACTTGCTTTTGATCTTGATGTCGGTGGTTGAGATGACTTTGACATAATCGGTCTTTGTTTCACTGGAGCATCTCTTGGATTGGGCTTCTTGGCCGACATTCCCTTCTTGCCCTTGGGATCCAGATTCTTGGCGTTGTGGGTTTGATTCTTGGCCTTCTGCGCATTCCAGTCACCATTGTCTGAACATGACCTTGAGGGGTTTCTTTTGGAGTATCTCCCTCTTGGCGCGTTCTGCCGCCCTTGTGCATAGTAGGGAACATATGCGCGATTAGGACAATTTCTGGCAATGTGTCCAGGTGTTCCATAGTGAAAACATGTCTTTTTCTTCACTGTGAAGTTGCTTCTTCCTGCCCCTGGTGGCGTATCCTTGCCTTGTCTCTTATTTTTCCCACAAGCACAATTACAACAGGCACTATGTTTCACTGGAATTGGTGGCCTGTATTTCTCAATAGCAGGTTGATCAGAAGCAGCTGAGTTCGAAGCAACAGATTCAGAGTTCAAGGAGATGTTGGTTTGTTCAATGGTGTTCTCCTTGTTCTCATCCTCTGCTACTTTACCTGCACATGAAGTAGATGTGCTAGAAATAGGAACATCAGTATTTTCAAACAAATCATCAAATATGTCAAAAAAATTTAACTCAACATGATTCGATGCAGAAGCATCACAAGATGTATCATCAATTTTAACATCAGAAACAATAGAGTTTTCATTCGAAACAGAAACAGCAAGTTCAGACTCAATTTTGTTATCAGAAACACGTCCTTCAACTTCGTGCTTTGACTGATCTAAGGATTGATCTGCAGGGGAAGTAGAAATGTTAGTACTTTCAACATTAATAAATCCTCCTGAAACAAAACCAGACGGCTTGCCATAAACCATGAATGGTTCGTTGGCAATCTCCTCTTTAGACAAGGGTTGATATTGATATGTATGATTAAAAGGAGGATGGACATTATCGCATCCTAAACCCTTTTGCTGGTTTTGTTTGAACTGCAGGCAATGGTCAATCATATTGGCAACTACCTCGCTTGATACATCAAACCTTCTAAAATCAAAATTTGCTGTTTCAAATTGTCGCTTTAATGTATCAAGCTCAGTAATTAACTCATCATTCTGTCTCTTGATATAATCATAATTTTCACATTTTTCACTGTATTCTTGCTGAATTCTCTTAAAGTCCTTTATTTTTGTTTCTAACTGGGCCTTTAGCGGTTTTTGTCATTTTCTAAGTTGATAGCCCTCATATCTAAGATCCTCTACTTCTCTTTTTAATAAATCAATTTGTTCCCGAAGAAATTTAATCGAAGTTTCACAAGCTGGAGTACATGAAACTTCATTTACCGGGATGCTTGCGGAACTTTTTTTTTTTTTTTGATGAATTCTTTGACTAAAAACTCAAAAGTCAAACCCTTTGACTACAAACCTCAAAAGTCAACCCTAAAAGTCAAATTTAAAAAGTCAAACTCAAAAGTCAAACTTGAAAAGTCAAACTTGAAAAGTCAAACTTAAAAGCTAAATTTGAAAATTTAAAAGTCAAACGAGAAAGTCAAAGTTTAAAGTCAAAGGTCAAACTTGAAAGTCAAAGTCAATTTTTGAAGTCAAAAGTCAAAAATAAAAGTAAAAAATTAAAACCTAAAATTTTTGGAAGAAAAAGGAATTTAAAATTAAAAGAAACTGATTTTTGGGTTAAAAGTGACAAATTTGCGAAATTAGAAACGAGATCAATCAGATCCGTTTGATGGTGCGGAATCCCAATCAAACGGATGATTCAAGATCACAATAAGAAGAGAAGGAGAAGAAGAAGATGATGAATCTTGTATTATTTGATGATTAGAATGGAGATCCAAATACAAGATTCACACACACTAACACACACTCTTCTTCTCTCTAACTTTCTCTCTCTACAATATGCTCTCCTTTCTCTCTCTTCTGGCCATACACTTGCATGCACTCCTCACCCTATATATATGAGACACCAGTCGTACACCCCTGTACGGCCGTACACAGGTGTGTGGCCGTACACACGAGTACGGCCGTACACAGCCACAAAATTACATATTACATTATAGAAAAATATATTTTCCTAGAAAAGCAAAGTATAACCCATATTTTTGACCCAACATACCTAGAGTGGTACCTATGTGTGACCGGAAGGTCTTATATGCTATGAGATGTATGTGATGTATGCTGTTATATGATATGGATGTATTATGTATGTTATGAATGTTAAGGACCGGAAGGTCATTATGATATGGACCGGAAGGTCAAGATGATATGGACCGGAAGGTCATTACGGGTAGGACCGGAAGGTCTACCAGGGTTGTGGGACGGAAGTCCTCTGAGATACAGTGACCGAAAGGTCTTATAGCCTTGAGTGGCGTATGTGCATATGTTGTGTTATGTGTTTCAGGTACTAGCGAGGAACGCGGGAAGGCGCCGGCATGATCCGTACACACTCATGGAGTTTATGTCTTGAGATTCTGGGATATGTTTTGTTATGATAACATTAGATACATTATGTTTTGATATTACTTTATGATTAAAAGTATGTTTTAAAAATGAAAAATTGTTTTGGAAATTTACGTTGTTACATGTCCGAACTCAAACTAAGGAATTGGTATGAAAATTTTCAAAATAAAATCATTTTTATAAAAGAACTTTGACAAAAGAAAAGAATTTTGAAAAGAGAAAAGAACTTTGAAAAAGAGAAATGGTGTGGTGCATGCAATCCGCCGAGCTCAAGTAAGTACTCCCAAATTACCCATATAAGTTCATGTTATGATATGTGTATCAGCTTTATGAAAACTTGTAACATCCGGATTCCCAGGTATCTTATTTTATGTATTTATATTGAGTTTTGGAGAGGGACTCGGCGAGTAGGCGCTCAGACTCGCCGAGTAGGATCACGCATGGTTGGACTGGTTTAGTGACGGACTCGGCGAGTCCACGCTGTTTAATGAAACCCTAATTCTCGCGACCTGGGCCCTATTTAAGGAGCTTTATAGCCACCATTTGCGGCTATCAGACCCCTGAGAAACCCTGGAGAGCAGAGAGAAGGCTTGTATGTCACACCCCAAAACCGTTGGCTGAAACATTCTGGGGCGAAGGACGTCATGTATAGCATCACTACCAATGAATAACAGCAATCATAGCAACACAACCATTACAGTGAATATTTGTATGAAAATGTTTACATCGGTTTGAAACTCAGTTTGAAATACATCCAATAGTTTTGCAAAATAAAAGCTTAAAACTCTAAATGCTTTGGTTCCTCGAAAATCCCGCAAGTACCTGTCTACTGATTTCCTGAGAATACAACCAGTTTGAAAAATATCAGCATAAAGCTGGTGAGTTCATAAGCAGTAATTTTGTAATGAAAACTTGTTAATGAGAGAGCCGAAATGTTTGTGTATTCTTAAGAAAATCCGATATTTTCTTTAGTGAAAAACGTAGTGTTATCGATTTCGTATACAACCATGAATGTTCGTTTCTGAAAAATCGTAGTGATATGCAAAATAATACTTCATGGGACTAGCTAAAGCTAATCATGAAGTATATGTATTTAAATGTAAAACCGTATCATAAATGATTCGGTTTTGAAAACCCTGGCTCGGCGAGTATGCATTGTATGTTTAGTTCTATTGGTATAAATAAAACTATTGAAGAAAACCAGGTTGGTAAACTATCTGTGATTTGTACATAATGTGAGTCGTATAACCATGCTTGATATGACCAGTGACCTTTCCAACGTTCTTCAGGCATTGATGTTAAATGACATTTGTACATCTTAGGCGTGCCCGCCAAACTGTAGCTAACAGTCCAGATGTGGGATTGTCAGTCCCGAATAGATCTATTCACAAACCTCACGCTCTCCCTCCAAGAGACTCTGGTTATACAGTGGTAGGATTTATCCCTGTACACCTGAGGGTACAGTAGTGAAGTAGCGCCTCACAGTATCGTACAATCTAGTTTACAAGTAATGCAGTAGCGTTCTACCGTAGTGAAAATCCGAATGTATACCGCGTATAGTGATAAATTACAGTTATGAAAATCATGTTAAAGCAATGATATAAACTGTAAACGGTTTATGTTCCAGTGCGTTGTTTAGTAGAGAAAGTTTCCATGTCTGATAAGTTTTTAGAGAAATCCCAAACTATACCAATTATAGTTTACATGTAGCGAATAACGTATCCGTAAAAAGTATGCAACTTTTGTGAAAACGTCCCTTATGCTCGACATGGTACAAAAGGGAATGAAAGTATGAAATTTGCATAAGTTTTATGTGTATTTCTGAAAACACTTTTGTTTAGCTTGAAAGAAAACATTTATGTTTAGCTTGTATTCCCCCCTGAAAACATTAAAAATGCGGAAAAATGTAGGGGTATGAACTCACAGTTGTTGCGTGAAGTTGTTGACTGAAAAGAAGGTTCCCGAGTTGTTGCACGCGACACTTAACGAAATCCTATTAACAAATAAATACGTATATGCATCTAAATTAGCGATTTCGTTAGATAAAGTGTCGGAAAACCCTTGAATTTGGTTGAGGAATGTTACCGAGACTTGCTCGAATCGAAGGAGGTGGGTTTTCAGCCAAAAACACCACTTAAAAGGTGTTTACGGTTGAAGAGGAGTTTACGGTTCTTGAAGGCTTAGACCGTAAACTCAAGAAAAGAGTTTACGGTTTCTGAAATTTGGACCGTAAACTCAAGAACAGAGTTTACGGTTTCTGATGGTTGGACCGTAAACTCAAGAACAGGGTTTACGGTTCTTGAAGGTGGAACGTAAACTCAAGAAAATGGTCCTGCTTGCCGTTTTTGAAGAGGTAATCGTTTCCAGGCGTTTCCCAGTGACTCCAAACGTGGTTTCTCGATGTTTTCCGAAGCTTAAATGCGTTTTTGAGTGTTTACGGTTTGAGATTCTTAGAGAGAGGAGGAGAGAATGTGGCCAGAAATGTTCCAATGAGGGTGGGGGTATCGTATTTATAGGGTGAAAATGGGGTCCACTCGTCACTGACCGTAAACAGGGTTTACGGTCGTAAACCAGTTTACGGTCGTAAACGAGTTTATGGCCGTAAACTAGTTTACGGTCGTAAATCCCATTTTTGACCAAAAATGTTGATTTACGAGATTTTCAGGTTTCCGCGTGATTTTTGGTTCCGACTTGTAAATAATTTAATTAAGTATAGGTAGATTATTTAATTTAAACCAAAATTTTGACGGAAAGTTAACGGATCTGAAATTTCATTAACAGAAATACATAACAGAAAACGGAAAAAGTTTCGGGTTGTCACATTGTAGTGCAAGAGGAGGGCAATTTCATCATTCTAAGTGTGATTTTGCAAGAAAGAAAGAAGGAAGACAAACAAGGAAGGTTGTGGAGCTCAGATCTATCATCCATTTCATCAGAGGAGGTTACCAGAGGTACTAGTCTGTGCTCAAACTCGTGTGTTTGGTGTTCTAGTTGAATCTAGGCTTTCCTTGTGCCTTCTTTGGCTTGGATTCGAAGTATGTGAGGTCCCAAGGTGGAGTTCTTTATAGATCTGGACCTTAAGAGGTCCAGAGAGTCCTATTCACATTGCTTTTTGCTACTCCATTAGAGATATGGCCCTAGGTTGCCATTTTAGGGGTTATTTCACCCAAAGAAGCTTTTTGGTCATTTCATGAGTGTAAAGGTCAGACCTTTACGTGATTATAGTGGTTGAGAAGGCCAGATCTATGGATTAGAGGAACAGATCTGATCTCAGAAGGTCATTTGAGTGTTAGCATGGAATGAACTCGCCGAGTCCATGAACGGACTCGACGAGTTGAGTCGGGTTGCCCCGCGACTTGCGATCTGTGACGACCCGTGGAGTATAGGGCTGACTTAGTGAGTCAAGAGAGGACCAGGGGCGAAGAGGGTAGGCGTGTACTCGCCGAGTCACCCTAGTGCACTCGGCGAGTAGGGTCAACTGTGGCCGTTGACTTTCGTTGACTTTTAGGGTTTCGGTCAATAGTTGGACTTTTGAGTCAAGGAGGGGTAAAATGGTCTTTTACCCTTCTGAGGGATCATAGAAGTGGGTTTAATCTAGCACTTGAGAGCCATTACTTATTGAGGACATTTTGTATGTGATTAGGCGGGGGCTAGATCAGTAGATTCGTGTGCGAGATCATCCGAGATACCCGAGGTGAGTTTTCTCACTATACATTACCTAGAGTGGTATCCATGTGCAGACAGGAGGGTCTTGTGTGCTATGTGTATGTATGAGATTTTGTGCATTATGGTATATGTATGCTATGTGTTGTATAGACCGGACTGGAGGGTCCAACGATATAGACCGGACCGAAGGGTCCAACGATACAGACCGGACCGAAGGGTCCAACGATACAGACCAGACCGAAGGGTCCAACGAGCTATGACCGGACCAGAGGGTCCAACGAGCTATGGGACTGGAGGGTCCTGCTGAGACACATCGGACCGGAGGGTCGTATTGTAGCCTTGAGTGGCATATGTGTTGTATGTGGTATTTTGGGGAACTCACTAAGCATTTATGCTTACAGCTGTTGTGTGATGTGTTTCAGGTACTAGCAAGGATCGCGGGAAGGCGCCAGTATGATCCGTACACACTGATGGAATTATGTATATGAGATCTTGGGACATGTTTTTGTTATGAGATAGTGATATATTATGTTTTGTGATTGTCATGTGGTTGAAAGTCTGATTTGAAAATGAAAAGTTGTTTTAAAAATTTACGTCGTTACAAGTTGGTATCAGAGCCTTGGTTTGAGGGATTTGGGTGCATCTTTGGATGGATCTGAACTCAAACTGAGGAATTGAGAAAGTTTTTCATAAAATAAACAATCTTTCTAAAAGGCAGAAGGAAGCAGTGTGTACGATCAGCCAGCGCCCGAACGGTGATTTCCCAAAATACCCTTACATTATGTGTTATGAGATATGATATAATATGCATGCTAGAGTTGGTTAGGTATTCATATTAGGACTAGAGTGGCCTGATTTTGTGATGCCTTAGCCTAGGAAGGATTTTGCTGCTATGTGATGCTTGAGAGCGAGTAGGTAGCAGTGAGGAGCTGATGAGAGGCCTACCGAAGGGTAGCCTATGCCAGTGAGATATAGAGTACTTGTGATCTGGGATCCAAGGAGGAGGAATTAGAGTGAATGCTGATGCGGTGTGGACGGTAGTATAGGGCCCGTACTACTGAAGACACCGGAGCAGTGCGCACTCTAAGTAAGAATCCATTGGGTACTAAGGAACAAGTAGGGTTGAGTTATCGAGTGCGAGTATACTCGAGCGAGTCTCTGATATTATTGTGTTATATTTCAGAGACATCATGGTTGGGACACGCCACAGACCTGAGGTGAGCGGCGTGAGTGACGAGGAGCTTCGTCAGATGATTCACGATGAGGTGGCGGCGGCCATTCGGGCCGAGATTCCGGAGATGTTTGGGTCTATCAAGACCACGCTGATTGAGACTTTCGACGAGCGGTACGCCGCGGTGACTGAGGCTGCTGCTGCTGCAGCTACTGCAGCTGTGGCTGCTGCCAGACCTCAGGGAGGTGACTCGTTGTTGCTTTGAGAGTTCAGCAACACGAAGCCACCAGAGTTTGATGGGACGCAGGATCCGATCGCTGCGATGAGATGAATTGCTGATATCGAGGGATGCTTCTACACGTGTTCATGTCCGGAGCATCTGAGGGTACAGTTCGCGTTGAACCAGCTCCGCTTGGGAGCGAAGGATTGGTGGAAGTTCGTGACGGCGAGCTTCACTCTTGCAGAGATTTCAGTGGTGACCTGGGAGAGGTTTACCACTATGTTCAAAGATGAGTATGTTCCCCCGGTGGAGAGGGAACGGTTGGTTCAGGAGTTCTTGACCCTCAAGCAGGGTACTGATTCGGTTACTGTGGTTACCAGGAAGTTTCATGATAGGGCGATGTTTTGCCCTGAGCAGGTGTCTACCGAGCAGGCATGCATGAGCCGGTATTTGGGCGTTTTGAGAAGGGATATTCGGGAGTTCGTGTCGAACTCGACTTACCGGACATTTGCTGAGCTCCAGGCAAATACCCGGAAGAGGGAGATTGAGCTGGAGACTCAGGCCAGGGAGGAGGCCGAGTCTCAGAGGGTGGATCGGCGGCCGGCACAGTCTCAGCCGGCAGCCAAGCGGATAAAGCCCGCTGATTCGAGGACTGGGGGTCCGAAGGGCCGCACTTGCAGGAAGTGCGGTAAGAGCCACGAGGGAGTGTGCAGAGCTGGGGTGTGTTACAAGTGCGGGAAGGAGGGGCATTATGCGAGGGACTGCCCCAAGGGGTTCACGGTTTGCTTTCATTGCAACCAGACTGGCCATCGGAAGGCCGAGTGCCCACAGCTACTGCAGGGATCAACGTAGGGATCTGCGCCTGTTGTTCGAGCTACTGAGACCCGGCCAGCGAAGGCCGAGGCACTGAGGGCTCGCAGGAGAGCTTTCCAGTTGACAGCGGAGGAGGTCCGTGCAGCGCCTGATGTGGTGGCTGGTATGTATTTCCTTATTTACTTATGTTGAGTTGAGATATTATGCTTATATGATGATATGCGTAGGTACTTTTCTTGTGAGTTCTGTACCTGCCTTAGTGTTATTTGACTTGGGTGCGAGTCGATCTTTTGTGTCGATAGCGTTTAGTCGGCACATCAGTAGCAGACGAGAGGCGATGAGTCGACCTCTGCGAGTTTCCATAGCTGACGAGTGAGCGGTATATGCTACGGAGGTGATACGAGGATGTGTACTCGAGATCTTCGGTGTTGAGTTCCCGATAGATCTAGTCCCGATAGCGATGGGGGACGTGTGTGTCATAGTGGGCATGGATTGGTTGAGCCAATTTGGGGCTGTGATAGAATGCGAGCGACAGTTGGTGACAATTCGAGATCCCAGTGGGGGAGTACTTACGGTGTACGGCGAGGGTACCCGATGTGGGTCAGCGTTCTGTTCGGCTGCCAGAGCGAGACCGAGTTTACAGCAGGGCTGTAGTGGGTTTGTAGCCTATGTGATGGACACACGAGAGGCTACTGGGAGGCCAAGTTCGGTGGATGACGTTGCGATAGTGCGTGAGTTCCCAGATGTTTTTCCCGAGGAGTTCCCGGGTGTGCCTCCCGAGAGGCAGGTAGAGTTCCGCATTGATTTGGTTCCGGGGGGAGCGCCTATCGCCAAGGCGCCTTATCGCCTTGCGCCGCCAGAGATGCAGGAGTTATCCTCACAGCTTCAGGAGCTGCTGGGGAAGGGGTTCATTCGACCGAGTAGCTCGCTATGGGGAGCGCCGATCCTTTTTGTCAAGAAAAAGTATGGTTCATACCGGATGTGTATTGATTACCGGGGGTTGAACAAGTTGACGGTCAAGAACCGTTATCCATTACCGAGGATCGACGATTTGTTCGATCAGTTACAGGGAGCGTCTTGGTTTTCCAAGATTGATCTGAGGTCTGGATATCACCAGATGAGAGTGCGTGATGAGGATATCCAGAAGACAACGTTCAGGACTCGTTATGGGCATTACGAGTTTGTGGTGATGCCTTTCGGGCTCACCAATGCACTAGCAGCGTTCATGGATCTCATGAACAGGATGTGTAGACCGATGTTGGATCGTTCGGTGATCCTGTTCATCGACGATATCTTAGTGTATTCAAGATCTAGAGAGCAGCACAAGGAGCATCTGAGAGAGATTCTCGGGGTATTGAGGACGGAGAGGCTTTATGCGAAATTCTCCGAGTGTGAGTTCTGGTTGCGAGAGGTCCAGTTCTTGGGGCATCTCGTTAATCAGAAGGGGATATTGGTCGATCCGGCCAAGATTGAGGCGGTTATGAGTTGGGAGGTGCCGAGATCTCCCACCGAGATCAGGAGTTTTCTGGGATTGGTCGGCTACTATCGGAGATTTATTAGAGATTTCTCCAAGATTGTCGTGCCTCTCACCAGATTGACCCGGAAGGGTGGTTCTTTTTCATGGGGTCCGGAGCAGGAGACCTCGTTTGAGACACTTCGCCAGAGATTGTGCGAAGCTCCTGTGTTAGCCCTCCCGGAAGGGATGGAGGATTTTGTGGTGTATTGTGACGCATCGATATCGGGGTTGGGTACGGTGCTTATGCAGAGAGGGCATGTGATAGCGTATGCATCGAGGCAGCTGAAGCCTCATGAGACGAGATATCCCACCCACGATCTGGAGTTGGGGGCAGTGGTGTTCGCCCTCAAGATCTGGCGTCACTATTTGTATGGGGTTCGGTGTACTATATACACGGACCATAAGAGCTTGAAGTATTTGATGGATCAGCCCAACCTGAATATGCGCCAGAGGAGATGGTTGGACGTGGTAAAGGATTACGATTGTGAGATCCTGTACCACCCGGGCAAAGCTAATGTGGTAGCTGATGCACTGAGTCGTAGGGCGGAAAGCGCCCCGATACGAGATGCTTGTATGAGGTTGAAAGTGATGACTCCGGTGTTGGACACCATTCGGGAGGCCCAGGCCGAGGCCGTGATACTGGAGAACCGCAAGAAGGAGCGGGTGATCGGGCAGGTGTCCGAGTTCGTTACCGATAGTCGAGGGCTGATGACCTTTCAGGGTCGGATTTGGGTGCCGCATGCAGGAGGGGCACGTATCATTTTGATGGAGGAGGCGCATAGATCGAGATTCTCGATCCATCACGGGGCCACGAAGATGTATTTGGACCTGAAGAAAGATTATTGGTGGCCCTGTATGAAGAGGGATGTCGCGTGTTATGTCGAGAGGTGCTTGACCTGTCGCCGGGTTAAGGCCGAGCACCAGCGTCCGCATGGCAAGTTGCAGCCGCTTGAGGTTCCCTAGTGGAAGTGGGAATAGATTTCCATGGATTGCATCACCAAACTGCCGAGGACCGCGAGGGGTGTCGATGCAATTTGGGTGATCGTCGACCGGCTGACGAAGAGTGCGCATTTTCTTGCTATCAGTGAGAGCTCTTCTGCCGAGTGGTTGGCAGAGTTGTATGTGGGGGAGGTGGTATCGCGTCATGGGGTACCGATCTCGATCGTGTCAGATCGAGATGTACGTTTCACTTCCAGGTTCTGGAAGAAGTTCCACGAGGAGTTGGGTACGAGGTTGCATTTCAGTACCGCCTACCACCCCCAGACGGACGGACAGAGTGAGCGGACGATCCAGACGCTCGAGGACATGCTTCGAGCATGTGTGTTAGACTTCGGGGGAAGTTGGGACACGTATCTACCATTGGCTGAGTTTTCCTACAACAGTCACCATTATAGTATTGGGATGCCTCCTTTCGAGTTGTTGTATGGTAGGAGGTGTCGGACTCCCATTTGGTGGGGAGAGGTAGGGCAGCGTGTGATGGGCAGCACTGAGATCGTGCTGTAGACGATAGAGCAGATACAACAGGTTAGACAGAGACTACTGACGGCTCAGGGTCGTCAAAAGAGTTACGCGGATCAGCGACGATCCGAGTTGGAGTTCCGGGTGGGGGACTTCGTACTCCTGAAAGTATCTCCTTGGAAAGGAGTGATCCGATTTAGGAAGAGGGTCAAGCTGGGGCCCCGGTACATCGGTCCATTCAGGGTGACCGCAAGGGTGGGCAAGGTAGCTTATCGGTTAGAGGTACCTGCGGAGTTGAGCCAGATTCATGATTCCTTCCACGTGTCCCAGTTGAGGAAGTGTATAGCCGACGAGTCGGCGGTAGTACCACTGGAGGATATTCAGGTCGATGCGAGCCTAAATTATGCGGAGAGGCCAATCGCGATCCAGGATCAGAAGATCAAGGTTCTGAGGAACAAGGAGGTGTCACTGGTTCAGGTCCAGTGGCAACATCGGAAAGGGTCCGAGCTGACCTGGGAGCCGGAGTTGGAGATGCGGGAGCAGCATCCGGAGTTGTTTGTCGAGCAGGACTTTGAGGGCGAAGTCTGATTCTAGTGGGGGAGAATTGTAACATCCGGATTCCCAGGTATCTTATTTTATGTATTTATATTGAGTTTTGGAGAGGGACTCGGCGAGTAGGCGCTCAGACTCGCCGAGTAGGATCGCACATGGTTGGACTGGTTTAGTGACGGACTCGGCGAGTCCATACGTGGACTCGGCGAGTCCACACTGTTTAATGAAACCTTAATTCGCGCGGCCTGGGCCCTATTTAAGGACCTTTATAGCCACCATTTGCGGCTATCAGACCCCTGAGAAACCCTAGAGAGCAGAGAGAAGGCTTGTAGTGCAAGAGGAGGGCTATTTCATCATTCTAAGTGTGATTTTGCAAGAAAGAAGGAAGGAGGACAAACAAGGAAGGTTGTGGAGCTCAGATCTATCATCCATTTCATCAGAGGAGGCTACTAGAGGTACTAGTCTGTGCTCAAACTCGTGTATTTGGTGTTCTAGTTGAATCTAGGGTTTCCTTGTGCCTTCTTTGGCTTGGATTCAAAGTATGTAAGGTCCCAAGGTGGAGTTCTTTATAGATCTGGACCTTAAGAGGTCCAAAGATTCCTATTCACATTGCTTTTTGCTACTCCATTAGAGATATGGCCCTAGGTTGTCATTTTAGGGGTTATTTCACCCAAAGAAGCCTTTTGGTCATTGCATGAGTGTAAAGGTCGGAACTTTACGTGATTATAGTGGTTGAGAAGGCCAGATCTATGGATTAGAGGAACAGATCTGATCTCAGAAGGTCATTTGAGTGTTAGCATGGAATGAACTCGCCGAGTCCATGAACGGACTCGACGAGTTGAGTCGGGTTGCCCCGCGACTTGCGATCTGTGACGACCCGTGGAGTATAGGGCTGACTTAGTGAGTCAAGAGAGGACCAGGGGCGAAGAGGGTAGGCGTGTACTCGCCGAGTCACCCTAGTGCACTCGGCGAGTAGGGTCAACTGTGGCCGTTGACTTTCGTTGACTTTTAGGGTTTCGGTCAACAGTTAGACTTTTAAGTCAAGGAGGGGTAAAATGGTCTTTTACCCTTCTGAGGGATCGTAGAAGGGGGTTTAATCTAGCACTTGAGAGCCATTACTTATTGAGGACATTTTATATGTGATTAGGCGGGGGCTAGATTAGTACATTCATGTGCGAGATCATCCGAGATACCCGAGGTGAGTCTTCTCACTATACTTTACCTAGAGTGGTATCCATGTGCAGATGGGCGGGTCTTGTGTGCTATGTGTATGTATGAGATTATGTGCATTGTGGTATATGTATGCTATGTGTTGTATAGACCGGACCGGAGGGTCCAACGATATAGACCGGAGACCGGACCGAAGGGTCCAACGATACAGACCGGACCGAAGGGTCCAACGAGCTATGACCGGACCAGAGGGTCCAACGAGCTACGGGACTGGAGGTTCCCGCTGAGACACATCAAACCGGAGGGTCGTATTATAGCCTCGAGTGGCGTATGTGTTGTATGTGGTATTTTGGGGAACTCACTAAGCATTTATGCTTACAGTTGTTGTGTGATGTGTTTCAGGTACTAGCGAGGATCGCGTGAAGGCGCCAGCATGATCCGTACACACAGATGGAATTATGTATATGAGATCTTGGGACATGTTTTTGTTATGACACAGTGATATATTATGTTTTGTGATTGTCATGTGGTTGAAAGTCTGATTTGAAAATGAAAAGTTGTTTTAAAAATTTACGTCGTTACAAAACTGCGCACTAGTTTAGGACTAAGGATCTAGGAAGGATGCCTTATGTGCTTGTTATATGTTTATCAGCTTTATGAACTGCATGCTAGTACAAATTAGTCAGTGATATGATGGCCTGATTAGGATTTGGTTGATTATGTTTACTCTATGCTCGAATGGTGCTTGCTTTGTGCTTTTAGGAGTCTTCAGTATCTTTTACTAACTAGTAAATGGATATGTTAAGTTACATATTGAAAGGACTAAATAATTTCAGAAGGTTAGGTCTAGCTCTATTTCGCAGCTCTTGTTTGAGTCCAACCGTTGTAGGGTAGGATCTCTCATTCGAAGAATTATCTAGTCATAGTGATATGTAATGGTATTCACGAGCTAGTTAGGAGGAGATTGGAGGTACTTCTTACGCAGCTGATAGCAGATAGTGGGTGGGAAAATTACTCTAGGGCAAGCCTAGGATGAGATTAGCATGAGATCAGCAGTAGTAGTAGAATGGACTTGGTGGAGTCAAGGCAGTTCTTGAGGAAAGTATGGATAGATGTGGAAGGTAGTATGTGCCCATACTAATGAAAGCAGAGGATCCGTACTCGAATCAAGGAAGGCTGAGATGAACTCAGGGAACGTGTAGTATGTGAGATCCCTCGAGTTATGATGAGTATACTGATGTTTGTTACGGTGTATTTTCAGTATGGTGACGCTACGTACTAGGCCAGACGACACTTCATGCATTGGTGAGGGATCATGCTCGGGCTCTGGAGCCGAGCAGCTTGATGAGCAGATGAGGGAGTTGATCTCCTCTGAGATCACATGCAACATTCTAGACTAGACTCCTGTGATCTTTTGTCCAGTCAAGGAGGGCATCTTGGAGATACTTGATGAGAGGTTGGGTGCTTTCCGCACCGAGACGACGGCCATGCTAGGGGCGTGCACACTATTGCGAGTTCAGGGCTTGTGGAGCTCCCGATTACCATGGGGCTCGAGACCCTATTGCGAGTACCAGATGGTTGGCGGATGTCACCAACGCATTCCGCAGCAGCAGATGTCCCGAGGGGGACAAGGTTCAACTTGCATCCTGTCTTCCGAAGGACAGGGCATGTGATTGGTGGGAGGACGTCGGAAGAGCTATTGGGGATGATACGGTTTCAGATGCGATGACCTGGAGTGATTTTTCGGCCAGGTTCAGGGCCAAGTTTGCACCCGTGATTAAGGTGCAACAGCTAGCTAGGGAGTTCCAGGATCTTGAGCAGAAGAAAGATATTGTGGCGGAGATCACCGCCGGGTTTAGGGAGAGGGCCCTTCTCATTCCTCAGTACTTGGCGGATGAGGAGATGAAGAAGTCCCGATATCATGAGATGTTTTGGAGTGAGATTTGCCAGTTTATGAGCCGCTCCAGCTGCAAGACGCTGGAGGATATGATTGCTAGGGCTCGTGAGAGTGAGATTGATTTAGAGATGGAGAGGAAGAGGAAGCCAGATTCGGTGTTTGGCGTGGAGGGTTCGGGCAAAAAGCCCAAGGTAGATTCCCGGGGGAAGGGACAGTAGGGCCGAGGCTGCTGCAACAAGTGTGGCAGGGGGCACGATGGGTTGTGTAGGGCTGGTAGTTCGAGCTGCTTCAAGTGCGGCCGAACTGGACATGTTAGCAGGGATTTTAATGCTACCACCACCATCACATCATCTGATCTGATTTGCTTTCAGTGCAATCATAGGGGCTACAAAGAGGTCCCAGTGTCCGAGTTTAGCAGCAGCAGGGAAGGTGGTGACACCCACCCCTCCTACATTGAGGATTACAGACGGCCGTCAGGGTCGGGTAGCGGCGCCAGTGGTGAAGAGTAGAGCCTTCCAGTTGACACCAGAGGAGGCACGTGCAGATCTAGATGTCGTTATGGGTATATATCTTATCCTTATCTCTTTATTTGTATTGATTATTTCTTATGTTTATGTGTTTGTTATAGGATCGTTCTTAGTGAACGGTATATGAGCCTTGGTACTATTTGATTTGGGTGCCACCCGATCTTTTGTGTCGCTGGCGCTCAGCAAGCGATTTACAGGGGCTCCTGGAGAGCTAGATATCCCACTTGATGTGGAGATAGCAGACGATAAGACCGTCAGGGTTGCGAGAGTTCACCGAGGGTGTACATTATAGTTATTTGATGAGCAGTTTTCTGTGGACCTAGTCCATATTCCCATGCGAGGGAATAAGGTTATAGTGGGTATGGATTGGTTGAGCCCCAATGGGGCAGTGATTGACTGCAAGCAGTAGCTGGTGAGGATACAAACTCCTAGTGGGGGAGGGATAATGATTCAGGGCGAGAGGCCGCAAGGTGGATTGACTCTATGCTCAGCAGCGAGAGCGAGGCCCCACCTTCAGTAGGGTTGTGCAGGTTATGTCGCCTATGTCATGGATACCCGGGATAAGGGTAAGGCAACAATCGATGATGTACCAGTAGTGCAAGAGTACCCGGACATATTCCCGATTTATTTACCTGGGATACCTCTAGAGAGACAGGTTGAGTTCGGGATTGACCTGGTCCCTGGTGCGGCTCCGATAGCCAAGCCACCATATCGGTTAGCTCCTCCCAAGATGCAGGAGTTGTCTACGCAGCTGCAAGAGCTGCTAGACAAGGGATTTATCAGGCCGAGTAGTTTGCCATGGGGAGCCCCGATCCTATTTGTGAAGAAGAAGGATGGGTCGCATCGGATGTGCATAGACTACCGGGAGCTGAATAAGGTAACGAAGAAGAACCGTTATCCCCTCCCGAGGATCGATGATCTGTTTGAACAGTTACAGGGCGTATCTTGGTTTTCCAAGATTGATTTGCGATCAGGATATCACCAGATGTGATTCAGGGACGAGGATGTACAGAAGACAACTTTTAGGACTCACTATGGTCATTATGAGTTTGTGGTGATGTCGTTTGGGCTCACCAACGCTCTAGCCGCGTTCATGGACCTCATGAACCGCGTGTGCAGACCGATGCTGGATTGGTCTGTGATAGTCTTTATTGACGATATCTTAGTCTATTTCAAGACTCAGGAGCATCATGAGGAGCACCTGAGGGAGGTGCTGGAGACATTGAGGAGGGAGATACTTTTCACAAAGTTCTCCAAGTGCGAGTTCTAGTTACGCGAGGTGTATTTTCTTGGGCACCTTGTCAACCAGAAGGGTATTCTGGTCGATCCGGCCAAGATAGAGGTTGTGATGCAGTGGGAGATTCCGAGGTCTCCAAATGAGATTCAGAGTTTCCTTGGTTTAGCTGGTTATTACTAGAGATTTATTCAGGACTTCTCCAAGGTCGTTGTTCCTTTGACCCGACTGACCAAGAAGTCGGTGACCTTCCGCTAGGGGCCTGAGCAGCAGGCAGCCTTCGCGACTCTCAGACAGCGGTTGTGCGAGGCACCGATCGATGACTTCGTGGTTTATTGTGACGCTTCGATTACGGGCATGGGTACGGTATGGATGCAGCTGGGTCACGTGATAGCTTACGGTTCGAGGCAGTTGAAGCCTCACGAGGCTAATTATCCGACGCATGATTTGGAGCTGGGGGCTGTGGTGTTCGCCCTCAAGATTTAGCGGCATTACATCTATGGGGTTCGTTGTACCATTTACACGGATCACAAGGGTTTGAGGTACCTCATGGATCAGCCGAATCTTAACATGAGGCAGCGTCGGTGGTTAGATGTGGTGAAGTACTACGACTGTGAGATCCTTTACCACACGGGCAAGAATAAAGTGGTGGTTGATGCCCTTAGCCGCAAGGCAGTAGCGGCCCTGATTCGAGACATCTGTCTGAGGATGACAGTGATTACTCCATTGTTGGAGAAAACTAGGGAGGCGCAGGTAGAGGGCCTGAAGGAAGAGCGCCAGAAGTACGAACAGATCGTAGGCCGGGTGACCTCATTTGATTATGACAGCCGTGTTTTGCTGAACCAACATGGGAGGCTCTGGGTTCCGTACTGGGGCGGAGTACGACAGGTTCGGATGGATGAGGCCCATAAGTTGAGGTTCACCATCCATCTTGGGGCGACGAAGATGTAAAGAGATCTTGGTCCTGATTACTGGTGGCCCTACATGAAGTGGGATGTAGCCTGCTACGTTGAGAGATGCTTGACCTGCAGGAAGGTCAAGGAAGAGCACCAGAGGCCCCACGACAAGATGCAGTCGTTAGACATTCCCATGTAGAATCGGGAAGATATCACTATGGATTTCATCATTAAGCTTCCCAGGACCACACGTTGGGTTGATTCGATATGGGTCATCGTTGATCGGTTGACCAAGGGTGCTCGTTTTATCCCGATCCAGGAGAGCATATCGGCTAAGAAGCTGGCCGAGATTTACGTGCGTAAGATAGTGGCACAAAATGGAGTGCCTGTCTCGGTGGTGTCAGACCGAGATGTCCGTTTCACTTCTAGATTCTGGAAGCGGTTTCATGAAGAGATGGGTACTCATCTCCACTTCATCACCGATTTCCACCCTCACACAGACGGACAGAGTGAGAGGACGATACAGACTCTCGAGGACATGCTACGCGCATGTGTCTTGGATTTCGGTGGCAGTTGGGATACATATCTTCTGTTAGCAGAATTTTCTTATAAAAACAATTGCCACGCCAGCATAGACCGACCTCCCTTCGAGATGCTCTACGGGAGGAAGTGTAGGACCCCAATCTGTTGGGGAGAGGTTGGTCAGAGGGTATTGGGGAGTACCGAGGTGGAACTCAAGACGAAGGAGAGGATTCAGCAGGTCAGGAGCAGGCTTCAGACTGCTCAGAGTCGGCAGAAGGGCTACGCGGACAGACGCCGATCGGACCTGGAGTTCCAGGTTAGGGACATGGTCCTCCTAATGGTGTCACCTTGGAAAGGTGTCATCCGGTTCCGGAAGCGGGGCAAGCTGGGCCCCAGGTATATCGGCCTTTTCAGGGTTATAGCCCGAGTGGGCAAGGTGGCGTACCGATTGGACCTTCCAGCAGAGCTCAGCGAGATCCACAACACTTTCCATGTTTCTCAGTTACGGAAGTGATTAGTGGATGATTTAGTGGTTGTGCCTTTAGAGGATATTTAGGTTGATGACAGCCTGAACTACATCGAGAGACCAATAGTGTCACACCCCAAAAACAGAATGGTGGAAACGTTCTGCGGTCGAGGACGTCATGTGTAGCATCACAACCAATGGATAATAGCAATCATAGCAACACAACCATTACAGTGAATACTTAAATGAAAATGATGACACCAGTTTGGAACTTTGTCCGAAACTTGTTTGAATTACATCAAATAGTTTGTAAAGTATAAACATAAAACTCTTATCGCTCCAGCTCCTCAAAAATCCAGCAGGTACCTGTCTACTGGTTTCCTGAGAATACAAGCAGTTTGAAAAATATCAGCATAAAGCTGGTGAGTTCATAAGTGGTATTTTGTAATGAAAACTTGTTGATGAGCTTGTAAAGGTGTTTGTATAGTTTCAAGAAAATCCGATATTTTCTTTAGTGAGAATGTAGTATTTTCAATCCTGTATAAAACCATGAATGTTCGTTACTGAAAACTATAGTGATGTGCGAAATTAATACTTCATGTGACTAGCTAATGCTAATCATGATGTAAAAGTATTTCGTACGTGAAACCATTGTATGATCGGTCCTGTTTGAAAACCCTGAAAATTCTCCAGTTGTAGTGTGTATTAGTTCTATTTAGTATAAATAAAACTGTTGAAGAGTGCCAACTTGCAAACTAAAGGTGATTTATACATATTGTGAGTCTGTCGTATAACCATACTTGACATGACTAGAGACCTTTCCAACGTTCTTCAGGCGTTGAGTTAAATGACATTTGTCACCCCAGGCATGCCTGCCTAACTGTAGCTAGCAGTTCGGGTGTGGGATTGTCAGCCCGAATAGATCTATTCACAAATCTCACGCTCTCCCTCCAGGAGACTTTGGTTACATTATGATAGGATTTATCCCTGTACACCTAAGGGTACAGTGTTGAAGTAGAGCCTCACAGTATCGTACAATCTAGTTTACATGTAGTGTTGTAGCGTTATACTGTAGTGAAATCCGTATGCATACCGTATGTAGTGACAATTACAGTTATGAATGCCATGTTCATGTTGTGATGTAAACTATAACGAAATATGTCATATAAGTTTAATAGTGAAAGTTTATGTACTTGTTATGTTTCGAAAATCCCAAACTATACTGATTATAGTTTGCATGTATAGCGTAGTGAATAACGAGTCCGGAAAACTATGCAATTTAGTGATATGTTGAAAAACTTCCCTTATGCTCAACATAGTACGAAAGGGTTAAAGTATGAGAATTGCATGAGTTTTATATTTGTTAAAAGCTCTTTGTATTAATTTACAAAAGCATTTATGGTTTAGCTTGTATTCTCCCCCTGAAAATGTTATAAAACCAGTAAAAGTGTAGGGGTATAAACTCACCTTGAGCGAGTGGTTTGAACAAAAGACGGGTTCGAGATGCTGAGTGACGAGTGCAACCTCGAACTCAATTTGATTCTAATAACATGTAATGATATACATAGGAGTCAAATGGAGGTATTTCCCTACTAAATACCATAGAGAATCACTCTAGGGACTTGGAACTACATGCACCAAGGGATAGAACCTTGTAGGATTGAGTATGGGGAGTGTATGGCCACCTTGAGTGTGTGTGCAGCCATAGGTGTGCGGCCCAATGTGTCACACCCCAAAACCAGAACGACAGAAACGTTTGGGGGTGGAGGACATCATGTTTAGTATCACAAGATATGCATTATAGTAAGCGAGTAATGAACAACCATTTCATTAGAAAGAAAGTGTTTACAATATGTGTGTTCACAAAACATAGAATTCATAAGCAAATATCAAAACAAGACTTGAAGCTATTATGGTCCATATTCTGAATTCCTAGCACGAGTACCTGTCTACTAGGCTCCTGAGAATACAAGTTATTTGAAAGAGTTGATCAGCAATGAAGCTGGTGAGTTCATAAGATTTTGGTGATGTAAGTAAGTTGTAAAATGTTGTTGTAAAATGTAGTTGAAAATGTATTTGAAAGTGTAGTTGTAAAATGTTGTAAGTTGTAAGTTCTGTTTAGAAAAGTTTGCCTGTTCCTCTAGAAAATCCTATATTTCCTACTTTAATCGAAGTTAAGTAAAAATGACTCTACAATCCCTTCTATGAGTACTAAATGGATACAAGTTATATAAGACTCAGAGTAAACAAACAATCGATTGTGCGCATCTGCCCTTATGATGACTTAATGTATGCTAAGCATATATATATCTAGAATAGAATAGAAAATAGACTGGGTGAAATCGTTCCAACCCCACAACCAAACAAGGAACAGGAAATGAAGCGGAGAGCACACATCCTATTACCTGTCGAATCCTATTAATATATATATATATATATATATATATATATATATATATATATATATATATATATCCTTTGATGTATACATTAAGGAATCATATGGTTAGCATTATGGTCCTCTCTACTAAACGTAGCCTTCTACCAAGGCATCTAATGTTATCTATGTTTGTTTCTTGCATGAGTGGTGTAATTTCCCAAGTGAGACTATCATTAACCAAAAATATAGTTTTTACATTACTATTTATTGTGAGAAGATCACAATGTGAATGAAATGGGGAAATAATAGAGTACTGTAGTGTTGTATTACAGTAACTACTGCTGTACTTTCTACCTTAATCCGACCATTAATTAAGATAAAATGTGAAATGGTTGCACCATACTATCGACTAATAACACGACGATGAAAGACGTCGGAAGAAATGACATTTGGCACCCCTAGACTTGCAAGTCCCACTCTAGCTAACAGCAAGGTGTAGGATAGTCAATCCAGTATAGATCTATACACAAATTCACGATCTCCCTCCAGGAGATTCTGGCTACAAATCGAGCCATGACAGGTGATGCCATACCCCGAACGATGGTTCACATTTACGTTATTGTATACTTGTATATGTAATGTATGTACTAGCTGTATTGTATGTTCTCTCTGTCTAGTATGTATGTATGTTCTCTCTGTCAAGTATGTATGTATGTTCTGTTTGTTTCTCATCATAGTATGTTTGACTCATGTATGAACTGACTCTTTATATGCTTCATTGTACTAGAAGTAATGAATAGTATCTTCCTAAACTATACCTATTACAGTTTACTAATGTTTTTACTTGAACTGTTATTGAAGAGACTCATTTTACTACTAAGTTATGCTTGTACTTTAATAAAACGGAGTTTGATTAACTATAAAGTAACATAACTTTAAAAGAGTTTTTGAAATGCTTTGATCACTTATAAAAGACAAAATCAACATTTTGAAAGATTTTTAACAAACAATTACACAATTATCATTGTGTTCAACTTGTATTCCCCCCCCCCCCTTAAAAGAATTTAAAACAGTTAAAATATTCATTACGGGGTATGAACTCACCTGATGTGGGTGATTCAACGAATACGCGTGTAAGGATGAGAAGTTCCATGAATGAAGTCCCGAGACACAACAAGTCCTAAATGACATATATTGGCATGAATATAGTGTTTATAAGCAACTATATGAAAGGAAACCCCTTCCGGGACTAGGAAACACTTTGACCAAGTGTTGGAACACATGTGATTCATCAAAGGATAGTGGAATGGCAATACCATGAGTTTACTACCATGGGTTTACGGCTAAAGGGAGTTTACGGCCGTTAACTCATGGTCAAACATGCATAAGTGTGTGTTTGAAGGCTAGGGAAGTTTGAGGGACTTTTGCTCTACACAAGGATGAGAAAGACCAACTCAATGGAGGCTTTTAATGAGTTTACGACCCAAAGGAGTTTACCGTCGTAAACTCATGGTCATTATGCATTTGAGAGTAGTTTAAGGTCCTATTTCCTACAAGGAAGGGTCCTAGGTCACAAGCTTTTCACCTAGGAGGGTTTATGGCCAAAATGACACCCTTATAGGGGTTTACGGCCATGGGAGATGTTACACCCCAAAACCGGAATGGCGGAAACGTTCGGGGGTGGAGGACGTCATGTTTAGTATCACAAGATATGCATTATACAAAGCAAGTAGTGAACAACAATTTCATTAGAAAGAAAGTGTTTACAATGTGTGTGTTCACAAAACATGGAATACATAAGCAAATAACAAACAAGACTTGAAGCTATACTGCTCCATCTTCTGAATACCAGCACGAGTACTTGTCTACTAGGCTCCTGAGAATACAAGTTATTTGAAAGAGTTGATCAGCAATTAAGCTGGTGAGTTCATAAGATTTTAGTGATGTAAGTAAGTTGTAAAATGTTGTTGAAAATGTAGTTGAAAATGTAGTTGTAAAGATGTAGTTGTAAAATGTGGTCGAAAATGTTGTAAGTTGTAAGTTCTGTTTAGAAAAGTTCACCTGTTTCTCTAGAAAATCCTATATTTCCTACTTTAATGGAAGTTAAGTAAAAATGACTCTACAATCCCTTCTATGAGTACTAAATGGATACAAGTTATATAAGACTCAGAGTAAACAAACAATCGATTGTGCGCATCTACCCTAAGCCCACAACCAAACGAGGAACAAGAATTAAGGCGGATAGCACACATCCCATTGGTTGTTAGATCATTGTTGTATATAACCTTGGTGTATTCACTTGTTACTAATGGAGTTAATTGTAATGGTTCCTTTATATTTAATGAAAAGATTCTTTAAGAAAACCCTTATTTCTTATAATAAAATGGTGACCACAGTTATTACTTTTATAATAACTTAGTTTATACTGGATATATATGATCTAATATCGGATAGAAAGTTAATTGGGTGAATCTGCCCTAAGCCCACAACCAAACAAGGAACAGGAAGTAAGGCGGAAAGCACACATCCAACTACCTATTGGAAATTAATTATATATAACCATGATGTATAAACTAAGGTATTATAGAGTTAATCACCTAAGGCCTTTTAAGTTTATACTGGTTTAATAAATTGGATTAAACCCTTAACTGGTAAGTTTCTAGTTTTGTATACCAAAAGTTCTGATTTGGAAAGTATGTTTTGTACTAGAAAACTGTACATTGACTCTGTGTCCTATGACTTGACCCATACCTGGTATCCTTATGATGACTTAATGTATACTAAGCATATATATACCTAGAATCGAATAGAAAATAGACTGGGTGAATTCGTTCCAAGCCCACAACCAAACAAGGAACAGGAAATGAAGCGCATAGCACACATCCTATTACATGTTGGATCCTATTAATATATATATATCCTTTGATGTATACATTAAGGAATCATAAGGTGAGCATTATGGTCCTCTTTACTGAACGTAGCCTTCTACTAAGGCATCTAATGTTATCTATGTTTGTTTCTTGCATGAGTTGTGTAATTTCCCAAGTGAGACTATCATTAACCAAAATATAGTTTTACATTACTGTTCATTGTGAGAAGATCACAATGTGAATGAAATGGGGAAATAATAAAGTACTGTACTGTTGTATTAAAGTAACTACTGCTGTACTTTCTACCTTAATCCGGCCGGTAATTAAGATTAAATGTGGAATGGTTGCACCATACTATCGACTAATAACACGACGATGAAAGACGTCGGAAGAAATGACATTTGGCACCCATAGACTTGCAAATTCCACTGTAGCTAACAACAAGGTGTAGGATAGTCAATCCAGTATAGATCTATACGCAAATTCACGCTCTCCCTCCAGGGGAATTCTGGCTACAAATCGAGCCATGACAGGTGATGCCATGCCCCGAACGATGGTTCACATTTAAGTTATTGTATATTTGTATATGTATTGTATGTACTAGCTGTATTGTATGTTCTCTCTGTCTAGTATGTATGTTCCGTTTATTTCTCATCATAGTATGTTTTGACTCATGTATGAACTGACTCTTTGTATGCTTCATTGTACTAGAAGTAATGAATAGTATCTTCCTAAACTATACCCATTATAGTTTACTAATGTTTTACTTGAACTGTTATTTGAAAAGCCTCATTTTACTACTAACTTATGCTTTTACTTTAAAAACGGAGTTTGATTAACTATAAAGTAACATAACTTTAAAAGAGTTTTTGAAATGTTTTGATCACTTATAAAAGACATAAGCAACATTTTGAAAGATGTTTATAACAAACAATTACACAATTATCATTGTGTTCAACTTGTATTCCACCCCTTATAAAACAGTTAAAAGATTTATTACGGGGTATGAACTCACCTGATGTGGGTGAATCAACGAATACGCGTGTAAGGATGAGAAGTTCCACGAATGAAGTCCCGAGATACAATAAGTCCTAAATGAGATATATTGGCATGAATATAGTGTTTATAATCAACTATATGAAAGGAAACACCTTCCGGGACTAGGAAACACTTTGACCAAGTGTTGGAATCACATGTGATTCATCAAAGGAAAGTGAAAGATACTAACATGAGTTTACTACCATGAGTTTACGGCCCAAGGGAGTTTACGGCCATAAACTCATGGTCCAACATGAATAAGTGTTTGTTTGAATGCTAGGGAACCTTTAGGGACTTTTGCTCTACACAAGGATGAGAAAGACCAACTCCTTGGAGGCTTTTGATGAGTTTACGGCCCAAAGGAGTTTACAGCCGTAAACTCATGGTCATTATGCATTTGAGAGTAGTTTAAGGTCTTATTCTCATCAATGAAGGGTTCTAGGTCACAAGCTTTGGATCTAGGAGGGTTTATGGCCAAAATGACACACTTAAAGGGGTTTACGGCCATGGGAGATGGCTTGGCCGTAAACTCCTTTTGTTCTTGTGTTCTTGATGTTTTCAAGGCTCTAAGCATGAGTCCTAACTAGATATCAAGTGTAGGGAAGAGTACTTACGATATAGAGGCTTGAAATGGTTGATTTTGGCCAAGAACACTAGTGTGTATTCTTGGTGTTCTTGGTGAAACTTGAAGATTTGAAGATCTAGTTGAAATGAATGTTTTCAGAGATAGAATCAAAGAGTGTAACTAGGAGAAAAAGTGTAACAACAAATCAAGGAAAGAACACTTACGTTTTTGATGATCTATGATGATGAACTCGATGATACTTGAGAGGATTTGGAAGTGTTCTTGAGTTGGAAATGAGATAATGAATGAAAAGTAAAGGAAATGAGTCTTTAAGGGGGATTTTACGGCCCACCTTGAGTTTATGGCCGTAAACTCAAGTGTTGTGGCCGTGAACTCTAAGTGAAGAGGTTAGCGCTTGATTCATTGTACAGTCTCTCTAGCAGGTTCATTCTAACACTCATTCCTTAAGTGTACTAGGCTTAAAACTCCTTAGAATGACCTTTAACCAGGCTAGAACTCATTACCAATGAGTTTGACACTCAGTTGAGTTGACTGACTGAGCTTTCAAAACAAAAAAATTTCGGGTTGTCACATCATCCCCCCGTTAGATGGAATTTCGTCCCGAAATTAGCTTTCTTAGCAGTACTACTGGGTTGCGCTCCTTTGATTGGCAGAATACCTACTCGTAGACCTGCAACTTCGCCCTGGTGTTCATGTTAGGATTTGTACTTGGTCCATCTATCATTACCTTGTGTATACAAGTCGTATATAATTAGGATTAGTAAGACGGTCGGATGTGCGACTCTGCCCCTGGTCCACAACCAAACAAGGAACAGGAGATAGGGCTGAAACACACATACTAAATCTGCGTAATCATAATCATATACTACCCTCGCGTATACACTGAATAATGATAGGTGGGCTGTATTCGTCCATAGCCTCTATGCTCGAACTTGGTCTGTTAGACGAGTGGTATTTCATGACGGTCTGCGGACATCTGACGATAAGGCTTAGGAGGACAAAGTACTCTTCGCACGAGTACTTCGGGGTTTAGAATACCAAAGATAAAACTGAGGTTTAGGTCGGACTGTCGATACGAATGACGAAAGTTTTGAGAACTTACCGATCGAGGCGATAGAAACTTATGAACTTAGTATGGTGAGGACCACGCTAATTCATGATGAATGATAGTAACGGACTCTTTACTGAACAAAGTTTTGGCCAATTTTGAAAGAAACGTCTGTTATACGATGATGTATCCCTAGTGTGTTCGATAATGTACTCCTAGTGTGTTCCACAATGTGTAGAGACCCATTTTTATACGAACGGTGAATGAGGAAGTAAGATATCTCGAGATTAATCATGTTTTTGTAAGTATGAACATGAAGAACATATTATGAGTTCGTTGAAGAAGACTAAGAACAAGAGAGAATAATAATATTAATGCATGAAGAATATGGTGGGTGAGAAACTCTCCCTGGGTGGGAGAACCCACCACTTTTCTCTCTCTCTAGATTACATTGTGAGAAAAGTAATCTCTAACTAAGAAAAAGTGAGCTAGCTAAAGTAAGAAATGACCAACTCTCCCTTTATATAGGAGGGAGAGTATTTACACCATAAATACAATAAAGGGAAAATACAACCTAACTATCACTCATTATTTGTAGAGCATTTCCATGCTCCAACATTCTCTCCCTAAGTGCTTACAAATTATGAGAGATCCAATAAGTGATACAAGGCTATAATACAGTAATCCTACTAGCAAGTGTGGTAATAAAATGAAATCAAGTGCTGAAATGTCTCTGAAACTCTGAAGTGTCTGTGAAGTCTGAAACTGGCCATGAATCTCTAACAATGAAGGTCTTCGGCTTCAAAGCACAACCAATGAAGCAGAAAAAATAAGATCCAAATCTTCAAACCAGTCATAATCACCCGAAGAAGAAGGTCACCATGAGCAAGTAGAAGATCCAATAAAAGAAACACTTCGGCTTCAAAAGTCTGAAAAACATCTCGAGTTCTCGAATCATAATACACCGAAATTCTTCAAAGAATAACCTGCTAAAAATGTGAAGCATCCATAAAATGAAGTCCGGATAAAAATAATGTGAGTCCAAAGACATGGTCCAACAATGCCAAAAATTTGATCCAAGGATCAAAAATAAGTGTCACGTCACATCGCCAAAATAATCTTCGTCTTCAACATATCACAAATCCAAACTCGTGAAACCATAAAATCTGAACCGGATGCGAACACAAAATCATCCTGTGGTAGAGTCCGAATAATAAATAATCTGAATCGGAAAATATCGAGTAATGCCACAAATTTGATCCGTAAAGACCAAAAATAAGTGCCACATCGCATCACTAAATATGTAATCGTCTTCAGAAGTCTTCAAAAATCCAAACTCAAACAATCATAATAACCAAATCCGAATGATATTCTCTCCCTATTTTTGATAACCAATGACCGGATATCAAAAATCAACAAATCATCGGATGGAGAGTGTCGGATACCAAGAGCTAAGAGAAGCTCTCCCTAGATGTATGAAGGGTCTCGATAAGAAACGAGAAAGAGTAAAAGAGATACTCTTGCGGTCATGAGGAGGCGGGTAACATAGTTGCTGAAGCTGTGCTGAGAATAATCTGGTGTGCCAAAAATATATCCAAATATACAAACTGCGGTGCCGGAACACTTGAAGTGGTCTTCAATAGAGAATAAAGTCCACATGCTCAAGATACATGATTCGTCAACCAAAAATGAAGAGCGACAAATCATAAAATCCCATAAAGTGAAGAATGCGAAACAACTTTGTTGATCAATCGCCGTTGCGGTGCAAGCATCACAAAAAATAATATGAAGTCCGACTGCGGTAGGAGTATTCTTCCAATAATAACCGGCATGAAATGAACCAATGTGACAATCCAAGGTTCGGTTGTGGCAAAAATTGGTTTTAAAAAAAAAATTGGCTAAATAAAAATAATGGGTGTTAAAAAAAAATTGGTGTTAAAAAAATAGTTGAATGAAAAATAATTTGCGTTAAAAAAAATTAATTAAAAAAATAATGCAGAAAAAAAAGGCTGAATAAAAAAATGAAGCTTAAAAAAATAAGAAGGCTAAAAAAAAGGGGGGGGGGGGGCTGATGAGAGGGGAGGGAAAAAAATAGGGAGGAGGAAAGGAGGAAGAAGAGAAGGGAGGAGGGGAGGGGAGGAGAAGGAAGGAAGAGGAGAGGGGAGGAGGGGAGGGCTGAAGGCTGGTAGGAGAAAGGAGGAGGAGGGAAGATCCGAGGTTGAGAGGGGGCTGCGGGTCTAGGAAGTTGCGGTCAGATGGAAGGGGGTTGCGGACGGAGGGTAGGTAGTAGTTGCGGATGGAGCTGAAGTGGACTGCGGTAGGCGAGGAGCAACTAGGCTGCGGTGCGAAGAAGTATGTTGCGGTCCGAACTGTGGGTGAGTGACTGCGGATCCGAGGCTGCTGATGGGCAAGAGGGATCCGATGTTGCGGAGGGTACATTGCAGGTAAGAGGACTTCGTTCAGCAGGCAAAGGGAAGGCTGTGGACCAAGCCTAAGAGGGACTTCGAATCAGAGGTAAGAAGGGCTGCGGGGAGGCTTCTTAGGAGGCTCCGGTAGGCAGTTTTTGGCTGCGGTTTGGGGCTCCGAGAAGGGCTGAACAGGTGACGAAAAATGCTATTTTTTCATGAAAAATGGCACCGCAAAGGCCATTTATTCATATTTTAATAAGGGAATCTTTTTATAAAGCATTTTAAGTCAACAAATGGTCTTGGGAAGGCAAAAAGAAGAGTGTGCAGGATGTTTTTTAGGGACAAAAGGTGATGGGAAAGGATAATGTCACATGGTTTTTGCTTGGGAAGGCAAAAGTGAGTGGAGTACTCTTTACCCAAACGAGTAACAAGGACAAGATGCTTTATGCAAACACTTAAACACGTCCATATGCACTAATTTGAAGATTCACAGCAACAAATACAGGTAGAATGTATGAATATCATACCTTTTATGATGATCATAATAAACATGCTGTAGAAAAAAAAATCTTATAGAAAAAGTTGCTTTCCACCACTATCTTCAAGAATAATAAGCCCATAATTTTTGTGTCTCATTTCCAAGGCATAAATAAAATGCCTGGAGCACATCTTCAACTTTTTGGAGACCACAAAATTAATTTATTCTCCCATTTTTCTTCATTTCTTCAACAGCAACAATAATAATCTTTTAAGAACATCTTTTCCCAGCAACAAATCGAACGAGCAACAGCAGCAACAATTTATTTTATTAAGTAAGAATCACCCAGAAAATAGAACTAAGAACGAACATCATAAAAAATATTCCGGTAAGAAGCCCGAAAATTTTTTCTTGCAGAAACACGGAAAAATCACAAGATAATCACCGAACGGGAGTCGTTCCCTTGAACTAGTCGCTTGAACCTTCAAGGTACGGCTCTGATACCAATTGTACATACCCATTTTTATACGAACGGTGAATGCGGAAGTAAGATATCTCGAGATTAATCGTGTTTTTGTAAGTATGAACATGAAGAACATATAATGAGTTCGTTGAAGAAGACTAAGAACAAGAGAGAATAATAATATTAATGCATGAAGAACATGGTGGGAGAGAAACTCTCCCTGGGTAGGAGAACCCACCACTTCTCTCTCTCTCTAGATTACATTGTGAGAAAAGTAATCTCTAACTAAGAAAAAGTGAACTAGCTAAAGTAAAAAATGACCAACTCTCCCTTTATATAGGAGGGAGAGTATTTACACCATAAATACAATAAAGGGAAAATACAACCAAACTATCCCTCATTATTTGTAGAGCATTTCCATTCTCCAACACAATGTACTCTTTGTAAATGATCCAGGGCTTTCTGTTTTCCCTTTGATGTTAACACTTCTACGTATCGTACCACTATGTGCGCATACATACAAATGAAAGTGCTTTGATAACTGGTGATGATACTTTATATCATGATCCTCCTTGGTACCACTACGATCGCCTGTCATATACAAGTTATGAATATTTAAGACGAATAAGACAGTCGACTGAGCAACTCTGCCTTTAATCCTCAACCAATTAAGGACCAGGGATTAAGGCGGAATCACTCACTCTAAGCCTGCAGCCTCTTAGTTATTTACAACCATGATGCATATGCTATGCCAATATGTGAGTTATTATAATTACTTTTTAAGTGTTTTCCCCAAGTTTTAATCTTATATGAATATAAATTAATTTTTCAAAGTAATTACTAATTCGAATACGTACCGCTGCTCGTCGACGACTCTAGGGTAGATTCTCCTGCGGTGATCATAAGAATGCGTCCATCCTCTCCGGAGTTCTTTGTTATCGGGCAGTCCCTCTGATAGTGTCCAAACTCACCACAACCATGACAGGCTTGGTTTTCTTCAGCTCCGGGGACTTGGGAGATCGGTTGAGCCGGTGCCCTGCAGAAACGGACTGTGTGTCCCTTTCTGTGGCAGTTCAAACACTGCATTTCCCGGCATACTCCGGTGTGGTGATAGTTGCACTTTCCACACTTCAGGAGGGTTCCAGCATATCGACTGGCAGGTGATGGAGCAGCAGGTGTTGTAGCGGCTTACATTGTACTCGCTTGTTGCTCTTGCGGGGTGCCCTGTGTTGTTCTCTTCTTCTTCCTCTTGTTCCCCGACTTCTGATTATAGTCCTTTCCCTTAAAAGTCTCGGGAATGAGGACTTTCACACCATGGCGGACTCCATGGTCGATGAGTCGCTGGGCCAGGCGTTTGGCGCTATCGAATGTGGCTGGGTTAGAAGACAACACATATCCTTGGGTCGGGGCAGTCAGACCCCAGATGTATCTTTCTATCTTATTGCTCTCCGGGGTAACCATCACGGGGCATAGAGCTGCTAGGTCGCTGAACCGGTCAGTGTAGGTCACTATGTCTGAGCCGACCATAGTGAGCTCCCATAGTTCTTGTTCCAGCTTTTGAACTTCGCCCCTTGGGCAGTATTCTTCCAACATTAACTCTTTTAGGTTTTCTCAACCTATTGAGTTAGCCACTGATAGGGTCAGTGACTAAACATGGCTGTTCCACCATGTCAGGGCTTTGTTGGAGAAGGTGCAGGCAGCAAACTTCACTTTGCTCCTTTCCAGGCTTAAACAGATTTCGAAGACCGA
The DNA here is from genome assembly GCF_052849685.1 of Lactuca virosa. NCBI lineage: Eukaryota > Viridiplantae > Streptophyta > Magnoliopsida > Asterales > Asteraceae > Lactuca > Lactuca virosa. Next base: position 241,514,237 of record NC_136431.1, read on the forward strand.
ATCTATTTTCTCGAACCATCGCATCAGAGCGATGAATCCACCATTCCCATTAAAGGAAAGGGGTTTGCAGTTGGTGAAGTCCTTGTAGGAGCACTCTCTGGAGCGCACACGGACCTCACCTTGAGTAGAATGAACAGGTGTTCCACCTCCGCTGGAACTGGTAGGATGATATTGAGCCATGGCTGTTGCCACAGCCGCAGCTACTGCAGCATTTAGAGCTGCCGTATTGATTTGTGGAGGAGGTGTTGGAGTTATCGGAGTAGTGCGTCTGTTTGATCTGCGAGGAGGCATCTTTGCTAAAAGAATACAAAGATGAGACGGAATAAGTCTAAAGCAATGGACACAAGTCGAAAGCCGAAAATACAAGGTTATCCTAGTTCTGGGTGTATCGGGTCCTGACTTCCACAGGGTTCTAGATACAATTCACAAAAGAGTCTATACCTAATAAACTCTATGAATTTGAAAATGGCTATACTCGAATGAATATCTGTTGCCTGAATAACTGTTACCAGCTGCATGTAAGAGATAATCCTAACACATAATGTGAGCAGTGTCTCCACTCGCTCGCTAAGTTAACAAGATTATTATTTATTAGTGTCACATGTAAGATGTTTTGGTTACTTCTGTTGATCCCTCTTTAAAAGCTTCTCATGAACTTGTTCTTGTTTCCTCCTGACTCTTCTGTTGTCTACTATGAGGAAGTGGTTACATATATTTGGGCTTGTCGTGCGAGAATGGAAGTGACTAAAGAATCTATGAGATTTAAGGTAACTTTATGGGGGTGATCCTTACAGAGTCCTCCTATAATTATACAGTGTATCCAAGATTAAATAGGCCTTCGAATAAGTGATCCTACTCCAAAACCACAACTAATCAAGGAACAGGAAGTGGAGCGTAGATCACAAATTCTAAGTCTATAAGATCTCAATTATATAAAACCTTGGGAGTATACATTGCAAGATTATAGACCTATCCGTAAGTGTCTTTTAAGTTATCACATAACTTATTTATATGGCCTAAAATACTCCTATAGTATTTTAACGTAATGTACTTGGTATGTTTCAAACTTGTTATCGCGTTATGGTATCATAGAATACTCCTATAGTATTCTAACTCTAATGTACTAGATCTAGTATTCTCTTGACTGATGTTAGGTAAGTTTTAAGACTGTTGCAACACCACATCCCTCCCAAACACATGTCGGTCACATCTCGAATGAATATAGTTGATCAGGTTATATTGATCCTAGCTATGATTGCATAACTGTTCAGGTTTGACGACAGTGCTCAACCTTTAAATACTTTAGTTCTGATCTTCTTGTGATACTTGGTCTAGTATGTATATGTATAAGAAAGTAGGTATATTTTTATAGCTTATCGTTATACTTTTAAAATATATCATTATACAGAGCACTTAAGCCCCATTGTATTTATAGTTGTATATATTTTATCGGTTGATATACTTAGTTCACTATAAACAATGCTCTGATACCAATCTGTCACACCCCAAAATGGGAACGGTGGAAACGTTCGGGGTTGGAGGACGTCATGTTTAGTATCATAAGATATGCATTATAGTAAACAAGTAATGAACAACCATTTCATTAGAAAGAAAGTTTATACAATGTGTGTGTTCACAAAACATGGAATACGTAAGCAAATAACAAACAAGACTTGAAGCTATACTGCTCCATCTTCTGAATCCCAACACAAGTACCTGTCTACTAGGCTCCTGAGAATACAAGTTATTTGAAAGAGTTGATCAACAATTAAGCTGGTGAGTTCATAAGATTTTAGTGATGTAAGTAAGTTGTAAAATGTTGTTGAAAATGTAGTTGGAAATGTAGTTGTAAACATGTAGTTGTAAAATGTGGTCGAAAATGTTGTAAGTTGTAAGTTCTGTTTAGAAAAGTTCACCTGTTTCTCTAGAAAATCCTATATTTCCTACTTTAATGGAAGTTAAGTAAAAATGACTCTATAATCCCTTCTATGAGTACTAAATGGATACAAGTTATATAAGACTCAGAGTAAACAAACAATCGATTGTGCACATCTGCCCTAAGCCCACAACCAAACGAGGAACATGAATTAAGGCAGATAGCACACATCCCATTGGTTGTTAGATCATTGTTGTATATAACCCTGGTGTATTCACTTGTTACTCATGGAGTTAATTGTAATGGTTCCTTTATATTTAATGAAAAGAATCTTTAAGAAAACTCTTATTTCTTATAATAAAATGGTGACCATAGTGATTACTTTTATAATAACTTAGTTTATACTGGATATATATGATCTAATATCGGATAAAAAGTTAATTGGGTGAATCTGCCCTAAGCCCACAACCAAACAAGGAACAGGAAGTAAGGCGGAAAGCACACATCCAACTACCTATTGGGTATTAATTATATATAACCATGATGTATAAACTAAGGTATTATAGAGTTAATCACCTAAGGCCTTTTAAGTTTATACTGGTTTAATAAAATGGATTAAACCCTTAACTGGTAAGTTTCTAGTTTTGTATACCAAAAGTTCTAATTTGGAAAGTATGTTTTGTACTAGAAAACTATACATTGACTCTGTGTCCTATGACTTTACCCATACCCGGTATCGTTATGATGACTTAATGTATACTAAGCATATATATACTTAGAATCGAATAGAAAATAGACTGGGTGAATTCGTTCCAAGCCCACAACCAAACAAGGAACAGGAAATGAAGCGGAGAGCACACATCCTATTACATGTCGGATCTTATTAATATATATATATATATATATATATATATATATATATATATATATATATATATATATATATATATATATATATATATATATATATATATATATCCTTTGATGTATACATTAAGGAATCATAAGGTTAGCATTATGGTCCTCTCTACTGAACGTAGCCTTCTACCAAGGCATCTAATGTTATCTATGTTTGTTTCTTGCATGAGTTGTGTAATTTCCCAAGTGAGACTATCATTAACCAAAATATAGTTTTACATTACTGTTCATTGTGAGAAGATCAGAATGTGAATGAAATGGGGAAATAATAAAGTATTGTAGTGTTGTATTAAAGTAACTACTGCTGTACTTTCTACCTTAATCCGACCGGTAATTAAGATTAAATGTGGAATGGTTGCACCATACTATCGACTAGTAACACGACGATGAAAGACGTCGGAAGAAATGACATTTGGCACCCGTAGACTTGCAAGTCCCACTGTAGCTAACAACAAGGTGTAGGATAGGCAATCCAGTATAGATCTATACGCAAATTCACGCTCTCCCTCCAGGAGAATTCTGGCTACAAATCGAGCCATGACAGGTGATGCCATGCCCCGAACGAGGGTTCACATTTAAGTTATTGTATATTTGTATATGTATTGTATGTACTAGCTGTATTGTATGTTCTCTCTGTCTAGTATGTATGTTCTGTTTGTTTCTCATCATAGTATGTTTTGACTCATGTATGAACTGACTCTTTGTATGCTTCATTGTACTAGAAGTAATGAATAGTATCTTCCTAAACTATACCCATTATAGTTTACTAATGTTTTACTTGAACTGTTATTTGAAAAGACTCATTTTACTACTATGTTATGCTTTTACTTTAAAAACGGAGTTTGATTAACTATAAAGTAACATAACTTTAAAAGAGTTTTTGAAATGTTTTGATCACTTATAAAAGGCATAAGCAACATTTTGAAAGATGTTTATAACAAACAATTACACAATTATCATTGTGTTCAACTTGTATCCCCCCCCTTATAAAACAGTTAAAAGATTTATTACGGGGTATGAACTCACCTGATGTGGGTGATTCAACGAATACGCGTGTAAGGATGAGAAGTTCCACGAATGAAGTCCCGTGACACAATAAGTCCTAAATGACATATATTGGCATGAATATAGTGTTTATAAGCAACTATATGAAAGGACACACCTTCCAGGACTAGGAAACACTTTGACCAAGTGTTGTAATCATATGTGATTCATCAATGGAAAGTGAAATGACACTAACATGAGTTTACTACCATGGGTTTACGGCCCAAGGGAGTTTACGGCCGTAAACTCATGGTCCAACATGCATAAGTGTTTGTTTGAATGCTAGGGATGCTTTAGGGACTTTTGCTCTACACAAGGATGAGAAAGACCAACTCCTTGGAGGCTATTGATGAGTTTACGGACCAAAGGAGTTTACAGTCGTAAACTCATGGTCATTATGCATTTGAGAGTAGTTTAAGGTCTTATTCTCATCAATGAAGGGTTCTAGGTCACAAGATTTGCATCTAGGAGGGTTTATGGCCAAAATGGCACGCTTAAAGGGGTTTACGGCCATGGGAGATGGCTTGGCCGTAAACTCCCTTTCTTCTTGTGTTCTTGATGCTTTCAAGGCTCTAAGCATGAGTCCTAACATGATATCAAGTGTAGGGAAGTTTGAGGGACTTTTGCTCCACACAAGGATGAGAAAGACCAACTCAATGGAGGCTTTTGATGAGTTTACGACCCAAAGGAGTTTACAGTCGTAAACTCATGGTCATTATGCATTTAAGAGTAGTTTAACGTCCTATTTCCATCAAGGAAGGGCCGTAGGTCACAAGCTTTGCATCTAGGAGGGTTTATGGCCAAAATGGCACCCTTATAGGGGTTTAGGACCATGGGAGATGGCTTGGCCGTAAAATCCTTTTGGTCTTGTGTTTTTGATATTTTCAAGGCTCTAAGCATGAGTCCTAACTAGATATCAAGTGTAGGGAAGAGTACTTACGATATAGAGGCTTGAAATGGTTGATTTTGGCCAAGAACACTAGTGTGTGTTCTTGGTGTTCTTGGTGAAACTTGAAGATTTTAAGATCTAGTTGAAATGAATGTTTTCATGGATGGAATCAAAGGGTGTAACTAGGAGATGAAGTGTAACAACAAATCAAGTAAAGAACACTTACATTTTTGATGATCTATGATGATGAACTCGATGATACTTGAGAGGATTTGGAAGTGTTCTTGAGGTGGAAATGAGATAATGAATGAAAAGTGAAGGAAATGACTCTTCAAGGAGGAGTTTACGGCCCACCTTGAGTTTACGGCCGTAAACTCAAGTGTTGTGGCCGTGAACTCTAAGTGAAGAGGTTAGGGCTTGATTCGTTGTACAATGTCTCTAGCAGGTTCATTCTAACACTCATTCCTTAAGTGTACTAGGCTTAAAACTCCTTAGAATGACCTTTAACCAGGCTAGAACTCATTACCAATGAGTTTGACACTCAGTTGAGTTGACTGACTGAGCTTTCAAAACAAAATTTTTTTGGGTTGTCACAGGAGATGGCTTGGCCGTAAACTCCTTTTGGTCTTGTGTTTTTGATGTTTTCAAGGCTCTAAGCATGAGTCCTAACTAGATATCAAGTGTAGGGAAGAGTACTTATGATATAGAGGCTTGAAATGGTTGATTTTGGCCAAGAACACTAGTGTGTGTTCTTGGTGTTTCTTGAAGATCTAAGAAAAGATGATTTCCATGGATGAAATCAATCGATGAAGCTAGTTAAGAAGGTGTATCAACTAATCAAGGAAGAACACTTACAACTTTTGAAGATCTAGGATGAAAATTGGGATGATAGTTGAGAGGAAAATAGAGTGTTATTGAGTTGGAAATGAAAGAATGAAGAAAGTTAAAGGATACGAGCCTATATGGGGGGAGTTTACGGCCCACCTTGAGTTGACAGCTGTAAACTCAAGTGTTGTGGCGGTGAACTCTAAATGAAAAGGTTAAGGCTTGATTTGTTGAACGATGTCTCTAGCAGGTACATTCTAACACTCATTCCTTAAGTGTACTAGGCTTAAAACTCCTTAGAATGACCTTTAACTAGGCTAGAACTCATTACCAGTGAGTCTGACACTCAATGGAGTTGACTGAATGAGCTTTCAAAACTTTTGATGTACTTTCTACCTTAATCCGGCTGTTAATTAAGATTAAATGTGAAATGGTTGCACCATACTATCGACTAATAACACGACGATGAAAGACGTCGGAAGAAATGACATTTGGCACCCGTAGACTTGCAAGTCCCACTGTAGCTAACAGCAAGGTGTAGGATAGTCAATCCAGTATAGATCTATACACAAATTCACGCTCTCCCTCCAGGAGATTCTGGCTACAAATCGAGCCATGACAGGTGATGCCATGCCCCGAACGATGGTTCACATTTATGTTATTCTATACTTGTATATGTAATGTATGTACTAGTTGTATTGTATGTTCTCTCTGTCTAGTATGTATGTATGTTCTCTTTGTTTCTCATCATAGTATGTTTGACTCATGTATGAACTGACTCTTTGTATGCTTCATTGTACTAGAAGTAATGAATAGTATCTTCCTAAACTATACCTATTATAGTTTACTAATGTTTTTACATGAACTGTTATTGAAAAGACTCATTTTACTACTAAGTTATGCTTGTACTTTAATAAAACGGAGTTTGATTAACTATAAAGTAACGTAACTTTAAAAGAGTTTTTGAAATGTTTTGATCACTTATAAAAGACATAAGCAAAATTTTGAAAGATGTTTATAACAAACAATTACACTGTTGGGTCTTATTGTGTTGCGTCATGGGCTTGTGTTTTGTATCCGGATTAGGCCTGTCCATCCGTGATTATCTAGTAGGGTTAGACTATATATAGTGCATGCATGTATGCATTAGTTAATGTTCTTGATTATCATTATCATTGTTTTGTAACCCTAAGCACCTCTACAGTCGAAGTTCTTAATCGAGCTCTTCTGAGGTGTTAAAGCATTAATCATACGACATCTTTAAAGCCATTCTTGTGTTCATAATTACGTCCTTAATTGTTTACCTCCATAGAATCTATCGATCCTAATAGAACTTTGTTCTAACAATTGGTATCAGAGCGGGAGACTGTGTGATCAATACACATTCCTTCTGTGTTAAGAATTCTTTAGGCTTTCCGCTTTTATCGTATAAATAGAAGCCGTCTTCTTCCTATCGACTGTGACTCTGTTTTTGATAAAACCCTAATCTCAAGTTTACAAGTCTGATTCTAGCAGCTCTCCATGTCTCATGAAGATTCTCAAACAAATCCCATCAACATCTCTAACAGCATTGGATCCACTATCAGGATACCCATTCTTTACACTCAAGACTATGAGGTATGGGCGCATCACTTTGAAGATTACGTGGTTGGATCTGAAGATAATGGCTATCTCATCTGGGAAGCTATCACGCTTGGGCCGTTTTTTCACTCAGGAACGAACACGATAGTTAAGACCCAAAAAGAATATAACAAGCTGGTGGCGGACGTAGACAAGATGCCACAGGATGAGAAGGACAAGTTAATGTGTAATGTGAAGGCCATGAAAATGATCAGATTCACCTTGCAATCTGACACTTTTCGGTTAGTTGGTTCATGCACGACGGCCAAAGAAATATGGGATAGGTTGAAAGAACTTTATTCAACCGATGAAGATCTAGAACACTCCATTCAAACCTTGCTGCTCTCAGAATTTGGAGTTTTCGAACAGAAACCAGAAGAAAAAGTGACTCAAACTTTCGATCGGTTCAATCATCTCCTAAGTAAGACGATCAAGCATGGAATAGAAAGAAAGTTGATCGAGTAGAAGGTAACCTTCATGAACAGTTTGAGACCAGAATGGATGGCTGTGGTTTCAACAGTGAAAGCACATGAACAGTTTAAATCTTACTCACTAGCGAAACTTGTGTGAATACTTAAGTCCTATGAGAGTGTAGTAACCACGGAAGCGAAGGTAGTTTCGGGTGCGGGATCGCTGGCCCTTGTCTCAAAAGGAAAAAGTATTGCAGAAGAAGAAGAGGAGTCAGATATGTCTGAGTGTGACCTTACAAGCGAATAGTATGCTATGATGGTCACGAATCCAAAGAAGTTTGCACGAAAAAAATTTCCTGTCAACAAGAACCGAAACTGGAAGGGAAGTTACAGTTCTGAGAAGGTGAAGGATGAAGCGAAAAATACTTCTCAAAAGGATGAAGACAAGAAGGAAAGCAAGCTTATAGGAGACTCTGGGTTCGACTGTAATTACTGTCACGGCAAGAACCACTTTACCAAAGATTGCATGCTGGGGAAAATGGCTGAGAAAAGAGATGGTGAAGACGATGAGGCGTACTACATGTGAAAGTTGGAAGAGATCAAGAAAAAGAAGGCAACTAACAGTTCTATGAATGCCTTGATTGTGCAGGAGAATGCAGATGAAGATGAGTTTGGTGGCGTTGAAGTTTGGTTAACCGATTCTATAGATGAAGAGGTGAGAAAGCCAACTCATGGAAGAGCTTATGTGGCAAAGGAAGCAAGTTCGGCTGGAAGATGTTTGATGGTCATAGCAGGTGGATTAACCGAAAGTGCCAATAAGGAACCGAACCTAATTGAGGACAAGTGCTTCGCAGCCAAGCCCGTGAGCGAGAAGATCAACGACTGTGATCGACTGATCAAAAAGGTGATACGTGACGAGCAGTTCGATGATGAATGGTATATAGACAGTGGCTGCTCGCGTCACATGACAGGAAGGAAGGAAGAGCTGAGGGAGTTTCGGTCCCTAAAGGATGGTGGATGTGTGAAGTATGCCAATAACTCGTATGGAACAATCATAGGATATGGTATGATAACCAACGAAGACTTCTCGATTCGAAAAGTTGCGAATGTGGAAGGATTGCAGCATAACCTCATCAGTGTGTCACAATTAGTTGTGGGAACAGGTTTGAAGGTTTCATTTGATGATGAAGGCTCTAAAATAATTGAGAAGCAATCCAAAAAGGTTCTGTTGAAGTCTGAACGCAAGGTAGAGATGTATCCTTTAAACCTCAACCCAATTCGAGGAAAACCAGCTATATGTCTTCTATCAAAGGCGAACACTGATGAAAGTTGGTTGTGGCATCGACGTCTATGGCACCTGAACTTCAAAGACATTAATAAGTTGGTGCTTGGTGATCACGTTCGAGGCCTTCCTCTTCTCAAGTTTGACAAGGAACATCTGTGTGAAGCGTGTGAGATGGGCAAACAAAGCAGAAAGAGCCATCCTACACGAATCAATACAAAGATTGTTGAAGCTCATGAACTTCTGCACATTGACTTATGTGGACCTTCGGCTATCGAAAGCTTCGGTGGTAGTAAGTTCATTCATGTCATAGTAGATGATTTTTCACGCTTCACCTGGGTTTTCTTTCTTAAACAGAAATCAGATGCTACTCCTAAGCTGAAGACGTTCATCAAGCAAGTGGAAGTACAGCTGCGAAAGCTGGTGAGGAATATCAGGAGCGATAATGGGCTGGAATTCAAGAATAAAGATTTTGAGGTTTTTCTGGCTGACAAGGGGATAACTTACAACTTTTCGGCCCCTTATACTCCACAACAGAATGGGATTGTTGAAAGACGAAACCGTTCTTTATGTGAAGCAGCCATAACCATGCTAAGCTTCGCTTCTCTTCCACTATACTTTTGGGCTGATGCAGTTGCAACCACGTGCTACACTCAGAACCGATCCTTGCTCAACAAAAGATTCTCAATCACTCCATATGAGATTATGAACAATCGAAAGCCCAACGTCAAATTTTTCCACGTGTTCGGTTCAAGGTGTTTCATCTTTAATTCCAAAGAGAACCGAAACAAGTTTGACGTCAAAGCAGATGAGGGGATTTTTCTTGGTTATTCACTCACTTCAAAAGCATACAGAGTTCTGAACAAATGCTCCAAACGAATTGAAGAAACATATTACGTAACCTTTGACGATAATTACATGAAGAAAGTTCAAAGGAGCGAAAGTGCCTTAGGGGAAATATTTCCTGAATTAGGACAAGTCTCGGTGCCAATATCCAACTTGTTTGAAGAGTACATTCGGCTATTTGATGAACCAGAGAAAGCAGCACACTCAGAAGTGAAAGCAGCAGACAACAAAATCGACATTCTCAAAAAGATCATAAATGAAGCTGCCAAAGAAATGGAAAGTGAACCTCCTAAACCGACAGGTGGTCAACCCTCCACTGACTCTCCAAACAACGGCTCAATGTTCAAGGGGGAGAGTTCATCAGCACCAAAGACAACCGAAATGTCTTTCCAGGGGGAGAATCCAATTCCATCCCCAACTCATAAAGGTCCAGGCGAGGGGGAGCATACAACTCCAAACCCACCCAATAATAGTCCAATCGAGGGGGAGAATCTGACTCCCACAGAGGATGAAAACTCTGATCCTGACACAGGTTACACTTCGCCAGTCGAGGGGGAGAAAGAGAATACAACTGACGAAGGTGATCAATCAGAACTTGAAGAGGAAATAAATGCAGAGTTGGATCCAGCCTATGACCCAAATTATCCTCCGTTAGTGAAATGGACCAAGGATCATCCCAAAGCACAAATCATTGGTGAATCATCTGAGAAAGTTCTCACTCGTTCTCAATTGAAAGCGAAACAAACTGCATTATTCTCTAAAGTTGAATTCTGCATGTTTAATTCGTTTATCTCCAAAGTCGAACCGAAAACAGTTAATGTTGCACTTGATCATTCTGATTGGGTTCAAGAAATGCAAGATGAGCTCCATGAGTTCGAACGCAATCGAGTTTGGAGGCTGATTCCCACACCAAAGGATGCTTCAGTGGTTGGCTTGAAATGGGTCTTCAGGAATAAATTGGACGAAGAGGGGAATGTAATTAGAAACAAGGCTCGGTTGGTAGTAAAAGGATATTGCCAAGAGGAAGAGATAGATTATGAGGAAACCTTCACTCCAGTAGCAAGGTTGGAATCAGTTAGAATTTTTCTGGCATATGCTGCTCATAAAAACTTCGAAGTTTTCCAAATGGATGTAAAATGCGCTTTCTTGAATGGAGAACTAGAAGAAACAGTGTATGTTGAGCAACCTCCCGGGTTTGTGAACGAGAAATTCCCTGATCATTGCTATGTGCTGGATAAAGCTGTATACGGTTTAAAGCAAGCACCTAGGGCCTGGTATGAAACTTTAACTCGTTTTCTGAAAATGTAGAAATTTAAGCAAGGTTCGGTTGACCCAACCTTCTTCCGAAAGAAAGAAGGCGAACATCTAATGATAGTTCAGATTTATGTCGATGACATCATCTTCAGCTCCACGAATCCTAGCTTAACGGCTGAATTCAGGAAGTTGATGGAGACTAAATTTGAAATGAGCGCAATGGGTCCGATGAATTTTTTCCTTGGTTTGAATATTAGACAGGGACCGGAAGGTATCTTTATCAACCAGGAGGCCTATACAAAGAACTTGCTGAAAAAATTTGGTATGACAGGAGATTCGAAAGTGAAGGTTCCTATGGCATTTGGCACTAAGTTAACACCTTCTCTGGAAAAACCTGCTGTTGACATAACACTATATCGACAAATGATAGGGTCCCTTTTGTATCTAACAGCTAGTAGACCGGAAATTATGTTTTCTGTTTGTTATTGTGCCAGGTTTCAAGCTAATCCAAGAGAACCTCACATGGTGGCAGTGAAAAATATTTTTCGTTACCTGAAGCGAACCTCTTCTCTCGGTCTCTGGTACCCTGCTAGATCTGTATTCTTTATTCAAGCTTTTTCTGATGCTGATCTTGGAGGATGTGGTCTGGACCGAAAGAGCACTACAGGTGGATGCCAATTCCTTGACGGTAAACTTGTTAGCTGGCAGTCCAAGAAGCAAACCTGTGTGACACTTTCAACAGCCGAAGCCGAGTATATACCTGCAACATCTTGTACTTCTCAAGTAATATGGATTCAAAGTCAACTAAGAGATTATGGGCTGAGTATGAAGAAGATTCCTCTCTATTGTGACTCAGAAAGTGCAATAAGAATATGTCACAATCCAGTGCAACACTCAAACACTAAGCATATTGCACTTAGATATCATTTCATCAAGGACCATGTAGAAGATGGGAACGTGCAAGTACATTTCGTTCGGTCCTCTGATCAACTGGCTGACATATTCACTAAAGCCTTACCTGAAGCAAGATTCAATAAAATTTTACAAGGCCTGGGAATGATGGAAGCAGAGTCGGTACCGAATCCTCAAATCTCTCACTAAAAATTAGACAAGCGAAATAGAGCGAACGCTCGGTCTATTTCGGTTCCGAATTTTTCGGGAACCGAAATGAACCTAACGCTCGGTCTATTTCGGCTCCATAATTTTCGGGAACCGAAATGAACCGAACGCTCGGTCTATTTTGGCTCTAGAATTTTAAGGAACCGAAATGAACCGAACGCTCGACTTATTTTGCTTCATGCTTTTAAGATAAGGTTTCGGTTGTACATTTTGTTTATTCTTTCTACTCTATTTTTTTAAGAGTGTTTTGTGTTACTTTATTTCTGTCTTTCTGTTTTTATTATTTTTCTGAAAATCTCAAAACTTGAAAAATATTTTTTTCAACATTATTTTTTTTGGTTTGTTTGTTTGTTTTGTTTGTGTGTTGTGTTTGTTTGCTTGTTCTTTTAATTAGGTCCCATGTATACCAGTACAACATAATTTGGAGCTAAGGCAGGTACGATTATTTCCATATGAACTAGTTAAGAGTCCCTAGAAGCATGTTGCTGCATGTTGACCGAAGCCTCTTCGACTAAGAGCAAGGCCTTAATGATTCGATCTATACCTATCGTTTCTTCCCAATCAGGCTGTTAAAATCAACTCAAGTCCAGAGCTATGTTACTGTTCTCAAATGAGTTAAGAGTTTTCTGCTTTGTCATGTTAATATAGCAGAGGTACTTTCGGTTCTTTAACCACCTTCCTTATATTCTCCATCAACTTTCGGTTCACCACTGTAACCCTTGAGACTCTCGGTCTTTACCACTGAGGTTTATGGTTGCATAAAATCTGTGTTTGTGATCTTAGATATGTACACCACGCGCTAAGTGAAACCCAAAATCCAACACCTACAATTAATTGACGGTGAATCATTATATTCAAGATCTTACTTGTTACCTAATGAAATCTCATTTTATTTTTGAGTGGTCTTTTATGAAATTGTCTAACACCAAGGCTTTTCTTTCCAAAAAGATCCAGTTTGTTTTTGTTTTTGAGATTTCTATCACCCTTAGTCACTATAAATTATATCCAACCTACTTGTTCAATAGACCACATCGGTCTCACAAGTACTTCTTCCAACATTTGGTCTTATGTTAAGAATCGATGTTCGGTTGAAGATAACCTACCCTTAGCCTTTAAATTACAAGAAGCCTTTCAATGTTTCTCTACAAACACTTGATCGTATTTTCTCGGGAAACCACACAAGCACTTCAAGTCTCTCTTGACTTTGAAGGAAGCGATTCTTGCCCGGAATCACCTGCTTTATGTCTTCTAATAGACATCACTCACATCCAATACACATTTTGCTTTATTTCTTTATCTTTTGTCACCCTATTGCACGAAAATTTTTATTTTCCAACATTTTGGTTGCTGTTGGTTCGATTTTTGTTTAGCTTTTAGAGCAACAGGGGTTATCCTAAATTTTGGAGCGAAGCTGAATTTTAAACGACGAATTGAGGATAAGCTTTTGGGCGCGTGAATTTGAACGGTCCCTAAACCCATGCGTGCTGACGTATACCTGGGAGAAACCACCTTGTCACATCGCGCTTTTTCAGGCGACGTTTTAGTGATCGCGTCATTATCATGATGATTTTTCTCTCTCCTGGCAATGGTATATAAAGGGTTTCTAATCTTATTCGTCTTTTACCAGCAACAAATTCTCTAAGACTACAAGGCGATTTGAAACTGTTCATCTTCTTCCTTAACTCAACAATGGCGACTTCTTCATCGGCTCACGATCAAACTGCTTCGTCCATATTGCTCTCGATCAAGCCAAACCAGAACATGATCATTGAACTCAACCCTTTTCTGTACGATTCATATATGCTACAAGTAGTTGAGTGTTTGAAGTATTCACCTCTGGTTCTACCCTAAAACAGGTGGAATCCGTCCCAATGTCACTCCTATCGCAAGTCTATACTACCGCTTCATATGATAAGAACAAGGAGAGGATCTACTTCCAAATATTCTCTCACAAGGCTTCGATTTCAAAAGGGAGATTTTGTTCACTATTGCAACTTGCTGAGGATTCATCTGTGATCTCGCCAGACTTCATCACCACTACTCAACTGTTCTCGATGCTATACGAGATGGGTTACACTGATGTGCTTACCACAGTTATGAAAGTTAAGAAGTCATGCTTACCGCCCCAATGGAATGGATTGCTTACTCTTCTCATCAAGAGTTTAGCGGAGCGGAGTGGTGGGTCTGATGGCACCAGCAAGGGTTTTCTGACTCTTCTATACGGTCTTTACAATGGTATCAATCTCGACTATGGGTCGATTATCTGGTCCCAAGTGGTGCAAAGCCTCAACACTTTAACGAGGCATTCTGAAATTTCGTGTGGTCGATTCTAGACTCTCATTACACAAACGGCGATTGATACATTTTGCAGATTCCGGTAATGAAGGATGCCCTAGTCGCGTCTGTGGCTACATTTCACACCCAGAAAATCATCATTTCTGATCCTACAAAGTTCCCTCACACTGGCTCTATACCTGAGACAATGTACAGGTGTGTCTCAACCGAGAGTAAGGTCATGGCTGATTATCACAAGATTCCTCCCAAAGAACCGAGAGTCTTATCTCCTGAACAGCAGGCTGCCTTGGATGCTGTGGATAAGCCTCGAAACCGAGGAAAAAGGGATACTACAAAGAAAGGGACAACCGAGGATGATAAGTCTAAGTCTGCTAAGTCAAGGAAGCGAAGAAATCCAAGAGTCCCTCTCCTTCCAGTTCAGAAGAGGAAATTCATCATGAATCACCGAGAGGTAACACACCTCCCCGATCCCCAACCCCAACCGAACCTCGTCATGACAAACTTCCAACACCACCTCCATCACCGAAACAGACAGTTCTAGTTTCGGTTGCTCCTATTCCACCACCTACCATATCTCAAACAACAACTTCTCTACCACCACCACCACCAGTTACCTCTATTACTATTTCTACAACTGCCTTACCACCTCCTATTATTTCCCGATCAACTTCCACTACAATCATAGAACCGACAGTAAACGTCAACATATCTGATGCGGGGGTGAATACTGAAACAGAACCTCCTGTTACTTCTAAACCACTTTCACCCTCGACTTTAACCGATTCCGGTGCCACTCTCGGTGGTGCTAATGATGAGTTTGATTCAACCTACTACAGTCCCTATAGGCTTCCGACAGATGATGATGATGAAGCTCCAGTCACGAGACAACAACTGCAGAGCATTGATGAGAAGCTTGATAAATTGCTTGATGACAACAAGTCATACAACGGTGTTGTGCTCAAAGCTTTTTTGGACACTGATCTTGAGCAATATACTGAGTCAATTGACAAATCCACAAAGGCTGTTAATGAGTCTACTTCTTCTTACAAGAAGTCTACTACTAACGTTGCAGAAATTGTTCATAGTACTCAGATCTTTCTTGAGTCACTCAACGGGCATGCTGATACCAATGCAGCTAAGGTGAATGCCTCTGTGGATTCCTTGTCCAAGTCCCTTCAAGAAGAGAAAACAAAGTTTGAGGCTGTTCGTTCTTCAATACATGCAGAGAACACTTCACTTATCAGTTCTGTGAATTCTCTGTTTGAATCTCTTCACGCTGATTTAGCAAAGGAGAGTTCTCTAAAGGAAGATCTTGCACGCCAAGCCTCAACAATTGAAGTTCAGAAGGTGAAGCTCGCGCAAGCTGAAAAGGAAATTTCTTTGTTGAAGACGGAGAGAGCTGTCTTTTGTAGTTGTGCTGGAGATGTCAAGGATATGCTGACCAACCTTCTTGGAGCTCATGATCCTATCCTTACTTTGACTATCAGAAATCATCTAACATCCAAACTTCTTCCTGCCCTTGCAATGTTACACGAGATGAAGGGTGTTTCGGAGAGATTCATACCTCCAAAACAAGGGGGAGAAGGTGCTCAACCAAAGGTTACTGTAAAAACCGAAACCGAATCTGCTCAACCGAAAGTTAAAGTTACAACCAAACCGAAGGGTAATGAAGCTTCGGGTTCTGGTTCTCAAACTAATAAGAAGGGGATTGATGATGACAGTGATGACGAAGAAGAAGAGACTATTGTTGAGGCCCTTAAAAGAAAGAAGAGGGATAGAGAATTGGATGAAACCTTGAGGGTTGCGAGGGAGGCTGAGGAAAGGGAAAGGAGGAACAAGGAAGAAGAAGAAGCCTTAAACTGCAAGAAGGCCTTGTTTCCCCTCTGGACAAAAGAGACACTTATCAATGAGGCAATAGAGTTTCCAAGTGTTTACTAGTTGGAACCTGTCGCTTCATTTGATTGTGAGAATTCTAAGGACTCACAGTTCGACATGCCAATAACACGAAAGGCATTCACATTTCATTGTTTCGATTCGACTGCTGAAGTTCCTTTCCCTCATCCAAAAGTTGATCGTGAGCTTATTGACTTTTATTTGAAGTATGGTCAACCGCAGTACTTGACATGGAGCGCACAGAAGATTGTTTGAAGTATGGTCAAGGTATTCAAGCCTTCGCCTGCCGGGATGTTCATAAATGTTAATTTCAAAATCACACGAGGATCAACAAACTCGGTGTCGATTATTTCCCTGGAAAACCTTCCGAATTTAAATCCTCATGACTGGATCCTATTGTTTAACATTCTGCTCACCAATCCGAAATAATATGAGCCGATTTTGGATCATTTGAAGAGGATGTTGGTCTCTCACATCCATGAGGTTGCTGCTATGGATCAGGAGATAGCGAAAGTAATGAACAAGAAACCGACTGTCACGCCAACACCGAAACCAGGAGATGTGAACAAAATGAAGATGGGCCAAATCGATTCTACACATCTTACTATGATGTTCACAAGAGGCGAAGCCAATTGTTTTCTGTTCGCTCTTGTTGATAAACATTTATTCTCAACTGACTGCTTGGAGCACATTATCAACATTATCCATCGGTGCAAGCAGAACTCAGAAGCAGACAAGAAGAACTTCACGCACATGCTTCGGTGGTACATTACGTTTCATCATCATTTATTGGCCATCATACCGAAGGTGTTCAAGACAATCAAGAAGTCTTCTACAGCTCAACCGAAGTGAGCTTTCGGCTCCATTGACGCAAAGGGGGAGATTGTTGGGTCTTATTGTGTTGCGTCATGGGCTTGTGTTTTGTATCCGGATTGGGCATGTGCATCCGTGATTATTTAGTAGGGTTAGACTATATATAGTGCATGCATGTATGCATTAGTTAAAGTTCTTGATTATCATTATCATTGTTTTGTAACCCTAAGCACCTCTACAGTCGAAGTTCTTAATCGAGCTCTTCTGAGGTGTTAAAGCATTAATCATACGACATCTTTAAACCCATTCTTGTGTTCATAATTACGTCCTTAATTGTTTGCCTGCATAGAATCTATCGATCCTAATAGAACTTTGTTCTAACATACACAATTATCATTGTGTTCAACTTGTATTCCCCCCACCCCCCCTTAAAAGAATTTAAAACGGTTAAAAGATTCATTACGGGGTATGAACTCACCTGATGTGGGTGATTCAACGAATACACGTGTAAGGATGAGAAGTTCCACGAATGAAGTCCCGAGACACAACAAGTCCTAAATGACATATATTGGCATGAATATAGTGTTTATAAGCAACTATATGAAAGGAAACACCTTTCGGGACTAGGAAACACTTTTACCAAGTGATGGAATCACATGTGACTGATCAAAGGAGAGTGGAATGGCAATACCACGAGTTTACTACCACGGGTTTACGGCCAAAGGGAGTTTACTGCCGTAAACTCATGGTTAAACATGCATAAGTGTGTGTTTGAAGGCTAGGGAAGTTTGAGGAACTTTTGCTCCACACAAGGATGAGAAAGACCAACTCAATGGAGGCTTTTGATGAGTTTACGGCCCAAAGGAGTTTACAGCCATAAACTCATGGTTATTATGCATTTGAGAGTAGTTTAATGTCCTATTTCCATCAAGGAAGGGCCTTAGGTCACAAGCTTTGCATCTAGTAGGGTTTATGGCCAAAATGGCACCCTTATAGGGGTTTACGACCATGGGAGATGGCATGGCCGTAAACTCCTTTTGGTCTTGTGTTTTTGATGTTTTCAAGGCTCTAAGCATGAGTCCTAACTAGATATCAAGTGTAGGGAAGAGTACTTACGATATAGAGGCTTGAAATGGTTGATTTTGGCCAAGAACACTAGTATGTGTTCTTGGTGTTCTTGGTGTTTCTTGAAGATCTAAGAAAAGATGATTTCCATGGATGAAATCAATGAATGAAGCTAGTTAAGAAGGTGTATCAACTAATCATGGAAGAACACTTACAACTTTTGAAGATCTAGGATGAAAATCGGGATGATAGTTGAGAGAGAAATAGAGTGTTCTTGAGTTGGAAATGAAAGAATGAAGAAAGTTGAAGGATATGAGCCTATATGGGGGGAGTTTACAGCCCACCTTGAATTTACGGCCGTAAACTCAAGTGTTGTGGCCGTGAACTCTAAATGAAAAGGTTAAGGCTTGATTTGTTGAACAGTGTCTCTAGCAGGTACATTCTAACACTCATTCCTTAAGTGTACTAGGCTTAAAACTCCTTAGAATGACCTTTAACCAGGCTAGAACTCATTACCGGTGAGTCTGACACTCAGTGGACTTGACTGACTGAGCTTTCAAAACAAAATTTTTTCGGGTTGTCACACAATGGGTGTGCGGCCGTACACTCATGAAAGAAGATGCCTTTGAAGTGTTTTCAAGGTCCATACTTGCATCCACGAAGTGTTCTAGGTCTATACTCAATTGTAGTGCAAGTTAAGGGTCCTAGAAGTGGGTTTGCGGCCCTATGATGAGTGTGTCGTCGCACACTAGAGTGTGTGGTCGTAAACTAGGGTGTGTGGTCGCATACTTGAGTGTGTGGTCGCACAAGGGTGTGTGCGGTCGTACACAGGTGTGTGCGGTCGTACACCCCACAAAATGATGTCCAAAATGTCCATTCCAAGGTGCAACAAGGGTAGGGGCATGTATATCTCGAATATGGAAGTCAAACACTCACTTTGGAGGGTGTTTTAAGGGTGTGCGGCCACCCTAAGAGGGTGTGCGGCCGCACTCACTTCCAAACATGAAGAACATTTCAATTTTTGCACACTTAAGGCTTAGATAGAGTGGTCTTTCATGGATTGCAAGCTAGAGGCTGAAGTACTCACGTTCTTGAAGCTTTGGAGGGTTCAAGGTTGGAGAACTTAAGAGAATAGAGTAGTTTGCTGCCAAGGAGTGAAAAGAATGAAGGGGAAAAGAGTCTACCCTTTATATAGGAGAGAGAGTGCTGCCAAAAAGTGAGTGTGTGGCCAAGGAGTGGGTGTGCAGCTGCACACCCATGTGTACAGCCGTACACTCCTCCAAGAGGTGTGTATGGCCCGATTTTCTCACTATGTGACATGCTGACTCATTCCTAATCTCAACCTTGTTCAAAATTCAAGCTTAGAACACTTAAATGAACCCTTAAACAGTACCAGAAATCAACAAAGCAAGCTGAATATTGATTGAATTGACTAAGTGTACATGATAGAAGTTTCGGGTTGTCACATCATCCCCCCGTTAGAGGGAATTTCGTCCCGAAATTCAAGAAGAGAGTACAAATCATGAATTTGGAAAGAGGTGAGGGTACTTCTGCTTCTTTGAATCATCGCGCTCCCAAGTGAATTCAGGACCTCGCTTGGCATTCCAGCGAACCTTTACTATCGGGATGCGGCTCTGCTTCGTACGCTTGACTTCCGGTCCATGATTTCAACAGGTTCTTCCACAAAGTGTAGACCCTCATCCAATTCGATCTCATCGAGAGGAATCACAAGTGTCTCGTCGGACAGGCACTTCTTTACATTGGACACGTGGAAGACGGGATGGACGCTGCTGAGTTCTCGGGGTAACTGGACTTTGTATGCTACGGGACCGATCCTAGCAAGGATATCGAATGGCCCAATGTACCTTGGGTTTAGCTTTCCACGTTTTCCGAAACGAATCATGCCTTTCAATGGTGAGACCTTCAAAAGGACACGGTCACCAACCTGGAATTCCAAGGGTTTTCGTCTCTTATCGGCGTAGCTCTTTTGTGTATCTCGTGAGGCTTTCAGTCGTTCTCGGATTTGTACGATCTTTTCGGTTGTCTCTCGGATGATTTCAGGACCAGTGAGAGTGCTGTTAGGGACTTGACGCTTGACTAGCTGCGTGTCACCCACTTCTGTCCAGCACAGTGGGGATCTGCACTTGCGGCCATAGAGGGCTTCAAACGGCGCAGCCTTGATGCTGGTATGGTAGCTGTTGTTGTAGGAAAATTCGACCAAAGGAAGATTAGTCTCCCATGACCTGCCGAAGTCGATGACACAGGCTCTCAACATATCTTCCAATGTCTGAATTGTTCTCTCACTCTGTCCATATGTCTGAGGATGATAAGTCGTGCTCATATCCAACTTAGTTCCAAGAGCCTTCTGTAGCGATTGCCAAAATCTTGAGGTGAACGTGCTATCTCGGTCGGAGATAATGGATACAGGTACCCCATGAAGGCGAACTATCTCTCGAATGTAGATCTGCGTGAGTCTCTCCATTTTGAATTTTTCCTTGATTGGCAGGAAGTGGGCGGATTTTGTCAACCGATCGACAATTACCCAGATGGCGTCGTGCCCACTCAGAGATCTGGGTAACTTAGTGATAAAATCCATTGTTATTCTTTCCCACTTCCACTCAGATATATTCCGGCTGCTGAAGTAAACCTGAGGGCTTTTGATACTCTACCTTCACCTTGGCGCAAGTCATGCACTTACCCACGAAGGTAGCAATTTCTGCTTTCATGTTTGGCCACCAATAGAGTTGTTTGAGATCCAGATACATCTTATCTGAACCTGGGTGAACAGAGTATCTTGACTTGCGAGCCTCATTCATGACAACCTCCCTGTACCCGCCGTACTTTGGGGTCCAAATCCGGTTCATGAAATAGTACACTCTGTCTCCCTTGACCTTTAAGTTATTGTCCATTCCCCGCAAGGCTTCATCCGCCACTTTCTTTGGTTTCAAGGCTTCCAGCTGAGCCTCTCTGATTTGCGCAGATAAATAGGAATGAATGGTCATCGTTAATGCTTTCACCTTTCGCCCTGAATACTCCTTCTGACTGAGGCCATCTGCTACTACATTGGCCTTGCCGGGATGGTAGTGAATTTCGTACTTGTAGTCACTGAGTAGTTCTACCCATCACCGCTATCTCAAGTTTAACTCCTTCTGATCAAAGATGTGCTGCAAGCTCTTATGGTCGGTGAAGATAGTGCACTTGGTTCCATAGAGATAGTGTCTCCAGATCTTTAATGCAAAGACCACTGCTCCCAACTCTAGATCGTGAGTTGTGTAATTGACCTCGTGTGTTTTCAACTGCCTCGAGGCATAGGCGATAACCTTTCCTCGTTGCATGAGCACACAACCTAGGACCTGATTGGATGCATCGCAGTAGACAACGAAGTCTTCCGTCCCTTCGGGCAGGGACAAGATAGGTGCGCTGCATAAGGCCTGCTTCAATGTTTGAAACACAGTGTCTTGCTTGACTCCCCAACTAAAGGTTACACCTTTTTGTGTCAGGGTAGTAGCCTGCGAGACCCAAGAATTGCCGTATTTCTGTGGGTGTCTTTGGTGCAGACCAATTCTCAACCGCTTTGATTTTGGAAGGGTCCACATGTATTCCTTCTTCGCTAACCACGTGACCAAGGAAATTTACCTTCCTGATCCAGAACTCACACTTCGAAAATTCCGCGTATAGCTTCTCCGCCCTTAATGTTTCTAGCACCTGCCTCAAGTGATGTTTATGATCATTGTCACTCCGCGAATAGAAAATTATATCGTCGATGAACACGATCACAAACTTGTCTAGGAAAGGGCGGCACACTCGATTCATCAGGTCCATGAATACTGCCGGTGCGTTGGTTAGACCAAAGGGCATTACTACAAATTCGTAGTGTCGATAGCGAGTTCGGAATGCTGTTTTAGGCACATCATTCTCGTGAACCCGCAACTGATGGTAGCCTGATCTTAGATCTATCTTTGAAAAGTAACTGGCTCCTTGAAGTTATTCGAAGAGATCGTCGATCCTGGGTAAGGGATAACGGTTCTTGATGGTCAGCTTGTTCAGCTCTCGGTAGTCAATGCACATCCGAAAGGATCCATCTTTCTTTTTCACGAATAAGATCGGAGCTCCCCAGGGTGAGGAACTCGGACTTATGAATCCTTTGCTGATCAGCTCATTGAGCTAAACGATAAGGATAACTCTTGCATTTCTGCCGCCGCTAAACGATAAGGATATTTAGCTACAGGAGTAGCTCCGGGGATTAAGTCGATATGAAACTCGACTTGACGCTCAGGAGGGATCCCTGGGAGATCTACGGGGAAGACATCAGGAAAATTGCAGACTTCGGGAAGACTCTCGGGGTCTTTAACTT
The DNA here is from genome assembly GCF_052849685.1 of Lactuca virosa. Taxonomy (NCBI): domain Eukaryota; kingdom Viridiplantae; phylum Streptophyta; class Magnoliopsida; order Asterales; family Asteraceae; genus Lactuca; species Lactuca virosa. The sequence continues at coordinate 241,536,740 of NC_136431.1, forward strand.
TTTGCGTCTCATCAATGACGTGAGCTAGGAATGCATGGCATTCCTTTCGCAGATACTTCTGGGCCTTGATGCATGAAAAGATACGAAGGTTCGAGCTAAGCTTATCTCCGTAAATCATGAGGGTTTCACCAGAGGGAAGATGGAGATGGATAGCTTTCTCGAAGCAAAGAATATCAGCACGATTGGAGCTCAACCAGTCCATGCCGATAATGACATCAAAGCTCTTGATGGACACGGGCATAAGGTCGATGGGAAAGGAGTAATTGTCTAGGGTAAGAGTATAGCCTATGAATATGTCGTTAGCGCTCTCTTTCTTTCTTTTAGCCATCTCGACAGTGAACGTTTCGGTTAAAGGTTGGGGTTTACATTTGATCAGATGTTTGAGTGCATGACTAACAAAACTCCTCTCCGCACCAGAATCGAAAAGAATGCATGCATAAGATTTGTCAAGGAGGAACGTACCCGTAACAACGGTAGGATCAACGACCGCTTCCTCCTGGCCCATCGCCAGAACTCTTCCTATATTGCCACCAGTTGTTACCTTGGAACAGTTTCTCCTGAAGTGCCCAGCCTCTCCACATCCATAACAAGCTTGACCAGCACCCACTCCCGGAGCCTGGTTGTTTGGTTGGGTTGGCACCTTGCAGTATCGAGATGTGTGTCCCTTCCTTCCACAGCTGTTGCAACTCAACTCTCGGCAGGGTCCGTGATGATGAAAGTTACACTTGTTGCAGAGAGGTAGCTTCCCTACATAAACACCGGTAGGAGCTTGGGTGGTTGGAACGGCAGCTGGAGTAGGAGCAGGAGTAGTAGCAGCATGAACTGCCACTGTTTGTTGTTTCTTGGAAGGCTCCTGCCAAGACTGGCTCTTCTGCTTGTTCTAGGATTTCTTTTTCTTCCCACCACTTTCCTTTTGTGGCTCAGAGACGGCTGCCACCTCATCTAGATCGACTCCATGATCGATCAGAGTCTGTGCCAGGCACTTGGCGCTATCAAATGTAGTCGGTCTAGCAGCCAAGACGTTCCCTTTGGTTGGGGCCATCAGCCCCCAGATGTACCTCTCGATCTTTTTGCTTTCCGGGGTGACCATTCTCGGAAAAAGAAGAGCCACATCACAAAATATAGCAGTGTAGGCAGCGATGTCAGATCCCTTCATCTTCAGATTCCAAAGTTTGTGCTCCAAATTTTGCACCTCGCCCCTCGGGCAGTATTCAACAAGCATGAGTTCCTTCAGCCTTTCGCAACCCATGACATTAGCCAATGGCAGGGTTAGGGATTTGACTTGACCATTCCACCAGGTCAAGGCTCGGTCGGTGAAGGTGCAGGCGGCGAACTTCACCTTGTTGGCTTCGGAACAGGCGCAAATTTCGAAGATGGATTCGATCTTCTCCAACCATCGAGTCAGAGCGATGACTCCTCCATTTCCATCGAAGGACTTGGGCTTTGCAGTCATGAAGTCCTTGTAGGAACACTCCTTTTGTTATCCCTGACTTCCGACTTGTCCTTGAAGATCAGTTCCACCTCTAGCCCCATCAGCGTTCACTTGTTCCATTGCTACAGTCACGGCGGCTATAACAGCTGCCTGGAACATGGCGGGGTCGAACTGAGGGGGTGGTGGTGGTGGCGGCGGAGTGTTGTTGTTTCTTCTGATGGGTCTTTCTCGGGGACGCATCTTGTTCTAGAAACAACTAGGAAGAAGAGGATGGTATGTCCTCGAGATATATGAAAGAAGATATATGTTATCCTGATAATAAAGTGTTCTACCGAGCGATAAACAATGAAAGGTTACTAATGTAAGTAAGTTATCGCTGAGAAACAAATAGGCAGCAACACTAGGAATGAATCTTTTTACTAAATTTGGCTCTAGCAAAATACTCCTATAGTATTTTATGGTGAATGTTTTTGTTCATGGTAAGTTTTAGGCCTGCTGTAACACCACCGTCATTCCCAAGCACATGTTGGTCATGTCTTGACTGAATATAGTTGATCAGGCTATATTCGCCCTAAACATGATTACATAACTGCCTAGCAAAATACTCCTATAGTATTTTATGGTGAATGTGTTTGTTCATGGTAAGTTTTAGGCCTGCTGTAACACCACCGTCATTCCCAAGCACATGTTGGTCATGTCTTATCTGAATATAGTTGATCATGCTATATTCACCCTAAACATGATTACATAACTGCCCAGGTTTAACCGCAGTGCCCCAACATCCAAATACTTTTTGTTTTGTTCTACTAATGACACGAATTCTGTTATGTATGCATGCTCATATACTTTTTATAAAAATACTTATATTTTTGAAAATATACTTTTAGTGTAGAGCACTTAGGCCCCTTAGTGTTAATAGTTGTATACCATGTAAGGTTCGGTATACTAGTTCGCTATAAACAAGGGCTCTGATACCAATCTGTCATACCCCAAAACCAGAATGGCGGAAACGTTCTGGGGTGGAGGACGTCATGTGTAGCATCACCACCAATGGGAATTGCATGAGTTTTATATTTGTTAAAAGATCTTTGTATTAATTTACAAGAGCATTTATGGTTTAGCTTGTATTCTCCCCTTGAAAACGTTATAAAACCAGTAAAAGTGTAGGGGTATGAACTCACCTTGAGCGAGTGGTTTGAACAAAAGACAGGTACGAGATGCTGAGTGACGAGTGCAACCTCGAACTTAATTTGATCCTAATAACATGTAATGATACACATAGGAGTCAAATGAAGGTATTTCCATACTAAATACCATAGAGAATCACTCTAGGGACTTGGAACTACTTGCACCAAGTGATAGAACCTTGTAGGATTGAGTATGGGGAGTGTATGGCCACCTTGAGTGTGTGTGCGGCCATGGGTGTGCGGCCCAATGGGTGTGTGGCCGTACACTCATCAAAGAAGATGCCTTTGAAGTGTTCTCAAGGTCCATACTTGCATCCACGAAGTGTTCTAGGTCTATACTCAATTCTAGTGCAAGGTAAGGGTCCTAGAAGTGGGTTTGCGGCCCTATGATGAGTGTGTGGTCGCACACTAGAGTGTGTGGTCGCACACTAGGGTGTGTTGTCGCACACTTGAGTGTGTTGTCGCACAAGGGTGTGTGCGGCGGTACACAGGTGTTTGCGGTCGTACACCCCACAAGATGATGTCCAAAATGTCCATTCCAAGGAGCAACAAGGCTAGGGGCAAGTCTATCTTGAATATGGAAGTCAAACTCTCACTTTGAAGGGTGTTTTAAGGGTGTGCGGCAACCCTAAGAGGGTGTGCGGCCGCACTCACTTCCAAACACGAAGAACATGTCAATTTTTGCACACTTAAGGCTTAGATAGATGATGTCCAAAATGTCACACCCCACATGATGATGTCCAAAATGTCACAACCCAAACCAAGGATGGCGGAAACGTCCGGGGGTGGAGGACTTCATGTATAGTATCACAACAATGAGTATAATAGTACTCAAAGTAAATACAACCATCATAAATATAATTGAAAAAAAGTTATACCATAGTATGTGTTTTGATGTTTCCAATCAATTACACTTATGATGACAAAAATGAAATGTTTGACGATTTAACATCCCATCCTCAAAAGCTGTTGATTTCCTGTTTCACTGAATTCCTGAGAATACAAGTAGTTTGAAAAATTGTCAACAATTAAGTTGGTGAGTTCATAATAGTTTTATATGAGAAAGAAGTCGTTTTCCTTGTAAAAAGCAATAAAGTACGATTCCAGAAAATTCAATATTTTCCTTATTAAACGCGAAATGAACTCTCATATGTTATGCAATAATGTACCCTAGAAAGACCTGTAGATTCCTTCTATAATCACCCAGTGTATATAAGTTATATAATATTTAAGTTAAATAAATTGTCGAATATAATGGGCCTGCCCTAGGTCCACAACCAAACAAGGAACAGGAAGTAAGACGGGCCCACTAATTCTAGGTTGATTGCGACTGAATTCATATATAACTCTCACATGCACACTTAGCAAATTATAGCTGAAGTCTAACAATTCTAGATGAAACGTAGTTTTAATATCATGAAAGCCATATAGTAATAAATCTGGTACTTTGTCATGTATACTTCAAGAAAAAACCCTTATATTCCTTATAAAAGTTATGTAGCCTTAAATCTCAAGACCGAGAATATGAGTGTGTGTTTTGTACTTATGATGTTTATAATCGTAATGCGTTTCCAAAGAAAATCCAATATTTTCCTTATAAAAAGTTATGTAGCCTTAAATCCCAAGACCGAGAATGTGTGTGTGTGCTTTGTACAGTTAATGTTCAAGTAGTTTTAAATAGATAAAACCCCTTTTCAAAGTAGAATTTTCCGTGTAAACTTGGAAGATTGTTAACTCCCTATGTGAGTTGTTATAACCATACTATAACTCGATGACCTCGTACTCGACGTTCTTCATGCGTCAGAATGATATGACACTTGTCACCTTAGACCTGCCGGTATGGCTGTTGCAAGCAGCTCAGGTGCGGTTTGTCAGACCCAATATAGATCTATACACAACTATCACGCTCTCTCTACAAGAGATTCTGATTATAACTACAGGACTTTTCTGTGGTACTTAAGAGTACCCCGAAGGAGAATGTCTCACAATTTATGTTAACTAGTTTACATATAGTTTTAGTATAAAACCTCTTACGTGGTGGAAGTGAAATCATCTTTTATGAAAATAAATTAGTGATATGAAATCCATAGACTATCATTGTTATAGTTTATCATGTAGTATATGAAAAACCCATTTGTTTTGAGAGTAAAACATTTTCCATGTAGGATGCTTTTATCGAAAATTCATACACTATACTTAAAGTAGTTTATTATATGTGTTTGAAATGAATGGAGGAAAAACCTTAACATGAATGACTAATTTCTGTTTATGATGGTAAACTAATAAGAATGCATCCAAACATTTAGAGACTTATTGTTATGCACTTTGCTCAACATACTACAAAGTGTTGTTAATATTGTAAGCTATGTAACTAGTTTTTACCCTTGCTGCACTGTTTTGAAAACATCATAGAAAAATCATACGAAGTCGAAAACTAACTCCGTAAACTCTGAGAGTTTAGAAAATATGTCTATTTTATTCATAATTTTTCTTATGATTTTTAGATTTCTCTAACTTATGTGAAAGTGTTCATAATCTCAGACTGGTCCGAATTCGTTTCTGAAATGATAGGCAGTTTTGTAAAAATCACCATAAATCGTAGATAAATCATATGGAGATGTGCAAGTAGTCATTTTAAAGGTATAAACCTCAAATACATGTATATTAAACAGTTTTGAAAAATATTAAGTTTAAGTTGGGTAAAACAGTTCGTGAACAGGTCATAACTTTTCTGTGGTAAGCTGTCAAGTTAAGTTTCAAATATGTTTTGGTGTTTTAACTTGTATTCCCCCCTTGAAAACTGAAGAAAACTAGAAAATGTAGGGGTATGAACTCACCTTATGTGATTCCTTGAAGGATGGAAGGTTGAACATGATGAGTTTCAAGTCTAGATCACTTGATGAACACACGAAGTTTTTGGATGATCCTAAGAACGATTACGTGTTAATATGTGTGTAGATGATCCAAGAGTGTAATAAAAACATGTAATAGCACTTGTGTTTAGATGAAATACTTACCAATAAGTGAATAAATGACTCAAGAACACATCAAAAGTGTGGCTGAAAGTTGAGAGAAAAGAGGCTCTTTTGATGGTTAAGGAGTGTATGTGTGTTTTATGGAGAAGAAAATGATCAAAGAAATCCCCATGGATTTCTTTATATGAAGGATTGCTGGAGCAAGTGGCTAGGGTGAAGGCATGTTTACCTTGATATGTGTGATGTGGATAAGGTTGGATCAATAAGAAAGTGACACATAGTAGGCAAATGGGCACACTTGACCCACTTGTGGGGTAGAATACTCTTCTTATAATAAAATAATGATTTTTAATTAAAAATCCTTGAAAAATAATTAAAATATAAGTTCTGGGGGTTAAAAATGATAAAAATATGAATTTGGTGAAAATATCTCGTCAAAAACGGGCTTAGGAAGCGAGAGTGGTCGAAAACCGGGCAATATGGACCGAACCTGCGTGGTTCGGCTCTAAGAGAGTGAGAACCGAGAGAAGGGAAAGAAGGAGCCGAGAGGAGGAGAAGGGACCGAAGGTGCGAGGGGGAGGGACCGAAAGGTAGGTCTCGGTTCGGACTGCTGAGCTTCGGTCCGAGAAGGGTGCATGTTCGGTTCTTGACAGTTCGGTCCTGAGGAGGCTCTCATGCGAAATAGACCGAACCCGAAGGTGACTTCGGTCCTTTAGGAAGCTTCGGCTCTAAGAGGGTAGTTCGGTTCTAAGAGGTTCCCTCTAAGAGGGTTCGGTTCCTGAGAAGGGTTTTGGTCGTATATGGCTATTTTTCGAGAAATCTTTCCGTTTTGCGTGATTTTTGACCAAGTTAAGGGTCGGGATGACCCGGATGACTATAAAAATTTTGAGAGAGATTTTGGGAGAGATTTCACATACTTGGAGAGATTTGGGAGATATTTCACATACTTGGAGAGATTTGGGAGAGATTTCACATACTTGGAGAGTTTTGGGAGAAATTTCACATACTTGGAGAGATTTCACATACTTGGAGAGATTTGGGAGAGATTTCACATACTTGGAGAGATTTGGGAGAGATTTGATCTTAGCCATTATTATCGTATAATCTCGTAATGTAAAGTTCGTGAATCCCATTTATACTTCGTTTATGATTGTATTAAGTCCCAGAGAGGGTCCTTAGTCGTGTTTTGAAGCGTTTAACTCCCTTTTTAAGGTTTTATATTGCTAATCACATGGAATATGTGAAACACTTGAATTATTGGCATGCCAACACACATTTTTTTTACAAAACATATTTTCTTATACAGGTATTGGTTAAGCTTGACCGGTTTGACATTGTTGACTTTGACTTGAATTTGACGGTTGTCACATTATCCCCCAGTTAGAAGGAATTTCGTCCCGAAATTTGCATTTTGAGTGGGACATCAAGGGTTGGGGAATAGATGTGGGTATTTTGCTTCATTTGGTCTTCGCGTTCCCAGGTGAACTCAGGTCCTTGTTTTACGATCCAACAGACCTTCACAACAGGGATGCGTCTTTGATTTCGTCGGGAGGTATCACAAGAGTCTCGTCGGACATACATTTCTTTAAGTTTGACGCGTGGATGGTCGGATGTACATTATTAGGTTCTTGGGGTAGTCGGAGTTTGCATATTACCGGGCCAATCCTAGCTAGGATTTTGAATGGCCCGCTGTACCTTGGATTTAGTTTCCCATGTTTGCCGAAACATATAATTCTCCTCAATGGTGAGGCCTTTAGTAGAACTCGGTCACCAACCCGCAATTCCGAGGGTTTGTGTCGCTTATCTGTGTAGTTCCTTCGTCAGTTTCGAGATGCTTTCATCCTTTCTCGAATTTATACTAAGTCATAAGTAATAATTTCCCCTAGGAGCGCTGCATAGGATCTGCATTAGTGTTTCTCGTTTGATTAGATCGGTATGGAGCGTATGGGTTCGGTTTACGAGACTAGACTTATTCGGATGGTAGAACATTCACTCGCACTCCTGGGTAGCCTTGTCCCGAAGTTCATGGTAGGACTCGTACCTAGTCCATCTATCATTAACTTACGTATATAGGTCGTATTAGGATTGGTAAGACAGCTGGATGGGTGACTCTGCCCCAAGTCCACAACCAGACAAGGAACAGGAAATAGGGCGGAAACACACATCCAATGTCCATAGAATCTTAATTATATATTATCCTCGCGTATACACTTAGTAGTGATAGACTAACCGTGTTCGTCCCCAGCTTCTGTGCTTGATCTTGTCCTGTTATACATGTGATATTCTCGAAGGGTTTTCTGGAAATACTTGTGGGAAGGTTTCGGAAGGTAGAATACTCCTATGGTGAGTGTTTTGGGGTTTCGCAGCGAGAGATGACCCGAAGGTCCGTGTCGGATTTACGTTTATGAGAGACGAGGGTTTAGATGAAGGGTCTTTTCGTAGCCGTTTAATCGGGAAAATGAGGACTATACCAATCGACATCGAATGACGACAACAGATCTTTTTAGTAATACATGTGTTAAGTTGTATTCGTACGAATTATTCGTTAGGGAGATAGAGTATCATGTGATTCTTGTTAGTGTGTTCCGTTTTGATTGATGTTATTCTTACTGCAAATGATTCATACCACAACAGCCAACACTGGTAGTAAGTGTGTTCTGAATACTAGTAGTGATTCCTTATATCATGATCCCCGACCGATCACTCTATGGTTGATCCGTATATGCAAGTCGTATGTAAATTGGTATTGATGAAACCGTCGAGTGAGTGGCTCTACCCTAATCCCACTACTAGACGTGGAATAGGGGGCAGGACGGAATTATTCGCTTTAAGTTTGTAGTATTTTGATTATGATTAACCCTGATGTATATACCAAGTTATCCCAGCTCACTGGTAATGATCCTAAGATCATATATAAGTTTCTTTGATTTGATTGAACGAGAGAGTATTTTAACTACTTTTTGATATACAGTAATTTTAGCAAACATACCAAATTCATTACAAACATATGGTACTTAAACGTTTTTGTTGTTGGAAACATTACAAAAGTCCTAATAAGGTTTCTTGTTGCTCCTGCAGGTTTCTTTGTCATGCTCCTCCTGATCCCCCGTCATTCTTCTCAGTTGGACAGTCTATCTTGAAGTGTCCCATTCCACCACATAGGTGGCATACTGGACTTACACTGGTATAGGTGATTGAAGCGATGTGCTGGGTCTGGTTCCTGCAGAAGCGGGCAGTATGTCCGTTCTTGTTGCAGTTTTTACAGTACGACACCCAGAAAATCTCATTGTGATGGTAACCACACCTGTTACATTTTGGGAGCGTTCCAATATATTGTCTGACCGGTGCTTGAGTGACAGGTGCTAGTGTCGAGGCATGAGTCGGGACTGTTGTTGTAATCTCAGGGACAACGACAGTTTGTTGTCTTTTAGCGCGTTTCTGAGATAGGTTGCGCTTCTTTTTGTCCCAAAATTTTCGTTTCTTGTTCTTAGGTTTGTGGTCTGAGGCGTCTTCGTTGGTAGACACCTGTTGGTGTTCTTGACTGTTACTACGGTTAGTATAGCGACACCGCCTTCACCTCTGCTGGCGTTGCTAGCATTGAGTTGTGCCATGGCGGCTGTCACGACTACTGTGACCGCAGCTTGAAAAGTAGTAGAGTCTATCAGCAGGATCGCTGCCTTGCGTGTTGGCTGGTTACCTCCTTGTGAAGACATAACTCTGTTGCATGGGGAGAAACGATTTTTGTGAATGGGGATGATTATATCTAGTCATATCCTTACCATTTATATACACTTATATAAATTTCGCACTTTAATGAAGTATTCGCGATGTTTCTGCTAACGTTCCTTAGATGGAGTTATGGTAGTGGGTAGAAGTAGGTTTTGTACGGGCATTACGTTTTTCCCTTCCTAGGATTATGTTTGTCCAAACACACTTAGTTGAGGAGTTCTGATGGGATCTGGTGCATTAATGCTGGTATGACCTCACCCTATAGGTCTACGGAAAGGCTCCTTTCAACCATGAGGTTTAAAAAGGCGAGACGATAATGAGTATTGAATAAGGGTTTATACGTCGGGAGTTATTTTATCTTAGTTTTGAGTGTATCGTGTTCCAGTTTTTATGGTGTTTTGAAAACAATTCATAACGAGAGTCTATATATGATAAACTTATGAATTCTTAGTAGTATTGCTCCCAATGAAATAATACACATGCCCCTTTCATTTGTATGATTTTAGTATATTTAGTTTTTAGAGAAAGGTTTTGAGCCTGATGCAGGTCCACACCACATCATTGCAAGAAAAAGTTTGGACCGCAAATAAATCTCTCGACTAGTGTCATTACTGACTCGCGGGGTCGGGCCTACACATGGAGGGGAGTAGCACCAACGCATACTCATAGACCTAATCTACAAGGTCTTGTGAGTAAAATGAACTCTGCTCACGACAATACATCCCCAAATGGCGATTGCTGTTGCTGATGGCGACTTCACCCCTCGATCAATGCTGCCCAACGGGGCACAAGTTCGATGTAGTCGAGATGGTTCGCGAGAGCCTTGGCTATGTAAGGAGAGTTGTCGGCCTCTAGATCCACCTCCGACTCTTTTCCTCATCACCCACTCACTCTCCGGGTTCGGAAAGTAGGGGCCTCCTGGTAAGTAAGATCTTGTCATGATGTCCGTGCGAGAATAGGGGTGAGATAAGAGGCACATAATAATTATATTCCTATAAATACTTATAGGGGGGTTTGATCCTCCTTAGCTAGTTCTATAATGACATGGTGCATACCAGTTACATATCTAAGTTATATATAACTTTAGCGTATCCACTTAGTGATGGTAGACCTACTAGCAAGAATCTGTTTAGTTTTCACATAAGTTATAGTACCACAAAATACTCCTATAGTATTTTAAATGTTATGTTTGGTTCTTAAAGATTTTCTGGTATGGGTGTTGGTATGTTGATAGACTTGTTGTCCACTATGACTATCCCCCGGCACATACTAGTCACTTCTCGGACGAATATCCCAGAGCATATTCACATTGCACAACTCCTCTATTTTTAACTTTTGTATTGTCCTAGATATGACACTATACTAGTATGTATGCATGCACTCATACTTTTAACAAGAAACTATTTATTTCTAAAAGTATAGTTATTTGAAAATGTTTAATCAGAGACTTTAGTCCCAATGCATTTATAGTTTGTATATCTTATGTGGTTCGATATACTTAGTTCACTATAAAGAATGATCTGATACCAATCTGTCACACCCCAAACCAAGGATGGTGGAAACGTCCGGGGGTGGAGGACTTCATGTATAGTATCACAACAACGAGTATAATAGTGCTCAAAGTAAATACAACCATCATAAATATAATTGAAAAAAAGTTATACCATAGTATGTGTTTACATGTTTCCACTCAATTACACTTATGATGACAAAAATGAAATGTTTGACGATTTAACGTCCCATCCTCAAAAGCTGTTGATTTCCTGTTTCACTGAATTCCTGAGAATACAAGTAGTTTGAAAAAGTGTTAACAATTAAGTTGGTGAGTTCATAAGAGTTTTATTTGAGAAAGAAGTTGTTTTCCTTGTAAAAAGCGATAGAGTACGATTCTAGAAAATTCAATATTTTCTTTATTAAGCGCGAAATGAACTCTCCATGTTATGCAATAATGTACCCTAGAAAGACCTGTAGATTCCTTCTATAATCACCAAGTGTATATAAGATATATAAAATTTAAGTTAAATAAACTGTCGAATATAATGGGTCTGCCCTAGGTCCACAACCAAACAAGGAACAGGAAGTAAGGCGGGCCCACCAATTCTAGATTGATTGCGACTGAATTCATATATAACTCTCACATGCACACTTAGCAAATTATAGATGAAGTCTAACAATTCTAGATGAAACGTAGTTTTAATACCATGAAAGCCATTTAGTAATAAATCTGGTACTTTTTCATGTATACTTCAAGAAAAATCCCTTATTTTCCTTATAAATGTTATGTAGCCTTAAATCCCAAGACCGAGAATATGAGTGTGTGTTTTGTACTTATGATGTTTATAATCGTAATGCGTTTCCAAAGAAAATCCAATATTTTCCTTATAAAAAGTTATGTAGCCTTAAATCCCAAGACCGAGAATGTGTGTGTGGGCTTTGTATAGTTAATGTTCAAGTAGTTTTAAATAGATAAAACCCCTTTTCAAAGTAGAATTTTCCGTGTAAACTTGAAAGATTGTTAACTCCCTATGTGAGTTGTTATAACCATACTATAACTCGAGGACCTCGTACTCGACGTTCTTCAGGCGTCGGAATGATATGACACTTGTCACCTCAGACCTGCCGGTCTGGCTGTTGCAAGCAGCTCAGGTGCGGGTTTGTCAGACCTAATATAGATCTATACACAACTATCATGCTCTCCCTACAAGAGATTCTGATTATAACTACAAGACTTTTCTGTGGTACTTAAGAGTACCCCGAAGGAGAATGTCTCACAATTTACGTTAACTAGTTTACATATAGTTTTAGTATAAAACCTCTTCCATGGTGGAAGTGAAATCACCTTTTATGAAAATAAATTAGTGATATGAAATCCATAGACTATCACTGTTATAGTTTATCATGTAGTATATGAAAAACCCATTTGTTTTGAGAGTAAAACCTTTTCCATGTAGTATGCTTTTATCGAAAATTCATAAACTATACTTAAAGTAGTTTATTATATGTGTTCGAAATGAATGGCGGAAAAACCTTAACATGAATGACTAATTTGTGTTTATGATGGTAAACTAATAAGAATACATCCAAACATTTAGAGACTTATTGTTATGCACTTTGCTCAACATACTACAAAGTGTTGTTAATATTGTAAGCTATGTAACTAGTTTTTACCCTTGCTGCACTGTTTTGAAAACATCATAGAAAAATCATACGAAGTCGAAAACTAACTCCGTGAACTCTGAGAGTTTAGAAAATATGTCTAGTTTATTCATGATTTTTATTATGATTTTTAGAATTCTCTAACTTATGTGAAAGTGTTCATAATCTCAGACTGGTCCGAATTCGTTTATGAAATGATAGGCAATTTTGTAAAAATCACCATAAATCGAAGAAAACTCATATGGAGATGTGCAAGTAGTCATTTTAAAGGTATAAACCTGAACTACGTGCATATTAAACAGTTTTGAAAAACATTAAGTTTACGTTGGGTAAAACAGTTCGTGAACAGGTCACAACTTTTCTGTGGTAAGCTGTCAAGTTAAGTTTCAAATATGTTTTGGTATTTTAACTTGTATTCCCCCCCCTGAAAACTGAAGAAAACTAGAAAATGTAGGGGTATGAACTCACCTTATGTGATTCCTTGAATGATGGAAGGTTGAAGATGATGAGTTTCAAGTCTAGATCACTTGATGAACACACGAAGTTTTTGGATAATCCTAAGAACGATTTCGTGTTAATATGTGTGTAGATGATCCAAGAGTGTTATAAAAACATGTAATAGCACTTGTGTTTAGATGAAATACTTACCAATAAGTGAATAAATGACTCAAGAACACATCAAAAGTGTGGCTGAAAGTTGAGAGAAAAGATGCTCTTTTGATGGTTAAGGAGTGTATATGTGTTTTATGGAGAAGAAAATGATCAAGGAAATCCCCATGGATTTCTTTATATGAAGGATTGCTGGAGCAAGTGGCTAGGGTGAAGGGATGTTTACCTTGATATGTGTGATGTGGATAAGGTTGAATCAATGAGAAAGTGACACATAGGAGGCAAGTGGGCACACTTGACCCACTTGTGGGGTAGAATACTCTTCTTATAATAAAATAATGATTTTTAATTAAAAATCCTTGAAAAATAATTAAAATATGAGTTCTGGGGGTTAAAAATGATAAAAATATGAATTTGGTGAAAAAATCCCGTCAAAAACGTCAAAAACGGGCTTAGGAAGCGAGAGTGGTCGAAAACCGGGCAATATGGACCGAACCTGCGTGGTTCGGATCTAAGAGAGTGAGAACCGAGAGAAGGGAAAGAAGGAACCGAGAGGAGGAGAAGGGACCGAAGGTGCGAGGGGGAGGGACCGAAAGGTAGGTCTCGGTTCGGTCTGCTGAGCTTCGGTCCGAGAAGGGTGCATGTTCGGTTCTTGACAGTTCGGTCCTGAGGAGGCTCTCATGCGAAATAGACCGAACCCGAAGGTGACTTCGGTCCTTTAAGAAGCTTCGGCTCTAAGAGGGTAGTTCGGTTCTAAGACGTTCCCTCTAAGAGGGTTCGGTTCCTGAGAAGGGTTTCGGTCCTATATGGGTATTTTTCGAGAAATCTTTCTGTTTTATGTGATTTTTGACCAAGTTAAGGGTCGGGATGACCCGGATGACTATAAAAAGTTTGGGAGAGATTTTGGGAGAGATTTCACATACTTGGAGAGATTTCACATACTTGGAGAGATTTGGGAGAGATTTCACATACTTGGAGATATTTGGGAGATATTTCACATACTTGGAGAGATTTGGGAGATATTTCATCTTAGCCATTATTATTGCATAATCTCGTAATGTAAGGTTCGTGAATCCCGTTTATACTTCGTTTACAATTGTATTAAGTCCCAGAGAGGGTTCTTAGTCGTGTTTTGAAGCGTTTAACTCCCTTTTTAAGGTTTTATATTGCTAATCACATGGAATATGTGAAACACTTGAATTCTTGGCATGCCAACACACATTTTTTTTACAAAACATATTTTCTTATACAGGTATTGGTTAAGCTTGACCGGTTTGATATTGTTGACTTTGACTTGTATTTGACGGTTGTCACAATAGAGTGGTCTTTCATGGATTACAAGCTAGAGGATGAAGTACTCACGTTCTTGAAGCTTTGGAGGGTTCAAGGTTGGAGAACTTGAGAGAATAGAGTAGTTTGCTGCCAAGGAGTGAAAAGAATGAAGGGGAAAAGAGTCTACCCTTTATATAGGGGAGAGAGTGCTGCCAAAAAGTGAGTGTGTGGCCAAGGAGTGGGTGTGGGGCCGCACACCCATGTGTACGACCGAACACTCCTCCAAGAGGTGTGTATGGCCCGATTTTCTCACTATGTGACATGCTGACTCATTCCTAATCTCAACCTTGGTCAAAATTCAAGCTTAGAACACTTAAATGAACCCTTAAACAGTACCAGAAATCAACAAAACAAGTTGAATATTGATTGAATTGACTAAGTGTACATGATAGAAGTTTCGGGTTGTCACAAATAGCTATTCTTGACAGAAAGATGAAGGAGCTGAGGAACAAGAGGGTTGAGCTGGTGAAGGTGCAATGACAGCACCGCAAGGGCTCGGAGTGGACCTGGGAGCCCGAGGAGGAGATGAGGGAGCACTACCCGGAGTTGTTCCTGGATGCAGTCGACTTCGAGGTCGATGTCTGATTCAAGTGGGGGAGAATTGTAACGACCATGACTTGAGGTAATAATTATTAAATATTTCTTAATTAATTGTTGGGCTAAGTGTTAATAGAAGGACTAATTGAGTGGACCTTTAGTAAGTTGGCCGAAGACTTGGGTTGCCCATAAGGCGTACGCTGGGCATAGCCTTGGTGTACGCGGGGCGTAGACAAACATTGGATGCGGCGGACGCATGCACGTACGCGCAGCGTACGTGAGCAGATCCCAAAACCCTAATTTTTAAGGTTTAAGCCATATAAATACCGCATTATGACTCAAACCATAGGCTCCTTTCCATCCCCTTGTTCTCAGAAACCCTAGATAGCCTCCCTTTCTCATTCTTGTGTGTGTTTTGGCGTTGTGAAGCTTCTTTGGAGATTAGAAGCTTAAAAGAAGGAAGGAGAAGATAGTGAAGAGGAACTTGAGTATCTTGAGCTCATAGATCCAGGATGACATCAAATTTTGGGACTCATTGGAGATATAAAACTTTCAACTTTCTTTTTGAATGCTTGGATCTAGTGTAGTGTTGTTTTGGGGTCTTTTTAGTTCCAAGAATGGACCTTTATGACTAAAGTTCATTTCTAGACCAAGAGGTGCCACTCTCAGTGATATTCACGTCCCATAAGCAGTAAAGTCTCGATCTTTAAGGTCCTTTTATGACCATGCATGAGTTGGAGTCATTTCCATGAAAGTTAGTTGCTATTTTCCAAGTTTGGTCTCACTTGGTGGGTTGCAAGCCACCAAGTAATCGACTTTATGGGTCAAGACGGTTTATTGGACTCAGATCTGTAATTTGGACTTAGTGTCTTACGGGATTAAGTAGTTTTGAAGAAAATGGCTTAACATAGTAGTACGTTGGGCGTACACGCCAGTACGCGCAACCTACAAGCCATGAAAGTTGTACGTGTAGCGTACAGAGGAGTACGCTCAGCGTACTCTCAAATTTTGGGCTTTGCGACATTTGGGCCTCGGTTTGGGCCAATCTTTAGGCTTAGCAGATGTTGGGTCGAAATGGGCCATCATAAGTCAGATAATGAACCAAGGAAATGTTCAGTCTTAAGGGAAGGCCCATTTGAGGAGTTGGGCCCAATTTAGAAAATTGGGCCATTAGTGGGCCATTAGTTACTTTGGAAAGATTAGAAGGAATTGGGCCTTGGTCATGATCCAAATTAGATCAGGGGGTAAAATGGTCATTTTACCCTTAGAAGGATTCACAATTTTTAACTAAGTGTTTATTATGATAATGCTAGTCGGGGAGTCGTTGGAGCAACCATCAAAGATTTCCTCACACGAGTTTTCAGCAGCCAGCTTGAGATGTGAGTTTCCTTCAGTAGGAACGGGTCTACGACACCAAGGTCGGCCCGTATATGTGATATTTTAGTAGCTGAGTGTGGGCGAGGCCAGACTCTCACAGTAGCCTTGTGTGGGCGGGGCCCGAATCTCGTAGTACCATTTGAGTAAAGACATGTGACTGCTTGATAGGAATAGATATACTTGTTGTCTATGTGATACTTTTATGCACGTTATTAGCAGAGTGTGGGTGAGTCTCGAATCTCCTAGACAGCGAAATGTGGGCAGGGCCCGAATCTCCTAGACAACAGAGTGTGGGTGAGGCCCAAATCTCCTAGACAGAGGAGTGTGGGCGGGGCCCGAATCTCCTAGACAACGGAGTGTGGGCGGGGCCCGAATCTCCATGAGAGTGGGTGGGCCCTGTATTTCCTAGTTTTAATTTATGTGTATGGTATGTGGTAGATTGGGGAGACTCACTAAACTTTGTGCTTACAGTTTTCAGTTTTGGTTTCAGGTACTTCCACTAGCAAAGGGAAGAGCTCGGGATGACTCCATGACACACACCACAGTTTATAGCCTGAGATGTTTTAGACTCTGATGTTTTGACATATAAGTTTTGATACAATATTTGATATGATGTTTTGGGAATACATGACTTGTGATTTTATTATGATATTGATGAAATATGGTTTACTTAAATGATTTTGCAACGAAAATTTTGGATTGTATTTTTGGGATGTTTCAGGGTGGTAGTAAAACTGTTTTGCATATTTAACACTTTCGTAAAAATGGTAAAATAATGTATTTAAATGTTTTCATTTTGTCATAAATTTTCTTGTGTGTTACCTGTATTCCCCCCCTAAAACATAGAAAAAGAGTCTTGAATCATGTAGGGGTATGAATTCACCTTATGTGTAGTCGCGGTTAGATAATGAGATAAAAACGATGATCTTCGAGTTAGAATACGTAAAGGACATCGTAATCCTAATGGTTTAAACTCATAATAATGTGTGAATATATGAACTGATAGTTAAAGTGTTGTATAACACTTAGTTTAATAAAAGAATTACAATAAGGTCTTAAGGATCAAAACTTGAAGAAGTGTGCTCCTGGGTAAGTTTGAAGATGCTCCAGGTGATATTTGATCTTGAGTATTTAAAAGGGATATGGGTTTGAGTTTTGAGAGAATTGTGGGGAATTTGTTAACTGTGAAATGAGTTTAGATGGTTCCCAATATCATGTATATATATATAAAGGAAAGATAAGATTATGAGGTGACATTTACCTTGGAATGTGTAATTATCCTCTTGGAAAGCTAAATTACCAAATCAAGTGGCACCACTTGGCCACTTAATGTTGATTTCGGCCAAAATGGGGGGGGGGGGGGTTGGGGTGATTTCGACCATGGTATGACCGAAATCCCCTTGTACACTCACAAGATGGGGGGGTTGGGGTGATTTCGGCTAAAACCCATAAGGTGCTCCATGGATAGTCCATGGAGGTTATAAACCCATAGATCATGGAATATGAAAAGCCATGTGAATTAGGGTTTACATGTTGTAACCCTACTTGTGACACAACTATAAAAGGACCCCATAGGCTACCAAAATCGGCACTATGTGTAGAACAAGAGGGCTAGCCGGTTTTGTGTGAGTGTGGACTTCTCTCAAAGTTATTCCAAGAGTTGTGGTGTTGTGTGAAACATTTGAGGCATCACACTTCAGGTGCTAGGCTCACAAGGTTCTCAAGGAATCCAAGCAACAAGAAAGGTATGTTCTCCTACTAGCTTTTATGTTTCAAAGTTCCCCATGGCATGCTAGTTAGGTTAAGAACCTTGGAAAATCAAATTTGCATGTATCTTAGTAAAACATAGATCCAAGGTTTCTAGGGTTGCATGTACACCTTAGGAGTGTTAGAATGCTCAAAACCCTTCAGTGGTATCAGAGTCTGGCTTGTTTTCTTGATACTTGATGCAAACTTCTTTTTCAAAAACCAAAATCTGCCCAGACTGGAAAACACGACCAGTTCTGGCCAAAAACTCGGCGAGTTCATGAGTTAATACATGAACTCGACGAGTTCCTTATAGAACTCGACGAGTTTGTATTCCATTTTGTAGTTTTTCAGGTTTAGCTGCTGGAAATGGACTAGAAACATTACCCTAAACTATTTTGGTCTTATAAAACTTGTTTTAGATGGTGTAATGTTTATGCTAATCCATTTTCAATGGCTATTATCAAAATTTCATGTTTTGTATGGTATATTTATGATTCTTGAAATTGTTGATATGGATATTCATACACTTATGAGTTTAGAAGATCATAGGAATTATTTTCAAATAGTTTGTTAGTTTAAATCTTGATCTTGATGTGTTTAATGGAACCCATAATTTGTCGTCAAGTTATGGATTACCAAAAGTCACTCTTTTAAAGTCCATTAAAGAAACACATAAGTTACATGAAAATGAAGATACTTCATTTTAATAAATCATTAACTCATAAGTTATGAAAGATGAAAAGTTTTGAAAGTTACAAAACTTTCCCTCAAGTTTTGGAACATGTAAAGTCACTTTAAAAACTTTAGTTCCAACCCCTAGAATTTTAAAAGTTAAAATTCAACCCTTATACTTTATAATATTATAAGTTAATATATATATATATATATATATATATATTTATATATATATATATATATATATATATATATATATATATATATATATCTATAAGAACAAGTCCTTTTACCGTTAGTATGCATCATTCACGAAGTCGGTCTAAAAGGGGGGTATAAGGTTGTTGCCTATAAAATGGCAGCTTAATGGGTGTCCACACTCACCCACCGCTTCCTTGACTGGTGGAGGGTCGTTAGCCGAACGGGTAGGACAATGACTTTAATCCTCATTAAAAGTATGATGAATGTAAAGTAACTAAATGTTTTTATAAATTCCCAATCTTAGTTACTTTAGGAAAATGTGAATAAGGTGCTAACCCATGAAATTACACTTTGCACTTTGCTTAAGTCGTTAGTGGAGCGTGTGTGGTTAACCGACACACTAACCTGGACTTAACAAGTTAGACAAAGGGTGGCTTAAGGTTTATAATAGATCGGTGGAGTGCGTGTGGTTAACCGGCACATCGGTTGAGTGATAAACATTAAGAGTACCAAGTAATTTCCATGGTTACTTCACACCTTGTTTTTTGATCCTCGGCATCCCAGTCACAAAACTTGAAGGGCAAGCTCGAGATGAAAATTTCAATGAATCTCAAAGATTCTAGGAGTTTCAAAACCAATTAAAACCTAATAATTTATTTCGTTTTTCATGGTGGAAATTGGTGAATCGTCATTCACCTACCTTCAAATATTTTATAGCTTGGATTATGGCATCCCTCTTCTAAGTTATAAAATATTGTGTTGGGTCCTAGCCTTAATATTACATTTGGGTGTCTTATTAAGGACTATCTTTATATCTAATATAAACTTGTCTTTATTCCTTTTCATATGTCTTCCAACAATGCTGCTTCTGGCTCAAACCCTATCGGCTTCTTCTCTCTTATGAACCTTTGTGGGAGAGTCATCTTCGATGGTTCCAACTTTATGGGTTGGATCCGGAACATCAGGATGGTCACTCGTTACGAGGACATGGAATATGTCCTCAACAAGGAGCTTAAGGAACTTGATGAGTTGTCTGCTACTCCTGAGGAGATCGCTGAATACCGAACTCATGAGAGAGATGCCACCAAAGTGGCATGTATCATGTTAGCCACAATGACAGCCGAGATCCAAAATTCCTATGAGGACTATTACCCTTTTGAGATGCACCAGGACTTGATGGACCGCTACCATCAGAGTGCTCGTCAAGAGCGGTATGAAATCATCTCCTCCATGATAACAACCCAAATGAAGGTTGGTGAACCCATCACGGGCCACATGCAGAAAATGCAAACGTATGCAGACCGTTTGCTGAAACTGAATGTGAACTTCCCCGAGGAGTTGGCAATAGACATCATTTTGCACTCCTTACCTTTGTGTTATGATCAATTCCGAATGACATACCACATGAACAAGGAGGAAGTTACACTTAGCAAACTTCAAGGACTCTTGAAGACCGCCGAAAGTGCTCTTAAGGGTAAATCGGTTGTTACTAATCCTACTCCTACCAAGGACCCTGTCTAGGCAATCGGGAAAGGTAAAGGAAAGAAGAGGAAGAGCCCTTCGAAGGGTACCAAGGGAAAGTCCTTTGATGGCTCCTCTTCAAGTGGAACCAAGAAAGGTTTTGTCACTCCTTCTGCCAACCCTAAAGAGGTTGAATGCTTCTATTGCCATGAAAAGTCGCACTGGAAGCGAAACTGCCCGAAGTACCTGGAAGATGTTAAGGATAGGAAAGTGAAATCCAACCATGCAAGTATTTACACTATATTGTCTAATAACTCACCCTATTCTAATTCTTGGGTCCTTGATACAGGTTGTGGTATTCACATATGTTCTGATTTGCAGGGACAAAGAAGAAGTGAGAATGTGGAGCATGGGAAGATAAACTTTATCATGGGGAATAGGAAAGTTACACCTGTCACCAAGATTAGAGTTTATTATTTATTCCTAAGTAGTGGGTTAACATTAGATTTTAATCAATGTTGTTACTCGTCTGAAATGGCGAGAAATATTATTTCCTTTCATGGTTTGTACAAACAAGGTTTTACATTTTCGTTTGATAATGAATGTGGTGGTATTAATGCTTTCTTTAATAATGTTCTTTATTTTAAAGAATTACCTTGTGATGGTGTGTATGAAACTGTGTCGGTTATAGATAACCTAGGAAATAATGTGTTGTGTATCGATTCTTCCACTAGCTTGGATAAAGCATCATTATGGCATTGTCGTCCTAGACATGTAATCAAGAAACACATAGGCCACCTCCGAAAGGATGGAGTCTTGGAGTCATTTGACCTAAAGTCGGATGATAGTTGTGAATCTTGTTTGCTTGGGAAAATGACAAAGTCACCCTTCACTGGTACTTGTGCTAGGGGTGAAGGTTTGTTGGATCTTGTACACACAGATATGTGTGGACCCTTCAAAACCACCACAAGGGATGCTAACCGCTTCTATGTGACTTTTACTGATGATTATAGTAGATATGGATATGTCTACTTAATCAAGCATAAGCCCGTGCTCTTTCCAACCCTGGAAGGAAGAAGTTCAAATAATCCGTAGATTGGTTTGAAAATAGAGAATACAGAAAAAAGAGAGTACTTGTAACATTAGATGAAATGCTTAAGCGTACAATGTAAAGTTCTTAAAACATAATTAAAGAAGCACCTGTTTTTTGTGTTTTTGTTTTAAGAGAGAAAGTAGAAGCAAAGTTATTTCAAACGAGTTAAAATAATTAAGTCACTGAAAGCATGCAAAGATTGGCAATCAATTTTTTTAGGGTCATCTTTTCCAATGACTTAGTGAAAATTTCAGCCTGATGATTAGTGGATGGAATCTAGAATAGCTCCACTTTACCCTTTTGAATAATGTCCCAGATGAAGTGATGAGAAATGTCAATATGGTTGGTTTTGGAATGTTGCACTGGATTCTGTGTCATTTGAATGTAATTGGTGTTATCAAAGAAGATAGGAGTCTTTGAGGAGTTTTGACCATAATCTAAGAGCTGGTTTTGAATCCATAGAATCAGAGCACAACACCTTCCAGTGGCTACATATTCAACTTTAGTGGTAGAACAAGCCACTGATGTCTACTTCTTGCTGAACCAACTCACCAATATACCCCCTCAACATTTAATCCCCTCCTAAAGTACTTTTGCGATCAATGGCACATCCTCTATGTTCCGAGTTAGTGTATCCCACCAACTTGAACTTAGGGTTGCAAGGATACCATAATCCAACATTAGGTGTATGATTTAAGTAACGACAAATCCTTTTCACAGCGAGAAGATGAGAGTCCTTAGGACTGGCTTGATAACGAGCCCACAGTATGGTAGCAAACATAATGTCAGGACGACTGGTAGTAAGATAGAGCAGTGAAGCTTTCATTCCTCGGTACATGGTTGCATTCACCTCAATGCCAGTTAGATTAGCTATAATAGACGCTGATGAGGACATTGGAGTTCTTTCTGGTTTTCTATCAGAAAAACCAAAGTTCTTTAGCATGTCTGCAATGTATTTAGCTTCACAAACAAAAATTCCCTCAGTTGGTTGTTTAACCTGCGAACCTAAAATAAAAGTTAGTTCACCCATCATGCTCATATAAAATTTATTAGCCATGACCTCAACGAACTCAGAACTTAGTTTCTCATCAGTTGACCCGAAAATGATATCATTGACATACACTTGAGAAAGAATGATGTGAGATCCTGAACGCTTGATGAACAAGGTGTTATCAATTTTTCCACGTCTGTATCCACTATCCGGAAGATAACTCGTCAATTTGTCATACCATGCTCCGGTTGCCTACTTCAAACCATATAGAACTTTTTCAAGACGATATACATGATTAGGAAATTCTTCATTTTCAAACCCTGGAGGTTAATTTAGGAAGACTTCGTCATGAAGATTCCCATGTAAGAAGGCAGTCTTAACATCCATTTGATAGACTTTGAAGTTCTTGAATGAAGCAAAAGCAAGAAACAAACGAATTACTTCAAGTATAGCAACGAGGGAAAATGTTTCATCATAGTCTGAATCAGCAATGATTTGGCGCACTGGTAAAGCAAAAATGATTGAAAGATCTACC
Organism: Lactuca virosa; assembly: GCF_052849685.1. NCBI lineage: Eukaryota > Viridiplantae > Streptophyta > Magnoliopsida > Asterales > Asteraceae > Lactuca > Lactuca virosa. Next base: position 241,559,779 of record NC_136431.1, read on the forward strand.
TCACAAATTTCCATGGACGTAGGAAATGACAACGATAGTCCAGAAATGATTTCTTCTCCTAAGGGAAACAAATTGGCAATGGTAAAAAGGTTTGACCATAAGAGAAAGGAAAATTCTGAGATAGTTCCACATGTCACTTCCAAAGAGTCTATTTTTTTCTATTGCCAATTGAAGGGGCATTGGAAGCGAAGCTGCCCTAACTAACTGAGAGATCTAACATATGGTAAAGTCAAATTATATGACTCTAATTCAGGTCCACTATCTAACCTTATTAAGTTCCTATTTATAGATTCTTAATACATGATGTGATAAGATTGCATTTTGATGTTTTGCAGAATCTAAAAGAGAGAAGGAAAGCTTAAGGAGAAGTAAAGGCTAATTCTGATCTGAAGAGATGGATTTCGGTCACATGGTTGAATGATCAGGATCTGGTGCTGCTACTTCCATGGAAATTTGTGATAGATTGCTAAGAAATATTTAGAAACATAGTTTTCATATGAATTTTCATTGTAAGGACAAGTTTTCCGCATTTTATAAACAAAGAAAATTTTTTGATTTTATGTTTTCGTGCAACAACATTTGTGAAAAATTGGTGTTTATATATTATTAGCAATGTTGGAAATGCATTTGATTCTTAGTTAGATCGTTTGTGGTAGTGTCAAAATTTACCAAGTGAGGAAGGATTCTCATCACCTAAGTTTCAATTGGACAGAAACTTGCAATCATACAATTGATTGTTTGATGTATGATAATTTTGATCTTTGGGAAATTAGGATTGATTCCTTGTTCACATATGTATGTGAGTCAAAGGAAGGACTAAAGGATCTACTACACATTTATGTACACTGGTCAGACCCACCACAAAGGACGATAAAATCTATTCGTCATGAATTACCAATGGTTCAGTAAATATGGTTTTGCTTACAAGATTAAGTATAATTTTGATGCTTTGAAAAGTTTCAATGCATAGCAGAACGAGTAAGAAGAATCAAATTGGGCAGAAAGATAAGAGTTTCTTCAATCTGAAGGGAAATGAGAATAATTTGGTATCATGTTTTATGATTATCCTAATGACTATGGAACCATGTCACAATTGATCCTCTAAGAACACCTTAGTACGTTCATATGACTATGAAGAAAAATCGGGAATTGTTGAAAGGGTTTAAATCTAAAGGATGAGTCATACTTCGTTTCAAAATCAAATTTTAGAGTTGTACTCTACTTACTTCAAGTTGTACCTTTAGTAACATGTTCTAAGTAGGTTTATAACGCCTCATGAAATGTGGAGTAGAAAAGTTTTCTTACTCTTGCACATTTGAAATTGGTAGTTATGATGTTTTGGTTAAAACAAAGATCAACTAAGACCAATTACATGAAGTGTTTTCTTTATAAGAGATCACACTAACTCTTGAATATTCGTTTGTTAAGGAATGTTTCTTGACAGAGAATCTTATATGTCAAGAGGTCAGTGGGAGTCTAAATGGTCTCGAATAGTTTCAAGAACTAATCAAGAACAAACCTTTTTGTTATTAGTAGCACACAACCTGAGGTTGATAACCTATCGCGTTGACATATTCTTGTTTCTGTGCCCATTCTAGCTAAGTTGACTATGTTTGTGAGTTCTATGAGTTCTCATTTGATTGCATAAGGCAAAAACACATTGATCAATGAAAGTACATTGATCTGTATGGGTGAGCTGCTCAATGACCTGGAAGCAATGGTAGGCCTCTTGTGCTGCCAAATGGGAATAAATTATGAATAAGCAAGTTCAGTCTATATGAGTTTGAATTTGTCATGAACCTTATCTTATGATAGTGGTTGGAAATTACAAATTCACATGGATAAGAACACATACACCGTAAAATCTAGGTGGCAAGAGGTTTCTCTCTACTTAATGAAAATGATTGTGAGGAAACACTTTCACTAGTAGATTTTAAAGGATTAGAGTCAGCAGTTGTAATAAATGCGTTCTCAAATTCGATTATGATTACGACATCCCTTTTCATAGTTCGAATTGTGAGAAATGGCAAATAGTTTGAACATTTGGGACTTATTGCTATAAGTTCTGAAATGGTTTAGACACACACATAAGCTGTCTAATGAAAGGTGTATGAGCTTGAGAAGTCTAGATAAAGACTCATCAAAGCACCACGCATCAGAAATCTGAACTTTGGTAAGAAAGTCAATGTGTATTGATTTCTAGAAGTCCAAATATTTATGGGTACATGTCAAAGCTATTGGGAGAATAATTGTTATGCTGGCAAGAGTATAATTGTTATGCTAGTGGGAGCATAATTATTGTATTTAGTGTTGCAAGTAGGAAATACTATCTGTAGGAGACAAAGGTTACAAATTTGCAAAGTTGCAGAGTTTGGAAATTGTTTCTCAATAGTAAGGTTTAAGAGAAAGGATACTAATACTTCATTTCAAATCTAAATGTTTAGATTGAAGTTTTAATAGAACTTAGTCAAGTATCATGTCTTTATGTAAGACATTATGAATCGTATCCCATATGATTCGGGTATAGGATCGATTACATATGCTGTAATATTCGCTTGTTCTGATTTTCCAAATGGCGAGGGCATTAAGAGGGAAATAGGACCAGAATTTGATATGACTAAATTTGTTAAACAGCTGTCAAGGACAATCTGAGGTTTACCAAAGATTGGTTGCTTGTGGATAGTTAGAAGTGTAGTATAATTTTGGAAGGACCATATTGACATGTTCTGAGAAGAGGTAAATCTTGTTCAGAATTGGTGGTCATATGGGAATATGGAAATGTTTCCATAAGTGGAAGTTGGTTATAAAATTTGTGTGTAAGATTAGTAACCTTAATGCAAGAAGGAATGCTCTTTGAATGCGAGACTTCATTTCCATGGAATTATTTTTGTAATCAATCTCCAGTGGAATGCTTTGTAATATCATTGGCAATGTCTCTGTGACTTTGGTGCCTTGACATTACAAAAGGATCATTGCATGATAGTTTAGAATCTAACACATTCTAGTAGTGGCAATAATTTAGTATTCTTACACTTGTGTTAAGGATTTGGAGTTCTGAAATGAGCCTCGTTGTAAATGTGCTCAATTGATCTATTTCACAAAGAAATGACCATAGATAAATATAGTGTGCATATTTTTATGAATGGCATGACTAATGTTTTAATTCGAGTATTGAGTTGATTAATCGAAACGTTAAAAAATGAATAAGATCTATTAATATGGTGATAAAATAATAAGTGTTTTATTGAGTTGATTAATCGAAAAGTTGCATTGCAAGTTCCACCAAGAGACTTCAAAACCAAGTTGCACATGTACAAGTTAACCAACCAAAAGAAAACACAAAATATTTTTGACCTTTTGTTTTTGAAATGAAAACAACAAAAATAACAAAATCTTTTTGGTATTTTTGATTTTTGAATTTAAATAACAAAATAAGAAAATCTTTTTGATAATTTTCAATTTTTGAATTGAAATAACAAAATAAGAAAATCTTTTTGATATTTTTGAATTTTTTAATTGAAATAACAAAATAAGAAAATATTTTTGATATTTTTGAATTTTTGAAAAGAAATAACAAAAGAAGAAAATCTTTTTGGTATTTTGTTTTTAATTTTTGAAAATTCAAATTCAAAAGACATTAAGAAACATATGCTTGACAATCAAAATGAAATGTACCACATATAGATTTGAGTAACGAAGCATAACATCTGAATCAGTCAGAGGAAAGTAAAAAACGAAGCATGTCGAACGCTTAACCGTGAACAGTAACCTCTAAATCATGCAGCGATATGTCGACACATCTTGACTTTATGACGAAGTCCCATTTGGAACAACATTCACATCAATCATTCCTAAGCCCGACAAAATCCTGAGAAATGCCTTTTCATCCAACGGTTTGGTAAAGATGTTCGCCAATTGATCTGTAGTCTTCACAAAATGAACTTCAATGTTGCCATCCTCAACATGATCTTTAATAAAGTGATAACGAAGTGCAATGTGTTTGGTCTTCGAATGTTGCACAGGGTTCTGGAAGATACGAATAGCACATTGTGAGTCACAATACAATGAAATTTTCTTCATGTTGATTTCATAATCACGCAGTTCACTTTGAATCCGTATGATTTGAGAAGTGCAAGCTACAGCAGCAACGTATTCTGCTTCTGTTGTGGATCTCGAAACACAAGTTTGTTTCTTTGATTACCAACTAACAAGCTTCCCATCCAAACGTTGACATCCACCACTTGTGATTTTTCGATCAAGTTGACAACCACCCAAGTCTGCATCTGAAAAGACTTGAATGAAAAACCCTATTTTCGAAGGGTACAACAAACCCAACAAAACTGTGCCTTTGAGATAGCGAAAGATATTATTTACAATTGTAAGATGAGGTTCCTAGGGATTCGACTGATACCTAGCACAATTGCACACATCAAACATAATATGAGGTCGACTAGCAGTTAAATATAGTAACAAACCGATCATGCTTCTATACAATGTGAGATCAACAACTGGCTTGTCCAACTAAGGAACAAGTCATGTGCCAACAGCCATAGGAACACGCAACTTCGAATTATTCATTATGCTAAACTTCTCAAGTAGATTTCGAGAATACTTCTCTTGATCGATGGATATTCCTTCTCTGCTTTATCGAATGTTTAATCCCAGAAAATTGTTGATCTTCCCCATCATGCTCATCTCAATTTGACTCTTCATAAGATTATCAAATTCACTTGATAATGCAGGGTTAGTAAAGCCAAAAATAATATCATCAACATAAATTTGAACAAGCATGAGATGATTCCCAACTTTCTTTCGAAAGAGAGTGGGATCTATTGATCCTTGTTTAAATTTTGATTGTTTTAAAAAAGTGGTTAGAGTTTCATACCAGGCTCTTGGTGCTTGTTTTAACCCATAAACAGCCTTATCAAGAATATAACAGTGATCAGGGAACTTCTCATTATTGAAACCTAGACGTTGCTCAACATACACAGTCTCTTCCAGTTCAGCATTTAAAAATGCACACTTGACATCCATTTGATAGACATCAAAGTCCTTGTTTGCTGCATAGGCTAAAAATATTCAAATAGCCTCGAGTCTTGCGACAGGGGCGAAAGTTTCTTCATAATCTATACCTTCTTGTTGCGAATAGCCTTTAACAACTAGCCTAGATTTGTTTCGAACAACGTTTCCATCTTTATCAGTTTTATTTTCGAAAATCCATTTTAAGCCTATTACTGATACATCATTAGGTTTTGGAATAAGTCTCCAAACCCTATTTCTTTCAAATTCAGCAAGTTCAGATTGCATAGAAACAACCCAATCAGGATGTTCCATAGCAGCCTTGACTGATTTTGGTTCGATTTTGGAAATGAAAACATTGAACGTGCATAATTCTTGATGAACATTAAATACCTCATTCTTTACAAGAAGTTGAGCTCTTGTCACCACTCCATCTTGAGGATCACCAAGAACTTGTTCTTTTAGATGATTTCGAGTCCACTTGTCCAATGGTGGGTATCCAGGATCAAAATCCAAAGGTGCATCTTCAAACATTTCATCCGTTTTTGAAGCTTCACCTACATTTGACATATTATCAGTCACATCATGAAAGACATCAGTTTGGATAGTTAAAGAATTTGGTAAAGATCCATTATTCTCCCCCTCAACAACTGGATCAATGTTATGATGCTCCCCCTCGACATCTGCATTGGTTTAACTATTCTCACCCTCGAATGCATGCTCCCCCTCAACATTATTTCTCGAATTCAAATGCACCCCCTCATTGGAGAATTCGTTGATGAATTCAAATCAACATCATCCTGTGTGATAGTCGAATTATGAGAATGCTACGAAGCTTCAGGTACTTGATTATCGTCAGCATGAATTTCTGCATCGATAGCCCTGTTAGGTACACCAAAAATTAAATCATAATCAAAATCTAAAGAATTCAAACTTTGAGATTCATCATTTCATTCATTAATGATTGATTTCTGTTCAAAACTCTTTTCGACTCTTTTAACAAAGTAATCATCAAAGGTAAGATTAAATGTTTCTTCAATGATTTCCTATTGTTAATGATTTCATCAGGGGTTATATTAAAACAACGATGAATGAATGACCGATTGTGAGTAAAACAAGTCGTCGAAACTGCTTCAGCCCATAAACATAATGGAAGATTCGCATATGTAAGCATTGTTCTTGCTGCTACGCAGGGTGACCGGTTCCTCCTTTCAACAACACCATTTTGTTGAGGTGTGTAAGGAGAGGAAAAATTATGCGAAATTCCTTTATCAGTTAAAAACGAATCAAGAATCATATTCTTGAACTCTTAGCCATTGTCACTCTTGATCTTACGAACCTTTTCCTTCAGACTCAATTCAATTTGTTTGATGAAGTTGATCATTACTTGAGCTGTTTCTGATTTTAGTCGTAGAAAATACACCCAAGTAAACCTGGAAAAATCATCAACAATAACCAAGATGTACCTCTTCTTGTTGAGAGTTTCAATAGTCGAAGGGCCAAATAGGTCAATGTGAAGAAGTTCCAAAGGTTCAATGATCTTCGAATCAATGACAATCGGATGACCTTGTCTATGTTGCTTCCCTTGTTCGCAAGCTGCACATAAAGTATCATTATCAAATTTTAATATTGGTAAACCGCAAAGAAGATCATTTACCACCAACTTATTCACATTCTTGGAATTCAAGTGAGAAAGACGTCGATGCCATAACCATCTTATGTCTGATGATGTTTTTGAGAGTAAGCAAACCGAGGGAACACCTACAATGGGTTTGATGTCAAGGGTAAACACATCACCTTTTCTTTTTGACATAAGAAGAACTTCTTTAGTTTCTTTGTTCGAAATGACACTTCCTTCTTCATCAAAGACAACTTGATTACCAGTACCTACAACAAGTTGTGAAACACTTATCAAATTGTTTTGAAGAACTTCGACGTATGCAACCATGTTAACTATGAACTTGCCATTCGTGACTTTGCCATAATCTTTTACTTGACATTTGTGATTGTTGCCGAATTTCACCACACCAACATTATCTACACTTCGATAGTCTCGCAAGTTTTCCTTCCTACCAGTCATGTGATGAGAGCAACCACTATCAATGTACCATTTGTTATCATATTGCTCGTCACACAAAACCTTAAATTAGTGAAAAAAATTTAGGTCCCCAAGGCTTTTTGCGTCCTTGGTGATTAGAGTTAAAAGCATTGTGAAAAGAAAATCCTAACACCTAATTACGAACTTTTGATTTCAAACTATCAATTAAGTCCACTTCTTTAGACAAGGATATTGAAATGAAATCATTCGTTGGTTTAGGATCAACACTGAATTTCCCTTTTTCTTTAGTGGTTCGTTTGACCTCAACTTTTGGTTTCGAAACAGCCTTCCATTTTCGAACCGAAGGATTTGACTCCTTTGATGAAGAACTTCCATTTAACGACTCATTCAAGTAGCTCTCATAAGCATGCTTGATTTATTCTTGAGAGAATTTTCCAGAGGGAAAAGTCTTTCCCTTTCCCTCAAGCTAGTGATTTACGTTCTTCACATCAGATTTTCCTTTGAAAAACGAAGCTTTGACTTTTTGCTTCGAATCTGGATTAGGAAATTGAGGTTGAGTAGGTTTGAAAGGTTCATTTTTCTTCTTTTTGACTTTCATCCGATTTTGATTTTGAAACATCGGTATTGCTTGTGATTGACAACAATTTTGAAAACGTTTTTGATAACCAACATTTGATTGATGAAAAACTTGTGGTGCATTCGAAAATCGCTTCTGACTTGAAAATTGAGTACAATTCCTTTGTACATTGGGTTGAAAACCATTTCTTTGAAAATGATTTTGTGAAAACTTATTGTTCTGATGATTAGAAAAAAAAAATTATTTGAGCGTTGATTTTTTACAAAATTTTTACTTCTTGGTTTTTGAACATTTGATTTTGGTGGTGATTTTGAGTCATTTGAGTTTCTCTTTGAAAAATCTTTTTCTTGTATATCAGGTTGTGAAATGTGTTTGTTTTCAACGAAAGATTTATTTTGAGACTTGGTCTAAACATGTTCAGTCTTTTCTTTTTCAGATGTTTTTGGTGATAAAGCATGTTGTTTCTTTTTGGACTCAAAAATTTTCCAATAAATTTTCTTTCGAGCTTTGGTCATTGAAATCCCACTTTCTTTTGAAATCTTTTCAATTTGTTCTTTGAAATTTTGAACATTTTGATTTGGTTTTTGAGAAACATTGTCATTTTTTTGTTGTTCAACCTTTGGTTTTTCAGATTTAACCACGCAATTTTTTGTGGTTTTTGTCTTTGGAAAGTGGACGTCTTCTTGTTGAGGTTATTTTCGACTATGCTTTGGTTTGAGAAAAATCCTTCTTTTGAAACTCTGTTGTTATCCTCCTCAACAATTTTTTTGATTTCACGTTTTACTTTATCACCATTCCTGAAGTAACAAACACCTGATTTGGAAAGATAACATCATCTGTGTATTTGAAGTTGGGATAAACGATAGAATTCGATTCGAGGTAATGAGAAACTTTTTCGTTCATTACTTTGTCGAACTTCTTAGTTTCCTCATAAACCTGATCTGCTACGACCCTGAGTATAGTCATTTTGATGGGAGCATCATTGTTCTCATCATCACTATCTGTTTGACTATCTTCGACAGTCACATGGTCCAGATCATGAACTTTCGAATTTGAGGGTTGGTCAGTGTGAAATTTAACCAAAGAATTATGACATATTTATTTACCCTTAGCCATAGAAGTAACATTAATGACAGATAACTTTGAACAATCAACAACTTTTTCCTCCTCAATTTCACTGATATTATCAGCATCATCTTCAATATCAGCAAAATTTTTTTGAGAGTCAGATGTCGAATTCTCAGTTCTTTTTAAAAATTATATTTGTTCGTTTTTGGTCAAGGTCTCATTCACAATATAAACAATATCATTTTCATCCAAACATTCATCAATTTTAACTATACCATATGCATATGAATCGTTTAGAACCGTGTCACACTCAGAGAATTTTCTCTCAAAGTCATAGGAAGTCGAATCAATTTTCTCCCTTCCGAAAGCTAAGAAGGGCAAAATTTTCCTATGTTGTTCTTTACATATGTCTGACGAATGATGCAATGCAGTTAATTTGCCATAAAGACGCTTCGTAGAATTATAGTAGATATTACTTTGTTACTATTATCAGTTCGCAAACTATCGCTATCATATATGATATTCGTCAATTGTAAATCTAAACTTTCTATCTTAGACTTCTTGGACTCCAAACATCTCTGAGTATCTAGTAGTAATTTCTTAGACTTTTCAGCATCACTACTAGAAGAAATAAGCAGATCATTAACTTATGAAATAGCTTCATCAAACTCAGATACAATTGAATTATATGCACAATTAGGAATATTAAAGGATTCGAATTATGTGCAGTGGTTGAAATGAAGCATCTCCCTGTAACATTCTCCTCATCCTTTTCTTCAAATCTTGCGAACATCTCTCCATGAGTCGGGTTCGCATCTCCTCATCATCTGATCCTGAAGACTAGATTTGATACGTCCCTTCCTCATCATCAATTCCCTTCGGAACCAAAGACATTTCTTTAGTTTTAGCTCTCACTTCTTCAAGCCTCTCCACATAGTAGGCTTCGTCCTTGACTCTACTCTTCTTCTCATCTCTCTTCTTGAGAATGTAGTCACTCGCCATGTATTTCGCACCATTGCAAAAATGGTAGTCGAACCCTGAATCTCTCTTGAGCTTCTTCTCTATCTTCGCTTCCTCAGTCCTCACTTCCTTTTTTCTCAATTCTCTTCTCATCATTCATATTCTTCCCAGAAGAATTTCCTTTAATCTCAGTTGTACTTGACGTTGAATTAAATGGATTTTTGAATAATTTCTTAACTCGGTTGTTCGAGTAAAAAGCCACTGCTTCGTCTTCAAAATTAACGATCAAACCTTCATTTTCCGAGCCCTCATTTTCAGTTATTTCTTTCTCAACTTCTCTACTCGCCACCTTCGACATCAGCGTTGGAGGACAACCCAAATTGTTCCTCATTTCCTCTGCAATCTCATTTACTTCATTTTCACGTGCCTTCAACACATTGTAAAGATCACTTAGAGAAAAGTAGTCCAAACTTTGTAGAGTTTTTATCATCAAGTTGACATTGCGCCAGTCCTTACGAAGTCCCATGATGAAAGTCAGGTTGAACTCCATTCTTGACCTCTTGACTCCATATTTGTTGCATTTGTATATTAATTAATTCAGACGATAGTAATAGAGCTCAATTGATTCACCTTCTTTCTACTTGAATTCACCTATTTCAAGTAAACACTGCTTAACATAACTTATCTTCGTCTTCTAGCTTCCTTGGTACTTTTCCTTCAACGTGTCCCAAATTTCCTTTGATGTGTTGCAACTACACACATAGTTATAAACCATTGATGGAAGTGGACCACGAATTTCACGCATACATCTCTTCTCATTTTTCTTTTGTTTCTCAGCTTGTTGAGCAACATCTGGACTAGAGGCAACAGTTCCAACATGTTCTAACCTAATCGGAGAACAAATTTCACGAACGATACATTTCCAGAGATCCTCGTTGATTCCGTTCAAGTAGTCTTCCATTCGATTAGCCCGTTGATCATAGTATTACGGAATCAACATAGGAACTTTTGTTGATAAACCGAGAAGATGAGAATAAGAGGCCATCATGTTCATATTGAAGTTAGACATTGTTGTACGGACAAAATTTGTGAAAAGCTTTAGAAATTGAGATTTGATGGACAAAACTTCCAGAAAACAGACACAAAACACTCGATTAAACAAATCGAAAGCAGATTCGAATCAAAATAGATGATCTAAGAGGATTTTCAGAATAAAACGTGCAAAGTGTTTTGAATATAGAACGAGACTCAAAAACTTTTGAAAACTAGAGAAATTATGAGATCAACTAAAATGAATCCTGCTCTGATACCAAATGTAGGTGTTAATAATCGAGTATATGAAATGAATCAAAGTATAGATTTAAATATGAACACAGAATGTAAATATGATATGGTTGTCTCAATTACGCTTTTAAAAGATACATTGAAAAATAGAGTACAAGTCGAAGACTACAAAAGCTTACTCTAACTCTAGTACCTATCCCATATTTATAGAGGTGACAGAAGTGTACAAAAAATACATAAGGGTCTAAACAATACAACTTCGACACATGCAAAAACAACAAAACAGTCTTCGACACTAAGACATGACCAAGAATGCTTTGAAACCTCAAAATTGAACGACTTTTTGAAGAACTTATTTACTTTATTGTTTGAGTAAAAAGCCACCGCTTCGTCATCAGAATTAATAAGCAGACCTTCATCTTCAGACCCATCATTCTTAGCTTGTAACACCGTAAATTTTCAGACAAATTTTTCATTTTTAAAACACATAATTCTCAATATTATGTTCCAAAAACCACAAGTATCAAATTGTCAAAACACAAATTTCATAAATTGTTTGATAAAATCCAGGATCCACAAAACATAAACTTCATCTCAAGTGTTTGTACAATCAAGCCGGCGCCTTCCCGCGATCCTAAGAAGTACCTGAAACACATATCACATAACACGGTAAGCACGAAGCTTAGTGAGTTCCCCAAAATACCACACATAACTCAGTAGCCTCTCATGGCTATATCTCAAATACGACCCTCCGGTCAATGTGTCTTAGTGGAACCCTCCAGTCCCATAGCTCGGGTGGACCCTCCAGTCCTAACTCAGTATAGCTCAGAATAATACATAGCATAAATCAGAAAGACATAATGCAGGATATCACAATACTCAATATAAGCATACAAGACCCTCCGGTCACACATAGTTACCACTCAAGGTAAGTATAGTGAGAAGACTCACCTCGTAAGCAAGCAAATGAATCTCGTACACAAAACACCGATCTAGCCTCCGCCTAACACATATGATAATTATCTCTATTAAAACTTAAATCACAACTTTAAATAAACCAAGCTATTTTCTCTTTAATCTCTTGGAATGGATAAAAGACCATTTTACCCATCCATGGTCTCCATATTCTTTGTCTTGAGCAACCCTAAAGTAAACACAAGTCAACACTCGAGTCAACAGTCCATGTTGACTCAACTCGTCGAGTGTACCTATGTGACTCGTCGAGTCCCCTTATTTGCAGAAGTGTCGCGAAATTCCTCCCATTAGCTCGTCGAGTTGTCTCATCAACTCGCCGAGTCACACGTGTCCAGACTCGTCGGGGAAAACCCTAACCGACTCCTCGAGCCAGTTCTCCGACTCGTCGAGTCCTTTCAGACTCTATTCTAATTTAGACGTTCTAAGGGATTCTAGATATAGCCTCCCAAGGATGAGATACACGTCAAGCTACAAGGTTTACGTCCATGCATGCAACTTATGGCTTGAAATGCCAAAACAAGTTCCATTTAGGGTCTTAAGATCCTAAGCTCCTCTATAACTGGATAAAGCTTGGACCTTTGGACTCTAGGGACCTTACAAGGTCCAAATCTGAAGTCTAAGTGTAGCACCTGGTTCCTGGTATGTATTTACTTAAGTATTTTTGCATTTTTGACCTTGGACTCGGCGAGTTGAAGGACCAACTCGCCGAGTAGAAGCGGGATGAGACGTGGGATTTAAGTGATGGACTCGTCGAGTCGGGTCCCGGACTCGACGAGTAGGCTCTGTATGGACAAAACCCTAATTTGAGGGTTTGTACCCTATTTAAACAACCTTGTACAGCCTCCATCGCCCCTTTATGCTCCCATAAACCCTCTATAGCAAACCCTAAGTGTTTTGGTGCAATATTTAAAGCTTTTGAGTGATTTTTGGTGGTTTTGTTCACAAGGAAGAAGGAAGAGCATAGAAGGATCAAGAGGAGACTGAAGGATTTGAGTTGGTTCATCATTTGCAGTCTTTGAAAGGTATAATGTCTGTACCTTGCTCTTTCATTTGATAGATCCCTTTTTGGGGGGATTTAGGGATTTTATAAGCCATTTTGGTAACCAAACATGATTGCAAACATGGTTGGGGGTCAATACTTTGGATCTTATACTAGGGATGAGTCACAAGGCAGATTTGGGTTGCTTTTGCACCCAAGAAAGGTCCCATGCATCTTAAGAGCTTATTTTATGTCCTTTTGAGCTCAAAGTCCCATGCATGCACGTAAAGTTTGTAACTTTACGTGCTAGAACGATTGAAGGAGCTTAGATCTACCTTTTGGTCAAGTGTTGTACATCAGAAATCGAGGATTTAGGGTGTGGATGTCATCGACTCGGCGAGTCCGTTCTTGGGACTCGACGAGTCCAAGGCTTTGAGTCCCATATCTGTTGAGGGCTAAAGAACTCAGTTGGGTGTTAGAAGGGTTGTAGCAGGACAGAAATAGTGACCCAACGCATTGGATTCTGTACACAACTATCACGCTCTCCCTACAAGAGATTCTGATTATAACTACAAGACTTTTCTGTGGTACTTAAGAGTACCCCGAAGGAGAATGTCTCACAATTTACGTTAACTAGTTTACATATAGTTTTAGTATAAAACCTCTTCCATGGTGGAAGTGAAATCACCTTTTATGAAAATAAATTAGTGATATGAAATCCATAGACTATCACTGTTATAGTTTATCATGTAGTATATGAAAAACCCATTTGTTTTGAGAGTAAAACCTTTTCCATGTAGTATGCTTTTATCGAAAATTCATAAACTATACTTAAAGTAGTTTATTATATGTGTTCGAAATGAATGGAGGAAAAACCTTAACATGAATGACTAATTTCTGTTTATGATGGTAAACTAATAAGAATACATCCAAACATTTAGAGACTTATTGTTATGCACTTTGTTCAACATGCTACAAAGTGTTGTTAAGCTATGGTAAACTAATAAGCTATGTAACTAGTTTTTACCCTTGCTGCACTGTTTTGAAAACATCATAGAAAAATCATATGAAGTCGAAAACTAACTCCGTAAACTCTGAGAGTTTAGAAAATATGTCTAGTTTATTCATGATTTTTATTATGATTTTTAGAATTCTCTAACTTATGTGAAAGTGTTCATAATCTCAGACTGGTCCGAATTCGTTTCTGAAATGATAGGCAATTTTGTAAAAATCACCATAAATCGAAGAAAACTCATATGGAGATGTGCAAGTAGTCATTTTAAAGGTATAAACCTGAACTACGTGCATATTAAACAGTTTTGAAAAACATTAAGTTTACGTTGGGTAAAACAGTTCGTGAACAGGTCACAATTTTTCTGTGGTAAGCTGTCAAGTTAAGTTTCAAATATGTTTTGGTATTTTAACTTGTATTCCCCCCCTGAAAACTGAAGAAAACTAGAAAATGTAGGGGTATGAACTCACCTTATGTGATTCCTTGAATGATGGAAGGTTGAAGATGATGAGTTTCAAGTCTAGATCACTTGATGAACACACGAAGTTTTTGGATAATCCTAAGAACGATTTCGTGTTAATATGTGTGTAGATGATCCAAGAGTGTTATAAAAACATGTAATATCACTTGTGTTTAGATGAAATACTTACCAATAAGTGAATAAATGAATCAAGAACACATCAAAAGTGTGGCTGAAAGTTGAGAGAAAAGATGCTCTTTTGATGGTTAAGGAGTGTATATGTGTTTTATGGAGAAGAAAATGATCAAGGAAATCCCCATGGATTTCTTTATATGAAGGATTGCTGGAGCAAGTGGCTAGGGTGAAGGGATGTTTACCTTGATATGTGTGATGTGGATAAGGTTGGATCAATGAGAAAGTGACACATAGGAGGCAAGTGGGCACACTTGACCCACTTGTGGGGTAGAATACTCTTCTTATAATAAAATAATGATTTTTTATTAAAAATCCTTGAAAAATAATTAAAATATGAGTTCTGGGGGTTAAAAATGATAAAAATATGAATTTGGTGAAAAAATCCCGTCAAAAACGTCAAAAACGGGCTTAGGAAGCGAGAGTGGTCGAAAACCGGGCAATATGGACCGAACCTGCGTGGTTCGGCTCTAAGAGAGTGAGAACCGAGAGAAGGGAAAGAAGGAACCGAGAGGAGGAGAAGGGACCGAAGGTGCGAGGGGGAGGGACCGAAAGGGAGGTCTCGGTTCGGTCTGCTGAGCTTCGGTCCGAGAAGGGTGCATGTTCGGTTCTTGACAGTTCGGTCCTGAGGAGGCTCTCATGCGAAATAGACCGAACCCGAAGGTGACTTCGGTCCTTTAAGAAGCTTCGGCTCTAAGAGGGTAGTTCGGTTCTAAGACGTTCCCTCTAAGAGGGTTCGGTTCCTGAGAAGGGTTTCGGTCCTATATAGGTATTTTTCGAGAAATCTTTCTGTTTTTCGTGATTTTTGACCAAGTTAAGGGTCGGGATGACCCGGATGACTATAAAAAGTTTGGGAGAGATTTTGGGAGAGATTTCACATACTTGGAGAGATTTGGGAGAGATTTCACATACTTGGAGAGATTTCACATACTTGGAGAGATTTGGGAGAGATTTCACATACTTGGAGATATTTGGGAGATATTTCACATACTTGGAGAGATTTGGGAGATATTTCATCTTAGCCATTATTATCGCATAATCTCGTAATGTAAGGTTCGTGAATCCCGTTTATACTTCGTTTATAATTGTATTAAGTCCCAGAGAGGGTCCTTAGTCGTGTTTTGAAGCGTTTAACTCCCTTTTTAAGGTTTTATATTGCTAATCACATGGAATATGTGAAGCACTTGAATTCTTGGCATGCCAACACACATTTTCTTTACAAAACATATTTTCTTATACAGGTATTGGTTAAGCTTGACCGGTTTGATATTGTTGACTTTGACTTGTATTTGACGGTTGTCACAATAGAGTGGTCTTTCATGGATTACAAGCTAGAGGATGAAGTACTCACGTTCTTGAAGCTTTGGAGGGTTCAAGGTTGGAGAACTTGAGAGAATAGAGTAGTTTGCTGCCAAGGAGTGAAAAGAATGAAGGGGAAAAGAATCTACCCTTTATATAGGGGAGAGAGTGCTGCCAAAAAGTGAGTGTGTGGCCAAGGAGTGGGTGTGCGGCCGCACACCCATGTGTATGACCGAACACTCCTCCAAGAGGTGTGTATGGCCCGGTTTTCTCACTATGTGACATGCTGACTCATTCCTAATCTCAACCTTGGTCAAAATTCAAGCTTAGAACACTTAAATGAACCCTTAAACAGTACCAGAAATCAACAAAACAAGTTGAATATTGATTGAATTGACTAAGTGTACATGATAGAAGTTTCGGGTTGTCACAAATAGCTATTCTTGACAGAAAGATGAAGGAGCTGAGGAACAAGAGGGTTGAGCTGGTGAAGGTGCAATGACAGCACCGCAAGGGCTCGGAGTGGACCTGGGAGCCCGAGGAGGAGATGAGGGAGCACTACCCGGAGTTGTTCCTGGATGCAGTCGACTTCGAGGTCGATGTCTGATTCAAGTGGGGGAGAATTGTAACGACCATCACTTGAGGTAATAATTATTAAATATTTCTTAATTAATTGTTGGGCTAAGTGTTAATAGAAGGACTAATTGAGTGGACCTTTAGTAAGTTGGCCGAAGACTTGGGTTGCCCATAAGGCGTACGCTGGGCATAGCCTTGGTGTACGCGGGGCGTAGAGAAACATTGGATGCGGCGGACGCATGCACGTACGCGCAGCGTACGTGAGCAGATCCCAAAACCCTAATTTTTAAGGTTTAAGCCATATAAATACCGCATTATGACTCAAACCATAGGCTCCTTTCCATCCCCTTGTTCTCAGAAACCCTAGATAGCCTCCTTTTCTCATTCTTGTGTGTGTTTTGGCGTTGTGAAGCTTCTTTGGAGATTAGAAGCTTAAAAGAAGGAAGGAGAAGATAGTGAAGAGGAACTTGAGTATCTTGAGCTCATAGATCCAGGATGACATCAAATTTTGGGACTCATTGGAGATATAAAACTTTCAACTTTCTTTTTGAATGCTTGGATCTAGTGTAGTGTTGTTTTGGGGTCTTTTTAGTTCCAAGAATGGACCTTTATGACTAAAGTTCATTTCTAGACCAAGAGGTGCCACTCTCAGTGATATTCAAGTCCCATAAGCAGTAAAGTCTCGATCTTTAAGGTCCTTTTATGACCATGCATGAGTTGGAGTCATTTCCATGAAAGTTAGTTGCTATTTTCCAAGTTTGGTCTCACTTGGTGGGTTGCAAGCCACCAAGTAATCGACTTTATGGGTCAAGACGGTTTATTGGACTCAGATCTGTAATTTGGACTTAGTGTCTTACGGGATTAAGTAGTTTTGAAGAAAATGGCTTAACATAGTAGTACGCTGGGCGTACACGCCAGTACGCGCAACCTACAAGCCATGAAAGTTGTACGTGTAGCGTACAGAGGGGTACGCTCAGCGTACTCTCAAATTTTGGGCTTTGCGACATTTAGGCCTCGGTTTGGGCCAATCTTTGGGCTTAGCAGATGTTGGGTCGAAATGGGCCATCATAAGTCAGATAATGAACCAAGGAAATGTTCAGTGTTAAGGGAAGGCCCATTTGAGGAGTTGGGCCCAATTTAGAAAATTGGGCCATTAGTGGGCCATTAGTTACTTTGGAAAGATTAGAAGGAATTGGGCCTTGGTCATGATCCAAATTAGATCAGGGGGTAAAATGGTCATTTTACCCTTAGAAGGATTCACAATTTTTAACTAAGTGTTTTTTATGATAATGCTAGTCGGGGAGTCGTTGGAGCAACCATCAAAGATTTCCTCACACGAGTTTTCAGCAGCCAGCTTGAGATGTGAGTTTCCTTCAGTAGGAACGGGTCTACGACACCAAGGTCGGCCCGTATATGTGATATTTTAGTAGCTGAGTGTGGGCGAGGCCAGACTCTCACAGTAGCCTTGTGTGGGCGGGGCCCGAATCTCGTAGTACCATTTGAGTAAAGACATGTGACTGCTTGATAGGAATAGATATACTTGTTGTCTATGTGATACTTTTATGCACGTTATTAGCAAAGTGTGGGCGAGGCTCGAATCTCCTAGACAGCGAAATGTGGGCAGGGCCCGAATCTCATAGACAACAGAGTGTGGGCGAGGCCCGAATCTCCTAGACAGAGAAGTGTGGGCGGGGCCCGAATCTCCTAGACAACGGAGTGTGGGCGGGGCCCGAATCTCCATGAGAGTGGGTGGGCCCTGTATTTCCTAGTTTTAATTTATGTGTATGGTATGTGGTAGATTGGGGAGACTCACTAAACTTTGTGCTTACAGTTTTCAGTTTTGGTTTCAGGTACTTCCACTAGCAAAGGGAAGAGCTCGGGATGACTCCATGACACACACCACAGTTTATAGCCTGAGATGTTTTAGACTCTGATGTTTTGACATATAAGTTTTGATACAATATTTGATATGATGTTTTGGGAATACATGACTTGTGATTTTATTATGATATTGATGAAATATGGTTTACTTAAATGATTTTGCAACGAAAATTTTGGATTGTATTTTTGGGATGTTTCAGGGTGGTAGTAAAACTGTTTTGCATATTTAACACTTTCGTAAAAATGGTAAAATAATGTATTTAAATGTTTTCATTTTGTCATAAATTTTCTTGTGTGTTACTTGTATTCCCCCCCTAAAACATAGAAAAAGAGTCTTGAATCATGTAGGGGTATGAATTCACCTTATGTGTAGTCGCGGTTAGATAATGAGATAAAAACGATGATCTTCGAGTTAGAATACGTAAAGGACATCGTAATCCTAATGGTTTAAACTCATAATAATGTGTGAATATATGAACTGATAGTTAAAGTGTTGTATAACACTTAGTTTAATAAAAGAATTACAATAAGGTCTTAAGGATCAAAACTTGAAGAAGTGTGCTCCTGAGTAAGTTTGAAGATGCTCCAGGTGATATTTGATCTTGAGTATTTAAAAGGGATATGGGTTTGAGTTTTGAGAGAATTGTGGGGAATTTGTTAACTGTGAAATGAGTTTAGATGGTTCCCAATATCGTGTATATATATATGAAGGAAAGATAAGATTATGAGGTGACATTTACCTTGGAATGTGTAATTATCCTCTTGGAAAGCTAAATTACCAAATCAAGTGGCACCACTTGGCCACTTAATGCTGATTTCGGCCAAAATGGGGGGGGGGGGGGTTGGGGTGATTTCGACCATGGTATGACCGAAATCCCCTTGTACACTCACAAGATGTTGATTTCGGTTTTGGTATGGTCCCATGGCTTGAGTTTTCGGCCTTAGTGGTCCATAGGTTAGTGATTTCGGCGTTAGTGGTCCAAGCTTCGAGATTTCGGTCTACACATAAGATCTTTGGTCCCCACAAAACTGAAATCCCAATGTATTTAGATTCCAAAAACCGAAATCACTATAGTGGGGGGGGTGTAATTCATGCTTTTTGATTTATTTCTTTGACTTGTGTTGACTTGTATTAACTTTTTTCAACATGGTTTTCAATATATACATATATATAACTTATATAAGTATGGTTTTCAATTTATATATATGTGTGAATATATATATATATATATATATATATATATATATATATATATATATATATATATATATTAACATATATAAACATGCCCTCGTGGCTATTGATGATTTAATGTAACAAGGTTACAATGTGGGATATCCCCATTTTCACGACTATTAAAAAAATTTTGTTTACGCTTATTTAATACTTTTGTTATTGCGGAATTGGTCCCAAAATATACTTGACATGATATAATATTAAAATCTAGGAATTTCAGAAGATTTTATATTTTAAAGGCATGGGATATCATAACTAATACAGGAAACATAAGCATAAATCTGGACTTACAACACCTCAATATACTAATGGTCTACATCTCCTTGAATCTCTCAGTAAACACATGTTGAATCTATATGCCCAATAATCATTATGGAGTGATATTGCTAATAA
The DNA here is from genome assembly GCF_052849685.1 of Lactuca virosa. NCBI lineage: Eukaryota > Viridiplantae > Streptophyta > Magnoliopsida > Asterales > Asteraceae > Lactuca > Lactuca virosa. The sequence goes on from NC_136431.1 coordinate 241,579,750, forward strand.
TATATGATCCTATAGGGTCACACCTTTATCAAGTTGGCACCTTTTGTATATTTATTATTAATATGATTATTAATAAATAATATCAATTCTTTTATTTTAATTAGGGAATAATTATTGTTTTGTGAAATAATAATTATAAGATAGTATAAGTAGTTATTATTTCATATGGTATGAATTAATAAGTCATGCACAACATTTTGGACTACTTGGATTCTTTTGTCTTTTACCTAAAGACAAAGTTTATATATTCTATAAACTTAGAGTTTATGAAATTTAAAGAATCCATCCTATTTTGAGAGGTATGGCCGAAATTAATAAATAAATATGGAGGTTGCTTTCAACCTCCATGCTTTGTCTCCCATGCTTCTAAAGGCTAGAAATACTTTAGAGTATTTTAATCTTAGGCTCTACTTTTCATGGAGTATTTAAGGGAGTGTCTTGCATGAGTTTTGAGCAAGTTTTTGCTCTTCTTTTCTTCTCTTTTTGGTCTCTAAAACCATGAGTTTTATGCCTCTACAACACTCTCTCTTTTGAAGTTAGTGTTGGATTAGGTGTCTAAGTTCATAAATATTTCTGGAATGTACTTAACCCGATTGGCATGGTCCATTTGGGTTGCATGGCATTGCAACACTTCGATAGACTAAATGAGAGAAATGACACTTATGGTTTATTAATATATTATAAATTCTAATATATTAATAATATTTTTTAATTAGTATTGATCAATATTTAATTTAGAATTAATTTGGTGATCAAAATTGAGACTAATTAAATATATGGGGTTGATTGTGTAAATCATCCATTCTTATATAGTGGGCTAATGATCCATGGTTTATTAAGTTGGGCTAAAACCCATAAGGTGCTCCATGGATAGTCCATGGAGGTTATAAACCCATAGATCATGGAATATGAAAAGCCATGTGAATTAGGGTTTACATGTTGTAACCCTACTTGTGACACAACTATAAAAGGACCCCAGAGGCTACCAAAATCGGCACTATGTGTAGAACAAGAGGGCTAGCCGGTTTTGTGTGAGTGTGGACTTCTCTCAAAGTTATTCCAAGAGTTGTGGTGTTGTGTGAAACATTTGAGGCATCACACTTCAGGTGCTAGGCTCACAAGGTTCTCAAGGAATCCAAGCAACAAGAAAGGTATGTTCTCCTACTAGCTTTTATGTTTCAAAGTTCCCCATGGCATGCTAGTTAGGTTAAGAACCTTGGAAAATCAAATTTGCATGTATCTTAGTAAAACATAGATCCAAGGTTTCTAGGGTTGCATGTACACCTTAGGAGTGTTAGAATGCTCAAAACCCTTCAGTGGTATTAGAGTCTGGCTTGTTTTCTTGATACTTGATGCAAACTTCTTTTTCAAAAACCAAAATCTGCCCAGACTGGAAAACACGACCAGTTCTGGCCAAAAACTCGGCGAGTTCATGAGTTAATACATGAACTCAACGAGTTCCTTATAGAACTCGACGAGTTTGTATTCCATTTTGTAGTTTTTCAGGTTTAGCTGCTGGAAATGGACTAGAAACATTACCCTAAACTATTTTGGTCTTATAAAACTTGTTTTAGATGGTGTAATGTTTATGCTAATCCATTTTCAATGGCTATTATCAAAATTTCATGTTTTGTATGGTTTATTTATGATTCTTGAAATTGTTGATATGGATATTCATACACTTATGAGTTTAGAAGATCATAGGAATTATTTTCAAATAGTTTGTTAGTTTAAATCTTGATCTTGATGTGTTTAATGGAACCCATAATTTGTCGTCAAGTTATGGATTACCAAAAGTCACTCTTTTAAAGTCCATTAAAGAAACACATAAGTTACATGAAAATGAAGAGACTTCATTTTAATAAATCATTAACTCATAAGTTATGAAAGATGAAAAGTTTTGAAAGTTACAAAACTTTCCCTCAAGTTTTGGAACATGTAAAGTCACTTTAAAAACTTTAGTTCCAACCCCTAGAATTTTAAAAGTTAAAATTCAACCCTTATACTTTATAATATTATAAGTTAATATATATATATATATATATATATATATATATATATATATATATCTATAAGAACAAGTCCTTTTACCGTTAGTATGCATCATTCACGAAGTCGGTCTAAAAGGGGGGTATAAGGTTGTTGCCTATAAAATGGCAGCTTAATGGGTGTCCACACTCACCCACCGCTTCCTTGACTGGTGGAGGGTCGTTAGCCGAACGGGTAGGACAATGACTTTAATCCTCATTAAAAGTATGATGAATGTAAAGTAACTAAATGTTTTTATAAATTCCCAATCTTAGTTACTTTAGGAAAATGTGAATAAGGTGCTAACCCATGAAATTACACTTTGCACTTTGCTTAAGTCGTTAGTGGAGCGTGTGTGGTTAACCGACACACTAACCTGGAATTAACAAGTTAGACAAAGGGTGGCTTAAGGTTTATAATAGATCGGTGGAGTGCGTGTGGTTAACCGGCACATCGGTTGAGTGATAAACATTAAGAGTACCAAGTAATTTCCATGGTTACTTCACACCTTGTTTTTTGATCCTCGGCATCCCAGTCACAAAACTTGAAGGGCAAGCTCGAGATGAAAATTTCAATGAATCGCAAAGATTCTAGGAGTTTCAAAACCAATTAAAACCTAATAATTTATTTCGTTTTTCATGGTGGAAATTGGTGAATCGTCATTCACCTACCTTCAAATATTTTATAGCTTGGATTATGGCATCCCTCTTCTAAGTTATAAAATATTGTGTTGGGTCCTAGCCTTAATATTACATTTGGGTGTCTTATTAAGGACTATCTTTATATCTAATATAAACTTGTCTTTATTCCTTTTCATATGTCTTCCAACAATGCTGCTTCTGGCTCAAACCCTATCGGCTTCTTCTCTGTTATGAACCTTTGTCGGAGAGTCATCTTCGATGGTTCCAACTTTATGGATTGGATCCGGAACATCAGGATGGTCACTCGTTACGAGGACATGGAATATGTCCTCGACAAGGAGCTTAAGGAACTTGATGAGTTGTCTGCTACTCCTGAGGAGATCGCTGAATACCGAACTCATGAGAGAGATGCCACCAAAGTGGCATGTATCATGTTAGCCACGATGACAGCCGAGATCCAAAATTCCTATGAGGACTATTACCCTTTTGAGATGACCAGGACTTTATGGACCGCTACCATCAGAGTGCTCGTCAAGAGCGGTATGAAATCATCTCCTCCATGATAACAACCCGAATGAAGGTTGGTGAACCCATCACGGGCCACATGCAGAAAATGCAAACGTATGCAGACCGTTTGCTGAAACTGAATGTGAACTTCCCCGAGGAGTTGGCAATAGACATCATTTTGCACTCCATACCTTCGTGTTATGATCAATTCCGAATGACATACCACATGAACAAGGAGGAAGTTACACTTAGCAAACTTCAAGGACTCTTGAAGACCGCCGAAAGTGGTCTTAAGGGTAAATCGGTTGTTACTAATCCTACTCCTACCAAGGACCCTGTCTAGGCAATAGGGAAAGGTAAAGGAAAGAAGAGGAAGAGCCCTTCGAAGGGTACCAAGGGAAAGTCCTTTGATGGCTCCTCTTCAAGTGGAACCAAGAAAGGTTTTGTCACTCCTTCTGCCAACCCTAAAGAGGTTGAATGCTTCTATTGCCATGAAAAGTCGCACTGGAAGCGAAACTGCCCGAAGTACCTGGAAGATGTTAAGGATAGGAAAGTGAAACCCAACCATGCAAGTATTTACACTATATTGTCTAATAACTCACCCTATTCTAATTCTTGGGTCCTTGATACAGGTTGTGGTATTCACATATGTTCTGATTTGCAGGGACAAAGAAGAATTGAGAATGTGGAGCATGGGAAGATAAACTTTATCATGGGGAATAGGAAAGTTACACCTGTCACCAAGATTAGAGTTTATTATTTATTCCTAAGTAGTGGGTTAACATTAGATTTTAATCAATGTTGTTACTCGTCTGAAATGGCGAGAAATATTATTTCCTTTCATGGTTTGTACAAACAAGGTTTTACATTTTCGTTTGATAATGAATGTGGTGGTATTAATGCTTTCTTTAATAATGTTCTTTATTTTAAAGAATTACCTTGTGATGGTGTGCATGAAACTGTGTCGGTTGTAGATAACCTAGGAAATAATGTGTTGTGTATCGATTCTTCCACTAGCTTGGATAAAGCATCATTATGGCATTGTCGTCCTAGACATGTAATCAAGAAACACATAGGCCACCTCCGAAAGGATGGAGTCTTGGAGTCATTTGACCTAAAGTTGGATGATAGTTGTGAATCTTGTTTGCTTGGGAAAATGACAAAGTCACCCTTCACTGGTACTTGTGCTAGGGGTGAAGGTTTGTTGGATCTTGTACACACAGATATGTGTGGACCCTTCAAAACCACCACAAGGGATGCTAACCGCTTCTATGTGACTTTTACTGATGATTATAGTAGATATGGATATGTCTACTTAATCAAGCATAAGCCCGTGCTGTTTCCAACCCTGGAAGGAAGAAGTTCAAATAATCCGTAGATTGGTTTGAAAATAGAGAATACAGAAAAAAGAGAGTACTTGTAACATTAGATGAAATGCTTAAGCGTACAATGTAAAGTTCTTAAAACATAATTAAAGAAGCACCTGTTTTTTGTGTTTTTGTTTTAAGAGAGAAAGTAGAAGCAAAGTTATTTCAAACGAGTTAAAATAATTAAGTCATTGAAAGCATGCAAAGATTGGCAAACAATTTTTTTAGGGTCATCTTTTCCAATGACTTAGTGAAAATTTCAGCCTGATGATTAGTGGATGGAATCTAGAATAGCTCCACTTTACCCTTTTGAGTAATGTCCCAGATGAAGTGATGAGAAATGTCAATATGGTTGGTGTTGGAATGTTGCACTGGATTCTGTGTCATTTGAATGTAATTGGTGTTATCAAAGAAGATAGGAGTCTTTGAGGAGTTTTGACCATAATCTAAGAGCTGGTTTTGAATCCATAGAATCAGAGCACAACACCTTCCAGTGGCTACATATTCAACTTTAGTGGTAGAAGAAGCCACTGATGTCTACTTCTTGCTGAACCAACTCACCAATATACCCCCTCAACATTTAATCCCCTCCTGAAGTACTTTTGCGATCAATGGCACATCCTCTATGTTCCGAGTTAGTGTATCCCACCAACTTGAACTTAGGGTTGCAAGGATACCATAATCCAACATTAGGTGTATGATTTAAGTAACGACAAATCCTTTTCACAGCGAGAAGATGAGAGTCCTTAGGACTGGCTTGATAACGAGCGCACAGAATGGTAGCAAACATAATGTCAGGACGACTGGTAGTAAGATAGAGCAGTAAAGCTTTCATTCCTCGGTACATGGTTGCATTCACCTCAATGCCAGTTAGATTAGCTATAATAGACGCTGATGAGGACATTGGAGTTCTTTCTGGTTTTCTATCAGAAAAACCAAACTTCTTTAGCATGTCTGCAATGTATTTAGCTTCACAAACAAAAATTCCCTCAGTTGGTTGTTTAACCTGCGAACCTAAAATAAAAGTTAGTTCACCCATCATGCTCATATAAAATTTATTAGCCATGACCTCAACGAACTCAGAACTTAGTTTCTCATCAGTTGACCCGAAAATGATATCATTGACATACACTTGAGAAAGAATGATGTGAGATCCTGAACGCTTGATGAACAAGGTGTTATCAATTTTTCCACGTCTGTATCCACTATCCGGAAGATAACTCGTCAATTTGTCATACCATGCTCCGGTTGCCTATTTCAAACCATATAGAACTTTTTCAAGACGATATACATGATTAGGAAATTCTTCATTTTCAAACCCTGGAGGTTAATTTAGGAAGACTTCGTCATGAAGATTCCCATGTAAGAAGGCAGTCTTAACATCCATTTGATAGACTTTGAAGTTCTTGAATGAAGCAAAAGCAAGAAACAAACGAATTACTTCAAGTATAGCAACGAGGGAAAATGTTTCATCATAGTCTGAATCAGCAATGATTTGGCGCACTGCTAAAGCAAAAATGATTGAAAGATCTACCTCACAAATTTCCATGGACGTAGGAAATGACAACGATAGTCCAGAAATGATTTCTTCTCCTAAGGGAAACAAATTGGCAATGGTAAAAAGGTTTTACCATAAGAGAAAGGCAAATTCTGAGATAGTTCCACATGTCACTTCCAAAGAGTCTATTTTTTTCTATTGCCAATTGAAGGGGCATTGGAAGCGAAGCTGCCCTAACTAACTGAGAGATCTAACATATGGTAAAGTCAAATTATATGACTCTAATTCAGGTCCACTATCTAACCTTATTAAGTTCCTATTTATAGATTCTTAATACATGATGTGATAAGATTGCATTTTGATGTTTTGCAGAATCTAAAAGAGAGAAGGAAAGCTTAAGGAGAAGTAAAGGCTAATTCTGATCTGAAGAGATGGATTTCGGTCACATGGTTGAATGATTAGGATCTGGTGCTGCTACTTCCATGGAAATTTGTGATAGAGTGCTAAGAAATATTTAGAAACATAGTTTTCATATGAATTTTCATTGTAAGGACAAGTTTTCCGCATTTTATAAACAAAGAAAATTTTTTGATTTTATGTTTTCGTGCAACAACATTTGTGAAAAATTGGTGTTTATATATTATTAGCAATGTTGGAAATGCATTTGATTCTTAGTTAGATCGTTTGTGGTAGTGTCAAAATTTACCAAGTGAGGAAGGATTCTCATCACCTAAGTTTCAATTGGACAGAAACTTGCAATCATACAATTGATTGTTTGATGTATGATAATTTTGATCTTTGGGAAATTAGGATTGATTCCTTGTTCACATATGTATGTGAGTCAAAGGAAGGACTAAAGGATCTACTACACATTTATGTACACTGGTCAGACCCACCACAAAGGACGATAAAATCTATTCGTCATGAATTACCAATGGTTCAGTAAATATGGTTTTGCTTACAAGATTAAGTATAATTTTGATGCTTTGAAAAGTTTCAATGCATAGCAGAACGAGTAAGAAGAATCAAATTGGGCAGAAAGATAAGAGTTTCTTCAATCTGAAGGGAAATGAGAATAATTTGGTATCATGTTTTATGATTATCCTAATGACTATGGAACCATGTCACAATTGATCCTCTAAGAACACCTTAGTACGTTCATATGACTATGAAGAAAAATCGGGAATTGTTGAAAGGGTTTAAATCTAAAGGATGAGTCATACTTCGTTTCAAAATCAAATTTTAGAGTTGTACTCTACTTACTTCAAGTTGTACCTTTAGTAACATGTTCTAAGTAGGTTTATAACGCCTCATGAAATGTGGAGTAGAAAAGTTTTCTTACTCTTGCACATTTGAAATTGGTAGTTATGATGTTTTGGTTAAAACAAAGATCAACTAAGACCAATTACATGAAGTGTTTTCTTTATAAGAGATCACACTAACTCTTGAATATTCGTTTGTTAAGGAATGTTTCTTGACAGAGAATCTTATATGTCAAGAGGTCAGTGGGAGTCTAAATGGTCTCGAATAGTTTCAAGAACTAATCAAGAACAAACCTTTTTGTTATTAGTAGCACACAACCTGAGGTTGATAACCTATCGCGTTGACATATTCTTGTTTCTGTGCCCATTCTAGCTAAGTTGACTATGTTTGTGAGTTCTATGAGTTCTCATTTGATTGCATAAGGCAAAAACACATTGATCAATGAAAGTACATTGATCTGTATAGGTGAGCTGCTCAATGACCTGGAAGCAATGGTAGGCCTCTTGTGCTGCCAAATGGGAATAAATTATGAATAAGCAAGTTCAGTCTATATGAGTTTGAATTTGTCATGAACCTTATCTTATGATAGTGGTTGGAAATTACAAATTCACATGGATAAGAACACATACACCGTAAAATCTAGGTGGCAAGAGGTTTTCTCTCTACTTAATGAAAATGATTGTGAGGAAACACTTTCACTAGTAGATTTTAAAGGATTAGAGTCAGCAGTTGTAATAAATGCGTTCTCAAATTCGATTATGATTACGACATCCCTTTTCATAGTTCGAATTGTGAGAAATGGCAAATAGTTTGAACATTTGGGACTTATTGCTATAAGTTCTGAAATGGTTTAGACACACACATAAGCTGTCTAATGAAAGGTGTATGAGCTTGAGAAGTCTAGATAAAGACTCATCAAAGCACCACGCATCAGAAATCTGAACTTTGGTAAGAAAGTCAATGTGTATTGATTTCTAGAAGTCCAAATATTTATGGGTGCATGTCAAAGCTATTGGGAGAATAATTGTTATGCTGGCAAGAGTATAATTGTTATGCTAGTGGGAGCATAATTATTGTATTTAGTGTTGCAAGTAGGAAATACTATTTGTAGGAAACAAAGGTTACAAATTTGCAAAGTTGCAGAGTTTGGAAATTGTTTCTCAATAGTAAGGTTTAAGAGAAAGGATACTAATACTTCATTTCAAATCTAAATGTTTAGATTGAAGTTTTAATAGAACTTAGTCAAGTATCATGTCTTTATGTAAGACATTATGAATCGTATCCCATATGATTCGGGTATAGGATCGATTACATATGTTGTAATATTCGCTTGTTCTGATTTTCCAAATGGCGAGGGCATTAAGAGGGAAATAGGACCAGAATTTGATATGACTAAATTTGTTAAACAGCTGTCAAGGACAATCTGAGGTTTACCAAAGATTGGTTGCTTGTGGATAGTTAGAAGTGTAGTATAATTTTGGAAGGACCATATTGACATGTTCTGAGAAGAGGTAAATCTTGTTCAGAATTGGTGGTCATATGGGAATATGGAAATGTTTCCATAAGTGGAAGTTGGTTATAAAATTTGTGTGTAAGATTAGTAACCTTAATGCAAGAAGGAATGCTCTTTGAATGCGAGACTTCATTTCCATGGAATTATTTTTGTAATCAATCTCCAGTGGAATGCTTTGTAATATCATTGGCAATGTCTCTGTGACTTTGGTGCCTTGACATTACAAAAGGATCATTGCATGATAGTTTAGAATCTAACACATTCTAGTAGTGGCAATAATTTAGTATTCTTACACTTGTGTTAAGGATTTGGAGTTCTGAAATGAGCCTCGTTATAAATGTGCTCAATTGATCTATTTCACAAAGAAATGACCATAGATAAATATAGTGTGCATATTTTTATGAATGGCATGACTAATGTTTTAATTCGAGTATTGAGTTGATTAATCGAAACGTTAAAAAATGAATAAGATCTATTAATATGGTGATAAAATAATAAGTGTTTTATTGAGTTGATTAATCGAAAAGTTGCATTGCAAGTTCCACCAAGAGACTTCAAAACCAAGTTGCACATGTACAAGTTAACCAACCAAAAGAAAACACAAAATATTTTTGACCTTTTGTTTTTGAAATGAAAACAACAAAAATAACAAAATCTTTTTGGTATTTTTGATTTTTGAATTTAAATAACAAAATAAGAAAATCTTTTTGATAATTTTCAATTTTTGAATTGAAATAACAAAATAAGAAAATCTTTTTGATATTTTTTAATTTTTTAATTGAAATAACAAAATAAGAAAATATTTTTGATATTTTTGAATTTTTGAAAAGAAATAACAAAAGAAGAAAATCTTTTTGGTATTTTGTTTTTAATTTTTGAAAATTCAAATTCAAAAGACATTAAGAAACATATGCTTGACAATCAAAATGAAATGTACCACATATAGAGTTGAGGCATCGACATAATAGTTTTGATTTGAGTAACGAAGCATAACATCTGAATCAGACAGAGGAAAGTAAAAAACGAAGCATGTCGAACGCTTAACCGTGAACAGTAACCTCTAAATCATGCAGCGATATGTCGACACATCTTGACTTTATGACGAAGTCCCATTTGGAACAACATTCACATCAATCATTCCTAAGCCCGACAAAATCCTGAGAAACGCCTTTTCATCCAACGGTTTGGTAAAGATGTTCGCCAATTGATCTGTAGTCTTCACAAAATGAACTTCAATGTTGCCATCCTCAACATGATCTTTAATAAAGTGATAACGAAGTGCAATGTGTTTGGTCTTCGAATGTTGCACAGGGTTCTGGAAGATACGAATAGCACATTGTGAGTCACAATACAATGAAATTTTCTTCATGTTGATTTCATAATCACGCAGTTCACTTTGAATCCGTATGATTTGAGAAGTGCAAGCTACAGCAGCAACGTATTCTGCTTCTGTTGTGGATCTCGAAACACAAGTTTGTTTCTTTGATTACCAGCTAACAAGCTTCCCATCCAAACGTTGACATCCACCACTTGTGATTTTTCGATCAAGTTGACAACCACCCAAGTCTGCATCTGAAAACACTTGAATGAAAAACCCTATTTTCGAAGGGTACAACAAACCCAACAAAACTGTGCCTTTGAGATAGCGAAAGATATTATTTACAATTGTAAGATTAGGTTCCTAGGGATTCGACTGATACCTAGCACAATTGCACACATCAAACATAATATGAGGTCGACTAGCAGTTAAATATAGTAACAAACCGATCATGCTTCTATACAATGTGAGATCAACAACTGGCTTGTCCAACTAAGGAACAAGTCATGTGCCAACAGCCATAGGAACACGCAACTTCGAATTATTCATTATGCTAAACTTCTCAAGTAGATTTCGAGAATACTTCTCTTGATCGATGGATATTCCTTCTCTGCTTTATCGAATGTTTAATCCCAGAAAATTGTTGATCTTCCCCATCATGCTCATCTCAATTTGACTCTTCATAAGATTATCAAATTCACTTGATAATGTAGGGTTAGTAAAGCCAAAAATAATATCATCAACATAAATTTGAACAAGCATGAGATGATTCCCAACTTTCTTTCGAAAGAGAGTGGGATCTATTGATCCTTGTTTAAATTTTGATTGTTTTAAAAAAGTGGTTAGAGTTTCATACCAGGCTCTTGGTGCTTGTTTTAACCCATAAACAGCCTTATCAAGAAGATAACAGTGATCAGGGAACTTCTCATTATTGAAACCTAGACGTTGCTCAACATACACAGTCTCTTCCAGTTCAGCATTTAAAAATGCACACTTGACATCCATTTGATAGACATCAAAGTCCTTGTTTGCTGCATAGGCTAAAAATATTCAAATAGCCTCGAGTCTTGCGACAGGGGCGAAAGTTTCTTCATAATCTATACCTTCTTGTTGCGAATAGCCTTTAACAACTAGCCTAGATTTGTTTCGAACAACGTTTCCATCTTTATCAGTTTTATTTTCGAAAATCCATTTTAAGCCTATTACTGATACATCATTAGGTTTTGGAATAAGTCTCCAAACCCTATTTCTTTCAAATTCAGCAAGTTCAGATTGCATAGAAACAACCCAATCAGGATGTTCCATAGCAGCCTTGACTGATTTTGGTTCGATTTTGGAAATGAAAACATTGAACGTGCATAATTCTTGATGAACATTAAATACCTCATTCTTTGCAAGAAGTTGAGCTCTTGTCACCACTCCATCTTGAGGATCACCAAGAACTTGTTCTTTTAGATGATTTCGAGTCCACTTGTCCAATGGTGGGTATCCAGGATCAAAATCCAAAGGTGCATCTTCAAACATTTCATCCGTTTTTGAAGCTTCACCTACATTTGACATATTATCAGTCACATCATGAAAGACATCAGTTTGGATAGTTAAAGAATTTGGTAAAGATCCATTTTTCTCCCCCTCAACAACTGGATCAATGTTATGATGCTCCCCCTCGACATCTGCATTGGTTTAACTATTCTCACCCTCGAATGCATGCTCCCCCTCAACATTATTTCTCGAATTCAAATGCACCCCCTCATTGGAGAATTCGTTGATGAATTCAAATCAACATCATCCTGTGTGATAGTCGAATTATGAGAATGCTACGAAGCTTCAGGTACTTGATTATCGTCAGCATGAATTTCTGCATCGATAGCCCTGTTAGGTACACCAAAAATTAAATCATAATCAAAATCTAAAGAATTCAAACTTTGAGATTCATCATTTCATTCATTAATGATTGATTTCTGTTCAAAACTCTTTTCGACTCTTTTAACAAAGTAATCATCAAAGGTAAGATTAAATGTTTCTTCAATGATTTCCTATTGTTAATGATTTCATCAGGGGTTATATTAAAACAACGATGAATGAATGACCGATTGTGAGTAAAACAAGTCGTCGAAACTGCTTCAGCCCATAAACATAATGGAAGATTCACATATGTAAGCATTGTTCTTGCTGCTTCGCAGGGTGACCGATTCTTCCTTTCAACAACACCATTTTGTTGAGGTGTGTAAGGAGAGGAAAAATTATGCGAAATTCCTTTATCAGTTAAAAACGAATCAAGAATCATATTCTTGAACTCTTAGCCATTGTCACTCTTGATCTTACGAACCTTTTCCTTCAGACTCAACTCAATTTGTTTGATGAAGTTGATCATTACTTGAGCTGTTTCTGATTTTAGTCGTAGAAAATACACCCAAGTAAACCTGGAAAAATCATCAACAATAACCAAGATGTACCTCTTCTTGTTGAGAGTTTCAATAGTCGAAGGGCCAAATAGGTCAATGTGAAGAAGTTCCAAAGGTTCAATGATCTTCGAATCAATGACAATCAGATGACCTTGTCTATGTTGCTTCCTTTGTTCGCAAGCTGCACATAAAGTATCATTATCAAATTTTAATATTGGTAAACTGCAAAGAAGATCATTTACCACCAACTTATTCACATTCTTGGAATTCAAGTGAGAAAGACGTCGATGCCATAACCATCTTATGTCTGATGATGTTTTTGAGAGTAAGCAAACCGAGGGAACACCTACAATGGGTTTGATGTCAAGGGTAAACACATCACCTTTTCTTTTTGACATAAGAAGAACTTCTTTAGTTTCTTTGTTCGAAATGACACTTCCTTCTTCATCAAAGACAACTTGATTACCAGTACCTACAACAAGTTGTGAAACACTTATCAAATTGTTTTGAAGAACTTCGACGTATGCAACCATGTTAACTGGGAACTTGCCATTCGTGACTTTGCCATAATCTTTTACTTGACATTTGTGATTGTTGCCGAATTTCACCACACCAACATTATCTACACTTCGATAGTCTCGCAAGTTTTCCTTCCTACCAGTCATGTGACGAGAGCAACCACTATCAATGTACCATTTGTTATCATATTGCTCGTCACACAAAACCTGAAATTAGTGAAAAAAATTTAGGTCCCCAAGGCTTTTTGCGTCCTTGGTGATTAGAGTTAAAAGCATTGTGAAAAGAAAATCCTAACACCTAATTACGAACTTTTGATTTCAAACTATCAATTAAGTCCACTTCTTTAGACAAGGATATTGAAATGAAATCATTCGTTGGTTTAGGATCAACACTGAATTTCCCTTTTTCTTTAGTGGTTCGTTTGACCTCAACTTTTGGTTTCGAAACAGCCTTCCATTTTCGAACCGAAGGATTTGACTCCTTTGATGAAGAACTTCCATTTAACGACTCATTCAAGTAGCTCTCATAAGCATGCTTGATTTATTCTTGAGAGAATTTTCCAGAGGGAAAAGTCTTTCCCTTTCCCTCAAGCTAGTGATTTATGTTCTTCACATCAGATTTTCCTTTGAAAAACGAAGCTTTGACTTTTTGCTTCGAATCTGGATTAGGAAATTGAGGTTGAGTAGGTTTGAAAGGTTCATTTTTCTTCTTTTTGACTTTCATCCGATTTTGATTTTGAAACATCGGTATTGCTTGTGATTGACAACAATTTTGAAAACGTTTTTGATAACCAACATTTGATTGATGAAAAACTTGTGGTGCATTCGAAAATCGCTTCTGACTTGAAAATTGAGTACAATTCCTTTGTACATTGGGTTGAAAACCATTTCTTTGAAAATGATTTTGTGAAAACTTATTGTTCTGATGATTAGAAAAAAAAAATTATTTGAGCGTTGATTTTTTACAAAATTTTTACTTCTTGGTTTTTGAACATTTGATTTTGGTGGTGATTTTGAGTCATTTGAGTTTCTCTTTGAAAAATCTTTTTCTTGTATATCAGGTTGTGAAATGTGTTTGTTTTCAACGAAAGATTTATTTTGAGACTTGGTCTAAACATGTTCAGTCTTTTCTTTTTCAGATGTTTTTGGTGATAAAGCATGTTGTTTCTTTTTGGACTCAAAATTTTTCCAATAAATTTTCTTTCGAGCTTTGGTCATTGAAATCCCACTTTCTTTTGAAATCTTTTCAATTTGTTCTTTGAAATTTTGAACATTTTGATTTGGTTTTTGAGAAACATTGTCATTTTTTTGTTGTTCAACCTTTGGTTTTTCAGATTTAACCACACAATTTTTTGTGGTTTTTGTCTTTGGAAAGTGGACGTCTTCTTGTTGAGGTTATTTTCGACTATGCTTTGGTTTGAGAAAAATCCTTCTTTCGAAACTCTGTTGTTATCCTCCTCAACAATTTTTTTGATTTCACGTTTTACTTTATCACCATTCCTGATGTAACAAACACCTGATTTGGAAAGATAACATCATCTGTGTATTTGAAGTTGGGATAAACGATAGAATTCGATTCGAGGTAATGAGAACCTTTTTCGTTCATTACTTTGTCGAACTTCTTAGTTTCCTCATAAACCTGATCTACTACAACCCTGAGTATAGTCATTTTGATGGGAGCATCATTGTTCTCATCATCACTATCTGTTTGACTATCTTCGACAGTCACATGGTCCAGATCATGAACTTTCGAATTTGAGGGTTGGTCAGTGTGAAATTTAACCAAAGAATTATGACATATTTATTTACCCTTAGCCATAGAAGTAACATTAATGACAGATAACTTTGAACAATCAGCAACTTTTTCCTCCTCAATTTCACTGATATTATCAGCATCATCTTCAATATCAGCAAAATTGTTTTGAGAGTCAGATGTCGAATTCTCAGTTCTTTTTAAAAATTATATTTGTTCGTTTTTGGTCAAGGTCTCATTCACAATATAAACAATATCATTTTCATCCAAACATTCATCAATTTTAACTATACCATATGCATATGAATCGTTTAGAACCGTGTCACACTCAGAGAATTTTCTCTCAAAGTCATAGGAAGTCGAATCAATTTTCTCCCTTCCGAAAGCTAAGAAGGGCAAAATTTTCCTATGTTGTTCTTTACATATGTCTGACGAATGATGCAATGCAGTTAATTTGCCATAAAGACGCTTCGTAGAATTATAGTAGATATTACGTTGTTACTATTATCAGTTCGCAAACTATCGCTATCATATATGATATTCGTCAATTGTAAATCTAAACTTTCTATCTTAGACTTCTTGGACTCCAAACATCTCTGAGTATCTAGTAGTAATTTCTTAGACTTTTCAGCATCACTACTAGAAGAAATAAGCAGATCATTAACTTATGAAATAGCTTCATCAAACTCAGATACAATTGAATTATATGCACAATTAGGAATATTAAAGGATTCGAATTATGTGCAGTGGTTGAAATGAAGCATCTCCCTGTAACATTCTCCTCATCCTTTTCTTCAAATCTTGCGAACATCTCTCCATGAGTCGGGTTCGCATCTCCTCATCATCTGATCCTGAAGACTAGATTTGATACGTCCCTTCCTCATCATCAATTCCCTTCGGAACCAAAGACATTTCTTTAGTTTTAGCTCTCACTTCTTCAAGCCTCTCCACATAGTAGGCTTCGTCCTTGACTCTACTCTTCTTCTCATCTCTCGTCTTGAGAATGTAGTCACTCGCCATGTATTTCGCACCATTGCAATAATGGTAGTCGAACCCTGAATCTCCCTTGAGCTTCTTCTCTATCTTCGCTTCCTCAGTCCTCACTTCCTTTTTTCTCAATTCTCTTCTCATCATTCATATTCTTCCCAGAAGAATTTCCTTTCATCTCAGTTGTACTTGACGTTGAATTAAATGGATTTTTGAATAATTTCTTAACTCGGTTGTTCGAGTAAAAAGCCACTGCTTCGTCTTCAAAATTAACGATCAAACCTTCATTTTCCGAGCCCTCATTTTCAGTTATTTCTTTCTCAACTTCTCTACTCGCCACCTTCGACATCAGCGTTGGAGGACAACCCAAATTGTTCCTCATTTCCTCTACAATCTCATTTACTTCATTTTCACGTGCCTTCAACACATTGTAAAGATCACTTAGAGAAAAGTAGTCCAAACTTTGTAGAGTTTTTATCATCAAGCTGACATTGCGCCAGTCCTTACGAAGTCCCATGATGAAAGTCAGGTTGAACTCCATTCTTGACCTCTTGACTCCATATTTGTTGCATTTGTATATTAGTTAATTCAGACGATCGTAATAGAGCTCAATTGATTCACCTTCTTTCTACTTGAATTCACCTATTTCAAGTAAACACTGCTTAATATAACTTATCTTCGTCTTCTAGCTTCCTTGGTACTTTTCCTTCAACGTGTCCCAAATTTCCTTTGATGTGTTGCAACTACACACATAGTTATAAACCATTGGTGGAAGTGGACCACGAATTTCACGCATACATCTCTTCTCATTTTTCTTTTGTTTCTCAGCTTGTTGAGCAACATCTGGACTAGAGGCAACAGTTCCAACATGTTCTAACCTAATCGGAGAACAGATTTCACGAACGATACATTTCCAGAGATCCTCGTTGATTCCGTTCAAGTAGTCTTCCATTCGATTAGCCCATTGATCATAGTATTATGGAATCAACATAGGAACTTTTGTTGATAAACCGAGCAGATGAGAATAAGAGGCCATCATGTTCATATTGAAGTTAGACATTGTTGTACGGACAAAATTTGTGAAAAGCTTTAGAAATTGAGATTTGATGGACAAAACTTCCAGAAAACAGACACAAAACACTCGATTAAACAAATCGAAAGCAGATTCGAATCAAAATAGATGATCTAAGAGGATTTTCAGAATAAAACGTGCAAAGTGTTTTGAATATAGAACGAGACTCAAAAACTTTTGAAAACTAGAGAAATTATGAGATCAACTAAAATGAATCCTGCTCTGATACCAAATGTAGTTGTTAATAATCGAGTATATGAAATGAATCAAAGTATAGATTTAAATATGAACACAGAATGTAAATATGATATGGTTGTCTCAATTACGCTTTTAAAAGATACATTGAAAAATAGAGTACAAGTCGAAGACTACAAAAGCTTACTCTAACTCTAGTACCTATCCCATATTTATAGAGGTGACAGAAGTGTACAAAAAATACATAAGGGTCTAAACAATACAACTTCGACACATGCAAAAACAACAAAACAGTCTTCGACACTAAGACATGACCAAGAATGCTTTGAAACCTCAAAATTGAACGACTTTTTGAAGAACTTATTTACTTTATTGTTTGAGTAAAAAGCCACCGCTTCGTCATCAGAATTAATAAGCAGACCTTCATCTTCAGACCCATCATTCTTAGCTTGTAACACCGTAAATTTTCAGACAAATTTTTCATTTTTAAAACACATAATTCTCAATATTATGTTCCAAAAACCACAAGTATCAAATTGTCAAAACACAAATTTCATAAATTGTTTGATAAAATCCAAGATCCACAAAACATAAACTCCATCTCAAGTGTTTGTACAATCAAGCCGGCGCCTTCCCGCGATCCTAAGAAGTACCTGAAACACATATCACATAACACGGTAAGCACGAAGCTTAGTGAGTTCCCCAAAATACCACACATAACTCAGTAGCCTCTCATGGCTATATCTCAAATACGACCCTCCGGTCAATGTGTCTTACTGGAACCCTCCAGTCCCATAGCTCGGGTGGACCCTCCAGTCCTAACTCAGTATAGCTCAGAATAATACATAGCATAAATCAGAAAGACATAATGCAGGATATCACAATACTCAATATAAGCATACAAGACCCTCCGGTCACACATAGTTACCACTCAAGGTAAGTATAGTGAGAAGACTCACCTCGTAAGCAAGCAAATGAATCTCGTACACAAAACACCGATCTAGCCTCCGCCTAACACATATGATAGTTATCTCTATTAAAACTTAAATCACAACTTTAAATAAACCAAGCTATTTTTTCTTTAATCTCTTGGAATGGATAAAAGACCATTTTACCCATCCATGGTCTCCCTATTCTTTGTCTTGAGCAACCCTAAAGTAAACACAAGTCAACACTCGAGTCAACAGTCCATGTTGACTCAACTCGTCGAGTGTACCTATGTGACTCGTCGAGTCCCCTTATTTGCAGAAGTGTCGCGAAATTCCTCCCATTAGCTCGTCGAGTTGTCTCATCAACTCGCCGAGTCACACGTGTCCAGACTCGTCGGGGAAAACCCTAACCGACTCCTCGAGCCAGTTCTCCGACTCGTCGAGTCCTTTCAGACTCTATTCTAATTTAGACGTTCTAAGGGATTCTAGATATAGCCTCCCAAGGATGAGATACCACGTCAAGCTACAAGGTTTACGTCCATGCATGCAACTTATGGCTTGAAATGCCAAAACAAGTTCCATTTAGGGTCTTAAGATCCTAAGCTCCTCTATAACTGGATAAAGCTTGGACCTTTGGACTCTAGGGGCCTTACAAGGTCCAAATCTGAAGTCTAAGTGTAGCACCTGGTTCCTGGTATGTATTTACTTAAGTATTTTTGCATTTTTGACCTTGGACTCGGCGAGTTGAAGGACCAACTCGCCGAGTAGAAGCGGGATGAGACGTGGGATTTAAGTGATGGACTCGTCGAGTCGGGTCCCAGACTCGACGAGTAGGCTCTGTATGGACAAAACCCTAATTTGAGGGTTTGTACCCTATTTAAACAACCTTGTACAGCCTCCATCGCCCCTTTATGCTCCCAGAAACCCTCTATAGCAAACCCTAAGTGTTTTGGTGCAATATTTAAAGCTTTTGAGTGATTTTTGGTGGTTTTGTTCATAAGGAAGAAGGAAGAGCATAGAAGGATCAAGAGGAGACTGAAGGATTCGAGTTGGTTCATCATTTGCAGTCTTTGAAAGGTATAATGTCTGTACCTTGCTCTTTCATTTGATAGATCCCTTTTTGGGGGGATTTAGGGATTTTATAAGCCATTTTGGTAACCAAACATGATTGCAAATATGGTTGGGGGTCAATAGTTCGGATCTTATACTAGGGATGAGTCACAAGGCAGATTTGGGTTGCTTTTCACCCAAGAAAGGTCCCATGCATCTTAAGAGCTTATTTTATGTCCTTTTGAGCTCAAAGTCCCATGCATGCACGTAAAGTTTGTAACTTTACGTGCTAGAACGATTGAAGGAGCTTAGATCTACCTTTTGGTCAAGTGTTGTATATCAGAAATTGAGGATTTAGGGTGTGGATGTCATCGACTCGGCGAGTCCGTTCTTGGGACTCGACGAGTCCAAGGCTTTGAGTCCCATATCTGTTGAGGGCCAAAGAACTCAGTTGGGTGTTAGAAGGGTTGTAGCAGGACAGAAATAGTGACCCAACGCATTGGACCTAGTTTTATACCTGGAGTTCATGGGACTCGACGAGTGCTAGAACAGACTCGGCGAGTCCAAGGCAATCTCCTTATGGTTGAAGATGAACTCGACGAGTTGTTCATACAACTCGGCGAGTCGGATGAAGGTTCATTCGATGTTCATATCGAAGAGGGACTTGACAAGTTGGCGGCCCAACTCGACGAGTAGAGTCGTGGATGAGGACAGTAGAAGAGATAGGGACTCGACGAGTTGGCGGCCCAACTCGGCGAGTCGGGGCAACTGGAAGTTGACTTTGACTTTGACTTTGACTTTGACTTGGACTTGGTTAGGGGTAAAATGGTCATTTTACCCTAAGAGAAGATATCAGGTTCTAACTGAGTGTTTTGTGGGATTATAGTCGGAGGGTTACCGGAACAGCAGTCAGACAGTTGCCGAGCAGTTTTCCAGCAGTCAGCTTTACGAGGTGAGTTACCTTCCAGTAGCGGTGGTTCTACGGCCACAATGCCGGCCCACTGGTAGGAGTGGTATATTAGATGATTGTCTTTGTGATATTCATCTAGGTTTGCTACTACCTGATATGTTATGTGCTAGTATGATATGATGTTATGTGCCAGTAGCAGTAGAGGAGATAGTCCCTAAGATCTCCGGTCGATAGGGCCAAAGAGGGGTAGTCATACCCAGTCATACTAGATAAAATATGATTATGTGATACATGTTATGTGGTAGTGGTAGTGGGGTGAAATAGTCCCCAGTATCCGGTCGACAGGACCGAAGGGGAGGCCAGCACCCAGATATGCTAGGCAGTATCCGGTCGACAGGGCCGAAGGGGAGGCCAGCACCCAGATATGCTAGGCAGTATCCGGTCGACAGGACCGAAGGGGAGGCCAGCACCCAGATATGCTAGGCATTATCCGGTCGACAGGGCCGAAGGGGTAGGTCGGGCACCCAGATATGCTTGACAGTATATGCATGATATGTGATTTTATGGTATGTGGTACGATGGGGGAGCTCACTAAGCTTCGTGCTTACAGTTTTAAGATTTGTTTCAGGTACTTCTTTAACGAAGGGGAAGGAGCCGGCGCGGTAGCTGCACATCATACACACACCCCAGATTCCGCACTATGAGTTTCCTTGGGATTGTGCTATGAAATTATCACTATTTATGATTTGGATTTTCAGACATTATACATTGTTTTATGAGATGTTATGATTTGACAATGTTTTTCCCCCGAATGTTTTAACGAAAGTAATTTATAAAAATGAAATTTTTGGGCGTGAAAATTGGGCTGTTACACTAAGTCTCTTGGTAAGCTCAACACACTCAAAACCTCAAGGAAAGATGGAATAAGCCCTAGAACTCCATAAAAAATGAGATCTAATCAAACTAATGAGCAAGGTGGAGACTTTTTACCTTCAACCGCAGCTCTAGATGAAATAACACTAGATCCAACAATCTCCACTCGTTCCTTGCTTGGATTCTCCACTCTTCTCTTCAAAAAGTGCACTAAAATGCCCAAAGATTAGCTCTCTCTCTCTCTCTCTCTCTCTCTCTCTCTTAGCTCAATATAGGCGAATAGGTATCACACAGGGGAGTAGGGTGACTGGTGAGGAGGAAATGAGGGCTTAAGGTCCTTTAAATAGGACCCAACCCCAAAGAATTAGGGTTTCCTCTCACAGCGCCAACTCGTCGATTTGGCTTTCCGACTCGTCGAGTTAGTCATAAAACCCACGCGGCCAAATCGTTTCTCTACTCGACGAGTTGGGGCCTCCAACTCGTCGAGTTGATCATGGAAATCATAAAAATGTTAAAAATATTATAACTGGGAACCGGGATGTTACAATTCTCCCCCACTAGAATCAGACTTCGCCCTCGAAGTCATGCTCCGGAAACAACTTTGGGTACTACTCGCTCATCTCGGACTCCGACTCCCAAGTCCACTCGGATACTTTGCGGTGCTCCCACTGCACTTTAACCAGTCGCACCTCCTTCTTCCTGAGGGTCTTAGTTTTTCTATCCAAAATTGCTATCGGTATCTCAATGTAACTCAGGCTAGCATCTACCTGAATGTCCTCTAAGGGTACCACCGCCGTCTCATCGGCTATACACTTCCTCAACTGAGACACGTGGAAGGTGTTATGAATCTGGCTCAACTCTATAGGTAGCTCTAACCGATAGGCTACATTCCCCACTCTGGCAGACACTCTGAAAGGACCGATATATCTAAGACCCAACTTTCCCCGCTTCCTGAATCGGATCACCCCTTTCCACGGGGATACCTTCAGGAGGACAAAATCTCCAACCTGGAAATCTAGCTGGGATCGTCGCGGATCTGCGTAACTCTTATGGCGACTCTGAGCTATCAGTAAGCTCTGTCTGACCTGCTGAATCTACTCAGTTGTCTTGAGCACTATCTTAGTGCTACCCAACACTTTCTGCCCTACCTTTCCCCAACAGATGGGAGTCAGACACCTCCTCCCATACAAGAGCTTAAAGGGAGGCATGCCAATACTGGAATGATGGCAGTTGTTATAAGAAAACTCAACCAAGAGCAAATAGGTGTCCCAACTTCCTCCGAAGTCCATAACACATGCTCGCATCATGTTCTCAAGCGTCTGAATTGGTCCGCTCACTCTGCCCGTGAGTCTGTGGGTGATATGTGGTACTGAAGTGCAATCGGATACTCAACTCCTCATGAAACTTCTTCCAGAACCTGGAAGAAAAACGCACATCCCGATCTGACACTATCGATTTCGACACTCCATGTCGTGCCACCACTTCTCTCACATAAATCTTGGCCAACTTCTCGGCAGAAGAGCTCTCACTAATAGCAAGAAAGTGAGCACTCTTCGTCAACTGATCAACGATCACTCATATCGCATCGACACCTCGCGCGGTTCTCGTTAACTTGGTGATAAAATCCATAGAAATCTATTCCCACTTCCACTGGGGAACCTCTAAAGGCTGCAACAAACCATGTGGTCACTGGTGCTTTACATTGACCTGACGACAGGTCAAGTATCTGACTACCCATACCACATCTCTCTTTATACAGAGCCACTAATAATCCCTCTTCAAGTCTAAATACATCTTGGTGGCTCCCGGATGAATCGAGAATCTCAATCTATGTGCCTCCTGTTGGGTTTTGAGCATTCTAACACTCCTATGGTGTACATGCAACCCTATAAACCTTGGATCTATGTTTTCTCTATTATACATGCAAATATTAACTATTCCAAGGTTTCATCCTAACTAGCATATTATGAACCACCTATACTACAAAGTTCTAGTTAGATGACATACCTTTTGATGTAGCTTGATGTCTTCAAGCTTTAAGAGCTTAGCCCCAATAGTGTGGAAGCCTCAAATGGAATCACAAATCACCAAAACACCTTGGAAGAAGTTGAGAGAATATGTATGCGCACTAAAATCGGCCCACTCTTATTTTCACACACTTGTCCCAATTTTGTGAGCCAAGGACCCCTTTATATATTATGGAGGATTAGGGTTACATCCATGTAAACCCTAATACCCATGACATTTCATTTACATAGGATCCATGGGTTAAAACCTCCATGGACCATCCATGAAAGCTTAGCCCAACCTAAATGAACTTGGCCCATTCCATATATATAAGAGTCCATATTTAATTAGTTCTTTTTGATCACTTAATTAATTATAAATTAATTCTTGATCAATACTAATTAAATAATATGATTCCATTTTAATATATTAGAACTTATAATATATTAATATAAATCATAAATATACTATTCTTAAAAGACTATCCATATAAATTGTGCCGGTGAAGTGCAACCTAAATGGACCATGCCGGGTCGGGTCAAGTACATACCAAATATAGTTATGGACTTAGACATTAATCGAACAGTCTCCCACTTGGATAAGTCTAAAACTATTATTGAGTATGACTTCAAAACCTAACTAGCAATCGTAGCTCTTAAAGCCGCTGTCGAACTCTGACCTTGTCAATGACTTGTCCATTAGATAAGGGATCATATATTCCTCCATTCTAGATATCATATGGACTGAGACATGGATTATAATCATTCTTTCTCAGTCCTGGCTTGGCCAAGCACTCACATGTGTCATCGCTAAATCATCGAGGGGCCCACAGATATCGCTTTTATCCCGAAGGTAAAAGGAATGGATAAACTTCGACTCATATGGCTTGTTCTACTACTTGTTGAATCATACACAAAGGTACGTTTTATAACATCGAGTTACCAAATGCGTTTTCGTGCAATCAATGTATAACCAACTCATAGTAACAACTCATATCTCTAGGTTTGAAGAATATAAGATATTATCGTCTAATGATCACTCGTGATAAAATCCATGAAGTGATTCAAATGAGCGTGGGTTGAATCCAATACTCAGAACTTATGAGCACTCATGAGTGTTGTAGCACCACTTTCTCCACCAACTTGGACCTCTACAAACCAACCCATGACAGTCTTGATTCATATCTACTTCCAACATATGACCGACTGTGGATGGTTTGAATAACTTAATTATTCAGGAAGAGCGACTTAGTTATTCTGGAAGTCAAAACATGCAAAGTGAAACACAAGAATAAATGAATCAAATATGGTATCAAACCCTATGAATATAAATAAACACTTTTATTTATCACCATACTGATTACTCATTATTCATTGTTTCGGTTTTATCAACTTTATACTTGAATTAAAAACACTAGTTGTCCCATGCTCCAAGCATGTACACTATGTTTTTCTTAAACAATAGCTTTGCCATACACCAAGTATGCACTCTATGTTTGTCTATGATCCTTACTTTGTGAAATAAACCATTTGAACATAACTTCAATGATTCTAATTTCACACTCCCAAATCCTTATCGAAAAATGTGAGAATTTCAAATTCCTATCATTTATCGAAATCTGTTTAGATTTTAAACTTATATGCACTGACGCTCCTGTAATGAATATGTACAAAGTCACAAAGACTTGTCAACAGTCATTATAAGGTATTCCAATGGAGATCAACTCCATGGAAACTAAGTCTCATATTCAAAGTACATTGCTTTGGACATGCTTTTTGCATTAAGTTTTCTAATCTTACACAGATAACTTCCACCTATGGAGACAACTCCATATTCTCATTTTGACTATCACTTCTGAATAAGAGATGCCTCTTTTCAGAATATGTCAATATGGTCCTTCCAAAATTAGCACTATACTTCCAACTGTCCCTGAGCAACCAATCTTTGGTAAACCTCAGATTGTCCTCGACAATTGCTTAATCATTTTAGTCATATCCAATTCTAGACCTTTTCCCTTCTTAATGCCTCTGGGCATTTGGAAAAATTTAGAAATGACAAATATTATAGCACATGCAATCGATACTGTACCCAAAGCAAATGGTACACGATTCATGATGTCTCACATAAAGACATGATTCTAGACTAGTCTTTTGCTACAATATTTTTATTTGCCATGTTTTCAAAATTTGACTATGAAGAGGGATGTCGTAATCATAATCGAATTTTGAGAACGCAATATATAGAATTTCCTTAAGTTGAACCAATCCAACATGAAATTCATATATATATTCTTGACTAAAGATGATTAAGCTCTCAATCTAAGCCTTTAGAACTGAAATGAAGTATATCCTCTCCCTTAATTATAGCAAAACAACTTTTTCAATCCCTGCAGCCTCACGAATTGAAACTTTTGTTTTCTATAATTAACATTGCTAACTTGCAATACTAACAATAATTATCATGCTCCCACTAACATGATGATTATTAGCATAACACTTATGCTCCCACTTGCTTTGACATGTACTCAGAAATCAGCTGGACTTCTAGAAATCAATACTTTATTGACTTTCTTACCAAAGTTCAGATTTCTGATACGAGATGCTTTGATAAAACTTTATCAAAATCATACACCTTTCCTTAGATAGCATGCATGTGTGTCTAAACAATTTCAGAACTATGAAAAGGGATGTCGTAATCATAGTCTCAATTGTTTAGACCTTTTGCCATCTGCTTCAAATCTACTTGGTAGAAGTGTTTCCTCACCATCATTTTCATGAATCGGAGAGAAACCTTATGACCGTTAGATTTTATGGTGTATGTGTTCTTATCCATGTGAATCGTCAAAACCATAGTCACAAGACACGGATAATGACAAATCCAAACTCATATGGACTAAACTTATACAATCTTAACTTCTTGCCACCTGGCAGTACAGGGCCTGCCATTGCTTCCAAGTTGTTATGCAACCAATTGAGAACTTTCAGAACTCCTATGCAAAGCCAACTTTAACTTTCAGAACTCCTATGCAAAGCCAACTTTAATACTCCCACTATCCTCTTGACATATAAGACTATCTTGCCAAATATTCAAGAGATAGTGCGGATTCTTTATCAAGACAAACACTTCATACAATTGGCCTTAGTTGGTCTTTGTTTTATCCAAAACATCACAACTTCCCAATTTCAAATGTACAAGAGTAGGACACTTTTACTCTTACATTTGACAAGTGTTTTAAACCTTTCTTTAAGATATGTCACTCAAGTTACAATCTTAGAGTATGACTCTAAGAATTGTTTTGGAACGAAGTATGACTCATCTTCTTGATCTAACCATTTCAACAATTCATGACTCCTCTTCTTAGTCATAAGAATGCACTAAGATGACCTTTAGAGGACTAATTGTGATATGATTTCTAAATCATTAAGATGATCACAAACATGATACTAAAGTACTCTCCCATCTTTTCAGATTTGAGAAACTTTTATCTTTCTGCCTAATTTGATTCTTCCCATTCGTTCTGCCATACATTGAGACTTTTCCAATGTTTCAGAATTATACTTAAACTTGTAAGTATAACCATATTTACTAAACTTTAGTAAATCAAATAGTCTTAACGAGCTTTGTGGTGGACATGACCAGTGCACAAGAATGTGTACTCGATCCCTTTAGTCCTTCACTTGACTCACACATCCATGTGAAGAAGTAATTAGTCTTGATTTTCCAATGCTTGAAAGTTCTCATTCATCATACTATTCAACTTGCATGATTCCAAGTTTCGGTCCAATTGAAACTTGGGCGATGAGGAACTTTCCTAATTTGGTAAATTTAGACACTACCACAAATGAAAGAATCAAATCCATTTTCCAATATTGCTGTCAGTGGAATCATACAAGCAACAATTTTCCACAAATGCCATTGTAAGGATACTTCAAATAAATAAAATAAAACAATTTTCTTTTATTTTAAAACTTTGCGGAAAAACTTATCCTTACAATCCACATGGAAAATTGTTGTTATCTATTCCTTAGCAATATATCATAACTTCTTAAGCAACTGCTCAAAATTCTGATGCGATCGAAATCCACCTTCGCGATCAGAATCAGCATATACTTCCTTTAAGATTTCTCTCTATTCTTTGATTCTTAAAACATCAACATGTGACCCAGTCACATCATGTAATGAGGATCTCGGAATAGAACTTAACAGAGTTAGATAATGGGCTCTACTTGATGTAGAGTCAAACTTATTGACTTTAACATCCTTAGGTAAATTTGGCAGCTTTGCAATCAACGCCCCTTCCTTTGGCAAAATAAACATATGGACCCTTTGGTAATAGGACTATCTCAGACTTAGCCTTTCTCTTTACCATTTGGTCAACCGGGTTGACTATGGCCAATCCCTTTCCATTGGGAAGAGAATGCTTTTTCTGGATTTCCAGTGTCACCATTGTCACTGTCCATAAAGTTTTTGGGAAGTTGATCTTCTAATCAAATTTGCTTTACTATCGTTCCAAATCATTGCTGATTCAGCAGCACCAAGCAAATAGATATGATAATTAAGGTTCATGTCATAGTCTGTTTCATAGTAGTCCCAAAGGAACTCACTATGTGACTTAGAAAGTGATTGAACATCCAACTTTCTCAAGACTTTGACACCCAACTCTCCCGGCTTGTCAATATGTGACTTCATCTCTAAGATGTGATCACACACAGACCTTGCTTGCCATTAGGGCTTGAGTGACCTTGAACTTGTGGGTTAGGGAGAATAATTGGAGGAGGTGGAGAAAGAGAAGTATGACTTCCATGAGCCAAACTCGGGAAGTCATATTCATTAGGAAAGCTTGGTTTGGGAAGATCGTTGTTGTCTAAACCAGACATCAACAATGGGAGAAATTCACGTAAATTTGATTTAAGTCCTTAATATAACACCCAATATGATATATTAAGCCTAGGACCCAACAAACTATTTTATAACTTGGAAGAGGGATGCCGTAATCCAAGCTATAAAATATTTGAAGGTAGGTGAATGACGATTCACCAATTTCCACCAAGATAAACGAAATGTATTATTAGGTTTTAATTGGATTTGAAACTCCTAGATTCTTTTGAGATTCATTGAACTTTTCAATGGCATGTTTCAATCTCGAGTGTGCCCTTCAGGTTTTGTGACTGGGATGCCGAGGATCACAAAACAAGGTGTGAAGTAACCATGCAAATATACTTGGTACCCTTAATATTTACCCCTCAATCGATGTGCCGGTTAACCACACATGCTCCAACGATACTATGATAAACATTAAGTTACCCTTTGCCTACCTTGTTAAGTCCAGGTTAGTGTGTCGGTTAACCACACACGCTCCACTAACAGCTTAAACAAAGTGCAAAGTGTAATTTCATGGATTAGCACCTTATTCACATTTTCCTAAGTAACTAAGATTTGGAATTTATAAGTGTTTAGTTACTTAGTATTTATCATTATACTTATAATGAAGGGAGAATTATAGTCCTTGTCCTACCTGTTCGGCTAACGACCCTCCACCGGTCAAGGAAGCGGTGAGTGAGAGTGGACACCCATTAAACTGCCATTTTATAGGCAGTAACCTTATACCCACCTTATAGACTGGCTTCGTGAATGAGGCCTACTAATGGTAAGACGACTTGCTCTTATACATATAATATATTAAACTTTTAATATTATAATAGTATAAGGGTGTATTTTAGACATTTAAAATACTTGGTGGTTTAATCTATTAATTAAACTAGACTCTTAATTTAATTAAACTCAAACCATATATTTATGGATTAATAATACTCTTTTAATTAAACGCTTTAATTAACTATTAATAAAGTCCATAAGAGTTAATTTGAACTATTCAACAAAACATCATAATTCCAATTATTAAACTCAAAATTAAAACCATTTAATTAATTGTTTATGTTATGAACCCAAGAGTTTTAGAATTCAATTATTTTTTTCATAAAAAACTTTTCTCAAATTCCAAAACTTGAGGGCAAGTTTTGTAATTCTTGAAAACCTTTGAATTCCATAACTTATGGAATTAATGGTGTTTTATGATGAAACTTTCCATGTTCCATAACTTAAGAACAAGTTATGGAATTCATTAAAACATTAACTCCAAATTTTGTCACTCCATAAAAACTTTGAATCAAATTTTTTTTTTTTTAAAAAAAAAGCTTTCATATCCATAACTTATGGAAGTTTCAAAAACCCTTAAGATCACAACTTTAAAAAAAACTTTTGAGCTCCAAAATTTTATGACAAAATACGTAACTCCTTAAAACATTTAGATCAAACTTTTAAAACTAATAAAATAATCATATCATTTTATCTTTTACTAAATTTGACCTAATTCAACTCATATAACAACTTATTCAAATTTTACAAATAATTCGTTTTTCACAAAACAAGTAATTATCTTAAAATTTGACAAACGTCATGTTTTTTTTCCTTTTTTTTCAACTTGAAAATAAAACATTTGCATCAATATAACAGAAAACAACCCATGTCTCTGATACCACTGTTGGGTTTTGAGCATTCTAACACACCTATGGTGTACATGCAACCCTATAAAGCTTGGATCTATGTTTTCTCTATTATACATGCAAATATTAACTATTCCAAGGTTTCATCCTAACTAGCATATTATGAAGCACCTATACTACAA
This sequence comes from Lactuca virosa, assembly GCF_052849685.1. Lineage (NCBI taxonomy): Eukaryota > Viridiplantae > Streptophyta > Magnoliopsida > Asterales > Asteraceae > Lactuca > Lactuca virosa. The sequence continues at coordinate 241,609,269 of NC_136431.1, forward strand.
AGTTCTAGTTAGATGACATACCTTTTGATGTAGCTTGATGTCTTCAAGCTTTAAGAGCTTAGCCCCTATAGTGTGGAAGCCTCAAATGGAATCACAAATCACCAAAACACCTTGGAAGAACTTGAGAGAATATGTATGCAGACTAAAATTGTCCCACTCTTATTTTCACACACTTGTCTCAATTTTGTGAGCCAAGGACCCCTTTATATATTATGGAGGATTAGGGTTACATCCATGTAAACCCTAATAACCATGACCTTTCATTTACATAGGATCCATGGGTTAAAAGCTCCATGGACCATCCATGAAAGCTTAGCCCAACCTAAATGAACTTGGCCCATTCCATATATATAAGAGTCCATATTTAATTAGTTCTTTTTATCACTTAATTAATTTTAAATTAATTCTTGATCAATACTAATTAAATAATATGATTCCATATTAATATATTAGAACTTATAATATATTAATATAAAGCATAAATATACTATTCTCAAAAGACTATGCATATAAATTGTGCCGGTGAAGTGCAACCCAAATGGACCATGCCGGGTCGGGTCAAGTACATACCAAATATAGTTATGGACTTAGACATTAATCCAACACCTCCTCCATCAGTATGCGCCGAGCTCCACTTGTATAGGGCACCCAAATTCGCCTACGGAAAGTCATAAGCCCCCTACTATCCGTCTCAAACTAGGAAACCTAACCGATCACTCGCTCGCTCTTGAGGTTCTCTGGCCTCACAGCCTCCACCTGAGCCTCTCGGATGGTATCTAGGACTGGAGTCATCACCGTCATCCTCATACACACGTCTCGGATCGGAGCACTCTTCACTCTACGGCTCAAGGCATCAGCAACCACATTAGCCTTTCATGGGTGATATAAGATCTCCCAGTCATAGTCTTTCACTAAATCCAACCACCTCCTGTGTCTCATATTCAGGTTGGGCTGATCCATGAGGTACTTCAGACTCTTATGGTCTGTTTTTATGGTGCACCAGACTCCATACAGATAGTGGCGCCAGATCTTGAGGGCGAACACAACCGCCCCCAACTCTAAATCGTGGGTGGGATACCTCGTCTCATGAGGCTTCAACTGCCTTGATGCATATGCTATCACATGCCCCCTGTGGATCAACACCACACCCAACCCTAATATAGATGCATCACAGTAGACTACAAAGTCCTCCACTCCATCGGGAAGGGATAACACTGGAGCTTCGCACAATCTTTGGCGGAGAGTCTCGAATCAGGCCTACCGCCTGCTGCTCGAGCCCCCAGGAAAAAGTAACACCCTTCCGGGTCAATCTCGTAAGAGGAACAACAATCTTGGATATATCTCTGATAAATCTCCGTTACTAGCTGACCAAACCTAGAAAACTCCTGATCTCGGATGGGGATCTCGGAGCCTCCCATCTTATAACTGACTCAATCTTGGCCGGGTCGACAAATATCCCATTATGATTAACGACATGTCCCAGGAACTGGACCTCTCGTAACCAGAAATCACACTTGGAGAATTTGGCGTAAAGCCTCTCCGTCCTCAATACTCCAAGAATCTCTCGAAGATGCTCCTCGTGCTGCTCTCTAGACCTCAAGTGTACCAGAATATCGTCAATGAACACGATCACCGACCGATCCAACATGGGCTTGCACACCCGGTTCATGAGATCTATGAACACAGCCGGTGCGTTGGTGAGCCCGAAAGGCATCACCAAAAACTCATAATGCCCATAACGAGTTCTGAAGGCCATCTTTTCGATATCCTCCTCGCACACCCTCATCTGATGATATCCAGATCTCAAATGAATAATGGAAAACCAAGATGCTCCCTGCAACTGATCAAATAAATCGTCGATCCTCGGAAGTGGGTAACGGTTCTTGACCGTCAGCTTGTTTAACTCTCGGTAATCGATGCACATCCGGTGTGAACCATCCTTATTCTTGACAAAAAGAATCGGAGCTCCCCACGGTGAGCTACTCGGTCTGATAAAACCTTTCCCTAGTAGCTCCTGGAGCTGTGAGGATAACTCATGTATCTCAGGCGGCGCAAGACGATAAGGTGCCTTGGCAATAGGCGCCGCACCCGGAACCAAATCAATTCGAAACTCCACCTGCCTCTCGGGGGGCACACCCGACAACTACTCGGGAAAAACATCCAGAAACTCGCACACTATTGGAACCTCGGAGATAAAACTCGGCCTCTCTGTAGTAACCCGCGTATCCATCACGTACGCCAAAAAGCCCATACAACCCTGCTGTAAACTCTGTCTCGCTCTGGCAACAAAGCAGAAAGCTGATCCAGATCTGGTACCCTCGCCATACACCGTAAGCACTCCCCCACTAGGGTCTCGTATGGTCACCATCTAACGCTCACAGTCGATCACAATTCCAAACCGACTCAACCAATCCATGCCCACTCTGACACAGACATCACCCATCGCGATCGGTACCAGGTCTATCGGGAACTCAACACCAAAAATCTCCACTACGCATCCTCGGAATACATCAGTAGCGAAAACCGCATGCTCGTCGGCTATAGAAACCCTCAGAGGTCGACTCAACGCCTCACGTCGGATACTGATGTGACGACTAAAAACTAATGACACGAAGGACAGACTCGCACCCGAGTCAAATAACTCCAAAGCAGGTACATAGCTCAGAAGAAAAGTACCTATATACAACACGGAATAAGCACAACAGATCTCAAATAATATAATTAAGGAAATTTGTACCAGCCACGACATCAGGTGCTGCGCGGACCTCCTCCGTTGTCAGCTTAAAAGCTCTGCCACGAGCCCTCGGAGCCTCAGCCTTCATCGGCCGACTATCAGTAGCATGAAAAGCAACAGGAGTGGAACCTTGGGCTGATCCCGGAACGAGCTGAGGGCACTCGCCCTTCCGATGGCCGGTCCGGTTGCAGTGAAAGAAAACTGCAAACCCCTTGGGGCAATCCATCGCCATGTGCCCCTCTTTGCCATATTTATAGAAAATCCCTGCCCGACACGATCCCTCGTGACTCTTGTTGCACTTGCCACAAGCACGGCCCTTCTGGCCCCCAACTCTCGCATCAGCGGGCTTTGCCCGCTTAGTCCCCGGCTGCGACTGTATCGGTCTCCGGTCCCTCCCCTAGGACTCTCCCTCCTCCCTGGCTTGTAACTCTAGCTCAATCTCCCTCCATCGGGCATTGGTCTGCAACTCGGCCAATGTCCGGTAAGACGAGTTCGCCACAAACTCCCGTATATCCCTCCTCAGAATGCTCAGATATCGGCTCACACGTGCCTGCTCATTAGGCACGTGCTCTGGGAAAAACAACGCCCTCTCATGGAACATCCTCAAAATATTGGTCACAGTTTCTATCTTCTGCTTGAGAGACAGAAACTCCTGGGCTAACCGTTCCCTCACCACCTGGGGAACATACTCGTCTCGGAACAACTGTGTGAATCTCTCCTATGTCACTGTAGCATGATCTACAAGATTAAAGTTCGATGTCACAAACTTCCACCAGTCCTTCTCTCCCAAGCGAAGCTGGTTCAGCGCAAACCGAATTCTCAAATGCTTGGGGCATGAACACGTGTAAAAACATTCTTCAATGTCGGAGATCCATCTCATAGCAGCAATCGGATCCTGTTTCCCATCAAAATCTGGTGGCTTCGTGTTGCTGAGTTCCCGGAACAACAACGAGTCACCACCCTGTGGCCTAGCAGCGACAACAGCTTCGGTGGCTGCAGCAGCAGCGACCTCAGTAACAACGGTATACCGCTCACCAAATGTCTCAATCAGGATGGTCTTAATAGACCCAAACATCTCCAGTATTGCCTCTCAAATAGCTGCGACCACCTCCTCGTCACCAGCACTACTACTCTCGTGGTTATGGCGTGTACCCACCATGATGTCTCTGAAACACAACACAAAAATCATCAGAGACTCGCTCGAGCACACTCACACTCGATTTCCCGCTCCAACATGCTCCTTAGTAGCCTCAGGATTCTAACTTGGACTGCATACAGATCTAGTGTTTTCAGTAGTACGGGCCCAATACTACCTTCCACACCAACCTGTAGTCATCCCAAGTCCTCCTCCTAGGATCCTAATTCACAGTACTCTATCTCTCACAAATAATAGACTACTCTCTCTGTAGACTACTCATCCAGGTATCTCTCCTATATTATCCCTCGACTCAGAACTCTTTCTAAGTGATTCCTGCTAGATACTCCTACTCTGCACATACTTAAGGCAACAACAAATAGCAATAACTCCTAGGCTAAAGCATCACAAATCAGGCAACTCTAGCCCTAAATACCTAGCATATCCTATAGCATGCATCCCTAACATCTCATAAATATCTCATAACACAAATAAGTATGGGTATTTTGGGAAATCACCGTTCCGGCTCTGGCCGATTGTACACACTGCTCCAACTCGTTTTTCTCCGAACTCTTTCTTATTTTTGGAAAAATCATTTATTTTGAAATTTTTTCACAAATCCTTAGTTTGAGTCCAGACACACCCGAAGGTACATCTGAATCCCTCAAACCAAGGCTCTGATACCAACATGTAACACCGTAAGTTTGCAGACAAATTTTTCATTTTTAAAACACATAATTCTCAATATCACGTTCCAAAAACCACCAGTGTCAAATTGTCAAAACACAAATTTCATAAATTGTTTGATAAAATCCAGGATCCACAAAACATAAACTCCATCTCAAGTGTGTGTACAATCTATCTATCTGTCTATCCACGAAAGCCGGCGCCTTCCCGCGATCCTGAGAAGTACTTGAAACACATATCACATAACACGGTAAGCACGAAGCTTAGTGAGTTCCCCAAAATACCACACATAACTTAGTAGCTTCTCATGGATATATCTCAAGTACGACCCTCGGGTCAATGTGTCTCAGTGGAACCCTCCAGTCCCACAGCTCGGGTGGACCCTCCGGTCCTAACTCAGTATAGCTTAGAATAATACACACCATAAATCACAAAGACATAATGCAAGAAATCACAATACTCAATATAAGCATACAAGACCCTCCGGTCACACATAGTTACCACTCAAGGTAAGTATAGTGAGAAGACTCACCTCGTAAGCAAGAAAATGAATCTCGTACACGAAACATCGATCTAGCCTCCACCTAACACATAAAATAATTATCTCTAATTAACACTTAAATCACAAATCTAAATAAACCAAGCTATTTTCTCTTTAATCTCCTGGAATGGATAAAAGACCATTTTACCCCTCCATGGTCTCCCTGTTCTCTGTCTTGACCAACCCTAAAGTCAACATAAGTCAACACTCGAGTCACCAGTCCATATTGACCCGAATCATCGAGTACACCTATGTGACTCGCCGAGTCCCCTTGTTTCGATAAGTGTTGCGAAAGTCCCCCCCCTTAGCTCGTCGAGTTGTCTCATCAACTCGCCGAGTCACACGTGTCCAGACTCGTCGGGAAAACCCTAACCGACTTGTCGAGCCAGTTATCCAACTCGTTGAGTCCTTTCAGACTCTATTCTTATTCAGACATTTTAAGGGAGATTTTGTGACAACTGTCAATTCAGGTCATTCTCGGACTCATGCATCTTTATAATAACCATTCATGCACATCATGCCATGGCCTAGTAGTATAAAATTAGGTCAAAATCTTACATAAACTAGGATCCATCTAAGACCTAGGACTAATATACTTGACACTTACGATTCTAGTAAGTTGCTTAACTACAATAGGAAATGCCAATGCTATAATTTGAATGAAACTTTCAAGCTTTGTTATAATTGAAAAAGGGTATAAAACCCTAAAAATAAATTAAAATATTCTAATTATACTTCATTATGATGATGAATATCAAACAATATTCCAAAAACCCTAAGAGAGCTAAAAATCCAAATTTATAAATCTTAAAGCTTAAAAACTTTATAAAATTTGGCTATAAACTTCCAAATATCAAATTTTATTAATCAAATTATGGATTATACCAATGAAATAGAAATATATATTATCATGCATTAATCATAATTAATTAGTTAAAAACAAGATTTTTAAATAAATCAAATTGCTTAAAAAATCACTTTTATAAAAATTAGGGTTTTTATAAAATTAAGGAGGGATTTTTATAAAATTTGAATTGAGGAGAGAGAAGGCCCTAATCCACTAAAAAATTTGGCCATTCTCCCCTCCCCATGCCCTCTCTCTTCCCAAAACTCAATCATTAAGCTTAAACCTTCACACTACCTCTTCTCTCTTCACTCTCTCACACTCCACCCTCCTAACACACAAACTCTCTTCCTCTCTCTCTCTAACTCACGAAATTTCTCTCATTTCTCTGCCAAATTTCGAGATTTAGAAGACCTTGAAGTGTTCTTACTTCCCTCAAGATCAAAACCAAGGTAAACAAAAACATCTTCTTCCATAGTTTCATGATTCTACTTCCTTTTCTTCTTAGTTTTCTCTTCTTTTCGGATTCTATGCCTTTCCATGGCTAGAAATCTTTATTTTTCCCTTGTGGTTTGTAGATTCTCACCATAGCACAATTCATGTGTTTGAAATGGTGAAAATTCGGGATCAAACCCATGCAAGGAGTGAAAATGATGCACATATGTTCATGTGACTTCAAAAACAAGTATTACATCTTCTTCTCCATTTCTTTTGTGTTCTTGCATGGTCAAAAGCATTTAAACCATTTCTAGTACATCTTGGATGCTCATTCACTCCATGCATGTGCTAGAAATCGGACCTTATCAAAGGCATGCATGATGTTCTTGTCAAAATGTCCTAAGGATGCACTCAAAGCAAACATGCAATCTGCCATATTACTTTATTCAGCTTTGAACGACCACATCTCGGTCATTCCTTAACCAAATCATGATATTCTTTTTGCATTGGATAGCTCCATGAGTTAACTTTCAAACCCAACTGGTCTTACTGTAAAATATTAAATATCCGATTTTTGCCAATTTTTACAAAATGGTTGCGCAAACAGCTCTTTTTCTATGATCACCATTTTTGCCTTGCATGATCAATGGCCTTAAACCCAACCATAAATTTGGGGAAAAATACTTTAGAAACTTAACATATCCAGTGAATGATGGCTGAAATTTCGTGGCTTAAAACCCCACAGAATGTGCTTCACAAATTCATGAACTTCAGCCACATTTACATCTCATGCACCATTGCATGCAACATTTCTTATCTTTTTTGGGTTCAATACCCCTATTTCCCTTCAGAATAAATTTCGAACATTTTTCCTTTTGAAAGCCCTCACATGCATGTGATAATCTGTAAAATACCAAAAGCTTTTATTATTTCTTTGATTTATTAAAATTATTGCTAGAAACCAAGGGCATAAATCACATAAAATACTTCCAGAGGTCAATAAAGCCGTAACAAATTCATGAATGACCTTTATGATGGATAATGACCCCTCACTAAATTTCATCAATTTTTGTTGCTGTTTGGTATGATTTCCAATTTTCTTTTTGTTAGGATATAATAAATCACAAAACCACTTTGGAGAGTGTGAAAATTTTATCTAACAATTTTCGCATACCCTACCTGTGATGGATGACTCAGAAAAATAATTTCAACATTTTTCATCATGCCTTGCTATTTTTCCCAATTTTTGGTAATTATAATGGTTTAAAAATAGGAAAAATAGTTCTGATTATCCAAAATTCATGAAAATTTACCAGAACATCATGTTTTACAGTAGGAGGTTACATAAAAATTTTAAGGATTTTTCTCCACTGTAAACTATTTTTCTCTTAATTTCTAAAGTTAATTACACTTAAATACACATAAATACCCAAAACCGGATTATACAATATAAAAACCACTTTTGGTATTTTTCTCAGGTTATTTATACTGTAAATGATGTTACAAAAATTTTTGGTAATTTATTTTAACTGTTTAATATTATTCCTTCAATTAATGATTATTTAAAGGAATAAAACAAGGAAAAATAGAAATACCCACTGAAAAATATCTTTTATATTTTTCCCAGCCTATTTATGTATAATAACAGTTAAATAAAAAGTTTGGGTAATTTTGGAAACTGTTTTCTATTTATTTCAAATTTTATTGGAATAAATGCTCAAAAATCATAAAATATAATTAAACAGCTTGGAAATCCATTTTTATAATTTTCCCAGCTTAGTATTGTGTAATAACAGTTAAATAAAAAGTTTGAGAATTTTTATCCTTTGAATGCTATTTCCGTGAATTTATGTTGTAATAAGGACTTAAAAATTTGGAAAATTTATATTCCAATGTTGTAATTAATCGCACGATTTGTAGAATTTCATTATTTCAGAAAAAGTGTAACCAATTAATATAAAATCAAATACTAAAACATAAATTGGCATTTCACTATATGTAGAATTTAGTATATTAGCATTAGATTTTGACATGGAAACTCACTAGTGTGTGTTTGATGTCGTAGGATCCCGGTAGTAAGACGTTGGTGCATTCCGAAGTACCACTTGTACCTACTCGAAACGTTGTGAGTATTCACGCACTCCCCTATTTTCAGTTTTTATGTTTTGGGGTGGAAAAGCATGTCCCGAAAAACTATTATTTTAATGTTGTATTTAAATTAATTTGTATCAAACATGATTGCTATTTTATTGCTATGTCTCTCTATGTATGTCTATGCAACACGGAACATGAGAACTTATCGTACTAAGGCCCTTCCCTTATCTCTAACCATTAACTCTTTGAGCCAATGGTCATTATGGATAGCGCTATTAGGAATTGACAACTCCTCACTTGCCCTATTGCTGGAGTGCATGATACCATATTCATCTATGGAACGATAAGCATAGATCTTGATGGGGCTTCAGTCATAGGTTCGGTTGAGACTCATTGTTTGCTCATACACATACAAACTCGTTACACATTATAGCAATAAACTTGTTATCTATTATGGCAATAAACTCGTTTATCAATTTTAGCAATCAACTTTGTTTCTCATTATAGCAATGAACTTTGTTCTCATTAAAGTAATGTACTTGATTTATGAAAAGTCTTATACCAAATCTTGATTTTATAAACCTGTGAACTCACCAACTATTTTCATAGTTGACGCTCGTTTTACATGCTTTTTCAGGAAATAATTAGTAAGTGGATATAGAGATTCATCATCATAGAGCATGCTGCATCGTGTGGAAGTTATTTTATGAAGTTATATTTTGAACAATGTCATTTTGGAAAACTTGTACTTTGTTTTGTTTAAACTATGGGTTGTAAACTTTTAAATATTGCTATGGTGATGTATCTTTATCTTTTGCAATGAAACCTTTGTCGCTGTCATACCTTGCGTTTCCGCTTTAGCGGGGTGTGACAGAAATGGTATCAGAGCTAAAGTTATAGAGAACATCAGTTTTCCTTTAAGAAAACACAACCTATAACCAAAACTTATAAAAATTCTTTTTACATCAAACATATTACTAATATAATTAGGTCGGGAATTGTATCGTTGGACCTCAATTAAACATAGCCTGATCACCTATGTTTAATTAAGGAAAGATTTATACAAAACTTGAGCTAATTATAATGGGAATATGTTCAACAAAATTTTTGAGAAAACTTTATTTCAAAAATCCAAAAAGGTTAATTTTGGTGTGTGTAAGCATTGCATATTATAGGCATGCATTGTCATTTATTTCATATCTCATTGAAACTATGTCTCAGTCCACTATGTCGACATCGTCATCTTCTCACGCTACCGCCTCAGCCGATGAGTCAGGCTACGTCACTGTTATCCCTCGACGTGATCCCCCCGCCTCGGTGGAGGAAGACCCCTCGGAAGACACAGAAGATACAGGAAACTCGGTGGAGATCAGCAATGACAACGCCCCGAGTCAGCAACGCGAGGCATCGCCTACATCGGTGTTGCCACAGCCACCACTTTATGGGCTTCGTATTCGGAGGACGGCGAGGAAGAGTGTTCCTATTCCAGGAAGGATAGCAACCAGTACAGCAGGACTTGGCACGGCAGGACCCAGTAGGGTAGGACCCAGCAATACAGGACCGAGAGCACCCCCACCACAGCGAGTCATAGGGATACCTGTCAGGCAGCCAGGTATGACCCCGGAGGAGTCCCGGAGAATGCAGTTGATGGCAGCGGGCCTACGTCACAGTCTCACTGTGATAGCTGGGCATCGGGAAGTTTTGGATGAAGTGTTGACAAGGATGGAAATCCTGTTTCAGCATTCGATGGAGGCTGCTGACACTGCTAGTGCTGCTAGACGAGTGGCAGGTCGTGCGATGACCGCATATTATGTGCTTGGAGGGCTATTACTGATTGTGGTGTTGATGTTTCTTGATGGGATAGCGATTAGTATTTGGTTCTGATTTCAGTATTTTATTTTATTTTGTCATGAAACGAAAACCCATGTTGGGTGTCTTTTGGGGAAAAACATTTAAAACTTTATTTTGGGAATTGATGTATTGCTTTGGTTTTAAGACTATTTCAAATGGTGATGAGAAGTTTATTTTATGTTTGAAAACTTTTACTATGAGGTCAAACCCTAGAATTTTCTTAGTCAATGGTCGAATAAAAAGATTTTTCTTTTCTTTCCTTTCTAAAATCTATATGACTAGTATTAATGCAAACCATAAATTTGACAACACTTACGGTTTTCAAAATAGTAGTGAACTAAATATTATACATTATTTTATGTATTTATACGTATTTCTTCTCTTGTGTCTTAGAACCATGTCAGGAAGGCCTAATCGCGGGCGCCCACAGAACGAAACACCCGATGTTGCTCAAATTGTAGCACAACAGCTCTTGGAAGCAATCCCAAACATTGTTACTCAAGTAACTGCGGGACTTAATGCTAACCAAGGAAGTAGTGGAGGAAACCGGGGAAACAATGAAAGAGAATGCAACTACAAGTCCTTTATGGCCTGTAAACCTAAGGAGTTCCACAGAAAGGAAGGTGCAGTCGGGTTGCTGAAATGGATTGACAGCATGGAGTCGGTCCTTCACATTAGCAAATGCCTCGAGCGCAACAAAGTTGAGTATGCAACTTGTCTACTCCAAGATAGGGCATTGACCTGGTGGAATACTTTAGTGCAAACCCGAGGTCGTGCAGCGGCATATCAGCTAACTTGGGAAGACCTAAAGAAGCTGCTGATAGAGGAGTATTGTCCCAAGGATGAACTTCAGAAGCTTGAATCTGAATTCTGGAACCATTCTATGGTTGGAACACAAATAGAGAAGTACACAGTCCGATTTCATGAACTAGCAAAACTGGTACCTCACATGGTTACTCCTGAGGAGAAACGGATAGATCGTTACATCTGGGGTCTGGCACCAGAGATTCGGGGAATGGTTACCTCAGCAAACCCAACTACTATTCAAAGTGCAGTAAGCCTAGCAAATCGACTAACCAATGATGTGATAAGGATGGGAGTATCAACAAAGGAAAACTCTAGTAGCAAGAGGAAGCCAGCAGATCAGGGAGAGAAGAAGTATGGAGGCAAGTCAGGGAGGAAGCAGAAAGTCTCAAGAAACTTTATGGTAAGAGCCCAGGAGCAAGAACCAGTGAAAACTCAGGAACCGGAAGTCATGGAAGTGCAGGAGCGAAAGCAGTACTCAGGACCGCTTCCGAAGTGCAATGAGTGTAACTTCCGTCACAAGGGAGCTTTGCCAGTGTGCCAAAACTGTAAGCAAACAGGCCACTACTCGAAGTATTGTAAGGTGAATATGGAGGGAAAAAGGCCATGTTACGAGTGCGGGAGTACTGATCATCTCCGTAGAGCATGTCCCAAACTGAACAATGGACCTGGTAACAATGGACAAGGCCAAGCCAGGCAAAACTTTCAAGGAAATCAAGTTGGACGGCCAAGAGGTGTAGCCTTTGTGATTGGTGCAGAAGAAGCTCGTCAGAACCCTGAAGTGATAACAGGTACGTTTCTCCTGAACAACCATTTTGCATCAGTAATATTCGATGCGGGAGCAGATAGGAGTTTTGTTTCTTTAGCATTTAGACCGTTAATTGGCTTGAAATCGAGAAAGATGAGGAATGCTTATGCTATTGAACTTGCTGATGGGTATGAAATTAGGGCTGACGATATAATTCCTGGTTGTACTCTGAATTTAGCTGATAAACTCTTTAGCATTGACCTAATTCCTATAGAGCTAGGTAGTTTTGATGTGATAGTAGGGATGGATTGGTTATCCAAAAATAAAGCAGAAATTGGTTGTTACGAGAAAGTCATTAGAGTGCCTCTCCCTAATGGAGAAACCCTTATCATACATGGTGAGAAGCCAGGAAGAAGTTTAAACATAGTATCAAGCGTGAAGGTTCACAAGTACCTGAAAAAGAATTGTATTGCATTCATGGCCCACGTGCTAGAAAGAGAACCTGAAGCTAAGCAACTCAAGGAGATTCCAGTGGTTCAAAACTATCCCGAGGTGTTTCCGGAGGAATTGCCCGGTCTACCCCCTATCTATCATTTCTGATAGAGATAGTCGTTTTACATCTCGATTTTGGTGGATGTTACAGAAGGCACTAGGGACCAAGATAGATTTGAGCACAGCTTACCACCCTCAGACAGATGGGCAAACAGAGAGAACAATACAAACATTGGAAGACATGCCACGAGCGTGTGTCATTGAGTTCAAAGGAAATTGGGATACTCATTTGCCTCTAATTGAGTTTTCCTACAATAACAGTTACCACACGAGTATCCAATGTGCTCCATATGAAGCATTGTATGGACGCAAGTGTCGTTCGCCCTTATGTTGGACAGAAATCGGAGACAGACAGTTGACTAAAGTCGAACTTATCCAGGAAACATCTGACAAGATTGCTATCATCAAGGATAGGCTCAAAGCTGCTAGAGATCGTCAGAAAAGTTATTCGGATAATCGTCGAAAAGCATTAGAATTCCAAGTAGGAGACAAGGTACTTTTAAAAGTGTCGCCTTGGAAAGGGCTTGTGCGTTTTGGTAAGAAAGGAAAACTAAGCCCGAGATATGTTGGACCCTTTGAAGTCATTGAAAGGATTGGTCCGGTAGCTTATAAACTCCAGTTGCCCCAAGAGTTAAGCGCCATTCATGACACATTCCACGTCTCCAATCTTAAGAAATGTCTAGCCAACGAAACATTGATAGTACCCCTGGAGGAAATTAAGATAAATGATAAGCTAAACTTCGTTGAGGAACCGATAGAAATCCTTGGCAGGGAGGTAAAACAACTTAAGCGGAGTAAGATCCCGATTGTGAAAGTTCGATGGAACTCAAAACGCGGATCGGAGTACACCTGGGAGCGTGAGGACTTCATGAAGGAAAAGTATCGACAACTTTTCCCATACGATGACAAGCGATGACATAGAATGAATTTCGGGACGAAATTCTTTTTAAGTGGGGGATACTGTGACAACTGTCAATTCAGGTCATTCTCGGACTCATGCATCTTTATAATAACCATTCATGCACATCATGCCATGGCCTAGTAGTATAAAATTAGGTCAAAATCTTACATAAACTAGGATCCATCTAAGACCTAGGACTAATATACTTGACACTTACGATTCTAGTAAGTTGCTTAACTACAATAGGAAATGCCAATGCTATAATTTGAATGAAACTTTCAAGCTTTGTTATAATTGAAAAAGGGTATAAAACCCTAAAAATAAATTAAAATATTCTAATTATACTTCATTATGATGATGAATATCAAACAATATTCCAAAAACCCTAAGAGAGCTAAAAATCCAAATTTATAAATCTTAAAGCTTAAAAACTTTATAAAATTTGGCTATAAACTTCCAAATATCAAATTTTATTAATCAAATTATGGATTATACCAATGAAATAGAAAAATAAATTATCATGCATTAATCATAATTAATTAGTTAAAAACAAGATTTTTAAATAAATCAAATTGCTTAAAAAATCAATTTTATAAAAATTAGGGTTTTTATAAAATTAAGGAGGGATTTTTATAAAATTTGAATTGAGGAGAGAGAAGGCCCTAATCCACTCAAAAATCTGGCCATTCTCCCCTCCCCATGCCCTCTCTCTTCCCAAAACTCAATCATTAAGCTTAAACCTTCACACTACCTCTTCTCTCTTCACTCTCTCACACTCCACCCTCCTAACACACAAACTCTCTTCCTCTCTCTCTCTAACTCACGAAATTTCTCTCATTTCTCTGCCAAATTTCGAGATTTAGAAGACCTTGAAGTGTTCTTACTTCCCTCAAGATCAAAACCAAGGTAAACAACAACATCTTCTTCCATAGTTTCATGATTCTACTTCCTTTTCTTCTTAGTTTTCTCTTCTTTTCAGATTCTATGCCTTTCCATGGCTAGAAATCTTTATTTTTCCCTTGTGGTTTGTAGATTCTCACCATAACACAATGCATGTGTTTGAAATGGTGAAAATCCGGGATCAAACCCATATAAGGAGTGAAAATGATGCACATATGTTCATGTGACTTCAAAAACAAGTATTACATCTTCTTCTTCATTTATTTTGTGTTCTTGCATGGTCAAAAGCATTTAAACCATTTCTAGTACATCTTGGATGCTCATTCACTCCATGCATGTGCTAGAAATCGGACCTTATCAAAGGCATGCATGATGTTCTTGTCAAAATGTCCTAAGGTTGCACTCAAAGCAAACATGCAATCTGCCAGATTACTTTATTTAGCTTTGAACGACCATATCTCGGTCATTCCTGAACCAAATCATGATATTCTTTTTGCATTGGATAGCTCCGTGAGTTAACTTTCAAACCCAACTGGTCTTACTGTAAAATATTAAATATCCGATTTTTGGCAATTTTTACAAAATGGTTGCGCAAACAGCTCTTTTTCTATGATCACCATTTTTGCCTTGCATGATCAATGGCCTTAAACCCAACCATAAATCTGGGGAAAAATACTTTAGAAACTTAACATATCCAGTGAATGATGGCTGAAATTTCGTGGCTTAAAACCCCACATAATGTGCTTCACAAATTCATGAACTTCAGCCACATTTACATCTCATGCACCATTGCATGCAACATTTCTTATCTTGTTTGGGTTCAATACCCCTATTTCCCTTCAGAATAAATTTCGAACATTTTTCCTTTTGAAAGCCCTCACATGCATGTGATAATCTGTAAAATACCAAAAGCTTTTATTATTTCTTTGATTTATTAAAATTATTGCTAGAAACCAAGGGCATAAATCACATAAAATACTTCCAGAGGTCAATAAATCCGGAACAAATTCATGAATGACCCTTATGATGGATAATGACCCCTCACTAAATTTCATCAATTTTTGTTGCTGTTTGGTATGATTTCCAATTTTCTTTTTGTTAGGATATAATAAATCACAAAACCACTTTGGAGAGTGTGAAAATTTTATCTAACAATTTTCGCATACCCTACCTGTGATGGATGACTCAGAAAAATAATTTCAACATTTTTCATCATGCCTTGCTATTTTTCCCAATTTTTGGTAATTATAATGGTTTAAAAATAGGAAAAATAGTTCTGATTATCCAAAATTCATGAAAATTTACCAGAACATCATGTTTTACAGTAGGAGGTTACATAAAAATTTTAAGGATTTTTCTCCACTGTAAACTATTTTTCTCTTAATTTCTAAAGTTAATTACACTTAAATACACATAAATACCCAAAACTGGATTATACAATATAAAAACCACTTTTGGTATTTTTCTCAGGTTATTTATACTGTAAATGATGTTACAAAAATTTTTGGTAATTTATTTTAACTGTTTAATATTATTTCTTCAATTAATGATTATTTAAAGGAATAAAACAAGGAAAAATAGAAATACCCACTGAAAAATATCTTTTATATTTTTCCCAGCCTATTTATGTATAATAACAGTTAAATAAAAAGTTTGGGTAATTTTGGAAACTGTTTTCTATTTATTTCAAATTTTATTGGAATAAATGCTCAAAAATCATAAAATATAATTAAACAGCTTGGAAATCCATTTTTATAATTTTCCCAGCTTAGTATTGTGTAATAACAGTTAAATAAAAAGTTTGAGAATTTTTATCCTTTGAATGCTATTTCCGTGAATTTATGTTGTAATAAGGACTTAAAAATTTGGAAAATTTATATTCCAATGTTGTAATTAATCGCACGATTTGTAGAATTTCATTATTTCAGAAAAAGTGTAACCAATTAATATAAAATCAAATACTAAAACATAAATTGGCATTTCACTATATGTAGAATTTAGTATATTAGCATTAGATTTCGACATGGAAACTCACTAGTGTGTGTTTGATGTCGTAGGATCCCGGTAGTAAGACGTTGGTGCATTCCGAAGTACCACTTGTACCTACTCGAAACGTTGTGAGTATTCACGCACTCCCCTATTTTCAGTTTTTATGTTTTGGGGTGGAAAAGCATGTCCCGAAAAACTATTATTTTAATGTTGTATTTAAATTAATTTGTATCAAACATGATTGCTATTTTATTGCTATGTCTCTCTATGTATGTCTATACAACACGGAACATGAGAACTTATCGTACTAAGGCCCTTCCCTTATCTCTAACCATTAACTCTTTGAGCCAATGGTCATTATGGATAGCGCTATTAGGAATTGACAACTCCTCACTCGCCCTATTGCTGGAGTGCATGATACCATATTCATCTATGGAACGATAAGCATAGATCTTGATGGGGCTTCAGTCATAGGTTCGGTTGAGACTCATTGTTTGCTCATACACATACAAACTCGTTACACATTATAGCAATAAACTTGTTATCTATTATGGCAATAAACTCGTTTATCAATTTTAGCAATCAACTTTGTTTCTCATTATAGCAATGAACTTTGTTCTCATTAAAGTAATGTACTTGATTTATGAAAAGTCTTATACCAAATCTTGATTTTATAAACCTGTGAACTCACCAACTATTTTCATAGTTGACGCTCGTTTTACATGCTTTTTCAGGAAATAATTAGTAAGTGGATATAGAGATTCATCATCATAGAGCATGCTGCATCGTGTGGAAGTTATTTTATGAAGTTATATTTTGAACAATGTCATTTTGGAAAACTTGTACTTTGTTTTGTTTAAACTATGGGTTGTAAACTTTTAAATATTGCTATGGTGATGTATCTTTATCTTTTGCAATGAAACCTTTGTCGCTATCATACCTTGCGTTTCCGCTTTAGCGGGGTGTGACAGATTTACAACCCCAAACTCTAGATCTAGCCTCCCAAGGCTGAGATAGCACGTAAAGCTACAAGCTTTACGTCCATGCATGGCACTTACGGCTTGAAATGCCAAAACAACTTCCATTTAGGGTCTTAAGCTCACAAGCTCCTCTATAACTGGATAAAGCTGGGACCTTTGGACTCTAAGGACCTCACAAGGTCAAGATCTGAAGTGTAAGTCTCTTGGTAAGCTCAACACACTCAAAGCCTCAAAGAAAGATGGAATAAGCCCTAAAACTCCATAAAATGAGGTCTAATCAAACTAATGAGCAAGGTGGAGACTTTTTACCTTCAACAGAAGCTCTCGATGAAATAACACAAGATCCAACAGTCTCCACTCGTTCCTTGCTTGGATTCTCCACTCTTCTTTTCAAAAAGTGCACTAAAATGCCCAAAGATTAGCTCTCTCTCTCTCTCTCTCTCTCTCTCTCTTTCTCTCTCTCTTAGCTCAATATAGGCGATTAGGGTTTCACACAGGGGAGTAGGGTTTTTTCTTACAGCGCCAACTCGTCGAGTTGGTCATAAAACCCACACGGCTAAATCTCTTCTCTACTCGACGAGTTGGGGCCTCCAACTCATCGAGTTGCTCATGGAAATCATAAAAATGCTAAAAGTATTATACTTGGGAACCAGGATGTTACACAACTGATTTGACTTCAACTTCTTTTATTGTTTCCTTTGACACCAACGCTAGAGGACCACCTAAACTCATTTTTGTTTCTTCAACTATTTCGTTGATCACACTTTCATGAGCTTTCAGAACATTGTAGAAATCACCAAGAGAATAGTTATCAAAACTTTGTTGGGTTTTAATTATCACACTGATATTATGCCACTCTTTTCGAATCCCCATCAAAAAAGTCAAATTGAATTCAAGTGTAGTACGATTGACTCCATATCGAATGCATTCGAAGATTAATTCATCCAGACGGTCAAAGAAGAGTTCAATATTCTCACATTCCTTTAGTTTGAATTATCCTAATGCAAGCAGACACTGCTTAACAAAACTTTTCTCCGTCTTCTTCCTTCCTTGATACTTATCTTTCAAAGTATCCCAAATTTCTTTACCAGATTTGCAACCACGAACATAGTTGTAAACTACCGGTGGAAGAGCTCCGCGTAATGCTCCCATGCATCGTTTATCATTTTCTTTGTGTTTATCAGCTTGAGTAGGAACATCTGCAAATAAACCAGCATTTCCAAATTTAGCAAGCAATGAAGGACGAAAGTTTCCACTCTTGACACATCGCCATAGATCTTCATCGATCCCAGTCAGATAATCTTCTATCCTATCAGTCCATTGATCGTAGTACTCAGGAATCAACATAGGAATTTTGGTTGAAGAACCAAGGAGACGAGAAAATCCAGTCATCGTGTTCATGTTGAAGTTCGCCATTAATGTACGGACAAAATTGATGAAAAGCTTCAAAAAGAAGAATCCAAGGAGTGAATCTTTCAGAAATCAATCACCGAACACTCGATTTATCAAAATAAAAGAATAATCGAATCAGTACAGATGATCAGAAGAGATTTTCTGATGTGATACCAAATGTAGTTCGTATTGATCGAGTAAACGAAATGAAATCAGAGTTTGAATGGAATCTAGAACACAAGTTGTAAATATAATCTGGATTGCTCAATTATACTTCTAAAAGATACAAGAGTGTTTATAGAGTAAGAATACGAAGTTCCAAAAGTTACTCTAACTCTAGCACCTATCCCTATTTATAGAAATGACAGAAGTAAGAAAAAAGTATATAAGGGCATAAACATGAAAGCTTCGACCACTAAGCTACCCTTATGAAATACATATATTCGAATGTAACAAACAGACTTTGAATCCTATCAATCTACAAAATACTTCGACACTTCACAACTAATATTCGAACCCAACAAGATCGTGGGTGTATAATGTTCGATTTGGTGATTTTCGTGTTCCAACAAAGGAATCAAGATCATCAAAATTTGATTGGTTCGTTGTAAATGGAACTCGAATCATCAAAAAGGTATCTCAAATTCTCAAATGGATTCCAAAACGTTCATGATTTTGATTCGTGCTTTGCGTTTTTCATTTTTTATCCTTTTGATTTGTTGGATCTATTCTGTCACACCCCCAAACCAAGGATGGCGGAAACGTCCGGGGGTGGAGGACTTCATGTATAGTATCACAACAACGAATATAATAGTGCTCAAAGTAAATACAACCATCATAAATATAATTGAAAAGGTTACACCATGGAATAAGTTTACATGTTTCAAAATCAATTACATTATGATGACAAAATGAAACGTTTGACGATTTATCGTCCCATCCTCAAAATGCTGTTGGTTTTTCCTGTTTCACTGATTTCCTGAGAATACAAGTACTTTTGAAAAAGTGTCAACAATTAAGTTGGTGAGTTCATAAGAGTTTTGTTTGAGAAAGAAACCGTTTTCCTTGTAAAAGCGACAAAGTATGTTTTTTCAGAAAATCCAATATTTTCTTTATTAAGTGAAATGAATGCTTCTATGTTATGTGATAATGAACCCTAGAGGGACCCATAGATTCCTTCTATAATCGCCCAGTGTATATAAGTTATATAAAATTTAAGTTGAATAAACCGTTGAATATAATGGGTCTGCCCTAGATCCACAACCAAACAAGGAACAGGAGATGAGGCGGACCCACCAATTCTAAGTCGATTGTGACTAGATTCTTATATAACTCTAGCATATACACCTAGCAATTATAGCTGAAGTCTAACAATTCTAGATGAAATAGTTTTGATAGAAATATGATCCAAAGAAAATCCTATATTTTCCTTATAAAAGTTACGTAGTCCTAAACCCCAGGACCGAAAGTAAACAAGTATTTTCCATACTTAAAGATATAAAAGTGATTTTAAGTCGGTATAAAACCCCTTTTTAAAGTTAGGTGGTCCTAAATCCCAGGACCGAAAACAAGTATATTTCCATACTTAAAGATATAAAAGTGATTTTAGATCGATATAAAACCCCTTTTTAAAGTTAGGTGGTCCTAAATCCCAGGACCGAAAAGAGGTATATTTCCATACTTAAAGATATTTCCTGTGAGTTAAATCGATATAACTCGCTAATTTAAACAGAACCCATAAATCTTATAATATATTAATACAACATGTGAGCTATTATAACCATGCTAAGACTAGTTTAGATGGCCTCGTAACACGACGTTCTTCAGGCGCCGCACGTTAAATGACACTTGTCACCACAGACCTGCCGGTCTAGCTGTTGCATGCAGCTCAGGTGTGGGTTTGTCAAACCCAATATAGATCTATACATAACTATCATGAAGGTAACTCGAAGCGAATAACTCACAAGTTTATTTATCAATAGATTTACGTGAACTTAAATGAAAACCTTTGGTAAATAAGTTTGAAATGTAAATGATACATAAACTATACCTATTATAGTTTATCCAAAACGTTTGTACTGAAAAAAAAAGAACTCTTTTATGAAAATACATTAGTGCTATGAATCCATAAACTACGCTTATTATAGCTTATTATATGTGTTTGAAATGAATGAAAAATCTTATCATGAATGACTACATTTCAGTTTATGATGATAAACTAACAAGAAATTACATTCAATATTTAGAACGTATCGTTATACACTTTGCTCAACATAATACAAAGTGTTATGAAAGTTATAAGCTGTTAACTAGTTTTTAAGCTTTCTGCACTGTTTTAGAAAAATCATAGAAAAATCATACGAAGTCAAAAACTAAATCCGTAAATTCTGAGAGTTCATAAAATGTGTCTAGTTTATTCATAATTTTTATTTTGATTTTTAGAAGTCTTTAACTTGTGTGAAAATGTTCATATTCACAGACTGGTACGGATTTGTTTCTGAAATGATAGACAGTTTTGTAAAAATCACCATAAATCATAGAAAAATCGTATGGTGATGTGCAGGTAGTCATTTTAAAGTTATGAAACTGAACTATTTGCACCTAATACAGTTTTGAAAACTAAAATGTTTAAGTTTACCAAAACAGTCCGTGAATGGAGTTGAACTTTTCTGATGAAGCTGTTAGATGAGTTTAGTTGTGTTCTTGGTGTTTTAACTTGTATTCTCCCCCCCCCCCCCCTTAAAACTTAAGAAAAACATGAAAAGATAGGGGTATGAACTCACCTTGAGTGATTTCAGTAGATGGATGATGGAGAAAAGAAGTGTTCAACTCAAGAACACTTGGGAGATGCTTGAAGATTCGAAGATCTAACACAAATATGACGATATTTGTGTAAGCAATCTATGATTGGAGTAGAAGGAAGTGTAATAATCATAAGGATGATGAAGGTACTTACCAAAAGTAGAAGGGAAGCCTTGGGAAACGCCTTGGAAATCTCGAAATTGAGAGAGAAGAGTTGAGAGAAAAGTGTTTGATCTTTTAGTGGAAATGAGAGAAAATGAGTGAAGTGGGGAGAGAGGGTGGATGTTCCAGCTCTAAGAACATGGGAAATGGCTGGAAATGATGATAAAGTACATTGACATGACCTAGGTATGGTGGAAGGAGTGTGGCTGGTCATGGAGTGGGTGTGGGTGGTTGCTTGTGTCATAAACTAAAGAAAAGTCAACACTCCACCTCTTGTACTTCACCCACTAAATCTTGGATAATATTTATCCCCAAAAACGTGATTAATTAATAAATATGGGGCCTTAAATGTTAAAATAAAGTTTTGGGTGAAAATCCCGCGTTAAAATAATTAAAAACGGGCCTAAAATGCAAAACTAGTCGAAAACCGGGATGAAAAGGCTTTTCTGCGAGACCTCTCGGTCCTGGCTGAGGTTCGGTCCCTTCTGGTCATGGACCGAAGGTGAGATGGAGCGAAATAGCCCGAAGGCGAAGGTGGTCAGGAGCGAACTTGGGCGAGAAGCGAAATAGACTGAAGGCGAGAGGAGGTTCGGTCCGAAGGCTAGAGCTCGGTTCGAACCCTGGTGCAAGGTTCGGTCCTCAGCAGGTTTCGGGTTCGGTCCTCAGCAGGTTTCGGGTTCGGTCCTCAGCAGGCTTCGGGTTCGGTTCCAAGAGGTTTCGGGTCCGAGAGGCTTCGGTTCTAAGAAGAAGGTTTCGGTTCTTTGAGAGGGGTTTCAGTTCCTAAGAGGAGTTTCGGCTCCTTAAGTCCGTTTTTCGCGTAGACTTCCGTTTTTGGGCTGTTTTTGCCAAATTCGAGGGTCGGGATGCCCCGAGTGATTATAAAAAGTTGAGAGGGATTTTGAGAGAGATTTGGGTGAGATTTGTCATACTTGGAGAGATTTGGCATACCTAGAGAGATTTGGGAGAGTTTTGACATACTTGGAGAGATTTGGCATTCAGAGAGATATTTGGGAGGGATTTCTCATACTTGGAGAGATTTCTCATTCAGAGAGATATTTGGGAGAGATTTCACATACTCGGAGAGATTTCTCATTCGGAGAGATATTTGGGAGAGATTTCACATACTCGGAGAGATTTGGGAGAGATTTGAGATTCTTGGAGAGATTTCTCATACAGAGAGAGATTTGGGAGAGTTAGAGCGAAAGAGATTTGGAGAGACTTCTTTTGTGATCTTTTTGAGTGGTTGGCTTTGTAACGCAAGGTTCTTACACTCTGTTAAGCCTTGTTATGATTGTTATATGCCCCCGAGGGTTAAGGAATAATGTTTTATCGAGTAGTTTCATCACTTGCCCTGATTAGGGTTTAGAATTTCCGAACACGTGAAAACTCTAAGTGATACTTTGGATTAAGATTGCGAGTTGTTCAATAAGAAATATATTGAAAACCCTAATATACAAGGGTTACATGAGTTGACCGGTTTGACTTGTTGACTTTAGTTGACTTTGACTTGGCCAAAATTGACGGTTGTCACATATTTTGTTTCAAACCCCATTGTTGATCCAATTATTTTTTTTCTTTAGATCAATCCAAAATCAAAATCATATTATCACAATTTCTTTTTAATTTCCAAATCAATATTTTTACCGAATTGTACGAAATATTCACTGTTGTTAATGGTTGTTTTTTAATCAAAGTTTCAAACCCCATTGTTGATCCAATTATTTGAGTTTTAATCGAGATCTGGATTTCGATTGGTTGAAGTTGAATAGGGAAGGTATTGGTTCCGTGGAAGAAGAACATATGAAGAAATTTTGATGTCGAGTGACCGGATTCGAAGTGAAATTGTTGTTAATGGTTGTTTTTTAGTCAAAGTTAGATGGTAGCGACTTTGAGGAGTTTGAGTTGTACATTACGAGTACGACTAATGCTTGTTGTAATCGAATCAAAATTGGATTTGGGTTGTTAAAGTCAAATTCGAAATCGATTTGGGTTAATGGTCGACTAGGAGTGTTGATAGCGACTGGGGAGAACTATTGATGTCGATGTCAAGTTGTTGAAGTCATGGTTGACTCGTTCTTAAATTTGGTTGAAGAATCTGATTAGAATTCTATCGATATCGGATTTTGGTGTTCGGAATGGAGGATATAAGGAATTTGTTTTTGGAGTCTCAATTGTGTTTTGGTTTGGAGGTCAAACTAAGTTTGGTATTGGAACGACCAGGAAGGCTGCTAATGAAGTTATTCACATCTTATATTGTTCGAGTAGTTTTTGAAGTTGACTTCTTGGAGTCAAATTCGTATTCGACATGTAGTATGGCTTTTGGTGTCGAATCGATTCTGTTGATGTTGGCTTGTTACCTCGACATTGAGTGTTAACTGATTTTGGTTTGATATCAATGATCAAAGGGCTGATATCGAATGGTTAAAGGTCATGATCGAGTTTTGATCAGGAAGGCTGATAACGAAGGCTTCGTTATAGACTTTGTTGGAATCGAATTCGATTTGGGAAAAAGGTTGATAATTTGAATTCGAAGGGTTTATGTCGATGTCATAACCTGATTTCAAGGTTTAGTGGCTGAAGGTGAAGGATATGTATTTGATGTCGAGTGTCGATTTTGAAGACTTCAAAATTGGGTCATGGTTTGGAGTCGAGTATTGAGATTTGAATGGGAAGGTGATACTTGGTTGATATTGATGTCGATGGTCGACTAGGAGTTGTTGATAATGAAAGGGAAGAAAGGTAATCAAGGTTGATGTCAAACGGTTTGGCCGTGGGTAAATCGACTTTGACTTTGATATGGTCAACAATAACCTTCGTTTCTACGCATTTGGTAACAATTGGGAAGAATACAAAAAATTTCAATTCGAATACCTGAACTTTCAAAGATATTGGAGTTTTAGCCCACATCTGAAATGGGGATAAATTTTGTGAAGAATGAAGGAGTTTAATTTTGAATCCTTGAAGTTTTGAAGTACTGGCAGAATTTACCCAATTTCAAATTTGGGGTGAAAATTCTGAAAAAATTGTAATATTTTCGTATCTGGTCCCTGCAGTTTATGCGAATTAACACTTTATGCCCAATTTCGCAATTGGGCAAAGTTTCACATCTGAAGCTGTTTTTGGTTCAACGAGTCTATTCAGAATTTATATATTGGCAGTTTTTACCCGGATTTTCGAAATTCTTGCAACTCTCACCCAAAAGTCGAAAATTTTCATAAATTTGGAATTTTTTCGTGTATTTTTCTTGATTTTTTTCGTGCAAGTTTTTCACGCTATGTTTTTTGGCACACATCAAGGGGGAGATTTGTGAAGTTTATTCCACGGGCACTTCTCAACCTTAGTGGGTTTTATAATCACTTGTTGATTATAAAAAGGGGGAGAATGTAGAGTGGGTATTCAAAGCTTCTCGGGTATTCATTTACCGATTTGAAGACCAATATTACTTTGAGGGGGATTTGGTCTTGATCGCGCGAGCTCGTTGGATATTGAAGTCGGGACATCCAATCGTAACTTTGAGGGGGAGAATGTTAGGATGCAAAGTCACTCTTGGATGTCATGTGTGCTTACTCCTTTATATGTGTGTAATGAGTTTTCTTTCCTTTATAAGGAAGTGAGTGACACTCCTTTTATGTAATAACTTTGTGCGAGATTAGTTTATTGAGAGAATAATTGCAAGACCCACTTTGTAATACTTACTTGATTAATGAGAGCAAAACCCAAATTTATTTATTCTTGTGTTCTTCGTGTTCATGATTCTTGTATGATTCACTAAATCATTTCATATTCCGCATTCATCATCATGATTAACACCACTACATTTTCATTATGTAGTGAAGTACGAAAACTAAGAATCACATTGTTCATTTCAGCAACATTTTTATGAAAAGATTTTTAAAATAATGTCATAATGTAGCACCCGGTTGTTGGTAAGTATTCAAATTCAAGAAATTTGGGATTTACTCTAGGACTCGGCGAGTTGGGGCCCAACTCGTCGAGTAGACTCGACATTATGCGAGAGTTTTAGTAATCTACTCAACGAGTCGGGGGACCGACTCGACGAGTAGAAGCTGTCTGGACAAAACCCTAATGTTCAGGGTTTGCACCCTATTTAAACAACTTTTCTTGCCTCAACCCAACCTCCATTGTTCCTCCCAACCCAGAGAAACCCTAAGCCATTATTGAGTGTTCTTGAGATTTTTGGTGCCTTTTGTATGTATTTGAAATTGAAGAAGAAGAAGGAAGCTTGGAAGTTCAAGTGGAAGTTAGTAGATCCAGAGGTTGTGCTCCAATTCCAAATCACTTGAGGTATAAAGCTGAAACCTTGACTATTCTTTGCTTAGATCTTGATTTGGGGCTATTTTCTACCTTTTCCTATGCCTTAGTGAAGCTATAGTCGGAATTGTGTGCATAAGTGGGTTTGTACTTCAGATCTGGAACCATTGAGGGTTCCCATGGCATAAAGGTGCCAACTTTATGGCCATGGGAGACCCATGCTTCATCTATATACCTCTTTTATGGCTTTTGAGCCAAAAACCCCATGCATGGACGTCAAGATTGGAACTTTACGTATGAAATGGACCCTAGGAGGTCAGATCTATGGTTTTGATGCATTGAAAACCATTGTAATCGACTGTATATTTGTGAACAAAGAGGGACTCGGCGAGTCGCTTGGGTGACTCGGCCAGTCGGGACGCTTTTCCCCCAAAACGTCTTTTGGAAATGGTTTAGATTGAGTGGAAGGAACACTCAGCCTGCTAGGGGTTTGTCTTGGACCTGGAGATCATAAGACTCGGCAAGTGTATTAACTGACTCGGTGAGTCCAAGGAAATCTCCCAACTCATGAAGATGGACTCGACGAGTTGTTCATACAACTCGGCGAGTCATAGACTGAACACGTTCGTATGAGGGAGATGAACTCGACTAGTTCAAAGAGAACTCGGCGAGTCGACTGAAGATGCTCTCGAAATTATGGGTAAAGAAGGACCCGTCGAGTTGTTGCTAGACTCGGCCAGTAGAGTCGGGGTTTTAACATTGTTATGGAAAAGGGTTTGACTTTGACTATTGGCTTGGACTTGGGTTGACTCTTGTAAGAGGTTATGATTATGAATTAGTAATCGAGAAGGGTTATTGTGTAGGGATTGAAGAGTTGAGACGAGCTGATTTACGTGCCGAGGATCGTACTGACACTACACGACATCGAGGTGAGTCTCCTCACCGTTTGTATGGGTCTACGACTACAATGTCGGCCCATTTAGTTTATGTATGGTAGGAAGACCCGGGGGTTAGCCCTAGGCATTATGCATGGAAGACCAGGAGGATGCTCCTGGCACACAGTATGTTATTATGTATGGTAGGAAGACCCGGGGGTTAGCCCTAGGCAACATGTATGAAAGACCAGGAGGAGGCTCCTAGCACACTGTATGCTGAGTAGCCTAGTAGAGTAGTAGGTATAATTGTCTTTGTGATGCTTGCATGGAAGACAAGGAGGTGGCCCTTGGCACTTGTCTGTAAGACCCAGGGAGTGGCCCCAGGCTTGACAAGAAAGACCACGTGCAGCCCGCGGCATAGCAACAAGACTGTGTTTGGCACATAGTAACTTACTTGATTATGGATATGTTTGTTATGTATGGCTCATGGTTACGTATGGCATGTATGGGTCAGTTGATATGTATGGGTCAGTTGATATGTATGGTATGTGGTATCTGGGGAAACTCACTAAGCTTCGTGCTTATGACTTTCAGCTATTTGTTTCAGGTACTAATGTTCTTCCAAGGAAGGAGCTCGGGGCGATCACAACGCATCACACCATGTGTTCCGCACTAGATGATCTTTGGGATTTAAAACTCTGATAATTGTTTTATTAAGAATGTTATTAAATGATTGAGCAAAATTTATTAAGCGGTTTTTAATTAATCAAAACGAAATTTTTGGTCTTAAATTTTGGGATGTTGCAAGTTGGTATCAGAGCCTTGGTTTGAGGGATTCGGGCACACTCTCGGATGTGTCTGGACTCAAACTGAGGACTTGATATTAAAATTTTCAAAAGGAACTTGATAAGTATTTGAAAAGAGAAAAGAACTTTGAAAAGAACAAGGTGTGTGATGCGTGCAATCGGTCGAGCTCAAGTAAGTGGTTCCCAAAATACCAATACATGTTTCATATGGGATATGATATGATTATGTGATTCGCATGCTAGATTATGGCTAAGGATCTAGGAGAGATGCCTTGGTATGCTTATGTGAACTTGTAGAATTGCATGCTAGAACTGATCAGCCAGTAATAGGATGGCCTGTTTAGGTTATGCCTGATTGGATGAGGCCTTGAATTGCATGCTAGTGTAGATTCCTAATAAGTGGATAGAATGGCTTGTTTGGTTAGATTTTCCGTTTTTCTGAATGCTGCTTGCTTTGTGCTTTGTGGGACTTTAGGTGATGGGAGTTAGCTACTAGATGAATACGTTAAGTCACATGTGATCAGGGTTGAATAATCTCAGAGTGTTGGACTTGACCCTATTGCGCAGCTCTTGTCTGAGTGTAACCATTGTAGGGATGAGTCCTTTACTCAAAGGATTATCCGAGCCTTGTCATATGTGATGGTATTCATGTAGTGGTTAATTGGCATTATGAAGAGTCTTTCAGCAGCTGAGGACTGGGTTTGGGATTGGAGATTTCCCTAGGGTAAGCCTAGGATGAGATTAGTGTTGGGAGTAATAGTAGTAGTGAAAGGGACTTGGTGGAGTCGAGGCAATTCTTGAGGAAAGTATGTATAGCTGTGGAAGGTAGTAGGGGCCCATACTACTGAAATCAGAGGATCCGTACTCGAGTCAAGGAGGGCCGAGATAGAACCAGGAAACATGTAGTATGTGAGACCTTCTGAGGTTACTTACGACCCTGACAATTATGAGTTTCGTTTCAAAATGGTGATGATTACGCGACACGGAGCAGGAGGATTAGGATCCGGTTCAGGATCAAGTTCGGGTACAGGTGCCGAGCCAGTGGATGAGGGACTACGCGAGTTCATCGCGTCTGAGATCACGAGAGGTATCGTTGAGTCGACCCCAGTGATTTTCGGGTCAATCAAGGAAGGGATTATTAAGCTGATGGAGGATCGCCTCAGAGCGTTCCGAAGTGATATGGCATCCAGCCAGTTAGGATCGTGCACACTGTCCTTCAAGGACTTCAGGGGGAGTGGCGCGTCAGACTTCCACGAGGTCAAGGACCCCATTGTTGCTAGAAGATGGATTGCAGACATTGAGTCTGCACAGTTGACGAGCTTCTGTCTTGAGGGGTCAAAGGTTCGATTTGCTGCAGGATGCTTGAGGGACAGAGCTAGAGGACTGGTGGGAGTCAGTTGGTGATTCCTTGGGAGCCTCAGCCATTGAGGCTATGACCTGGTCTGACTTTATGACCAGGTTTAGGGCGGAGTTTGCGCCGGCTGTGGAGCTTCAGTAGCTGGCCAGGGAATTCCTAGATATGAGACAGACGACAGAGTCGGTGGCGGAGATTACCGTCAAGTTCCGGGAGAGGGCCTTATTGGTGCCTCAGTATGCAGGGGATGAGGAGATGCGGAGGACCCGCTATCATGACATGTTGAGAGCTGATATTCTGGAGCATGTCAGCTTCTCGGCATGCCCGACCATGGACTCTATGATTGCCAGGGCGCGGGAAAGGGAGATTGATTTGGAGAACATTGTAAAGAGGAGGTCAGATCAGATGTATACTTTGGAGGGTCCCGAGAAGAGACCCAAGACTTCAGATCAACGATTAGGAGGTCGGCAGGGCTGAAGACAATTAATCACATGTGAGAAACTACATGAGGGAGTTTGTCGTTCGAGTGGTTCAGGCTGCTACAAGTGTGGCAGTGATGGTCATGTCAGCAGGGACTGCCCACAGGGGGCAAGCCCATTATGTTTTCACTGCAATCAGGTGGGCCACAAGAAGGCCGACTGCCCGACGATGAGGGGAGGAGCAGGGAGTGCGTCTGCCTCGACAACTTTGAGGATTACGGACGGGTGAGAGGGTAGGGCCTTGCAGTGACAGATGAGGGAGATGTGGATTACAGCAGGGAATGTTGCAGGTATGTATCAATGGCTATTTTCGATTCTATATGTATTATGATTGTTCTTACCTCGGTCTCACATGATAGTATGTATGAGTTATCTCTCAGCTCGTATTCAGATTGTATTTTCGGAATTGTCATATGCCAATTGCATACCGAGAATAATTAGCAGCTAGCGTAGGGTCAAATTCCCTTTCTGGTTTGGAATCATTCAGTGTTATTTTGAGTACGATCGAGATCGGTTCAGGGGAATTACGTGACGGTCTGAGGTCAGACTTCAGAAGGGTAGTTATGTGCCATTGTCAGGATTCGGTGAAGAACAGTCTTTATGCCAGGAGTAGTTCGTGGGAGCATCAAGAGAAGCAGTCTATTGCCGAAGAAGTTGCTCCGAGCATCGGCAAATTAGAGCTTAAGGTTGAGAGGGACATCAGGCTAAGCTTATGGGATTATTAGTATTGGGGGTGCCGAAAGTGTTCATCTAGTATTCAGTAATCGTACGGTATTTGGGGTGGGCTAGTGACAGATCGCTAGCAAGATTAAGGCGATGGTAGTTATCAAGCCTATCGTGTAAGGGAGGAAGGAATGGAAATCCTCGGATTTTTGCATACCATAAAGACTTAGTCGAAGCTAAGTGGGGGAGAAACAATCATGTTACGGGAGCCGGAGTGGTTTTGAAGCTGGTATAAGTTCCGCTCTCTTGTCAGGGAGAAAGACGGCCCAGGCGGCTGTATGAATATAGGATAGTGTGAATTGGAAGTTCGGTTGGGAGTTTCAGAAGAATGGTGAGATCGCATTCTCGGGATGTCTGATAGCGGGTTTCAGAAGAATCGGTTGGGAGTTTTAATTAGGACATGAGTACAGCTTGGGGTACTAGATTGTGCTTGTATGCTCGATTATGGGTATGTAAGGATTAGTAGTCAGCGAAAGACCATGGTCAGCGGTCGAGTCAGTGTGGAAGGTGTTGTAAGACTACAGGTTAGCCATAGCATCCACTAGCAGCCAGTCAGTGTGGAAGGTGTTGTCAGACTACCGGATAGCCGTAGCATTCACTAGTGGTCAGATAGTATGAGAAGTGTGGTAAGACTGCGGGGTGGCATGTAGCAATGGTTAGCAGATAGTGTAGGAGTGTTGTAAGACTATGGGGTGGCCCGTATCGTTCGCTAGTTAGCAGATAGAGTAAGGGCGTTGTAAGACTGCGGTGTGGCCCGTAACATTTGTATATTAGTATAGTTAGACTACGGTGTGGCCCGTAGCATTAGTATAGTTAGACTGTGGTGTGGCCCGTAACATTAGTATAGTAAGACTGCGGGGTGGCCCGTAGCATTAGTTGGCAGATAGTGTAGAAGTGTGGTGAGACTGCGGGGCGGCCCGTAGCATTAGTTGGCTGGTAGCGCAGAAGTGTTGTGAGACTATGAGGGTGGCCCGTAGCATTCACTAGTTGGAAAAATGAGTATAGTAAGAATGCGGGGTGGCCTGTAGCATTCGACAGTACGAATGTATCAGATGCGTGATTCGCTGGCAGGGTTTTTCAGATAGTTTAAGATAGGGCGGGGCAGCCGCTCGGATGTGAGTAGGCCACACTGCGATTGGATTCAGAAGGCGGTAGGTCATTGGAGACCAGGAGTGATGTAAGACTACAACGGTTTTGGTAGCATTCACCATTAGTAGTAGATTCGCTGGCAATGAGTAGTCAGACACTACGATCGGGAGGGTCAGCAGGAATGCTGGAGCCTTGAGTAAGTGTGTGGATCGAGGGGTTTCGATAGCTAAGACTCTTCGGAGGTCACTGGAAGCGACTGAGAGATTGTGCATGGAATTAGTAGCCGGTGGGAGTCCGGTAATACAAGTAATGTCAGATCAGTTGCCGAGCAAGGTAGTATCAGTTCATCCGAATAGTGGTTAAGAGAAAGCAGGATGTTCGGATAGAAGGGAGTACTGTGAGGAACCTTGTACGCGAATTAGCTCACCAAACGAAGGCACTAATTCTCTTACAGACGGATTGAATAATCTCAGAGTAATGGTTTTGACCCTATAGCGCAGCTCTCGTATAAATCTAACCGTTTCAGGGATGAATTTGCTACTCGAAGGATTACCTGAGCCCTCTGTCAAGTATCAGTATCCTACAGCTAGTTAAGGACATGGATTTTGTTCTAATGATAGCGTCGAGATAATCGGCACTGGGGAGTGTGCATTGGTCAGTTACTCGATGAGGTTTTCGCATGGTAGTTTTGGAATATAGGCAGTCCGTCAGGGAGACAGACCAGCATGGGATTCAGACTTCGGGGAGACAGAAATGACTTGCGCAAACTCGAAGTTCTGTTTGGTTTTAGGATGTGGTCCGTGTAAATTGCACGATTCAGCAGTGGTGCCTTTAGGGGATATTCAGGAGGGTGACAGCCTGAGTTACAACGAGCGGCCAGTAGCTATCCTCGACAGGAAGTCGAAGGATCTGAGGAACAAAAGGGTGGAGCTGGTGAAGGTGCAATGGCGGCACCGCAAGGGCTCAGAGTGGACTTGGTAGTCGGGGGAGGGGATGAAAGAGCACTACCTGGAGCTTATTCCAGATTCAGCAGCAGACTTCGAGGACGAAGTCTAAAATAAGTGGGGGAGATTTGTAGAGCCCGGTTCTTGGTATGTATTCAAATTCAAGAAATTTGGGATTTACTCTAGGACTCGGCGAGTTGGGGCCCAACTCGTCGAGTAGACTCGACATTATGCGGGAGTTTTAGAAACCTACTCGACGAGTCGGGGGACCGACTCGATGAGTAGAAGCTGTCTGGACAAAACCCTAATGTTCAGGGTTTGCACCCTATTTAAACAACTTTTCTTGCCTCAACCCAGCCTCCATAGTTCCTCCCAACCCAGAGAAACCCTAACTCGAAACCCTAAGCCATTATTGAGTGTTCTTGAGATTTTTGGTGCCTATTGTGTGTATTTGAAGTTGAAGAAGAAGAAGGAAGCTTGGAAGTTCAAGTGGAAGTTAGTAGATCCAGAGGTTGTGCCCCAATTCCAGCTCACTTGAGTTATAAAGCTGAAACCTTGACTATTCTTTGCTTAGATCTTGATTTGGGGCTATCTTCTACCTTTTCCTAAGCCTTAGTGAAGCTATATTCAGAATGGTGTGCATAAGTGTGTTTGTACTTCAGATCTAGAACCATTGAGGGTTCCCATGGCATAAAGGTGCCAACTTTATGGCCATGGGAGACCCATGCTTCATATATATACCTCTTTTATGGCTTTTGAGCCAAAAACCCCATGCATGGACGTCAAGATTGGAACTTTACGTATGAAATGGACCCTAGGAGGTCAGATCTATGGTTTTGTTGCATTGAGACCCATTGTAATCGACTGTATAGTTGTGAAAAAAGAGGGACTCGGCGAGTCACTTGGGTGACTCGGCGAGTCGGGACGTTTTTCCCCCAAAACGTCTTCTGGAAATGGTTTAGATTGAGTGGAAGGAATACTCAGCCTGCTAGGGGTTTGTCTTGGACCTGGAGATCATAGGACTCGGCGAGTGTATGAACGGACTCGGTGAGTCCAAGGCAATCTCCCAACTCATGAAAATGGACTCGACAAGTTGTTCATAGAACTCGGCGAGTCATAGACTGAACACGTTCGTATGGGGGAGATGAACTCGACGAGTTCAAAGAGAACTTGGCGAGTCGATTGAAGATGGTGTCGAAATTATGGATGAAGAAGGACCCGTCGAGTTGTTGCTAGACTAGGCAAGTAGAGTCGGGGTTTTAACATTTTATGGAAAAGGGGACTCGACGAGTTGGCATGCCAACTCGGAGAGTCGAGTCAACTGGATACTTGGCGAGTCGATTGAAGATGGTGTCGAAATTATGGGTGAAGAAGGACCCGTCGAGTTGTTGCTAGACTAGGCAAGTAGAGTCGGGGTTTTAACATTTTATGGAAAAGGGGACTCGACGAGTTGGCGGGCCAACTCGGAGAGTCGAGTCAACTGGATGATGACTTTGACCAGGGTTTGACTTTGACTATTGGCTTGGACTTGGGTTGACTCTTGTAAGAGGGTTATGATTATGAATTAGTAATCGAGAAGGGTTTTTGTGTAGGGATTGAAGAGTTGAGATAAGCTGATTTCCATGCCGAGGATCGTACTGACACTACACGACATCGAGGTGAGTCTCCTCGCTATTTGTATGGGTTGACGACCACAATGCCGACCCATTTAGTTTATGTATGGTAGGAAGACCCGGGGGTTAGCCCTAGGCATTATGCATGGAAGACCAGGAGGAGGCTCGTGGCACACAGTATGTTATTATGTATGGTAGGAAGACCCGGGGGTTAGCCCTAGGCATCATGTATGAAAGACCAGGAGGAGGCTCCTGGCACACTGTATGCTGAGTAGCCCAGTAGAGTAGTATGTATAATTGTATTTGTGATGCTTGCATGGAAGACCAGGGGGTGGCCCTTGGCACTTGTCTGTAAGACCTAGGGAGTGGCCCAGGCTTGACAAGAAAGACCACGTGCGCCCCGTGGCATAACAGCAAGACTATGTTTGGCACATAGTACCTTACTTGATTATGGATATGTTTGTTATGCATGGCTCATGGTTACGTATGGCATGTATGGGTCAGTTGATATGTATGGTATGTGGTATCTGGGGAAACTCACTAGGCTTCGTGCTTACGGCTTTCAGCTATTTGTTTCAGGTACTAATGTTCTTCCAAGGAAGGAGCTTGGGGCGATCGTAGCGCATCACACCATTTGTTCCGCACTAGATGATCTTTGGGATTTAGAACTTTGATAATTGTTTTATTAAGAATGTTATTAAATGATTCAGCAAAATTTATTAAGCGGTTTTTAATTAATCAAAACGAAATTTTTGGTCTTAAATTTTAGGATGTTACACATAAAGTATCTTGCTTGGAAGTGATTGATTTGACTTCAGTGAGAATGGTTGATACATGCGAACTTGCTTTCTTGACCAGTTTAGCAGAATCATCGACAATCTTCTTGATGTTGGGAAAGATTATTATCATGTTCGTTAACCAACTTCTTAATTGTTTCGTGATGACAAGGGAGCATTTCGTCATACTTTGTGTTGACGAAAGTAGAACACTAATAAAGAATTTCATATAGCTTCTTATTCAGCTTACAAAAATCTCCTTTGGTCATTGGAACATCATTATCTTCATTATCACTCTCAACTTGAAACACAAAATCAGTTGCAACAAATTCATCATTGGATTCAAAATCATTTTTCATTAAAATTTCTTCTTAACCATCATGTGGAACAGGTGGAGTAGAGGTAATTTATGGTTCATATACATGTGATTGAGACAAGGTTTCACCGATAGTGACATTTGGTCCGACATCATATTTGTTACCATAGATGCCTGAGGTTCTATTCTCCTCCCTATAGGATTCTAAAGTAGAAGTATCTGGAGGAGGTTCTGTATGAGATGTGCTTTGAAAGACATAAGTACCAGTTGCATCAGTAAAAATTGGAATATCAAAAGGTTTTGTTGAATAATGAGAAACAGGAGCAAAAATGGACTCAATGGAATTGGCGTGGATATAGAGATTTTAGAAACAATGGGTGGAGTGGGAGGTGTTTAGGAAAGGTTAAGAAAATATCATTAACCACCTGATTGTAAATGTATGCTTCAGTCTCCAAATGTGAAGAGACAATGGGAGTACGAATTGGCTCGAAAATAGATATTGATTTCATCTTAGTGTTCTCAGTATTGACTTCATTGTTGAGAGAAGATTCCCTTTGATTTTGATCAAAACTTGCAGTATGTTCACATTAGACATTTTCAAGAATAAATTGAGGCCTTTCCCTCTTATGCTTCTTAGATTTCTTAGACACAATATTTTTCCTTTTTCACTTAGAACATTTGACTTTCTTCCTTCGAATTTCGTCATCATGAATTTCTTCTTCATGAATTTCTTCTTCTGAACCACCAACTCTAGTGGAAACTAAAGTTGCCAAGTATGCCATAAAAATAGGATGATCAACAGGAAACCTAGATAACATAGCTTGCGAAATGAAACCCACAATCAAAAAATTCTTTGGATCAGAAGTAACAAATGTCGTTGTCTGCATCTTGGGAATATCAGCAATTACAATATCCCTCATTTCTGGAATATGATAAGGAAGCATAACATTCTTCACCATACTGGACCAAAACCGAGCACATGAGATTTCAATATCCTTGGTTTTGAAGAAATACTTTGAACAAATTGATCCCATAATATGGCTACAAAATCAATCTTTTCCCCATAATAAATTCCATATAGCAAAGTGTGGAATAATCGACTAGCATTATCAGAGCGAGTTGTGCGCTCAAAGAAACATCTAAACATGATTGTAAACAATGCATTCCAAAAAGGAGGAAGTGCAGACTTCTTAAATCAAGAAAGAACTAATAAATTAGAGATATATCCCATTTGATAATAAACCTGAATGATAGGTGATACAGAGATTTTTTGTGGCACAATCAGATCTTCAACACTTGAAACCCCTAACAACTTGCACAAATTGGACTTAAAAATCGACGTATTCACACCTTGAAGTTAGAACTTCATAACATCCATTTGCTTATTGTAACTTGCAGTATAGAATGACAATGGTAGTTGAGAAATCGGAACATCTACAACAAAAAGCAGAGTGTTCTTCAAGACAGAGTGATCCAAACAAACATTCAAAGGTTGAACGAGTTCAGAATACTTCGTCGGAGAAACAACAACCACCATATTCTGATTTAACTTGATGTTCAGAAATGAAGAGTATGAGGATTGGTCCATAAAAGATATACAATCAGAAGAAGCCATGAGAGTGTTGCAGAAATTTTGTCTAAGAATGATTGCGTTTTTAGGGTTGTTATGCGTAGAGAAAAATAT
The DNA here is from genome assembly GCF_052849685.1 of Lactuca virosa. NCBI lineage: Eukaryota > Viridiplantae > Streptophyta > Magnoliopsida > Asterales > Asteraceae > Lactuca > Lactuca virosa. The sequence continues at coordinate 241,645,754 of NC_136431.1, forward strand.
GATGAACAGTTAGGGTTTTAACCAGTGAAAGAGTAATGGGAATTTAATTTGAACCGTTTATAGGATTGGAAAGAGAAAACCCGCCTCCACGCATTAAATGTGTTACGTCTATGATGTCAGCAAAATGAATCATACCAATCTTTCCAAATATGTTGAACCAATAAGACATTGCCACCTCATCAAATTTATGTAATAAAATGGAACGGCTATTTATCGAACAAGATAGTGTCACACTCTTCAGGTACACGCCAAAATAAACATGCCTTTTCGATTTTGAGTAGTTTCGGATTCACTGATCTACCCTTTAATATTCACAAATTGTAATAGTATCCATTGTTATTACGACCATGATTGTTTCGTTAAACACATTGAGATCTTTACCGCGAAATAGACCCAAAGTTTTGAGAAATCAGAGATTTCAATCCAAAAGTGTTCCAAATGAAAAGATAGAAGCCATTAAATTTTTTTTGGATAAGTCGTGATATCAAAGAATCTTTGATATAACAGCAGTTAGATCTCAGGCACATATTATGTTCCTTCAATAGTCAAGAGAGACATCTTTTAATCTCATTCCTTCAATAGTCAAGAGAGACATCTTTTAAAAGCAGTTAGAACTCGGGCACATATTCTGTTCCACATGATCGTAATCTCGTTCTTCTATTCCAATCTTTTATTTCTTTCAACTTGAAGTTAGGTTTGTCAAAATTTTGGATAAGTGCTTGTGTGATTTCCGTTGAATTACGATCATTAGCTTGTGATGAAGTTACGAAAGGAATCTTTTCATAGGTTTAATGGGTAGTCACATTTCCGATCATAGAATCAACTTAACATAAGTGCTAAAATACGAAATAAAAAACTTGATTGAGAAGTGTAGCCAATATCAAGTTCCACAAGACTGATATAGTGATAGTAAAGGAACATCGATATAAGAAAAATATATAGACAAAAATCTTATTTGAAAAAAAACTAATTGGATCTGATTGGGAAGAGAGTAATCTAGAATCGATAAATATCATTAAGATCTTGCAAACGAAAATTAATAGATTTTGAGCATAAAAAGATATGGCACTGCGAAATATAAGAATTTCAACTGTCAATTCCTTCGTTTCAGTCTAGAAAAAAATGTTCACCGTCAATTCATTTAAGGAATGGAATGTAGGGTTTCACCAAGATCATGGTAATAATGACCAAAAGATCATAAACACATAATTTTTGCAAACCTACATTCTAGTTGTTTTAGACTAGAGATGTCTCGGGATATGTGTTATAGTGTGTGCATTGTAAGAATTAAAAGATTGGAAAAGAAGAATGAGATTTTCACATTCTAAAGTTAACAATGAGAATGATCATAAAAACTATTTTTGACAAACCTAACTTCGAGTTGGTATGGACTCGTAAGATCAAGGGTTAATCAAAATTTGTTGGTGTAATATCCGTCAATTCATTATGGTTTAAAAAGGTACCATATATATGGATTTGTATATATGCAAGACATCACCGGTTTCCGAGATCGGTGAAAAGAAAGATAATGCCTCTGCTACGAAATATTGACCAAACAAAAATCTCAAAACTCCGAAATTGAGTAGAGATATGTAGCTCGATGAGTTTTGTTAATACGACCTATTGGGAAGACATCCTTAAGACAAGAAAATTAATTAAAGCCATTTCGCAAACAAATAACCGTTAGGAGTTTAGACAACATGATGCAGTATGCTTCTAGGGACACCTAACTGTTGTGAACATGAATAATAATTGATCCCCAAAAAAATAGATGTGCCAGCAAAAAAAAATCTTTTTGGAGTTTTGTATGTTTTTGAAAAACTAAAGACAAAAATAATATATTTTTAGATTTTTTTAAATGTTTTTAAAAAACTAAAGACAAAAATAAAATATTTTTGGATTTTTGAATGAGAAATATAAAGTAAAAAAAAAATACCTAGAGCACCAGTCTGTGAAAGATCACATCTTCTTGCATCTAAGTATGTGAAAAACCCAAACTAAAAAGGGTTGCGAAATTCGTAACGTGTCCCAGGTGAACAATGATATGTTCGTAACTTCAAAGATTAGATTTCGGAACCGATTCTGCGTCTATCATTCTATGTCCATGCAAAATTCTGTTAAAGGTTATTTCTGGTAACGCTTTCGTGAAAATTTCTCCCAATCGATCTTCTGATCGTACGAAATTCACTTCAATGTTTCCATCTTCAACATGATCTTTTATTAAATGATATCGTAATGCGATGTGCTTTGTCTTTGATTGTCGAATAGGGTTATGACAAATGTGTATGGCACTTTCAGAGTCACAGTATAAAAGAATCATTTTCATATTTATGTCATAAGCTCTAAGCTGACTTTGTACGCATTTGATTTGCAAAGTAAATTAAGCTAATGCGATATATTCAGCTTATGTATTTAATAAAGAGACACATGTTTGTTTCTTTGATTGCCAACTAACCAATTTACCATCCAAGAATTGACATCCTGTAGAAGTACTTTTGCGTTCAAGACCACAACCTCCGAGATCAGCATCAGAATATGCTTGAACAAAAAATCTGGAGTTAGAAGGATACCATAGACCAAGAGAAGTAGTCTTACGAAGATATCTGAAAATATTCTTTAATATCATCATGTGTGGTTTAGGTGGAGTCGCTTGAAATCTCGCATAATAACAGACAACAAACACAGTATCAAAATGACTAGATGTTAGATACAATAAAGAACCAACCATCTACTTATATAAAGTAATATCTGCTGCAGGTTTATCAAGAGAATGAGTGAGCTTCGTGCCAAAAGCCATCGGAATGTTAACCTTTGATTCACTATTCATTCCAAATTTGGCAAGTAAAGATTTCGTGAAAGCTTCTTTATTGATGAATATGTCATATGAACTCTGTCTAATATGTAAACCAAGGAAAAAGTTAATTTGACCCATATCGCTTATTTCAAATTTTTTTTCCATCAATTTACGAAAATCATCAGTTCATTCAGAACTAGTAGAACCTAAAATGATATCATCAACATAAATTTGAACGACCATTAAATGATTACCTACTTTCTTACCAAAAGAAGGTGGTTCAAAAGAGCCTTGTTTAAATTTTGATTGTTTTAAGAATTTATTTAGAGCTCATACCTTGCATGTGGAGCTTGTTTCAAACCATACACTACTTTATCTAGCATATAACAATGATCGAAAATTTTCTCGTTTACGAAACCTAGAGGTTGTTCAACATAAACTGTTTCTGCAAGTTCTCCATTAAGAAAACCACACTTAAATACTTCAAAATTTTTGTGAGCAACATAAGCCAAAAATATGCAAACCGAATCCAGTCTTGCTATAGGAGAAAATGTTTCTTCATAATCAATTCCTTCTTCTTGATAGTATCATTTGACTACAAGTCTTTCTTTGTTCTGAATCACATTACCTTCTTTGTCTATTTTGTTACGAAATACCCACTTTAAACCAACAACTGATCTATTTTCTAGAGTCGGATTTAATCTCCAAACCTCCTTTCACTAAAATTCATCCAGTTCGTCTTGTATAGCCTTAACCCAGTCTTCATGATCAAGAGCCATTTTAACAGTTTTAGGTTCAACTTTAGAAACAAAAGAACTAAACATGAAAAATTCTTTATTGGTATTTAAAGATGCTAGTTTCACTTTTAATTGCGAACGAGTTAAAACTACTGAAAATGTATCACCAATGAATTGAGTTTATGGATGATCTTGAGTCCATTTTGTAAAAGGTGGGCAATTGATATCATATTCAGGATTTAATTTTGCATTGATTTCTTCAACTTCTAATTGTACATCGGATTCGATTTCAGAGATGACTTTTTTTCGAAAATTCAGAATTGAACTCTCCCGCTGGACATTTGGATTTAAACTCCCCCCCTACACAAATTCATTAAAATTTCTTTCAGTAGAGTGTTCAATATTTTCAAGTATTTGAGAATTAAAGTTTTCTCGACTCTCCCACTCAACATGACTAGAGGTAAAATCAATATTTTCTTCTGAAGATTGAACATTTTGAAATGTGTCATCAATCAGTTTTAGGAATTCATCAGCATGATTGTCAGACCGTTTACTTTCAGAAGAAATCGCTTTTTCTAATTCACCAAACAAATTCAGAAATTCCTCATAAAGATTGAGGAAAAATTTCTCCTATTTGAGCAGCTTCTTTCAGAGTCAATTTCACATATTTGTCATCGAAAGTAACATAATATGTTTCTTCTATTTTCTTTGTCTTCTTATTCTAAACACAATATGCTTTCAAAATCAGAGAGTATCCCAAAAATATTACTTCGTCTGCGTTTGTGTCAGACTTGTTGCGATATTCTTTTGAGTTAAAGATGAAACACCTGCAACCAAAAACATGAAAAAAATTACATGTTAGGTTTTATGTTGTTCAAAATTTCATAGGGATTTATTAAAAAGCGTTTATTGATGTTAGATCGGTTTTGAGTAAATCATGAAGTTGCGATTGCATCAACCCGAAAATATAATGGCAATTACGCAAAAGATAACATAGTTCTTGCAGCTTCACACGAGGTATAATTTCTTCTTTCAACTACATCATTCTGTTGTGGAGTATGCGCAGATGAATGTTTGTGACTGATTCCTTTATTTGTTAGGAATTCCTTAACGATATGATTCCAGAATTATGTTTCATTGTCACTTCGTATCTTTCGAATAGGCTTTCATAATTGAAGCTCAATTTGCTTGATAAAATCAATCATCTTCTTCGAGGTTTCAAATTTCTGTTTAAGAAAGAATACCCAAGTGAAACGAGAAAAATCATGAACAATGAATAAAATGTATTTGTTACCACCAATATTTTCAATTAATGAAGGTCAACAGAGATATATATGAATCAGGTCCAGTGGCTCGATTATCTTGGTATTCATGATTGAAGAATGACTTTTCTGCTTTGCTTTCCAAGTTCGCAATCAGCACACAAATGTTATTTTATCATATTTGAGTAAAGGTAAACCTCTGGCCAAGTCTTCAAGAATAATTTTATTAATGTATTTGAAGTTAAGATGTGAAAGGCACCTATGTCACAACCAACTGTTATTTGATGATGCTTTCGCAAGCAAACACACAAAAGGTTTTCCTTGAATGGGATTCATGTTGAGTGGAAACATTTCGACTTTTCTTTTTGACTTCAAAATTATTTTAGTTGATTCTTTTTGAATGATTTCCAAACCTTCTTTGTCATAAGACACTCTAAGACTAGTACCTACAATAAGTTGTGAAACACTAATCAAATTGTATTGTAATCCTTCTACATAACCTACTTTATGAATTGTGAATTCGCGATTTGTTATCATTCCATATCCTTTGATTTATCCAGTTGGATTATTTCCACACTTCACTCTTCCTCCATCTTTCCAAATAGGATATTCTCTCAGTTGTGATTTTCTTCGAGTCGTATGACGAGAACAACTACTATCAATATACAATTCAGAGTCAAACTGTTCTTCACTGATCACTTACAAAATTAAACAGATTTAGGAACCTAAACCAACTTGGGCCCTGATGAGAACTTTGATTTCGAAGACAAAGCAGGAAAAATTTGTATCCTATCAATCCAAAATGATTTTCTGATCAAAATATTATTCACCCCCTTTTCGATTTTAAAAACTTGAGTTTTAGCGTGATAAATATTTATTTCAATAAAAGAGTTTTTTCGTTTAACAAATTCTTTTCTTTGTTTTGCCATATTTTCCTCAAAAAATAGTTCGTCTATTTTTAGTTTTGCTTTGTACGCTTCAAAATTGGCATCATTTTTGTTCAAAATTCTCTTTTGAATAATTTTGTTTTTGAAGATGATGATGATTTAATTTTTGAAAATTTGGATGAATTAACATTTTGATTAGAAGACCCTTTCGTCCCAACAAACTTTTGATTATGGGGTTTAGAAGAAGAATCATTATCATTCAATTCCGTTTTCTCCCACATGTGTTTTCTTTTATACAAATTTTTTTATATCTTGAATTCATAGCTTTTCTTTTTTTCTTTTAATTCCTCAACAGATTTTTGATATTTCACATTTTTGGAGTTACTTTGGCTATAGTCTCCTTTTCAATTGGAACATCTTTTGTTCCACTTGGTCCAACTTCATATTGTGAAGATTCACAATGTTCACTTGATTTGAAACATATTTCCATTTGGCTTTCCACGAAGTCAATTCAAACAAGCCTTTTGTTTCGAAATCGTCGTCAATTGGTTTGGACCAAAGGAAGTCTTCGCCACCTTTAGCATTCTCAAGTTTGACTATTGACGTTAGTTCTATTGTTTGATTCTTTTCGAGTCCCTTTTTCACAAAAACTTGATTTGGAGTTTTATGAACTCTTGGAAAAACTGTTGCTTTAACTTTTAAATTTTTCATGCCATCATTTTGACTAAATTGTTCAAACTCAACTGAATCTTCAAAAATCAAATTTCTTTCTGGTTCCTCAGTATTATTAACAAAATATGAACAATCAGCTTCATCTTCAACAAATATTTCACTCATTTCGCTTTCGTCAAATTCAAATAAATTCTCATATTTGAGAGTTTCTTCTGAATTTAATTTCTTGTCCTTTTCAGTTAAAGCATCTTTTAACATCTTTTTGTTTTCTTTGGACTTAATGTATTCTTTAATTTTGTCAAGTCGAACTTTGTAAGCATCACTCACAGTTTCATATGATGAAACCATTGATTCACACCTACAACATTCAACATCAATTTCATCTTCTTTTAATTCTAAGAAAGGTAAAATCATTTCATGCAAACCTTTTCCTATTTCACAATGAAGAAAAAGTTGTGTGATGTTATTATAAAGATGTTTCGCAATGAGACAAAAGATATTTATTTGTTTTAGTACAACTCGATTGTCCTTTTTAAGATTTATTACATAAATATTGGACCTAATAAATTCTAATTCCAACACTTCTATTTTCATTCACCTATCTTCATTCTTAGATGTAATCCTACTAAGAGAGTCCTCAAGATTAGAATTTCTTATGCGAGCTCTCTTTAAACTATCACTAAGATCAAAACAGTTTCACATAAATCAGTTAATTCAAAATCATAACGAGAAGTAGGTATGTCAAGAAAGTTAAGAATAGAATGTACCTTATCTATTACCTTTTCGCATTCTGTGACATGTTCCTTCACTGTCTTCATAGAAAAACATGCGTCTGAAACATTTCCTTCGTCTGTGAAGTAATTATGACTTTCAGAACTTGCACTCTTTACCATCAAACATCTGTCTCCTCTTTTCTTTCCATCCTTCACTAAAAAGGAATCTCCATGAGTTGGCCAGCAAACTTCTCTATCCTCCGAATCTGTTGACCAAACTTCCATATTCTCATCGTCACTGCAGTCCCCTGTCACCACCAAAGTAGGTTTGCTAGAATTTTTGCGAAGTTCTTCAAGCTTCTTTATGTAATAAGCTTTATCCTTATTTTTTTTCTTTCTTCGCATTTAGCTTTCGCAACATGCATTCTTTTGCGAAATGATTCTTTCCATGACAGTAGTTACAATCAAAGCCTAAATCACCAAGAAGCTTCATTTCATTGTTTTCTTCTTTCTTTGAGAGTTTTTGAAACTTTCATTTCTTGATCTTTCTGAATTAGAACTTCCTTGCTTGTGATTATTTCCAGCAAAATCATTTTTGTTATTTTTGAAACGTGAATTTTTTTTAAAGAATTTCTTTGGATTTGTCACCATAAAAAATTTGTCTTCTTTTGTGAGTTCTTCATCTGAAATGTCAGATTCAAAATCTTCCACAATATTTTTTGACTTCTATGCTTTGAACTGTCACTTTTCGTCACCAAGGCCAAAGAACCAACACTTGTAACCAACTTCGCTTCTTTCAACACTTCATCTTCATGAGATTTCAATATACCAACATCTCGTGCAAGAGAATAATTCTTGAATTGTTCATGTGGTTTTATAGTTGAAACAATCGTCTTCCATTCTGATCTCAGACTATTCATGAAGCTTACCTTTTGTACAATAGGTTCCCTTTTCATCCCATGTTTCAACATACAACTTAACTGTTGGAACCTGAAAGTGAAGCTCTAGCAATCTCTATATCTTAAATGTTCCGAAGTCAGTCTTGTTCCGAATTCAGTTCATGGTACGGAGTCAGTCTGTGGCCCGGAGTCAAGTTGGTGTCCGAAATAGAGAGAATGCTCAATTGTTAATGTTTCGAATTGGTGTATTGTTCTGAATCAGTCTATCTGTCCTTACATTTATTATTCTTGTCTTTTTTTTTATGTAACTAGTCATAGGACTTAGTCTCTTTTGTCAACTTGGATAATCAGAGTGTCTGAAATAACTCTTTTATCCGGTCCTATGTATGTTTAGGAGTTTGTACGATGTAACCTTTTCACCTATTTATGGTGCGCTTTGTGACAAGAATATCAGACAGATTGTTACTCCAAAGATAATATTGTTTGAAGTTATTTCTCTTCTTGTCATTCTAAAAACATTCTTCTTGTCATTTATTGTCCTTACTCTGATCATTATCTTCATTCTTCATTTATAGCTTGAACACTTTGTTGAATCTCTTACTTCAGACTTGACTGGTTTACCAGACTTGACTGGAATTTTCATTTAGTAGCAGACATTGATCTTAAGCATTAATTCAATGTTTGAGTTTTCAAACCTTGTCCCTACGCAATCATATCCTTGTTCTCACATTAATAGATGATTAAATCAATTGAGAGTTTGTATAATTGTTTCGTCAGACTTTTGCTCAAACGATCCATATTCAGACAGAAGTGACGTTTGGAAAGAAGTAGTGAGATCAGGCTCTTCACAATACAATTCTTTCAATCTATTCCATATCTTATGTGCACATTCAAGAGAACTAATCAGAAAAAAAGAATCAAGAGTAAGAGCAAACTTTTTGATTCTCAAGGATTTCAAGTTACTAAGCAATTTGTCTTTTTCCAAAGAATAAATTTGTTTATCATCAACAATGATGGTCTGATAAGCACTTTAAGTTAGAACTTCCTCCTTCGCGTTGTTATACTTGTGTGTTCAATCTTTAACTGATTTCCAGATGGTGGATCCATAAGTTTCAATCCTTATAACATAATCTTCAAAGTGAAGAGCCCAAACTTCATAGTCTTTAGGGAATAAAATTGGAATTCTTGTTGTAGAACCAATACTACTTTGAGGATTGAATGTGGCAGAGTGTGAATCATCATTCAACATTTTTAGTAAAATTTGACGTAAATCAGATCAATGAACTTGAAAAGGAGTATAGTAAACGACTCAATAAAATAATTAGAGATCAATTAGCAAAACAATTTGCAAAATGCGGAACATATCTGAAATTCGATGAACAGATCTGGAAAAACACAATGAACACGATGAACTCGAAAAATAGATGAATAAGATGAACAGATCTGAAAAAGTACAAATAATCTCCTACTATGATACCAATTGAAGGAACAATTAGATTCACAAATCAAACACACGAGGTAAATAAGATTGTGTTTTCATTCACGATTAAGATCAGAACAATTCGATTACAAGAAAAGAACTATTTTATCGGATCAAATCTTACACGTTCTTCTGTCTCATAACCCTATATATAGGCATCAGAGGGATAAAAGAAAGGCATCTCAACTCAACAGCAAAGTTGTGAACTCAATGTAACAAAAAGTACGAGATCGCATCATAACTCACACTAAGTAAAGACATTGTGAATTAAACATTACAAGATGACACAACAAACTACGAACACTAGAGATTTAAATTATCGATGGATCAATCTCATGATACCATGCATCTTCTTTGTCTTGATCAACTCTTCAGATTTAACTTGCTTGGTTCCTGATTTTGACTTGGATTTGATTTTGAATTTTAGATTTTTTTCAAGTTTCTTAATATACCATTTCTAACATACATATTGATTGGGCGCGAATTTTACTTTGAGGCCCACCATATCTTCAATACTTCAAAAATGATAATAAATTTTATCGATATAACAAGAGTTCCCTGCTAACCTCGAAAGGCATAGAAACAAAAAGGTTCAGTACTTCAAGGAAAGAAAATGGTTATCCAATCTAGGTTCTTTTTAAGGCATTCAAGGAAATTATTTTTAAAACACTGTTCATTTTTCCATCTCACACTTCCGTTGTAAAAATTATCCGACTCATATGTTGGTTCATATTTCGAAAACATTGAAAGCACTTTCTGATTTTAAAAAATAATTCTTAACATTGATTACACTGAGATTGTTATTTTCGGTTCCTATCACACTTCATCTTAATAGAGCTATGGAATGTAAATAATATCCTCATCTTATGTAAAAAATTTATTTTTTTTGAATATTATTATATGAATGCAGAAAAATAAAAGGGATAATATTTTTTTGGAATTTTCAAATTTTTTATATATGCAAATGCAATGCAGAAAATAAAAGGTAAAAAGAAAAATAAAATTTGAAAATTTTAACCTAAAAACTGAAAATTTAACGATTTTTAATAAAAAAGGAAAATTTTTATACTAACCCTCTTCCAAAGTTTAGAATGATGCATTTTCCTCAATGCTCAGAGAGGAATGAACAACTCAATAAAGCATATAAAAGCAAAACGGTACAGCTAGGAAAGAACGTACCTGATAAGATTGCAAAAAATTTTGATTTTGATGATGAATGTTGGCGAAAAATCTGAATTTCAACAACTCCGAAAATCATCTGATTTCCCCAAGCTTACTTGGAACTGCGATCATCTCTTTATTGAATGAGGAAAAAAAACTAAAAACTACTCCTCGGCTTGCCTCCCAGAAATCCGTCCGTTTTTAAAGTCGTTGGCTCGACTTTGCCCAACCAGATTTGTTAACTGGTGTGGTTGGGACTTCTCTGAAGCTCAACTCTCTTCCTTGCCACTCCAGATCCCTTCGGATATGGCAAGATTGGTGGATCTGGAACTTGTGCCACAAACTGAAAAGACTCCATATAGTTATCAGATAAGTTTTTCAAAATTTTGAACTTCTTTTTTTTCTGTTCTTCTTATTTCCAGAAAACTTCTCTTTCTCTTCAGTTTTTCTTCTTTTCAGATCTTTCTCTGATGTTTGCATTGCAGAAATCAGCTTCTCCTCTAGTACCTTCTCAGCTAAAATCATCACTTTCTCCTCTTCTTCCTACAAAAGTTTGTTTCTTTTTAGATTCTTATCAGCAACTAATGTCTCTTCTTTTTCGCCAAGATCTCTGTTTTCCAGCTCTTCTAATGTGGAAGAAATTTTTATGTCTACAAAATTGTCTTCCACAAGAACATTAGAAAACCCACAGAAACCCTCAGATAAAGGACTGATATGTCCAAATTACCCATGTCCATTAAAATTATGAACATTAAAGTCCAAATTACCCATGTCCAGAATATAAATGGCATTTTGTATCTGATATGTCCAAATTACCCATGTCCAGAATATAAAAATCAGCGGGAAAGATCAAATTATTTACATGGACAAGAGCATCCTCAAGTACACTTTTTGGGTGTACTGTCGAGTGATCAGCCAACTAGATAATTGTCATGGTCTTTTATAAAGTTCCCATTTTTAACTTCTCAAAAACAGAAAATGGAAGGACAATGACTGATACACCTATATCAAGCATGGTATTTGAAAAAGTAAGGTTCCCAAATTTACAAGGAACTGAGGAAATCCCCGGATCCTTGCACTTTGGAGGAAAACTGTGACATCCCCATTTTCATGGCCAGAAAAGACCGATTTTGTTTATGCTTGTTTGAAAATCAGAGTAACATTTTAAATAAAAGTGTTGCGGAATTTGTCCCAAAACAAAATATGATAAAGATTTATCAAAAGCATTTCCAAGGAAATGTATTTCATTAAAAGACTCGGGATGTCATGTTCGATACAGATCAAAAGCATAAACACTACAATATAAGCATTACTACATTATTCCATATCTACAAGTGTATATCTGTAATCCCTCATCCAAAACATCACTTCTATGCTCGAGCGCCACTACCTGTAATACATGAAACTGAGTGGGTCAGGCTTGGGAGCCTGGTGAGCACATAGGGTTTTCAACCCACAATAAATAAGTTTATTTATTTCATCAATAAACAATAACCCGATTACTCGTTCCCGTTATCCTCACTTTACGTCCCTAAACACCTATCATAAGGGACCTAGCCTAAGAATCATCATCGGGATGGACACTACTGCTAGGGGGGTTCCTCAGCAATAAATGTCCTAAAGGCAACCACGAGGGGGATGGAGTACACCGGTGAACACATCGTTCACAAACACCTACAGGTTGCGAGCCTGCTAGCGTTCCACTGGACTGTCTAGAAGAGTCCGTGGTCGTCATCTATACTCCGCTAGATGACTGGATCACCAACAACATCGAGGCCTCTCATCATTTTATCACACATCGTCTTATTACATCTACCCATCTTTTACCCCAACATTTTTGTAGATATAAAATACATATACAGTTTAAATCATGAAAATCGTGTATAAAATCATTCATCCAACATAGACAGCAAGTATTCAGATAATATGCACACATAGCACGTAATTTATATAAAATACTTCATATCTATGTGTAAGATGAAAGTAACTATGCACTCACCTGATTAGGTGGTGACTCGGTACTTGAACAGCACTTCGTTATCTCAAAACAATTTTTCCTTGACCAAAACCTAGTATTAATACCACTAGAGTTTAGTTTTAACGTTAACCGCGACTAATTAATAGTCTAGCTATTATTATTATTATATTAGCGTTAAATAACACTCAATATAACTCATAATAATAGGCCAAATAATTATTTAAAGGACCTAATAACATTACTATAATTATTTAAAAGTTATATTAAAAATTGCGTAGGCGTAGCTCATTTACAACGGATTTTAAAGAAAACCGGGCTTTGCTGGGAGCAGCGTTTCCGAACCGAAAGACCCTTTTTCTCGGGACTCCGGGAGCCTCGGGGTTTCCTTTGGGTGCTAGGGATTTTTCCTAGGGTTTAGGGGGTTAAAATGGGTAGTGAGAGAGAGTAGAGAGAGAAAGGAATCAAGAAATGAGTGAAAATTCCGGAAACCCTCGCCCTCCTTTTATAGCCTGCGAGGCTTCGGATTACGTTGGGCGTAACCTTGGCTACGCTGGGCGTAGTTCTCGGATAAGGATGCCAAATCGCATCCAACTGTCTCGCACGTGCCAATCTCGGAAGTGGATAGACCCGATGTACGCGTGGCGTACTCATCCTTGGACGCGGGGCGTAGCGAAGGGGCGACGTGTCCTTCATCCGAAGTGAGACCGTGGGGAGCAAGCAACGGCTAGGATCTTGCCACGCCATCATATCTCTCAGATTGATATCCCGACTTCTAAAATTCATAACTATCGCATACGAGCTCCGTCTTTGACATTCTTTATATCCACGCGTAGGCGGGAACGTACTCTACAACTTTTGTTTAGACTCCGTCGGCTAATTTTGATTTATTTTAAAAGTTATATTTTTAACAGGCCGAGAAAGGATTGGTCCGTTAAAAATTCATAACTTCTTCATACGACGTCCGTTTTCGTCTGTCTTTTTATCGTTATGCTACTATTAACGAGATCTTCGATTCTCGTTTAGGTTGTGTCGGCTAAAAACCGCTCGATCTAATATTCGAACTTCGGGCTGTACACTACTAAGCCGAAACTTCGAAAAATCATAACTTCCTCATACGAAGTCAGATTTGGGCGTTCTTTTTTTATGGACGCTCTCGGTTTAACGTTTTCTACGACTTTCGTTTAGATCGCTAAGGCTAAAAATCGCTTTATCGTAAATTCACTATTTATGCTTCCCAGTATCGTGTTGGTTCCATTGCGAAACTTCGACGGGTCATAACTTCTTCGTTATAACTTGGATTTCGGCATTCTTTATATCTCCGGAATCCTTGTTTCGACCACTACAACTTTATGTAAATCTATTGGGCTTATCTCATACTTTAATTTTGACGCTTATTTTTATTCTTTATTAATTATACATTTATAATTAAACAATAAGCATATAAATTCACATAATTCACAAAATACTCAAATAATTCCTCTTTATTACATCAAAAGAGTTACAATAGTTGACCTAGACTATTACATCGTCTAAAATGCTTAGCCCCGAAAACCCGGGCGTTACAAAAACCTTTTTGCAAAAAGGCAGAAATATATTTGCCAGCTTTGGTAGTTTCATTAATTTTTATTTTTTTCTTTGAACTGCAAATATATCTTTCAGAAACTTCACATATCGTGGTATGTGTTAGATAACATCCAAATGTGGAATATTTACCTCAACCTCACGAAAAATTTACATTATGTCTTCATCCTCTCTGTCGTGCTTCATATTTCTCAGTCTTCATGGAAATGGAGGTAGGGGCTTGTACTCCTTCAGATTCTGCTTAGCTGGTTGTGGAGTTTATGTTCTTTTATCTTTTTCATCATCTTCTTCAACCAACACTTATTCATATTCTCCATTAGCTTTTTCTTTTTCTTTTACATCTTCTTCTTCAACCATAACTTCCTCATATTCTTCATTAACTTATTTTTCTAGTTCAGATATGCCTAGGCCTTCAGAACGTTTCCCAATTCTCAAGTAAATAACACTACTATTGTGCTTCAGATTAATTTTTGTGTGCCCCGGTAACTTTATGTAAATCTGTTTCCCAAGTGAGATTCGGCCCATTCGAATGTTTCCACTAGACTAGCACTAAGTCGATCATCTTGCGTCGTAACTTCTTAGTCTTACGGTCAACAATTGCCTCGGGCTCTTCAATCAGCCTCTTGTTTTCATCCATTCTTAACTCTGAGATCGGAATTATGTCGGGAACTTCTCCCGCGAACTTCCTCAAATAACACACATGGAAGGTGTTATGAATACCATCTAGTTCTTCGGGTAATTCTAGCTTGTAAGCTTGGTTCCCAATCTTCTGAAGAACTTTGAACGGTCCAATAAACCTTGGACTTAGCTTTCCTCTTTTCCCGAATCTTATAAGTCCCTTCCATGGTGAGACTTTAAGCAAAACCGAATCCCTAACTTCGAAGGTCATCGATCGTCTTTTCTTGTGAGCATAGCTCTTCTGACGATCCTGAGCTGCTAACATTCTTTCCCTAATCACCTTTAGTTTCTCAGCAGTCTCATGGACTATCTCGGGGCCCATAAACTGCTTTTCTCCGGCCTCAAGCCAACAAGATGGAGTACGAACCTTTTGTCCGTACAAAGCTTGATAAGGTGCCATCTTGATGCTCGAGTGGAAACTATTGTTGTAGGAAAATTCTACTAGAGGTAAGTGTTCATCGCAGTTACCTTGGAACTCCAGGGTACATGCTCTTAGCATATCTTCCAATGTTTGAATCGTTCTTTCACTCTGACCATCGGTCTGTGGATGGTAAGCCGTACTCAAACAAAACTTTGTACCCAATTCCTCTTGTAGAATTCTCCAAAACCATGACGTGAAAAGACTATCATGATCCGATACAATCGTTAGAGGAACACCGTGAAGTCTCACAATTTCCTTCACGTAAGCATTTGCAAGTTTATCCATAGACCAACTTTCGTTGGCAGCTATGAAGTGTGCACTCTTTGTGAAACGATCCACGACCACCAAAATCTTGTCGTGACCGTTCTTCGTCCTGGGTAGTTTAGTCACAAAATCCATGGTGATGTCTTACCATTTACCCATGTGTATATGTAAGGGTTCTAAACTCCCATACGGTTTCTGATGTTGTGCCTTAACTCTTGCACAAGTTACACACTCGGCCACATACTTTGCAACATCGAGCTTCATCGTCGGCCACCAGTAGTAGAGTTTTAGGTCCCTATACATTTTAGTGCTACCGGGATGAATAGAGTACATGGTCTTGTGAGCTTCTTCCATAAGAAGATCTCTTATTCCTCCCGTCTTAGGTACCCAAATCCGATCTTGGAATACCTTCAGTCCTTGACGGTTTGTATCGAATACCAACGTCTTTCCCAAACGTTCTTCTTTTCGGTCATTTTTTTCCGAAGCTTCTCCTTGAGCTTTCTTGATACTTTCCACAATTGTCGAGACAACTTCTATTCTCAACACTCTTGGCCTTTTCCTTTCAAGATTGACTTTCCGACTGAGAGCATCAGCAACAACATTTGCTTTACCGGGGTGGTAAAGTATCTCACAGTCATAGTCCTTGAGTAATTCTAGTCGGCGTTGTTGTCTCGTGTTCAATTCTTTCTGATTAAAGAGATACTGGAGACTCTTATGATCAGTGAAAAGTTTGCACTTCGTTCCATAGAGGTAATTCCTCCATATCTTTAGAGAAAAAACTACCGCTGCCAACTCCAAATCGTGAGTGGGGTAGTTCTTTTTGTGCTCCTTCAATTGTCGATATGCGTATGCTATCACCTTTTCTCTTTGGGTCAGAGCACAACCCAACCCAACTCCAAATGCGTCACTATAGACCGCGAAGTCTTCAACTCCATCGGGTAGAGAAAGAATCAGTGCTTTTCATAACTTCTTCTATAGCTTCTCGAATGCTTCTTCGTGCTTTTCAATCCATGTATAAGTAGCTCCTTTGTGGGTCAAAGCTGTCAATGGAGCAGCTATCGAAGAAAAGCCTTGGATAAATCGTCGGTAATATCCAGCTAATCCATGAAAGCTTCGAATCTCTGTGGGACTCTTTGGACGTTCCCATTTCATTACAGCTTCGATTTTTGTTGGGTCAACCATCATCCCTTCTTGGTTAACCACATGACCCAAGAACTGGACTTCTCGGATCCAAAAATCACACTTGGAGAACTTTGCATACAACTTCTCCTTTTTCAAGACTTCCACCACTTCTCGTAGATGTTGGCCATGTTCCTCCTGGCTTTTCGAGTAGATCAGAATGTCGTCGATGAACACTATCATGGATTTATCGAGGAATGGTTTACAAACCCTGTTCATCAGATCCATGAATGTTGCTGGAGCATTGGTTAGTCCAAACCACATAACCAAGAACTCGTAGTGTCGATATCTTGTTCTGAATGCAGTCTTCTCAATATGCTGCTCTCTCACCTTCAGCTGATGATATCCTGACCTAAGATCGATCTTTGAGAAGTAGCTCGAACCTTGCAGCTGATCGAATAGGTCATCAATCCTCGGCAATGTATACTTGTTCTTCACCGTTGCCTTGTTCAGCTCTCGGTAGTCTATACACATTCTCATGCTTCCGTCCTTCTTCATCACGAATAACACCAGAGCTGCCCAGGGTGAAGAACTAGGTCGAATAAAACCGTTGTCCAACAGCTCCTGAAGTTGCGTCATAAGCTCCTTCATCTCCGTCGGTGCTAATCGATAAGGTGCTTTCGCTATCGCTGTTGACCCTGGTAACAAGTCTATCCGAAATTACACTTGTCTACCAGGTGGTAATCCGGGAAGATCTTCGGGAAACACTTCCGGATAATTATACACACCCGGTATATTCTGCACCTCTTTCTTTTCCTTCTTAGCATCGATAACGAATGCCAAGTATGATGCACATCCCTTGGACAAACACTTTCTGGCTTTCATCAGGGAGATGATTCCAGAATTTACTCGGCGTTTGTCCCCGTACACCATAAATGACTCTTTTCCGGGTGGGTTTACCCTTAATATCTTCTTTCGGCATTGAATCTCAGCATCGTTGGCGCTAAGCCAATCCATTCCCAGAACGATGTCGAAACCGTTCAATTCTATGGGTAACAGCTCTTCGTGGAATTCGTTTCCGTTTATGTCAATGACTATGTTCCTAATACGATCACTAACAGGTACGAACTTGCCACTGGCAACTTCTACAATCAGGGCATTATCAAGTTTTTCTAGAGGAAATGCTAATTTTCCTCCAAATCTATGTGATACAAAGGAATAGTTTGCTCTCGAATCAAATAGTATATTGGCAGGCAATCCATTTACAAGAAAGGTACCTGAAGCGGTGTCTGCTGCCTCCTTTGCAGCCTCGAGCATCATCTGGAAGGCACTTGCCTTCGGCTTCGGTGGAATATTGGGTCTTCCCGCCTCCTTCTTCTTCGGACAGTCCCTCGAAATGTGCCCTTCCTCGTTGCACTCATAACAGACCTTCTTAGTGAACGTGCACTCGTTGGCATAGTGCCCGGGTTTTCCACATTTCAAACAAGTGACTCCTCCGTCACATTTCCCCTGGTGCTTCTTCTTGCACTTTTCGCACCATTTTGCTTCACCTCCTCCAGACTTCTGCGTACCAAAACTTTGAGAACTTGCTTTTCTTGTTGAATTTCGAAGACCCATCAAATTTCCTTTTCTCTCCCACCTCCGCTCTCTCTAGACCCTTCTCTCGTATCTAGGTCTCCACATTCTTAGCAGCCCAGATGACGGCTTTCAGAGTGGTTGTTTGCTTGACCATTGGACCGAAGTCTGCTGGTAATCCGAGGGCAAACTTGTTAACCTTGGAGAGTTCAGTTGGGACGAGGTGAGGAACAAGCTTCATTTTCTCTGTAAAGCTTGCAACATATTCAGTAACGCTCATTCTTCCCATCTTCAGATTCTGGAATTCGTTGTTGATCTCCAGAAGATCCTGCTCAGATCAGAATTGCATCTTTAACTGCACCAGAAAATCCTCCCACGACATCTTGCTCGCTTCTCCTTTGGGCATTGAATCAGCTAGTAGCTTCCACCAGCTTAGTACTCTAGATTTCAACAGAGGAACTGCGAGAGTGGTCTTCTGCCTGTTGCTACACTCGCAACTCTCAAACATTGTTTCCATCTCGGAGATCTAGTTCATGACTTCCACCGGCATCGGGCTTCCAGATAGACACGGTGGTTTAGATGCCATGAAATCCTTGTATTTGCATCCACGTCCATCATTTCCTCCATCCTGGTGGTTTCGCCTAACTATCGGTGGGTTGGCTTGACCAACAGTCCCACTATAGTTTCCTCCTTCAGACGGCCCATCATTCAGCTCGGGCTCTACGATTGGTATGGTAGCTTCCTCGCGATTTTTTGGAGCAAACGCCTGGTTTCCTCCATTTGACGATCCAACATCATCTGGATCATCGCTTGCACTCCGGCCATCGTGATTGGCTCAGGAACATCTGCTACAACAGGTATTTGCTGAATCACTGGGGGTTGATTCCTATTCCCATTTGCATTCCCAGCTCCACTGCGGGTTCTTGCCATTTTGATCTATACATCAGATAAGGTGAATTTAGATCTTTATTTAGGATAGACGTTTAAATCATCCTTATCACTCCGAAACGTTTACATGCTAGTTCTAATATCGTAGTCGTACGTTTAGAATCCTAAACACATAAGGTTTCCAGATCCGATCGGCAACAGACCATAGATCCGAACAAATATCATCATGTGAGGCACAAAGCATTTTGCACATAAAAGCATTTTAGGCACCATTCCTAAAATAAGCTAGTGCTCACACCTCACAATCATCGCTTAGCATTCTAAGTTTAAGTCTAGAAATCCTACATATTGCTATTTCGCTTAAACTAATGCTCTGATACCAACTGTGACATCCCCATTTTCACGGCCAGAAAAGACCGATTTTGTTTATGCTTGTTTGAAAATCAGAGTAACATTTTAAATGAAAGTGTTGCGGAATTTGTCCCAAAACAAAATATGATAAAGATTTATCAAAAGCATTTCCAAGGAAATGTATTTCATTAAAAAACTCGGGATGTCATGTTCGATACAGATCAAAAGCATAAACACTACAATATAAGCATTACTACATTATTCCATATCTACAGGTGTATATCTGTAATCCTTCATCCAAAACATCACTTCTATGCTCGAGCGCCACTACCTGTAATACATGAAACTGAGTGGGTCAGGCTTGGGAGCTTGGTGAGCACATAGGGTTTTCAACCCACAATAAATAAGTTTATTTATTTCATCAATAAACAATAACCCGATTACTCGTTCCCGTTATCCTCACTTTACGTCCCTAAACACCTATCATAAGGGACCTAGCCTAAGAATCATCATCGGGATGGACACTACTGCTAAGGGGGTTCCTCAGCAATAAATGTCCTAAAGGCAACCACGAGGGGGATGGAGTACACCGGTGAACACATCGTTCACAAACACCTACAGGTTGCGAGCCTGCTAGCGTTCCACTGGACTGTCTAGAAGAGTCCGTGGTCGTCATCTATACTCCGCTAGATGACTGGATCACCAACAACATTGTGACCTCTCATCATTTTATCACACATCGTTTTATTATGTCTACCCATGTTTTACCCCAACATTTTTTTTAGATATAAAAAACATATACATTTTAAATCATGAAAAACGTGTATAAAATCATTCATCCAACATAGACAGCAAGTATTCAGATAATATGCACACATAGCACGTAATTTATATAAAATACTTCATATATATGTGTAAGATGAAACTAACTATGCACTCACCTGATTAGGTGGTGACTCGGTACTTGAACAGCACTTCGTTATCTCAAAACAATTTCTCTTTGACCAAAACCTAGTATTAATACCACTAGAGTTTAGTTTTAACATTAACCGCGACTAATTAATAGTCTAGCTATTATTATTATTATATAAGCGTTAAATAACACTCAATATAACTGATAATAATAGCCCAAATAATTATTTTAAGGACCTAATAACATTACTATAATTATTTAAAAGTTATATTAAAAATTGCGTAGGCGTAACTCTCTTACAGCGGATTTTAAAGAAAACCGGGCTTTGCTCGGAGCAGCGTTTCCGAACCGAAAGACCCTTTTTCTCGGGACTCCGGGAGCCTCGGGGCTTCCTTTGGGTGCTAGGGATTTTTCCTAGGGTTTAGGGGGTTAAAATGGGTAGTGAGAGAAAGTAGAGAGAGAAAGGAATGAAGAAATGAGTGAAAAATCCGGAAACCCTCGCCCCCCTTTTATAGCCTGCAAGGCCTTGGATTACGCTGGGCGTAACCTTGGCCACGCTGGGCGTAGTGCTTAGATAAGGATGCCAACTAGCATCCAGCTATCTCGCACGTGCCAATCTCGGAAGTGGATAGAGCCGATGTACGTGGGGCGTACTCATCCTTGGACGCAGGGCGTAGCGAAGGGGCGACGTGTCCTTCATCCGAAGCGAGACCATGGGGAGCAAGCAACGGCTAGGATCTTGCCACGTCATCATATCTCGCAGGTTGACATCCCGACTTCTAAAATTCATAACTATCGCATACGAGCTCCGTTTTTGACGTTCTTTCTATCCACGCGTAGGCGGGAACGTACTCTACAACTTTTGTTTAGACTCCGTCGGCTAATTTTGAATTTATTTTAAAAGTTATATTTTTAATAGACCGAGAAAGGATTGGTCCGTTAAAAAATCATAACTTCTTCATCCGAAGTCCGTTTTCGTCTGTCTTTTTATCGTTATGCTACTATTAACGAGATATTCGATTCTCGTTTAGGTTCTGTCGGCTAAAAACCGCTCCATCTAATATTCGAACTTCGGGCAGTACACTGCTAAGCCGAAACTTCGAAAAATCATAACTTCCTCATACGAAGTCAGATTTGGGCGTTCTTTTTTTTATGGATGCTCTCAGTTTAACTTTTTCTACGACTTTCGTTTAGATCTCTAAGGCTAAAAATCGCTTTATCGTAAATTCACTATTTACGCCTCCCGGTATCGTGCCGGTTCCGTTGCGAATCTTCGACGGGTCATAACTTCTTCGTTATAACTCGGATTTCGGCATTCTTTATATCTCTGGAATCCTTGTTTCGACCACTACAACTTTTGGTAAAGATATCGGGCTTATCTCATACTTTAATTTTGACGCTTATTTTTATTCTTTATTAATTATACATTTATAATTAAACAATAAGCATATAAATTCACATAATTCACAAAATACTCAAATAATTCATCTTTATTACATCAAAAGAGTTGCAATAGTTGACCTAGACTATTACATCGTCTAAAATGCTTAGCCCCGAAAACCCGGGCGTTACAAAAACCTTTTTGCAAAATGGCAGAAATATTTTTGCCAGCTTTGGTAGTTTCATTAATTTTTATTTTTTTCTTTGAACTGCAAATATATCTTTCAGAAACTTCACATATCGTGGTATGTGTTAGATAACATCCAAATGTGGAATATTACCTCAACCTCACGAAAAATTTACATTATGTCTTCATCCTCTCTGTCGTGCTTCATATTTCTCAGTCTTCATGGAAATGGAGGTAGGGGCTTGTTCTCCTTCAGATTCTGCTTAGCTGGTTGTGGAGTTTATGTTCTTTTATCTTTTTCATCATCTTCTTCAACCAACACTTATTCATATTCTCCATTAGCTTTTTCTTTTTCTTTTACATCTTCTTCTTTAACCATAACTTCCTCATATTCTTCATTAACTTATTTTTCTAGTTTAGATATGCCTAGGCCTTCAGAACGTTTCCCAATTCTCAAGTAAATAACACTACTATTGTGCTTCAGATTAATTTTTGTGTGCCCCGGTAACTTTCCTTGAGATTCCAGACGACCCGCAGAAGTAGCAAGTTGAGATAGATGATGTTCCATATTCTTGATACTAGCTCTGGTTTCATTCTGAAATGCTTGGGTGCTCATTGCAATACTCTTCACAATATCTTCTAAGGGGTTGTTTATTTGGCCTCTTAATGATCCTATAAAGAGGTTGACTCTGAATCATTCATATTCAGAGCGTTTGGTTGGCACCATTGTAGCCTTTTAATCGGTCAATATAGCAAAAATTGGTCTGAACCAGAAAGAGACATTGAGGAGTCTGGATGAAATGATTCCGTTTGATACCCTTACCCTAAAAATAGAAAACAAGTCCGCAATTTGTTTTTTCCTTCCCCTTCTTCTATACATTGAGAACCCCTCCCTCGTTATCCCTATTCTCAGGCGTCAGCTGCTTCTCTGCTAGCCTCCGACTTCATCGCCGCCGCTTCCTGCCCGCCTCTGGCAGCGCTGCTCCATTTCGCCTTTGTCATCTCCTCCCTCGCCTCCACCCTCTTATCTGGTAAATTTTACTAATTTGTTTTTTCCTCCAAATTAATGTTTGAGTCGTGTTCTTGTTGCTCGATTTTGGATGAAATTGGTGTTTCCATCGTGTTCTTGTTGCTCTTTTTTGTGGTTTGTATGAAATTGATTTTTGTGTTCTGTTCTTGTTGTTCTTCATAATGTTGTTGAGTTGATGTATAGTTTGTGATATTGGTTGATATTCTCTTGACCCAATCTTCAATTGTTGGCGTTTGTAAGGGGGGAAAGTATTTTGAGAGTGTGATTAAGATGGAAATAAATGGTGAAGTATTTGGGGAGTTGATGTCTCCACATGTTAATACTGAGAGGATGTCAAAAACAAGCACAAAGATCCTCTTTTTTGGAAATATTGTGAGATATTATTATAAATTTGGTATACTATGATATAATGATCCATATATAACAAATTTGGATGTTTAAATGATGTCTAATGTCTAATTTGGATATTTTATGATGTTTAATTTCTATGTGAAAAATAGTTTATAGGGTTAAAATGGTCATTTTTGTCATTAAGATGCAAGCATTTAGATTCCAAAACAAACATTAGTTTATCGTTCAGATACAATAAAGACTCTCTTCATCATCCAGATATGAATCATCTCAATGCTACCAAACAACCCTTCAGGCCACACTAGAACTGTTGGGTTGTTGATGCGAGTTCTGATTTTTAAAATTTGTACTCTGATAATTTTGTTAATTCAGATTCTGAAAGTTGTGCTGAAAATTCGGTTGCTAATAATTCCACTGTTGGTAGAATCCGGGTGGCATCTGATATTGCTATTTCTGCTGAAAATTATTCTGATAGCCTCCGACAGCTTTTACTATAGATGTATCCTCTTGCAGTAACAGACACATATCTGTTGGATGTATCCTCTGGCAGTAACTTCTTGCTTTGCCCATTCTTTGAGAGTCTTCTCTACTTCTTCTCCCACGTCACGCATGGATGGTTTTTCAGATTCTGAAGGTTCTGGAGTTTCAGAAAAGTCTATTTTCTCAGATTTAACTAAGGATGGTGGAGAGTATGTTTTAAAAGGGCTATCAGAAGGTGAAGAAGGGGTACTTTCAGAAAAGGAGAAAAAGTTGGGTTTGGTTCATTCCACATGGGAGTGCCTTGTGGTATGGAGATTTCTGGTGGTATTGAAAAGGATAAATCAAAGAAATCTGCTGATTATTTCTTCTTTGCTGCTTCATTCTTCAGTTTCCTTATAGTTCTTTAAATTTCTAGATCAAAAGCTAGAGGTGTACCTGAACGGAAATTTCTTGTCATAAAACTATTAGAAAGTACGGTGTCCCTGGTAAGGATGCCAAATTGCTAATACACTGTCTCGAGCGTATTAAAAAAATAAAATAATCACTGGTGATTGCACTAATAATATAGCACAATGAAGTAGGGTCGAATCCTCAGGGACACAGTCTAACGGTCAATGCCTTTTTGCATCAAGCACATTCTAGTCAAAAAGAGAAATTATTAAAAAGGGGTTTTTATTTAAACTAAAAACTAAAATTGAAGTGAAAATAATTTAAATGAAAAATCAATAATAAAAACGATTTTTGTTCTACTACGACTTTCTTAATCATGCAATCATTTCAGATCTCGTTATTCAAAATGCATTTTATATAACCTGGTAGTGAGAAAAACTAACAAGCTCTAGTATAATCTCTTTTACCAAAAATAGTTAACCAAAACAAGCACTTCAGTTTAACCCTAACTTTGTACTGTGTAATTAAACAACCTCTTAATTAAGATCAAAAAATTTGCATTAAGTTTTGTGTAAATTCCCAGCAATACCCAACACTTTTCACAATCTCGGAAGCATGAAGATATGATTTTTCAGTTTATACCAGAGTTAAATCCCAAACTCGGAACCAATCTGATATTTGTTACTTTTGACCAGTTGACAATAACAATTATGGATTCTATTAACTGGTTAACTAGAATGATAAAACCCCAGCTAGGTGATCAGGCTGACAAGAATTAAAATCAAGCATTCATTAAGCTTAAAACTGAAAAAATCTAGATAAAAACACAAAAAGAAATCAGATCTGATATCTGATTACGTGAAAATTACTAGACTAATGCAGAACAGAAAACTAGGGTTTTAGCTAGACATGGATAAAAATGAAACTAAACTAAATAAAAGAAACATTAACCGAGTAATCCTCTAAACTAAATGTGTGAAATGATTCACAACCTTCACATCTTCAGAAGTTGCTGAAAGGTATTAGAAAAGCGCCTTCAGTAGTGTCTTTTGTCGTCTGGAACCATCTAACCTTCTAATATAATACTGAGGCTCTTATTTATATGCAAGACTGAAGCTTACGAAGAAAGAAAGTGAACAATGTCATCGCAGATGTCAGATATGCGATCGCAGAAAATACGATTTTTTCCTGAATTATCCGTAAATAATGTATGAGGGTATTCTCAACGTTTTCAGAACTTCGGGACAAAAATGCAATCGTAGATGGTGTTTATGCGATCGCAGATTTTGATTTTTTTCTTCAGATGATTTATTTCGACCCTGGGAAACATCGTTGAATTTATGCGATCGGAAAAACAAAATGTGATCACTTCTACGATCCCATTATTGGATTATGTGATCACAGATTTGGCCTTTTTCATATACACAAAAGTCGTCCAAAATTTTGTATAGTTTCTGGAACATTTTGAATCTCTTCAATCGGAGTTACGAGTCGTGAGATATGGTCAAAATACTTACAGGGGGTCAATGCTGCCAAAAACATCCTTTAGGCTTTAGAATGTAGCAATATGTCTTCATATGATCAATTAAATCAAATTTTTCTTGACCAAAATATCGTCCAAGAATTCATCAAAATCCTTAATAAGTTCCAAGCCCATTTTAACTCCAATTCTCCATCAAACACATCCAAAGCTGCTCCCAAAGTATCTAAAAACGGCACAAAAATGCTAGCAGTACGAGAATTCTGATAAAAGACATGATTTGAACATTATTTAAACTAATGACATGTAAATGTACAAAATACAATGCTAAATACTAATAAAAACTACCCTAAAAATATGCATAAAATGCCATCTATCTATGGCATTGTAAGAAAACGTACCTGAATCATGGAACCGGAGAAGCACGACAACACACTCAACTCATCGCACTGATCTCAAACGCGAATAAACTAACTCCAAAAAAAGTTTGGACCTCATTCAACAACATAAATCCTTCAAGTTTGACCTAAGGTCAAACTGGTCAAAAGTGAACGGTCAACGGTCAACCAAGTCAACAACCACCACAACATGGTAACCTCTTCTCCATGTCATGGGCATGTCCAAACAAAAGAGTCGCGAGGTTGAACCTCACCATGATGTGGTGAGCTCTTGTACATGTCATGGCTACTCCCTGAAGCCATTTTTCTCATTAAGAGCCTAATACTTACAGATCAAGGCTCAACTTCGAGATAAGATTCTTCTTAATGACTTAATGGATAAAGTTTCCAACTTTATCCATTAGGACCTTACCACAATATAACACTAAGTTCAGGAAAATGCTTAGTTTTTCAAGAAGATTGGCACCAAATAATGGCACCAAGGTTGACTGTTATCAGTGGAGTTTGCCTTGAAACTTCAAATTGAACTTTGGAAAGCCCACTAATTTGGATCAGGCAATATGGAAGGTGAGAGCAATTGAAAAGATCTTGGCAGAATGAGACAGTGATAGAGTTGGCAGTCTGGCAAGAGGATGGCGGAAAGTAATGCCTACAGCAAGGTCAATTCCAACCAAAAGAAGCAGAAGTACGAAAAGATTACTTGAAGCTTTTCAACTCAAGGAAGAAGTTTAGATTTTGTCGTATGCCACAAGTATGGAGAAATAGGTCACTACGCTAAAAATTGCAAGAAATATCCCCTAAAGTGTTTTCATTTTCAAGAGGAAGGGAACAAGATCAGCGAATACCCGAAGAAAAAGACTAAAATGAGTGGAGGAAGTGGGAAGAAAGATGAGTTGAGGGCTAAGAGAATAGCTTATCATATGATAGTAGCTAAGGGGAATGAGGATGATAATATTGTTTCACGTATAAAAATTCTAAGACAAAATTGCAAAAATGGTCCCTATGTTTGGCAAAATTATGCGACTTTGGTCCAAAACGATACCTTGATGCACCAGCGGTCCAAAATTGGATTTTTCCATTGTTTTTGGTCCCTCACACTAACTTTCGTCCATATGCTCCGTTACCTGCAATATAGACGGGGGTATTTTCGTCTTTCCACTTACAGGGACCTTTTTTGCAACCTTATTCAAAATAAAAGCAGAGCTACATCACTCTTCCATCTTCAACTTCACGAGCTTCATACTCTTCCTACTCTGTGTTCAGAATTTCTTAGAGATCAAAAATTAAAATGGTGATGTGTTTCTGTGGTAGGGACGCGGTGGTTCGTACCTCCTGGACATCAGCAAACCCTGTCCGGAGGTTTCTTTCCTGCCCTCAACAGGTAAGTGTTCGATTTTGCTATTTTACCCTCATTTTGGAAAATCACCCTCATGTTTAGGGTTTTTTCTATGTGAAGGGTTCCAGATGCAGATTATTAGGATGGATTGATCCTCCAATGTGTGCAAGATCTATGTTGATAATTCTCGGATTATTGAGGAATATCAACAATGCAAACTATCAAGTGGCAAGATTGAAGATGTGTTTGTTTGCAAGTTGGTTACTATTTGTGGTGGTTTGGGTGCTTTTCATTTAGTAATAAGGAATTAGGGACCCCTATAGTTGCATGTAATTTTGGGTGTTTTTGTCTTATGAAAGTGTAACAGGGGAATGTGGTAGTTTTTGGTATTTGATATTGTAATATCAATTTAGGGTTATTTTGGACAACTTCAGAAATGGGTACCCTTTTCAAGGATGTAATGACAATGTGTTGCAGTTATCACATAATGTTAATGTTTATTTGTTGTTTCAGAAGAAAGTTGTTATAACCATAAATGTGTTCCATAAACATGACAACAAAGTTGGTATAAACCATAAACATCACTCTTCAACAATTACAAAAGGTTGACATTAGTTTCATGACCAAAAGGGCTAAAAGACCAAAATAAAACCATTACAACAAACTACTTTTAAACCATTACATCCAAATGCATAAAAGTGGTGCTAAACCAAAAGATATGTTTTTAAACAAAATACACTAATTCCTGCATTGACTGCCACCTCCATTCCCTCCTTGACTGCTTCATGCATTCCCTCCTTGACTGCTTCCTGCATTCCCTCCTTGATTGCTTCCTGCATTCCTACCTTCACCCTTGCAAGTCCTTGAGTTATGACCCCTATTGTTGCACTTCCCACACCTGACACTAACAAACTTTCTGGTAAGTTTTTCAGTTTCACTTGCACCATGATTATGCATCTGTCTATCACATTTTTCATCTACACTTCTCTTTCTCTTGGTCTTAGGTCTCCCATGATGAATGTGATGTGGTGGTGGTGTTAATTGAAATGGACAGGTACTTTTTGGCCACATGGCTCTACCCTTTATAGGGTCCATAGTGTAAGAGTAAGGTTCATTCCATGTTTAAAGCCAATACACTTTGTTGACATAAGTGTAAAGCTCCCCAACTTTGTCTCCACTATCAGCCATTTCATGTATTGTAGCTATGGCATGTCTGCATGGAATCCCATTCAATTCCCAGCTTCTATATGTACATGACATATT
Source organism: Lactuca virosa (assembly GCF_052849685.1). Classification (NCBI taxonomy): domain Eukaryota; kingdom Viridiplantae; phylum Streptophyta; class Magnoliopsida; order Asterales; family Asteraceae; genus Lactuca; species Lactuca virosa. The sequence continues at coordinate 241,674,422 of NC_136431.1, forward strand.
TGTCATGTCAACCACATGCTAGTCATGCCAAGGACCATAAACTTCATACTTTGCAGTCCCATTCCATATAGCTCTATATTGGACTAAAGCTTCCCTATTTCTCTCAAGTAACTTTGATGCTGTTGGAGTGAGTGGACCTGGAGCTTTGGACATCACTTTCTTCACATTGCAGATCCTCTTCATAAGGTACTGCCTGATGTACTCAAGACAACTTATGATGGGCTTATTCCTACCATGAATAAGCTTATTGTTGAAAACCTCACACAAATTGTTGAGCAATATATCTGATCCTGCTCTGCCTATATTAAACAAGAACATTATATGAACTAAATCATATACAGTGAGCACTAGTAAAGCTTCACCTAAGCTAGGGAATATAACATGAAAAGTGGCTTCTGGCCCAATGGTGAGGGGGGATTTTCTTCAACCACTCAAAAGCATCCTAATCAAACTTGTTAAGTTCATTCATGTAGTGTTCAAATTCGGGTACTATGGTTGCTATTGCACACTGCCATAAGTCATCTTTATACTCTTTTGTTTTCCATTTTTTCCTCATGTTCTCATAAATATGTCTTAGACAGAATCGATGCTCATCTTGTGGGTATAGTTGTGCAATAGCAGGTAAGAGTCCCTATAAAGGATTATCCCACATAATCATTGCAACATTCATATACAAATAAACTATTAGTAATACAAAAAGAAGAAAATAATACCTTTTGTCTATCACTCATGAAAGTAAAGTTAGAATTTGAGTACAACTCTAAGTCATCTCCCAAGCATTCTAGAAACCATTTCCAGCTACTCATATTTTCAGTCTGAACAATGGCATATGCAAGTGGGTATATGCCATTGTTTGAATCCAATCCAACTGCTGTGAGTACTTGGCCTGGAAATGGTCCTTTCATAAAAGCACCATCTAGTCCCAAAATATCTCTTAAGCCTGCTTTAAACCCTTTCTTTAATGCCCTAAGCAAATGTACACCCTTTTAAACTGGCTTGTTTCTCTAGTACTGTTAGGCTCATTAACAACCTCAAGCTTCACAGTTGTACCCACATTAGTTGCTTGTAGTTCCATAAGATAATCTCTTAATACCTCGTATTGCTTTGTGTAGTCACGACTCACTTGCTTTGTAGCTGTTGCTTTTGCCCTCTATACTTTGTGTATGGACACACCAACTTGAAGCCTCTTCTGAACTTGGTCTTGAATGCTTCGAAGGGGTACTGTAGGGTTAGACTCGACCATGTCTAAGAATTCTGCAGATATATACTTCGCAGTGCAAGCCCTAAGTTTTCTAGTTTGAACACAAGTATGTTTGTCCAGTAAAGTTTTCACATACCAATAATCACTATCTTTTGACCTTGAAGTCTGCATTGACCAAGAACAATTCACTTTATTGCCCTTACCAACCCCACTTGAATTTACATTAGGTACATTACATTTACACACAACCCTAAGCCTTGTTTTGTCGTTTTTCTTGAAGCCAAGATTCCTTCTAGTCTCAATGGCAAGTTTGTTGACTTTGTCCTTAATTTCCTTTTTACATTTATACTTTTGACCCACTTGAAAAGTAACTGCGTGGACTTCACCAAGAGAGCACTTCTTCTCCTTCCCCATCTGTTTTAATATTGTTTTCCTCCTTTCATCATCAGTATCTTCACCTAATAAGTCCCATTCATCATTATCAATTACTTCAACATCTTCAACATCTTCAGTATCAACAACTTCATTTTCAGTCTCAACACCCTTTCCTCTGTCACCATATTCAACATCTAGATCAACATTCATATAGAAATCACTCATGTCCACCTCAATATCACTTACATAATTTTCTTCATCTTCAAGAAAGTCACTATCTTCCTCACTCCCTTCACTACCCCCTTCACTACCTCCTTCACTACCTCCTTCACTAAGTCCTTCACAAACTCCCTCACTTTCTAATTGAACTTCACCTAGTCCTGTGCCAAGTTCTGCACCAACTCCCATACTCTAATCATTACCATCATAAAAAGTATATTGATCAAAGAAAGGATCAAAGTCTTCAAATTGAAATGGTTGGTCATCAAAGGTATCAAACACTCATGTATTTACTTCTTGGTCACCAAGATTTGCACCTTGATCATGAACTTCTGTAAATTGATCACCAACAGGTGCACCTTGATCATGAATTTTTGCACCTTGATCACTAATATTTGCACCTTCATTACCAATTTCAACATGTGCAACTTTATCACCAACAGTTGCAGTGTGTTCCAAGTTAAAACACAATTTCTTACTACATGAGTGACTCCCTTCAATTAACCTCAATCTCCTATTTGAATTGTATTCGGGTGTCTCATACCTTACCAAACACAATTCAAGATTTGGGACATCTTCCTGGTTTTGGTTTACTGGATGCAAATCAACCACTGTTGAATTTGATTTTGGTATGGGCACATCATCTGCTATTTCCTCAATTATTACCCTAGGTTTAACTCTTGGAGACATAAAGTATGTAAGTAACTTAGTTTCATTATGTTCAGTATATACCTTGATGATCTTATGATGTTCAATGTACTGTGCAAGACTAAGTATATCAACATCATTCCCTAGAGCTCTAAGACCAAACTCGAAATCTCCATTTGGCAATTGATAGTGGTAGTAAATGACTGGTGGTACCTCATAACCAAGCTTCAGCATCACCTCGTCCACCTCATGCACAGAGAACTCATCCATGTCTACCAAGTCAATGTGGTCTAATTTTCCTTCAATGTAGCTTATCCCTGGGAATTTTGTGAACCTCCCTCCATGATGGAGCTCAATAGTGGACATCATGGGATATCCTTCTGTAAAAATCATGAACCAAACCAAAAAAACATTACTTTATATAGATTGTAAAAGAATTTTTTTTGTTTCAAAGAAATATGTAAGAAACAGAGTACGTTACTATAAATTCGGATTGCATCAAAACACTGATTTCTTGGCCTAATTTCCCACATTTGGAGCATACTCGTGGATTCAAACTTACGATTAAAGTTGATGATCAAATGCAAGATTTCAAGGAACGATTAGGGTTTTCGATCAACAAAGTGGGTTTAGTGGGTAGAGTGAAGGGTCATTAACTGTGTATATCATTCAATATGGCGGTAATCGATGATATAGAGGTGGAAAGACGAAAATACCCCCGTCTATATTGTAGGTAACGGAGCATATGGACAGAAGTTAGTGTGAGGGACCAAAAACAATGGAAAAATCCAATTTTGGACCAGTGGTGCATCAAGGTATCGTTTTGGACCAAAGTCGCATAATTTTGCCAAACACAGGGACCATTTTTGCAATTTTGTCAAATTCTAAGAAAATCCTTTTCTCTATTATATATATATATATATATATATATATATATATATATATATATATATATATATATATATATATATAATCTTGCCACGTATACTTGTCCCATATTATTGCTTTTTCATTCTGGGGCAACCCAGACGTATGTGTAACACCTAAGAGAGCCTAATGGATTAGGAATAGTGTTATAACGTGATTACATGGGAATTAGGATCCTAGGAGAGACTAAGAAGTACCTTATTACTCTCTCTGGCGCAAGGATCTATGAGAATGGTCATAGGGAAGTGACTTAGAGGTTCCAGGATGATTCTTGAGGAAAGTAGGGATAGGTGAGGAAGGTAGTAGTGGGCCCATACTAATTGAAGCATATGATTTGTACTAGAATCGAGTTGAATCACAAGGATTGTAAGGAGCTAGTTGAGGGTAGATAGCATTGTTTGGCAACATGATTCGTTGCAGTATTTCCACATTTATCGGTCTTTTGATTATGGGTGTCCAGGATGAAGACGAGTCTCGTACATGTTAGGGCCTTAGTGGCCATGGCCGTTCAGATCTAAATGGTATATATTTTTACAATTTAGTTTATCTTAATGGGTCAAAGAACTCATTCAAAGTAGTGCTAGTTTGAATCGAGAGACTCGTGTGATGATCGACTTGATGATTGTTGTATTAGGATGTGTGGTATGCCGATGGAGTGGGATGTCATTCTCTATAACGAGGTAATGTTCTTCCTAACACTCGTGTTTAAGGAGGGGGGGTATCGGATGATTGTCAGTCGATAGATAAAGGAAAGGAAGGGTGATCTCCGCATCAATTTCTACCGCAAGAGGGAATCATTCGATTCGTGGTGAACCGTTTTCATCTTTTAGTAATGGAATGTTCCAGACTCGAATAGTATTTTGTATTGGTGACCTAGGTGAAGACCATGTCATTAGTAAAATATGATGCAATTTTCAGAAGATCGGGCGTATTCGAGGAGCGTTGAGATGTTTCCGGTTCGTAAAGGATGGTTCTATTGATATGTTGAGTTTGTTGGAGCTATTCTTTGAGGATCTGTAAGGGATTATTGAAGCTTTAGAGGAGGATAATATTGTGGATACATTCTTCCAATGTAATTTTTGGTTTCACAAAGTTCATTTCGTAGGGTGCCTCGTCAATCCAATGGTATTATGATCGATTCTCTAAGATTGTGGCGACGATATTGGTAAAAGTTTCTGAGGTCTCCATCTGAGGTTCAAGATTTTTTTATGATTGTTCATAATTATCTAAAGGATCGTCATATGCTATATTGCATTCTGAGAGTCAAGGTTGGTATGTATTTTGTTGAGCCAGTCTTAGTCTTTCATGTGGTAGACGTCACTTGATGATGGTTCGAACCCTAAGTGGAGGAGAACTGGGTATTCTGGTTGAAGAGTCATCAGCCGATTCGATTTAAGGTATCAACGCAAAGGGTTCGAGGAATATATAGTGCAGTTATGTTAGATATTTAGTTCGGGTTTATTGCAACATAAGAGAAGGAAAGTGGGCTACCATCAAAGTGCTCAGAGTTGGGAATTTTCTTCTCGCGTTCTCAAGGATTTGTCGTAATCCTTCATAGTTACAAAATAATTAAGGTTTTGTTAGAACTCGAATGTATAGTTAGTTGCCATCATGTTCATGCCTTCAGGGACGTGTGTGTTTGCGTCATATCGGAAGCCATTAGACAAATATCTTGTTACCATTAGTCCCTTTCGAGGACACCGAAGATTAGGTTAATAGACGTTTGAGCTACTCAAGTTGAATATCAGTTGTTGAAGGATTGGTTAGGTCGATGTATCAACCGTTACCTGTAGTAGGGGAAGAGAAGTTGTTGATCTACAAACAAACTTTAGAGTTTGGTATGTGTATTTTCGCATGGGCTTTGTTCATTAGTAATTTGAACCATTATTTTACTTATCTATCAAATATTGATAGTTGGTTAATTCGTTCATCTTCATCAGCTGAAACTGTTTGAAGGTTTTGAGTTGTATCAGTGAAGGTGCTATGGATGCGTCAGTCTTTTGTCAAGTTTTATGTGGTGTATATGCTGTCTCCTGTGTATGTACCCTTAATTTTTGGTTGTTGAATTATTGGTCATAACAGACTCCGGTTTGGCAATTGTCCTTTGCTTACAAGAAATTAAGATGTTGGAGGGAACTTATTCAGCATCTGGTAAGACCTAAGATATACGCAAAATCCATTTTTGGCATGTCGCATCAGTAGGGTTGGTGATGGGGTCGATCCAATCGCAGTTCTGATAGCGTTATGGTTAATTTTGTAATTTTCATCTGAGCGGGAAGTCTTATTAGATAAGTTGTGCACGTGAGTACAAGAATCAATGCGCAAGGACAAGGTTTGAAAACTCAAACATTGAGTTAATCTTAAAGATCAATGTATGCTCTTAATTAATGTTCCAGTCAAGTCTGATAATACCAATCGAGACATGAAGTAAAGATTCAACAAAGTGCTTAAGAATTAAACGAAGAAACTAGGAGTATAATCAATTTAAAGATGATGTGCTCAAATATACCTATTAGTTTTAAATTTATAAACCTTACTAATTAAACTAACTATGCACCTATAGGCAGTGTACCTAGTCGGATTATAGAATAGCTTGGTAAGTCGGGTGTCGATCACAAGGAAAAGAATTCTATTTAATAAAATAACTACTAATAGCTAGACTAAATAAAACAAGTAAATTGGGGGGGGGGGTTACTGATTTTGCAAGATCAGGACAACTTAAATCTAATAAAATAAATCAAACAATTAAACAAGCAAAGAAAACGATATTTACTTCAAGATTAAAGATCACTTCCGTTAGTTTCGAATCCCCTTTCTCCTATGGTTGATTTATACTAGGAAAATTATGTTGGCTTCCAATTTATTAACTACTTATTATGATCAAATACTTACATATATCAATTTATGAATTACCATGCAATGGTTAAGCACGGGTGAAACACACAATTGATAATAAGATAAATTGGACTATGAATGGTGAAATCGAGAATTACTAATATGTGGTCAAGACAATAATTCAAGCAATTAACATGGATAATTAATGCTTTCTAACACAATCAAAGCTATCAACTTTATTTACCTAACTCTATTATTTGGTCAATTACAATATCTAATTATTTAATGGTGATAAACAACTAGAACCAAGTTAATGCATCAATAATGTTCGTCTACCACACATAACTTGAATGGAAGGCAATAAAGGATAAAATTTTAACATGCTAGGTTTATAATTCATCAAATACAAGAAAAGACAATTAAATTGTCATAGAAGCATAAAATCAACACATAGGGTCGAGGTTCATCATCTCTGTGACAACCCGAAATTTCTATTCTATACAACATTTCAATTCAATAGAAGTCAGAACAGTTTCTGCTAACTTTCAAGCTTTTTGGAATAAGTTCGAGTCTTTTTAAGTTAGTACTTCAGGAGATACCAGGAGAGAGGATGCTCTAGGGTTTATTGTGCAACAATAAAGTCCCAAAGCTCCAAGAGTTTGGAGTTTACGGCCTAAACAAAGGTGTTTACGGCCGTAAACCCTAAATTCGGGGTATATATATGACACTTAGTCATTATTTACCATTTTTCACAAATTCAAGATCCAAACTCAATTCTCTCTCAAGTATCATCCAACAATTCTTCAAGATCTTCAACTTGTAAGTTTTTCTAGCCCTATTAAGTTGATATATTGTTTAATCTAGTGATTTAACACACTTCCATCCGTGAAATCATTCCAAAAGGTTAGATCTTCAAGTTTCACCAAGAACACCAAGAACACACAATAGTGTTCTTGGACTTTTAGCACCTTTTCAAGCCTCTATCTTGTAAGTACTTCTATCCTAGAGTATAATAAGGCTTGTTACACTTCTATACATCAAGAAAACACCAAGGAAACGAAGGATCAAATGTGTTTACGGTCCAAGAACACCTTGGACCGTAAACCCTAAAAAGGGTGCCAAAGTGTGCCCTAGTCCCTTCTAAGCCTTGAAAACTTGCATAGATCCCTTACCTAATGAGTTAAGTACATGAAAACATCAAAAGACCATAAACCATTTGGGTTTACGGCCGTAAACCCAAAGGTAGATGGTCCAAGGACCGTAAACTCCATTTAGGAGTGAAATGGTGCCCTAATCACTTCCATAGGCTTATACTTCAAGTGGAAATGCTCCTAAGGACTTGTAGAGCTTCAAAAAAACACATGGTCAAAGAAGCATGAGTTTACGGCCGTAAACTCATGGGTTTACGACCGTAAACACAAAGAGTTATGGTCACAAAACCGTAAACTCATATAAAGGGTTCCCTTGAACCCTAAACTCAATAGCAATGTCCTACAACATTTAGATACAACCCTTAGCACTTATAACACTTATATAAGGTGTTTTTCATGCCCTAGGATGTCTTAACATTGTTAATTAGTTGTTTAAAGACTAATTTGATACATATATGTGTTATTATATGTTAACTAGGATCATTGTGTGTGTACAAATCTTCACTTGACACCTAGCAATCCTATATCATCAGTTCATCCAAACCACTCACTACAGGTGAGTTCATACCCCTTAATTAACCTTTTAATTGTTTAAATGCTTTTATGGGGGGGAATACAAGTTGAATTATTATAGTTATTATATCAATCACATGTGATTAATAACTACCAAACAAGTGGATTTCTTACTTTTCAAACTGTGTTACCAAACTGTTTTACTTCAAACTGTTTTACAAACTCCTTTTCATGTCAAATACTATTACTTAAACTCTTTTAAACTTATATTCTGTTAAATGTGTATCTATATAGATATAGTTATATAAGTAGGATTGAAAGGACTTAGGACAGATGGCTCACCTTACTTCCTGTTCCTTGTTTGGTTGTGGACTTAGGGTATTAGGGTTATCTGTCCGAAGGTCGTTTGAATCCTAGTTATATATTATGTATAAGTATATAGATACAAAGGTTCCTTCTTTCATTCAGCTCCATACCTTTGGGTAGCAAGGGTATACATACATGTTCATACATTACTAGTAAGCTACTATAGGAGTAGTTTAGGAAGATACTAATACTATTACTAGAACAATGAAACATACAAAGAGTCAGTAGATACATGAAATAATACCATACAGAGAAAGAGATAACAAACAATACGATACAGAGAAATAGATAACAAACAATACCATACAGAGAGAACATACAAGCTAGACAGAGGTAGAACATACAATACAGCTAGCACATTCATTACATATACATTATTACAGTTATGTGAGCCACCTAACGGGGCATGGCACTACCTGCCATGACCGTTTTTGTATCCAGAATCTCCTTAAATGGGGAGTGTATGAGTTTGTGTATAGATCTATACTGGATTGACTATCCTACACCTTGCTGCTCGCTATAGTGGGACTTGTAAGTCTACGGGTGCCAAACGTCATTTCTTACAACGTCTTACATCGTCGTTTTTCTATTGAGTCGGTAGCAGGATACAGGCCGATCAAATGGTACTTTAAATAACAATTGTTTTAAAGTAGTTAGTACAGCAGTAGTTACTTAATACAACACTACAATACTATATCATTTTCCCATTACATTTACTTTGTGATATTCACACAGTAAACAATAATGTAAAAACTATATTTTTGGTTAATGATAGTCAGATTTGGGAAAATACACACTCTCACAAGAGACACACACACATATACTAGATGCCTTGGTAGAAGGCTACTTTTAGTAGGAAACATAGGGTTTTCTAGGAGAGTTCAAACAATTACAAAGTTTTACAAACATATACAATTACAACTTACAAAACACTTTCATACAACTACAGACATTAATATACTTATGATCTCACCAGCTTTAAAGCTGATAAACTCTTTCAAAATAACTTGTATTCTCAGGTCTCCAGTAGATAGGTACCGAAGCCAGGTTTTTGCGAAGATGGAGCTCGTTCAAGACTCATCTTTATTTTGATGTATATTATTTTTGGTGGCTATATAACTTGACAGAACACACTTGTATGAAATTATATTATTAATGCAATGGATGATGTTGTTGCTTGTTTACTACTTTGCATTGTTGTGATACTGTACATGACGTCCTCCATCCCCGAACGTTTCCGCCGTTCCGGTTTTGGGGTGTGACAGATTGGTATTAGAGCTTTGTTTATAGTGAATCGAGTGTATCAACCCATAAAAGATATACGAACTATAAACACAGCGGGATTAAAATACTCTGATAAAGAGTTTATACTTTTAAATAGTAAAATATTTAACCAAGTATACATACCTGCATTCATACTAAAATCAGTGTCACTAGGACAACTACATTATCTGAGGAGTGATTAGCATGTGCCTAAGTGTGGTAGTGAGGTTGCAACAAGTCTAAAAACTTACCAACACTTCTACAACAAGAACAGTAGAACAGAACATAAACTTAAAATACTATAGGAGTATTTTGTGTGTCTATTAATTACTTATCTGAGAACTAAAAAGGTCTTTATTGGTATGTCAATAGTTGTGGGCTGGATACATTAAGGTTATAGGTAACTAGGATGGCATAGACTTAGAATCTGTGATATTTGCTCTACTTCCTGTTCCTTGTTTGGTTGTGGGCTTAGAGTTAGGGTCACTTATTCGAAGGTCTATCCTGTCTAGGTTACCTATGACTGGTATGCACTACGCAAATGTTGGAGTAACTGATAAAGATCATCTTATAATTATCTAGTTAGTTTGTCTATTGATTATTTCCTTATCCCTTTTCTCGCGTAGATATAATGGTTGGATTCCATTTTCCCGGAGACCCGTACTTTCTCAACCACGACAATGTTAGATGGATTGGAGAAGAGCCAGAAGATGATCACCCAATCCCTTTGGATGATCATGAAGCTGAAGGCTTTACTGATGGTTTTGACTCAGAGCCTGAAGTCAACAACCTCTCTAAGGGAGGTTCAGCTGACAGGGTCCTACCCATAATGGTCCGTAGGATTGCTCGGAACACCGAGCAAGGTCGAGCAGCTATCGACCGAGTCGTGGAGATTGACGCCAACTCTGGCGTTAACACCGTCTGCATTTGCCAACTTGAGTCTGCTCATGAAAAGACTCAGGTCCGCAATGCAGTTCTACAGAGGGAACTTGCTGAAACCCAAGCTGAAGTCAGGGAAATTCGAGCTCAGCAAGCAAGATCTGATAGGCACGTGAGAGACATAGAACGCCTTCTGTCGGATTCAAGAACTCACTCTAGTAGTTCTCGTCGCCGATAGAGTCTTATCGACTTCTTTTTTGGATATAACCTAGTTTGTGTAAAAACTCTAGTCTAATTTCCTATCTTTGTAAATCTTAGACCCGTTAGGTCTTGATTTGATAGTAGTCTGTCCAAATTTTCCATCTTGGTTGATGTAAGACCTACTTCTAGGTCATTTTTCCCCAACTCATTACATCTGTAATCCCAGTATAATTGTCAGATATCTAATCTTATGGAAATCAATATCTAATTGCTATCATCTGTTAGTACTAGATCTTCATTCAATCATACTATTCAATCGTGCTATTCACTTGTGCTGTTCGGCTATGGAGAGTTAGTCCATGAGTCATTCTTATATACTTCCTATTAAATTCTTATCAATATCTTCATCTTTCTAATCTTATAGTTAAAAGATGCCCCCACGTAAATCAACAAGACGCGATCCTCCCGCACCGACACCACCTGCTCCTCAATTCGATACAGCAGGTCTAAATGCTGTTGTAGCTGCGGCTGTGGCTACAGCGATGGCTCAATATCATTCCTCATGTTCCACTGGAGGAGGAACCCCTGTCCTATCTACTCATGGTGAAATCCCGATGCGCTTGAGAGAGTGCTCCTATAAGGACTTCACCAACTGCAAGCCCAAGTCTTTCAGAGGGACTGGCGGAGTCATTGCCCTCTCGCAATGGTTCGAGAAAACCGAATCGGTTTTCGAGATCCGCTCCTGACCAGAAGGGAACAAGGTCAAGTTCGCTGCTTGCACCTTCGAAGACAAAGCCCTGACATAGTGGAATAGCCATGTCAAGTCACTATCTCTAATAGTGGCTAATGCTATGGGATGGGAAACTCTGAGAGATCTAATGATTGAAGAGTACTGCCCGAGGGGCGAGATCCAAAAGATGGAGGAGGAACTGTGGAGCCTAACCATGAAGGGCTCCGATGTAGTCTCTTATACGGCCAGGTTCTGTGAACTGGTGGCCCTCTGTCCCAACATGGTTCATACTGAGGGAAAGAAAATCGAGAGATATATATGGGGGCTGATGCCACCATACCAGGGAAATGTTTTGGCATCACACCCCACTACATTTGATAGTGCCAAGCGATTGGCACAGCGGCTCATAGACCATGGGGTTCGTACCCCGGCCGCAACAACAACCCTGGCCATCTCAGAACCCGCCAGAACCGCTGATTCCAAGCGGAAGTTTTGGGATGATAAGAAAAAGAAGAAGGCTGCCAAAAAGCAGCAGATCGTGGCAGTACATGCTGCAATAGCACCTGCTGATGCTGCTCCAATAAGGCAATACGCTGAAGATTGCCTAAGTGCAACAAGTGCAACTTCCACCACACAGGAGCCTGCCGGGAAATGCAGTGCTCGAACTGCAACATGAAGGGGCACACCGCCCGTTTCTGTAAAGCTCCGGCGAGACCACTCAACCAAGTCCCCGGCGCTGGTGTGGGCTAGGCTTGCTACAATTGTGGCGACGTGGGCCACCACAAGAGGGACTGCCCAAAGGCAGGGAATTCTGGTAGAGTTGGAAGAGTTCTGGCCATAGGCCACGAGGAAGCGCTTGCCGACCCCACAGTGGTCACTGGTACGTTTCTCCTCGATAACTCATATGCATGTATACTATTTGATAGTGGAGCGGAGAGGAGCTTCATGAACCAAAGGTTTGCTCATTTACTTAAGCAAAAATCACGAGCACTCAAAGAACCGTTCACTGTAGAAATGGCTAATGGAAAGACAGAGAGCACTAACAGTATATTCATAGGGTGTACCCTAACTTTAGATCGCCATTCATTTTCGATCGATCTCATGCCGGTATCTATTAAAAGTTTCGACGTCATCATCGGCATGGATTGGTTGAGTCTTCATCGTGCCGACATCATGTGTTATGAAAAGGCTGTCCGCCTTAATCTGTCGTCTGGTGAAACTCTAGTAGTATATGGCGACAAACCCGGCACGAACCTCCGTATCATCTCGAGCATTCAAGCTCAGAAATTCTTGCAAAAGGAATGTCGCGCATTCCTTGCTCATATGGTCGATGTGAGCCAAGAAACGAAAGAAATTAATAACATTCCAGTGGTACGCGACTTTCCCGACATCTTTCCAGAAGAACTCCCAGGATTACCTTCGCACCGACAAGTCGAGTTCAGAATCGACTTAGTTCCAGGGGCTACCCCCATAGCCAAATCGCCCTATCGTTTAGCACCTGCAGAGATGCAAGAACTGTCCTGTGAACTTAACAAACTGCTCAGCAAGGGCTTTATAAGACCAAGCTTCTCACCTTGGGGAGCTCCAGTCTTGTTCTTTAAGAAGAAAGACGGATCGTTTCGTATGTGCATCGACTATAAGGAGCTCAACAAACTGACCGTCAAGAATCGTTATCCTTTGCCTCGGATTGACGATTTATTTGATCAACTTCAAGGGGCGAACTTCTTTTCAAAAATCGACTTAAGGTCTGGATATCACCAACTACGAGTGCTAGGGGAGGATGTTCCGAAGACAGCCTTCTGAACTCGTTATGGGCGCTACGAATTCGTAGTGATGCCGTTCGAATTAACAAACGCGCCCGCAGTATTCATGGATTTAATGAACAGGGTGTGTCGTCCTTACTTGGATCAGTTCGTCATCGTCTTTATCGATGACATACGTATATACTCTCGTAGTAAGGAGGAACATAGTCAACATCTGCGACAAGTCTTAGAAAAACTACGTTCGGAGAAGCTCTATGCGAAGTTCTCGAAATGCGAGTTTTGGATCCGACGAGTCGAATTCTTAGGGCACGTGGTTAGCGAAGAGGGAATACACGTGGACCCTTCCAAAATTAAAGCCCTTGAGAGCTGGTCAGCACCGAAGACGCCTACAGAAATTCGTCAATTTCTAGGCCTCGCTGGCTACTACCGCAGGTTCATTCAGAACTTCTCCCGCATAGCGAAACCTCTTACAACACTGACCCAGAAAGGTGTGGCCTTTGACTGGCAAGAGAAGCAGGATAGAGCGTTCCAAACGCTCAAGCGAGCCTTGTGCACCGCGCCAATACTATCCCTCCCCGAAGGGATAGAAGACTTCGTCGTCTATTGCGATGGGTCAAATCAAGGACTCGGATGTGTTCTGATGCAGCGAGGTAAGGTCATTACCTATGCCTCAAGACAGCTGAAGACACACGAGGTCAACTACACTACCCACGATCTGGAACTAGGAGCAGTTGTGTTTGCTCTGAAGATCTGGAGACACTACCTGTATGGTACAAAAAGCACAATCTTTACAGATCACAAAAGCCTACAACATATATTCGACCAGAAAGAGCATAACATGAGACAACGACAGTAGGTCGAGCTACTCAGTGATTACGAATGCGAAATTCGTTATCATCCGGGTAAAGCCAACGTAGTAGCTGACGTCCTAAGTCGGAAAGAATATTCTGGTCGTAGAGTCAAGTCATTCACTATGACTATCCATTCACACTTGTCCACACAAATAAAGGAGGCTCAGCTCGACGCTTTAAAACTTGAAAATGTGGCAGGTGAATCCCTGAGAGGAATGGATAAGAACTTGGAGGTTAAGGGTGGCAGAGCTTATTATCTCATGGATCAGATCTGGACCCCGAAACTTGGTGGTTTCAGAGACTTGGTCATGAACGAGGCGCACAACACTCGTTATTCCGTCCACCCAGGTTCAGATAAGATGTATCTGGATCTTAAAAGGTTATACTGGTGGCCTAACATGAAAGCAGAGATTGCTACCTTCGTAAGTAAATGCCTTACTTGCGCCAAGGTCAAGGTCGAATACCAGAAACCCTCAGGTCTACTACCACAGCCAGAGATACCGGAATGGAAGTGGGAGCGGATCACTATGGATTTCATAACCAAGTTGCCCAAGACAACGGGTGGGCTTGATACCATATGGGTCATCGTCGACAGGTTGACCAAGTCCGCACACTTCCTGCCTATCAAAGAAACAGACAAGATGGAGAAGCTTACAAGAACTTACATTAGGGAGATTGTACGACTGCATGGTGTTCCGATATCCATTATGTTGGACAGAGATAGTAGATTCACTTCGAGGTTCTGGCAGTCGTTACAAAGTTCCCTAGGAACTAGGCTGGACATGAATACAACCTACCATCCACAGACCGACGGACAAAGTGAGGGGACTATCCAAACCTTGGAAGATATGTTGCGAGCCTGTGTGATCGACTTTGAGAAAGCATGGGATACTCATTTACCCCTTGTCGAATTTTCCTACAACAACAGTTATCACACGAGCATAAAGGTTGCTCCATTCGAGGCCCTCTATGACCGAAAGTGCAGATCCCCTCTGTGCTGGGCTGAGGTGGGTGATACCCAGTTAGCTAAAGGACGAGTTCCTGAAAGCACTCTCACGGGTCCGGAGATCATTGGGAAACGACAGAGAAGATCGTTCAGATTCGTGAATGATTGAAAGCCTCTAGAGACTGACAGAAAAGCTACGCTGATAAACGAAGAAAACCGTTGGAATTCTAGGTGGGCGACCGTGTTCTATTGAAGGTCTCACCCTGGAAGGGCTTGATACGCTTCGGAAAGCGTGGAAAGCTAAATCCAAGGTACATAGGGCCTTTTGAGATTCTCGCAAGAATCGGCCCTGTAGCTTACAAACTTAACTTACCGCGCGAGCTCAGTAACGTACATTCTACTTTCCACGTCTCGAACTTGAAAAAGTGTCTGTCCGACGAGACTCTTGTAATCCCACTCGACGAGATCGAGATCAACGAGAGCCTCAACTTCGTGGATGAACCAGTAGAGATCATGGACCAGGAGGTCAAGCAAACGAAGCAAAGTCGTATCCCGATAGTGAAGGTTCGCTGGAACACCAAGCGAGGACCTGAATTCACTTGGGACCGAGAGGATCAAATGAAACTGAAATATCCTCTTCTTTTTACTTAGTTATTTGTAACTACTTATTTGCTTACGCTCTAATTGCGGGACGAAATTCCTTCTAAGGGGGGGATGATGTGACAACCCGAAATTTCTATTCTGTACAACATTTCAATTCAATAGAAGTCAAAACAGTTTCTGCTAACTTTCAAGCTTTTTGGAATAAGTTCGAGTCTTTTTAAGTTAGTACTTCAGGAGATACCAGGAGAGAGGATGATCTAGGGTTTCTTGTGCAACAATAAAGTCCTAAAGCTCCAAGAGTTTGGAGTTTATGGCCTAAACAAATGTGTTTACGACCGTAAACCCTAAATTGGGGGTATATATATGACACTTACTCATTATTTACCATTTTTCACAAATTCAAGATCCAAACTCAATTCTCTCTCAAGTATCATCCAACAATTCTTCAAGATCTTCAACTTGTAAGTGTTTCTAGCCCTATTAATTTGATATATTGCTTAATCTAGTGATTTAACACACTTCCATCCGTGAAATCATTCCAAAAGGTTAGATCTTCAAGTTTCACCAAGAACACCAAGAACACACACTAGTGTTCTTGGACTTTTAGCACCTTTTCAAGCCTCTATCTTGTAAGTACTTCTATCCTAGAGTATAATAAGGCTTTTTACACTTCTATACATCAAGAAAACACCAAGGAAACCAAGGATCAAAGGTGTTTACGGTCCAAGAACACCTTGGACCGTAAACCCTAAAAAGGTTGCCAAAGTGTGCCCTAGTCCCTTCTAAGCCTTGAAAACTTGCATAGATCCCTTCCCTAACGAGTTAAGTACATGAAAACATCAAAAGACCATAAACCATTTGGTTTTACGGCCGTAAACCCAAAGGCAGATGGTCCAAGGACCGTAAACTCCATTTAGGAGTGAAATGGTGCCCTAATCACTTCCATAGGCTTATACTTCAAGTGAAAATGCTCTTAAGGACTTGTAGAGCTTCAAAACAACACATGGTCAAAGAAGCATGAGTTTACGGCCATAAACTCATGGGTTTACAACCGTAAACTCAAAGAGTTATGGTCACAAAACCGTAAACTCATATAAAGGGTTCCCTTGAACCCTAAACTCAATAGCAATGTCCTACAACATTTAGATACAATCGTTAGCACTTATAACACTTATATAAGGTTATTTTCATGCCCTAGGATGTCTTAACTTTGTTAATTAGTTGTTTAAAGACTAATTGGATGCATATATGTGCTATTATATGTTAACTAGGATCATTGTGTGTGTACAAATCTTCACTTGACACCTAGCAATCCTATATCATCAGTTCATCCAAACCACTCACTAAAGGTGAGTTCATACCCCTTAATTAAACTTTTAATTGTTTAAATGCTTTTATGGGGGTGAATACAAGTTGACTTATTATAGTTATTATATCAATCACATGTGATTAATAACTACCAAACAAGTGGATTTCTTACTTTTCAAACTGTGTTACCAAACTGTTTTACTTCAAACTGTTTTACAAACTCCTTTTAATGTCAAATGCTGTTACTTAAACTCTTTTAAACTTATATTCTGTTAAATGTGTATCTATATAGATATAGTTATATAAGTAGGATTGAAAGGACTTAGAACTGATAGCTCACCTTACTTCCTGTTCCTTGTTTGGTTGTGGACTTAGGGTATTAGGGTTATCTGTCCGAAGGTCGTTTGAATCCTAGTTATATATTATGTATAAGTATATAGATACAAAGGTTCCTTCTTTCATTCAGCTCCATACCTTTGGGTAGCAAGGGTATACATACATGTTCATACATTACTAGTAAGCTATTATAGGAGTAGTTTAGGAAGATACTAATACTATTACTAGAACAATGAAACATACAAAGAGTCAGTTCATACATGAAACAATACCATACAGAGAAAGAGATAACAAAGAATACCATACAGAGAGAACATACAGGCTAGACAGAGGTAGAACATACAATACAGCTAGCACATTCATTACATATACATTAATACAGTTATGTTAGCCACCTAACGGGGCATGGCACTACCAGCCATGACCGTTTTTGTATCTAGAATCTCCTTAAATGGGGAGCGTATGAGTTTGTGCATAGATCTATACTGGATTGACTATCCTACAGCTTGCTGCTCGCTACAGTGGGACTTGCAAGTCTACGGGTGCCAAACGTCATTTCTTACGACGTCTTACATCGTCATTTTTCTATTGAGTCGGTAGCAGGATACAGGGCGATCAAATGGTACTTTAAATAACAATTGTTTTAAAGTAGTTAGTACATCAGTAGTTACTTAATACAACACTACAATACTATATCATTTTCCCATTACATTTACTTTGTGATATTCACACAATAAACAATAATGTAAAAACCATATTTTTGGTTAATGATAGTCGGATTTGGGAAAATACATACTCTCACAAGAGACACACACACAGATACTAGATGCCTTGGTAGAAGGCTACTTTTAGTAGGAAACATAGGGTTTTCTAGGAGAGTTCAAACAATTACAAACTTTTACAAACATATACAATTACAACTTACAAAACACTTTCATACAATTACAGACACTAATATACTTATGATCTCACCAGCTTTAAAGCTGATAAACTCTTTCAAAATAACTTGTATTCTCAGGTCGCCAGTAGACAGGTACCGGAGCCAGGTTTTTGCGAAGATGGAGCTCGTTCAAGACTCATCTTTATTTTGATGTATATTATTTTTGGTGTCTATATAACTTGACAGAACACACTTGTATGAAATTATATTATTAATGCAATGGATGATGTTGTTGCTTGTTTACTACTTTGCATTGTTGTGATACTGTACATGACGTCCTCCACCCCCGAACGTTTCCGCCGTTCCGGTTTTGGGGTGTGACAATCTCTAACAGAAGTTTAGCGTGATTAGCCCATAACTAAGATAGAAACACACAAAGAATCAATGCAAATAAGACTAGACATGATTATAACTAGCAAACCGAAAGAATCAATTCTATTTTCTTCTAGATCTCTTCAACTCTTGAGCTCCAAACGATTATTTTTCTTCTAAGGGTTTTCCAGATGGTTTTTGTCACAATACTTCTCCAGAAAGTTGATTGGGAGTCCCCCAATTCGACCTAATATTCGGATATATATACACGCCTAAAATCTAGCCAATACGACGGGTTATATGGCCAACACGGCGTGTTTGTCATTAAAATCCAATATTCCCCAAGTCAGCGCCAAGAATCGGGAAGCTTCTCTTCAACGCGGCGTGTTTGTGATCAATACGTTGTGTTTATTGGGAAGTTGTCACACCCCAAACCGGAACAGCGGAAACGTTCGGGGGCGGAGGACATCATGTATAGTATCACAACAATTGAATCATAGTAAGCAAAGTAACAAAAACCATTTTATTGATAATATTGTGTTTACATTGTATTTGAATCACATATTGTTGCCTCCAAAAGTATATAGTAAAGTAAATACTTGAAGCTACAATGCTCCATCTTCTAAGAACCTGGGCGTGTACCTGTCTACTACCGTCCTGAGAATACAAGTGGTTTTGAAAGTGTGTCAACATTAAAGTTGGAGAGTTTATAAGTGTTTTATTTTAGAAAATAGGTTGTTTGTTCTTTTTAAAACATGATGTGTTTCTCCAGAAAATCCTATATTTTCTTATGTAATGAATGATAAGTAAAATGACTCGTACTAGTTCCTTCTACAAGTACTTAGTGTATACAGGTCATATACAATCCAGAGCGAACAGACAATCGATTGTGTGGTTCTGCCCCAAGTCCACAACCAAACAAGGAACATGAAATGAGGCGGAGGCCACACATCCCACTGTCTTTCGAATCCTCATGTATGTAACCCTGACGTATTCCTTAGGTACTTACAGAGTTAACTGTAATAGTCCTTTGGGATATGATGAAAGTGTCCCTTAAGAAAATCCTATATTTTCTTAATAAGAATATGATAATACCAGTTCCTTCTATGAACACTTAAGTTATACTAGTTATATATTAACCAAGATCGACTGGACAGTTAATTGTGTGGATCTGCCCTAAGCCTACAACCAAACAAGGAACATGAAATGAGGTGGAAACCACACATTCCAGTGCCTATCAGATATTCTTCATACATAACCTTGATGTATAAACTAATTAATTATAGAATTAACAATGATTTTTCATTAGTTGCATGATAAAACGTTTGCTTGTAAAATACTGATGTTTGTCTTGGAAAAATCCTATATTTTCCATAAAAGCGAGTTGTTGTCTTAAATGTTCCAAAACTGAGAAGCACAAGTATTTTTCCATACTTATGTTGTTAAAGTGTAGCTTTATTATTAAATAAAACTAGTCGAAAACGTGTATGTTCTGTAAACTGGAAGTGATGTTACCTCCTGTGATCACTTAGTACATACGATTTATAGAAATCTAGATCGAACAAACAGTCGCCTGGGTGATTCTTCCATAAGCCCACAACCAAACAAGGAACAGGAAATGAGGCGAAAATCATACATCGCACTGCATGTCAGATGTTAATTTCATATCACCTTGATGTATATACTAAGTAATCACATAGTTAC
Organism: Lactuca virosa; assembly: GCF_052849685.1. Taxonomy (NCBI): domain Eukaryota; kingdom Viridiplantae; phylum Streptophyta; class Magnoliopsida; order Asterales; family Asteraceae; genus Lactuca; species Lactuca virosa. The sequence goes on from NC_136431.1 coordinate 241,694,493, forward strand.
TAACCCTGATGACTGTTTGTTAAGTATATTATTACGTGAACGAGTCTTTGTTTTATCCATGTGAGTTCTTATAACCATACTGATGGACGTTAACCCTACGACGTACTTCGGACGTCGTAAACATTAATAATGTTTGTCACCCAGAACGACTGTAGCTAATAGTCACGGCGCAGGATTGTCAGTCCCGTATAGGTCTATACACAAACTCATGCTCTCCATCCAGGAGACTCTGGTTCATAAGACTAGACTTCCCTTGGCACCTGTCACACCCCAAAACCGGAACGGCGGAATCGTTCGGGGGTGGAGGACGTCATGTTTAGTATCACGAGATATGTATATGGTAAGCAAGTAAAGAACAACCATTTCATTTCGAGAGAAAGTGTTTACAATGTGTGTGTTTACAAAACATAAACTTCATAAACAAATAACAAAACAAGACTTGAAGCTATAATGCTCCATCTTCTAAATTCCCAGCACGAGCACCTGTCTAATACTCTCCTGAGAATACAAGTTATTTGAAAGAGTTGATCAGCAATTAAGCTGGTGAGTTCATAAGATTTTAGTGATGTGAGTAAGTTGTAAAGTGTTGTTGAAAATGTATATGTAAAAATGGTGTAAGTTGTAAGTTCTGTTTTGAAAAGTTCGCCTGTTCCTCTAGAAAATCATATATTTCCTACTTTGATGGAAGTTTAAGTAAAATGACACTACAACCCATTCTATGGGTACTAAGTGGGTACAAATTATATAAGACTCAAAGTAAACAAACAATCGATTGTGCGCATCTGCCTCAAGCTCACAACCAAACGAGGAACAGAAATTAAGGCGGATAGCACACATCCCATTGTTTGTTAGATCGTCATCATATATAACCCTGGTGTATTCACTTGTTACTCATGGAGTTAGTTGTGATGGTTCCTTTGTATCTAATGAAAATTTCTTTAAGAAAACCCTTATTTCTTATAATAAAATGGTGACCACAGTGACTACTTTTATAATAGCTTAGTTTATACTGCTATATATAATCTAATATCGGATAGAAAGTTAATTGAGTGAATCTGCCCTAAGCCCACAACCAAACAAGGAACAGGAAGTAAGGCGGAAAGCACACATCCAACTACCTACTGGGTATTAGTTTTATATATAAACATGGTGTATCAACTAAGGTATTATAGAGTTACCCACCCAAGGTCCTTTAAATTGTACTGGTTTAATAAAATTGATTAAACCCTTTACTGGGAAGTTTCTAGTTTTGAATACCAAATGTACTGATTTTGGAAAGTATGTTTTGTACTAGAAAAACTGTGTTTTCACTCTGTGTCCTAACCTGACCCATACGTGGTACCCTTATGATGACTTAATGTATACTAAGCATACATATATATAGAATCGGGTAGAAAATAGATTGGGTGAATTCGTTCCAAGCCCACAACCAAACAAGGAACATGAAATGAAGCGGAGAGCACACATCCTATTACCTGTCGGAACCTATTGGTATATATATATCCTGTGATGTATACATTAAGGAATCATAAGACTAGCATTCTGGTCCTTTCTTTTAAACGTAGCCTTCTACCAAGGCATCTTCTGTTACATGCTTGACTCAACTGCTCCGTTTGTCGATTGTAAAAATGTATATTTTCCCTAGTTTATAACTATCTTGACTCGAAAATAGTTTGAGTTTGACATTCAAGTGGTACTGTCACTTTATGAAAGTAATGGGAAATGTAAGTACACAGTTGTCGTTTATAATGACATGCAGATGTACTAATAACCTAAAAACATATTTGATTTATTACGGTTATAATGTGAAGGCTAGAACCCCTACTAAACGCTCTCCTTGTCAAGAGATTAAGGGAACCAAACGTGACCTCTGCAAATTCTTGCAAGCCGTGTAACTCACATTAAAGTATATGATCATGTATACCCAATATAACTATCACCCTTTGTTTAAAACAATGAGTTAGTGATTCATTGGTATAATTAGATCATGTATGTGTTCTCATGCTATAGCAACCTAACTTGTTTGTTTTGTACTGTATATTATACGTTCTCTCTGTATGGTATTGTTTGATTCTCTTCACTATTGTTCTGTATGGTATTGTTTGATTCTCTTCACTATATGTTCTGTATGGTATTGTTTGATTCTCTTCACTATATGTTTTGTATGGTATGGTTTGATTCATGTAAGAACTGACTCTTTATGTGCTTCATTGTACTAGAAGTAATGAAATAGCATTCTCCTAAACTATACCTATCATAGCTTACTAATGTTCTACTTGGACTATTACTGGAAAGACTCGTTTATCTACTAAGTTATGTTTGTACTTTAAAAACAAAGTTTTGCATAACTAGAAAGTAACATAACTTTAAAAGAGTTTTGAAATGTTTTGACGACTTATAAATGACATAAGTAACAATTTGAAAGATGTTTATAACAAACATTTACACAATTATCATTGTGTTCAACTTGTATTCCCCCCCTTAAAACAGTAAAAACAGTTAAAAGATTCATTACGGGGTATGAACTCACCTGATGTGGGTGATTCAAACGGGTATGCGTGTAAGGATGAGAAGTTCCACGAATGAAGTCCCGAGACACAATAAGTCCTAAATGACATATAAAGACACATATTGACATGAATATAGTGTTTATAAACAACTATATTAGAGGAAACACCTTCCGGGACTAGGAAACACCTTGATCAAGTGTTAGAATCACATGTGATTCATCAAAGGAAAGTGAAATGGCACTAACATGAGTTTACGGTTTAGGTACCAACTCCGTTGGAGTTTACGGTCGTAAACCCATGAGTTTACGGCCGTAAACTCATGGTACTTGTACCATTTTGTGTTTTGAAGTCTTAAAGGTCATAAGGAAGCATCCTAACTTCAAGTCTAAGCCTTAGGAAGTGATTGTGGCAACATTTCACCCCTTTGTAGAGTTTACGGCCCATGGACCATTTCTCCATGAGTTTACGGCCGTAAAATCTAATGTTCCTTGATGTTTTCGATGTTTAAGGTCCTATACACTTCAAGGAAGGGTTCTGGGTCACTTGCCTTGCATCCTATAGGGTTTATGGCCCTAATGGCCACCAAAAAGGGGTTTACGGTCTTGGGAGTTTACGACCGTAAACTCCCTTTGATCTTGTGTTCTTGATGTTTTCAAGTCTCTAAGCATGGATACTAACTAGATATGAAGTATAGGGGAGTGTACTTACGATCTACAAGCTTGAAATGGTTGATATTGGCCAAGAACACTAGTGTGTGTTCTTGGTGTTCTTGGTGAAACTTGAAGATCTATGAAAAAGAGTGATTTCTATGGATGAAATCATGGAAGGACACTAGATTAAGTGATGTATCAACAAATCTAGGAAGAATACTTACTTATGTGAAGATCTTGGAAGGAAACCTTGATGATACTTAAGAGGATTTGAAGGAAAATCGGCCAAGGAAAGGAAAGAATGGGAAAAATGGCCAAGTATCATATATATACCCTTGAGTTCACGGCCACATGAGTTTACGGTCGTAAACTCATGGTCTTGTGGTCGTGAACTCGTTTAGATGAGGTTTAGGTTTGCTTTGCTACACTGTGGTTCTAGCAGGTATTTTCTGACACTTAATCCTTAAGTGTATTAGACTCAAAACTGCTTAGAATGACCTTTAACCGTGCTAGAACTCAGTACTAATGAGTTTGACACTCATTTGAGTTGATTGACTGGGCTTTAAAATCAAAAAATTTTACGGGTTGTCACATCATCCCCCCGTTAGATGGAATTTCGTCCCGAAATTAGCTTTCTTAGCATTACTACTGGGGTTGCGCTCCTCTGATTGGCAGAATACCCACTCGTAGACTTGGCAACTTTGCCCTTCTGTTCATGATAGGATTCATACTTGGTCCATCTATCATTACCTCGTGTATACAAGTCGTATATAATTAGGGTTAGTAAGACGGTCGGATGTGCGACTCTGCCCCAGGTCCACAACCAAACAAGGAACAGGAGATAGGGCGGAAACACACATACTAAATCTGCGTAATCATAATCATATACTACCCTCGTGTATACATGGAATAGTAATAGGTGGGCTGTATTCTTCCTTAGCCTCTGTGTTCGAACTTGGTCTGCTGGACGAGCGGTATTTCGTGACGGTCTCCGGATATCTGACGATAAGGCTTCGGAGGACAAAGTACTCCTCACATGAGTACTTCGGGGTTTAGAATACGAAAGATAAAATGAAGGTTTAGGTCGGACTTTCAATACGAAGGACAAAAGTTTCGAGAACTTGCCGATCGAGGCGATAGAAACATATGAACTCAGTATGGTGAGGACCACGCCAACTCATGACGAATGAAAACAACGGACTCTTTACTGAACAAAGTTTTGGTCAAATGAAAGAAACGTCTGGTATACGACGATGTATCCCTTGTATGCTCGATAATGTACTCCTAGTATGTTCGACAATGTACTCTTCTAATTGTTCCCGTGTTTCCTGTTTTCTCTTTGAAGTTAACACTCCTACGTATCGTACCGCTATGTGCGCATACATACAAACAAAAGTGCTCTACTAACTGGTGGGGATACTTTATATCATAATCCTCTTTGGTGCCACTACAATCGCCTGCCATATACAAGTTATGAATATTTAAGATGAACCAGGCAGTTGACTGAGTAACTCTGCCTCAAATTCTCAACCAATTAAGGAATGGGGGACCTAAGCGGAGTTACTCACTCTAAGTCTGCAACATCTTAGTTGTGCACAACTCTGATGTATATGGTAAGCCATAATAGCTTCCCTCAACGGATCTTTTAGTTCTCTTGAATACTGTGACCTATTTCAACACGTGAGTTATTATAATTACTTTTAGGTGTTATCCCCAAATTTTAATCTTATATGAATATAAAATTAATTTTAAAAGTAATTACTATTTCGAAAACGTACCGCTACTCGTCGACGAGTCCGGGGTAGATTCTCCTGCGGTGATCATCAGAATGCGTCCATCCGTGCCTGAGTTCCTTTATATCGGGTAGTCCCTCTGAAAATGTCCAGTCTTACCACAGCCATAGCAGGCATGGTTTTCTTCAGCTCGGAGGACTTGGGAGATCGGTTGAGCCGGTGCCTTACAGAAACGGACTGTGTGTCCCTTTCTGTGGCAGTTCAAACACTGCATTTCCCGGCATACTCCGGTGTGGTGAAAGTTGCACTTTCCACACTTCGGAAGGTTTCCAGCATACCGACTGGCAGGTGCTGAAGCAGTAGGCATCGTAGTGGCGTACATAGTACTCGCTCGTTGCTCTTGCGGGGTGTCTTGTGTTGTTCACTTCTTCTTTCTCTTGTTCTCCGACTTCTGATTATAGTCCTCTTCCCTCGGTGGCTCGGGAATAGGGACTTTTCCACCATGGCGGACTCCATGGTCGATGAGTCGCTGGGCCAGGCGTTTAGCACTATCGAACGTGGCTGGGTTAGAAGACAATACATTTCCTTGGGTCGGAGCAGTCAGACCCCAAATGTATCTTTCTATCTTCTTGCTCTCCGAGGTAACCATCCCGAGGCATATAGCTGCTAGCTCGCTGAACCGGTCAGTGTAGGTCACTATGTCTGAGCTGACCATAGTGAGATCCCACAGCTCTTGTTCCAACTTTTGAATTTCGCCTAACGGGCAGTATTCCTCCCACATTAACTCTTTTAGGTTTTTCCAACCTATTGAGTTAGCCACTGATAGGGTTAGTGACTTAACATGGCTGTTCCACCATGTTAGGGCCTTGCCAGAGAAGGTGCAGGCAGCAAACTTCACTTTGCTTCCTTCTGGGCATAAACAGATTTCGAAGATCGACTCTGTTTACTCGAACCATTGCATGAAAGCAATGACTCCTTCAATCCCATTAAAGGACAATGGCTGGCAATTGGTGAAGTCGTTGTAGGAGAACTCCCTCGGGCGCACGAGGACCTCACCTCGAGTAGAATCAGTAGGCGTTTCACCTCCGCTGGTACTGATGGGGTGATATTGAGCCATGGCTGTTGCCACAGCCACAGCCACTGCATCGTTTATAGTTGTCATATCGATTTGCGAAGGAGGCTGTATTGGAGTTATCGGAGTAGTGTGTATGATAGATCTGCGAGGAGGCATCTTTGCTAAACGAATACAAAGATGAGACGGAATAAGTCTAAGGCAATGGACACAAGCCGAAAGCTAAAAAGACAAGGTTATCCTAGTTCTGGATGTATCGGGTCCTGACTTCCACAGGGTTCTAGAAAGAATTCATAAAAGAGTCTATACCTAATAAACTCTATGAATTTGAAATAACTATCCTCGAATGAATATCTGTTTCCTGAATAACTGTTACCAGCTGTATGTAAGAAAATAATCTCAACATATAATGTGAGCAGTGTTTCCACTCGCTCATTAAATTAACCAGATTATTATTTATTAGTGCGACGTGTAAGACGTTTTGGTTACTTCGGATGATCCCTCTTTGAAAACTTCTCATGAACTTGTTCTTGTTCCTCCTGAACTCTTCTGTTGTCTACTATGAGGAGGTGGTTACATCTATCTATGCTTGTCGTGCAAGAATGAAAGCGACTAACGAATCTATGAGCTTTCAGGTAACTTTATGGGGTGATCCTTACGGAGTCCTCCTATAATTGTACAAGGTACACAAGTTTGTATATAATTGAAGATTAAATAGACCTTCGAATAAGTGATCCTTCTCCAACACTACACCCTTAAGAGGAATGGATAGTGAAGCGTAGGCCACAGATTCTAAGTCTATAAGATCTTAATTATATATAAAACTTTAGGAATATGCCTTGCAAGATTATAGACTTCTTCGTAAGGGTCTTTTTAGGTTATCAATTAAGTTATATATATGGACTAAAATACTCCTATAGTATTCTAACTTTGGATGTACTTGTTCTGGTCTTCAGGTAAGTTTTAACACTGTTGCAACACCACATCATTCCCAAAAACATGTCGGTCACATCTCGAATGAATATAGTTGATCAGGCTATATTGATCCTAGCTATGATTACATAACTGTTCAGGTTGACGACAATGTCCAACCTTTAAATACTTTAGTTCTGTTCTCCTCGTGATACTAGTTCTATTATGTACATGTATAAGCAAGTAGGTATATTTTTATAACTTGTAGTTATACTCTAAAAATATATCATTATCAAGAGCACTTAAGCCCCAATGTATTTATAGTTGTATATCTTTTATCAGTTGATATACTTAGTTCACTATAAACAATGCTCTGATACCAATCTGTCACACCCCAAAACCTGAACGGCGGAATCGTTCGGGGGTGGAGGACGTCATGTTTAGTATCACGAGATATGTATATAGTAAGCAAGTAAAGAACAACCATTTCATTTCGAGAGAAAGTTTTTACAATGTGTGTGTTCACAAAACATAGAATTCATAAACAAATAACAAAACAAGACTTTGAAGCTATAATGCTCCATCTTCTAAATTCCCAGCACGAGCACCTATCTAATAGTCTCCTGAGAATACAAGTTATTTGAAAGAGTTGATCAGTAATTAAGCTGGTGAGTTCATAAGATTTTAGTGATGTGAGTAAGTTGTAAAGTATTGTTGAAAATGTATATGTAAAAATGGTGTAAGTTGTAAGTTATGTTTTGAAAAGTTCGGCTGTTCCTCTAGAAAATCATATATTTCCTACTTTGATGGAAGTTTAAGTAAAATGACACTACAACCCATTCTATGGGTACTAAGTGGGTACAAATTATATAAGACTCAAAGTAAACAAACAATCGATTGTGCGCATCTGCCTCAAGCTCACAACCAAACGAGGAACAGAAATTAAGGCGGATAGCACACATCCCATTGTTTGTTAGATCGTCGTCATATATAACCCTGGTGTATTCACTTGTTACTCATGGAGTTAGTTGTGATGGTTCCTTTGTATCTAATGAAAAGTTCTTTAAGAAACCCTTATTTCTTATAATAAAATGGTGACCACAGTGACTACTTTTATAATAGCTTAGTTTATACTGCTATATATAATCTAATATCGGATAGAAAGTTAATTGAGTGAATCTGCCCTAAGCCCACAACCAAACAAGGAACAGGAAGTAAGGCGGAAAGCACACATCCAACTACCTATTGGGTATTAGTTTTATATATAAACATGGTGTATCAACTAAGGTATTATAGAGTTACTCAACTAAGGTCCTTTAAATTGTACTCGTTTAATAAAATGGATTAAACCCTTTACTGGGAAGTTTCTATTTTTGAATACCAAAAGTACTGATTTTGGAAAGTATGTTTTGTACTAGAAAAACTGTGCTTTGACTATGTGTCCTAACCTGACCCATACCTGGTACCCTTATGATGACTTAATGTATACTAAGCATACATATATATAGAATCGGGTAGAAATTAGATTGGGTGAATTCGTTCCAAGCCCACAACCAAACAAGGAACAGGAAATGAAGCGGAGAGCACACATCCTATTACCTGTCGGAACCTATTGGTATATATATATCCTGTGATGTATACATTAAGGAATCATAAGACTAGCATTATGGTCCTTTCTTTTAAACGTAGCCTTCTACCAAGGCATCTTCTGTTACGTGCTAGACTCGACTGTTCCGTTTGTCGATTGTAAAAATGTATATTTTCCCTATTTTATAACCATCTTGACTCGAAAATAGTTTGAGTTTGACTTTCAAGTGGTATTGTCACTTTATGAAAGTAATGGGAAATGTAAGTACACAGTTGTCGTTTATAATGACATGCAGATGTACTAATAACCTAAAAACATATTTGTTTTATTACGGTTATAATGTGAAGGCTAGAACCCCTACTAAACGCTCTCCCTGTCAAGAGATTAAGGGAACCAAACGCAACCTCTGCAAATTCTTGCAAGCCGTGTAATTCACATTAAAGTATATGATCATGTATACCCAATATAAGTATCACCTTTTGTTTAAAACAATGAGTTAGTGATTCATTGGTATAATTAGATCATGTATGTGTTCTCATGCTATAGCAACCTAACTTGTTTGTTTTGTACTGTATATTGTACGTTCTCTCTGTATGGTATTGTTTGATTCTCTTCACTATATGTTCTGTATGGTATTGTTTGATTCTCTTCACTATATGTTATGTATGGTATGGTTTGATTCATGTAAGAACTGACTCTTTATGTGCTTCATTGTACTAGAAGTAATGAAATAGCATTCTCTCCTAAACTATACCTATTATAGCTTACTAATGTTCTACTTGGACTGTTACTGGAAAGACTCGTTTATCTACTAAGTTATGTTTGTACTTTAAAAGCAAAGTTTTGCATAACTAGAAAGTAACATAACTTTAAAAGAGTTTTGAAATGTTTTGACGACTTATAAATGACATAAGTAACATTTTGAAAGATGTTTATAACAAACATTTACACAATTATCATTGTGTTCAACTTGTATTCCCCCCTTAAAACAGTAAAAACAGTTAAAAGATTCATTACGGGGTATGAACTCACCTGATGTGGGTGATTCAAACGGGTATGCGTGTAAGGATGAGAAGTTCCACGAAAATTCCCGAGACACAATAAGTCTGAAATGACATATAAGGACACATATTGACATTCATATAGTGTTTATAAACAACTATATGAGAGGAAACACCTTCCGGGACAAGGAAACACCTTGATCAAGTGTTGGAATCACATGTGATTCATAAAAGGAAAGTGAAATGGCACTAACATGAGTTTACGGTTTAGGGACCAACTCCCTTGTAGTTTACGGTCGTTAACCCATGAGTTTACGGCCATAAACTCATAGTACTTCTACCATTTTGTGTTTTGAAGTCTTAAAGGTCATAAGGAAGCATCCTAACTTCAAGTCTAAGCCTTAGGAAGTGGTTGTGGCAACATTTCACCCCTTTGTAGTGTTTACGGCCCATGGACCATTTCTCCATGAGTTTACGGCCGTAAACTCTAATGGTCCTTAATGTTTTCGATGTTTAAGGTCCTATACACTTCAAGGAAGGGTTATGGGTTACTTGCCTTGCACCCTATAGGGTTTATGGCCCTAATGGCCACCAAAAAGGGGTTTACGGTCTTGGGAGTTTACGACCGTAAACTCCCTTTGATCTTGTGTTCTTGATGTTTTCAAGTCTCTAAGCATGGATACTAACTAGATATGAAGTATAGGGGAGTGTAATTACGATCTACAAGCTTGAAATGGTTGATATTGGCCAAGAACACTAGTGTGTGTTCTTGGTGTTCTTGGTGAAACTTGAAGATCTATGAAAAAGAGTGATTTCTATGGATGAAATCATGGAAGGACACTAGATTAAGTGATGTATCAACAAATCTAGGAAGAATACTTACTTATGTGAACATCTTGGAAGGAAACCTTGATGATACTTGAGAGGATTTGAAGGAAAATCGGCCAAGGAAAGGAAAGAATGGGAAAATGGCCAAGTATCATATATATACCCTTGAGTTTACGGCCATAAACTCATGGTCTTGTGGCCGTGAACTCATTTAGATGTGGTTTAGGTTTGCTTTGCTACTCTGTGGTTCTAGCAGGTATTTTCTGACACTTAATCCTTAAGTGTATTAGACTCAAAACTCCTTAGAATGACCTTTAACCGGGCTAGAACTCAGTACTAATGAGTTTGACACTCATTTGAGTTGATTGACTGGGCTTTAAAATCAAAAAATTTTCCGGGTTGTCACAGCACCTAGGTAAGTACTCGAAGACGTGTCTCACAAATTTGATCCCTCAACGAATTCACGAATAATACAATGAAAACCTTTTTGTAAACAATGTGTAACCTTGTAAAAGTAGTTTGTTCGTTCCATAAACTATAATTAATATAGTTTATAAGTCTGTTTCCGTGTTAAAGTGTGAGCTTGTAAAATATTTGGTCTTAACATGTTTTTTAAATTGTTTGTAAGTCTAGTAGAAATAATGTTTTCCGTGTTTAATAAGTTTCGCGTTCAATTCCATGTTAACGGTAAGAAAATATAATAAGCAAAATTATATTTTTAAACACAAGATTACTTGTGTTTTACTTGTATCCCCCCCCCTCGCCCCTAAAAACATTGAAAAAGCTTGGAAAAATTATGGGGGTATGAACTCACCTCTAGTGCGTGTGCTGGAATAAGCGAGTTGTAGAGACGATCCCCGGTAAGCGGACGCGCGAAAAACGTTATCCTAAAATAATTATATTCGATGTCGTATTTAAATTAATAATAATATTAATTTAAATAATGTGTTAAATAATAATTTAATTATAGGGAAGACTTACAATTAATTTGGAAATTAATTGGAAATGTTGGAATTGTGGAAATGGAGTTTTCAGATGAAAATAAGGGTTTACGGTCTGAGGGAATGGGGGTTACGGTTGGATCTTGAATACTTATGAAGATTTGAAGGCCACTTGAAGATTTGAACATGAGCTTGAATGTTCGTAACGAAAATTATGAGGTTTTGAGGGAATAGGGGCGTAAACACTTGAAGAATGAGAGAAAAAGGAACTGTTCACGGTTGAAGATTGAAAGAGTTTTGGGGTAGTTCACGGATTGAAAGTGTGAGAAATGAAAGTGATTTCGCGAAAACACTTATATATAAGGGTGGTTTACGGATTGCAATTGGGCCATGACTTGGGTTTTCGGATCCTAATGGGCTCCTCATTGAGTTATCGCCCCGAAAGTCAATCAAGAAAGGGTGTTTATGGATTTTGGTCAATGTGTAAAGGGTTTTTAGATTTAATGCTTCTAGAAGGGTGTTTTCGGATTTGGTTTACACCCTTAAGGGTGTTCACGGTTTGGGTGTGCCCCATAAACATGTGTTTACGGTTTGGACAACTCCAAATCCGTAAACACATTTCACCCTTTTTACACTTTTCATTAAGTTAACTTTAGCCCCTTAACTTGCACTAGTGTACATTTGATTTGTTTTAGTATAAGTCTATGCTATGTATGAAGTTTATACTACCCTATTACAACAAGGTTTCTCCATAATCTTGCATATATGTTAAATAATCAGACTTGTACTTTACAGTTTTACTAAAAAAAAATAACGGGTTGTCACAGAATCAACATTTTCTCAAAACACGAAAGTCTTCCGAAATTGTGTCTAGTTTTCAGAACTATTTGAGTCTCATCCATCGGAGTTACGATTCATGAGATACGGCCAAAACACTGATGAGGGGTCAAGTTGTCCAACAACATCCTTCTTTCTCTTCTTTTTGCCTTATCTCCCGTTTTCCAGCTCCCAACTTCTCGTATGGTTCCTTTTTGTTCCGAGCATGTCTTCGCTGCTAAAAAACATATTTCAAACATAACAAATACCTTTTGTTCTAGAATTAACACAAAATGTAGCAAAAAATATAAAGATAATGTATGAAATAAATAACTAATTAAGCACACATAAAAATACCCCACACTTGACTTTTCCTTGCCTCCAACCAAACTCAATTTTAGCATACTAATGCCGCAAAAGACAATCAAAATTGAACCCAACCATTATACCAAGACCGCAACGCATGCATTTGTGTCTAAATTTTACTAAGGACCCCCTAATCCTAAATACTTACAATCTTCATAAACAACCGCCCACTTGTTTTGAACCATGGTCATTTTATGCATCCCTCCGAATCCATCATCAGAAAACTTTTTTAACCACAATGTATTTTTTGTTAAACCCCCAAGCATAAATATGGAAAAATAACCTAGAAAAGAAAAATACAATAAAATAAAAATAAAGGACTTGATAACTTTTGCCTTGAATATTTGATAACTTGTAGCTTTTCTTCATGATATTTCTTCGTCTTCATAGCTTTGTAGATTCTTTCAAACTTTGAAACTCTATTTTTTTTTTCAACTTATTTTATTTTTTTTTTCACTACTTTTTTTTCAATTTTTTTCTCACTTTTTTCACTCAAAAATAAAAATCCTAAAAAAGAAAATATGCCTAAGCAAGTGGATTTAACTTCAACCTTTATTGATTAGAGGTATTAGTCTAAGTGTGCAATGACTATTTAAGCTTTCGTGGATACATTTGAAGTACACGATGCTAAACATGTTGTGTTCCTAAAACTAAGCAATGTTGTGTTTTTTGTTCCATGATTTCACTAGGATAAGGGGACCACAAATGCACTATAATGTATATTTGCTCAACTAGACATTTAGGTCCTTAATGAATAATCAAACACAATACTAGCATGGAATCCTAATTGCTTTTACCATAATTTTCTGAATTAACCTAGCAATTTTTATGCAAATGTTTTTTAAATTTATACATGGATTCTAATGTAACTAATGTAACCAACTCCTACCCCACACTTATTTTATGTAATGTCCCCATTGCATGCTATGCATAATAAAGAACAAAGTAAATAGGTTGAAAAGGAACGGACTCCCCTGGGACAGAAGTGGCGAGGTTGAATTTTATTTTCTTTGTCTGCTACTGCTGACTTTGGCGTGGGAACAACTCATCCACGCCTTGGTTGTCATTCGTCTCATGTAGTTGACATATCGTAATATAACCGGAAAAAGTATCTTGGAACGCCTTAGAATGGACTAAAGAAATGTGGACAATGCCCGTCTTGAATAGGATCAACTTGATAACTCGAAAAAGTTGAATGGGAATTGAACACCCAAAGTTGGTAAGGGGAAACCTGTCCTGTTGAATTATTATTCAGACAGAAATCGCGTTTTTTCACTGGAACACGCTGTGTTTGGGAATGACCACGATGTGTTATACGTTCATCTCGTAATTTTACTATTTTCTACTTCAACGACGATTCCTCTAGTAAAAAAGGGTATTAATGAAGTACACTTTTCTACATCTTCTGTAACATGGTCCCCCTTGAAAATTACAATCATCGTGATCATAGTTATCGTTCAAATGCTTCTATTTTCTCTTCAAATACTCGACCCGTCACTTGGCTCCTTTCATTGCCTTGAAAATCCGTTTCACTCCTCAATACTACTAAAATAAGATCAAAATCAAGAGAAACACATGATATTTCGGTTAAACTAAAATAAAACTAGAAATAAAAACTAAAACTAAAATGAAATTAAGAAGAAAAGAAAATGAAAACGCTAAACATCGGGTTGCCTCCCGATATGCGCTTCTTTTTATGGAGTCGTGGGTCGGACTCCTTCCCATTCTACGTTGTGCCGGTTGGGAGCGGCACCTCTATCTTCACCTTTTGTTCCTTCCATCTTTTTTTGTAAGCTTGAACCCTCCTTTTGTATGCCTTTTTCGAGTTTTCCTTTTTCTTTTAAGTGGCGCTTTCTTCATGTTTGTGCTTCGTTGCCTTGCTTATTCCAATGAGTTTTATATTTTCTTCTTCCCTTTCTTGTCCCTTGGTTTCCACTTCCACCATGTCAATATTGATCTCCTATTTATTCACTTCTTCATCATCACTTGAAATCAGATTTTCTTCATCACTTTCTTCATTTACTTGAGTCTTTGGTGTTGTAAAAGCGAAAACTTCAAAAATAATGGGAACCGAGGCTCGAGGCTTGGTACGTTCTACTTTCTCTATGTGAGGCTTCTCCCAAGTCTTTAACTCTTCCTCCATTAGCTTTTATATTTCATTTAACTCATCCAAAATTTCTTCTATAAAATCCAACATTGACACTTCATCTCTTGGATCATTTACTTCCACTTTTTGCTTCATCTCATTAGTATTTTCCTCTTCTTCTACACGAAGTGTGAGCTTTGATTCACGGATGTCAACAAGAGCTCTTGCGGTACTCAAAAATGGTCTTCCCGAAATAATGGGAAGGTCTTCATCCTCTTTCATATCTAAAACCACAAAATCAATCGGAAAAACAAATTTCCCCACCTTTACCAATAAATCTTCAATGATTCCACGTGGTTTAGTGATTGAGTGAGCCGCCATTCTAAGTGCCATCTTTGTTTCTTGGAGCCTTGGTAAACTGAGCATCTTGTAGAAAGAATATGGCATAAGATTAATGCTAGCCCCCGAATCGGCTAAAGTATTAATAGAAGTGAGATTGCCAAATTCACAAGGCAAAGTCAATCAGCCCGAATCTCCCATCTTGATTGGAAACCCATCGATGATTGCAGCTGAACATAGCTCACTAAGCATGATTGTAGATGCTTTTTTAGCTCCTTGCGGTTTGTCATCACAACCTTTGAAAAAGTAGGAATTTTAACCATAGATTTGAAAAATGGGGCATTGATGGAGAGAGAGAGAGCACTTGTTCTATGAAATTCTTTTGTTTTGGTTCCATCTTATGCTTAAAAGTTCGAGACGGGAATGGTAGACGAGGCTGATAATTTTTTTAAAACGAAGGTTTAGTTTCCTCCGGTGAACACGTCGTGTTGAGATCACCACGTCGTGGTGACTAGGCAAAATCCAATTCTAATTTTCTTTTTATTTTTTCTCCTTCCAAATAGGGACCGATGCATTCGGTACTTGTAACGTGCATCTCCAAAGGCTCAGAGTCTTCCTCATTATCGGTGTATATTTCCATAACATTAGGTTGTGATTGAGGATCAAGATTTTTAGGAAGTAATATTTCATTTACGAGTTTGGCCAATTGACCCAACTGAGTCTCGATATGATGGTTGATCTCTCGTTAAAGCTTGTTGATCTCTTATTGCTTGTAAGACTGTAAATTTTAAACAAAAGTTTCATTTAAATCACATAATTCTCATTGCACATTTCATAGAAATCTCATTTATTTAATTCACAAATCACAACTCCATAAATGTTTATTTAAGACTCTAGGATCCCCAAAAACATAACTCTTTCTCTGGTGTGTACAATCAAGCCGACGCCTTCCCACGATCCTGAGAAAACCTGAAACACATATCACATAACACGGTAAGCACGAAGCTTAGTGAGTTCCCCAAAATACAACACCCAGCTCATTAGCCACTCGAGGCTATAACTCTATAAGACCCTCCAGTCAATGTGTCTTAGTGGGACCCTCCGGTCCCACAACTCTGATGGACCCTCCGATCCTAACTCTGTGGACCCTCTGGTCCTAACTCTGTAAACTCTGATTAACACATTGTTGAATCATAAAAGTGACCCTCTTGAACTTAGCTACCGCAACCATCTTTCTACCGCAACGGTTCAGCACCCGGAGTCAATCTTGTTCATCAGCAACCGCATCAGCAACCGGAGTCAGCTACCGCAGTCAACTTAGCTAGATTACTTTATTTGTCTTTTATGTAATACACTTTATTATCCAGTATGCCTTGCACGGCTGCTTATAGAGTTTTAATCTAGTGTAGTTTCTAAGTCTCTATAAATAGAGACTTACTCTCTTTGTATTCGATACTGAAGAACCGATAACTTATGAATTCTATCTGAATACACATTCTGAAGTTATCTCTCTATCTTTCTTCACTCATCTCTTCTTATTTAAATCTTATCATAATTCTGCTGATCATAATCCCTCTTCGGAGCAAGTCTTTAAGACTTAATCACTAAGGTTGATCTTCCTTATTAACTTGGAGTGAATGCATTCCTTGTTATGAATCAGCTTAAGTGTCTTCTTGATAAAATTGCTGTCATTTCCATTCCTTTACATTTCCGCAACTAACTCTCTAACTATCTAACTATATTATTGTTGAGCTTTTAGATCCTTTGAGATTAACTATTCCGCATTATACTTGTTCTAACTTTTGTTCAAGTGTGTCTCCAAGTTTTTCTCTCAACAATTGGTATTAGAGCCAAAGTGGTTGCTTTTTGAAAACGAAACTCTGATTTTTCAAAGAGCCTTCTATACCACTAAAGCTCATTTCTTCAAAACAAAAAAAAAACAATTTCAAATGGCACAATCATTATCTCTGAATGTTTCCAACAGTGTCGGTGGTTCTAACCGAGCCCCAATACTAGTCGCAAATGAATATCATCACTAGTCACAAAGAATTGAAAGGTACTTGAGAAGACTGGGTAGAGATGTATGGCGATCCGTAGAAGAAGGACCACATGTTCCACTCCTTACACCAGTCCAAACTGACGGCGCTGCAACCAGGCTAGGAAGAGGTCAACCAGCCATGAGCCGTCCCACCAAGGATGATCTCGATAAAATGGAAAATGATGTTGTTGCTTTTTATGAAATCTCCTGCGGAGTTGCTCCTGACAACTTCGATATTATCATAAATTGCAAATCAGCGAAAGAGATCTGGGATGTTCTCAAAAACCTGTACGAAGGCTCAGAACAAGCACAAGATAAGAAGCTTACTACCGCACTCAACGAGTTCAACAACTTCAAAGCTCATACTGGAGAAAGTTTGGAAGACTCCTTCAAAAGGTTCAACCTGATAGTCACCAAGTTATCCAATGCTGGCACCATCTGCAGTAACCATGAAATCAATCTTCAGTTTCTTAATGGTTTGGGCAGACATTGGACTACGGCCAAGATGATAGTCCAAGGCGATAGAAAGATTCACTCCTTGTCACTTTACAAGCTCTATAGAGAGCTGAAAGCTCAAGAATCCACCGTACTCAAAGACTGTGCTGACTTCGGAGGACCACTTGCTCTCATAGCACAAGCTCCACCGCAGTCACCTTACCCTTCCTCGTATGACACTCTACCGCAGTCATACGAAGCGGATTCTGAATATGATGATGAAGAAGATTTTCAGAAGGCTATTGCTCTGGTTAGCCAACAGTTCAACCGTCTACCACCTCCTTCCTTCCGCAAGAATCAGCAGTTCAACAAACCTCCATTCAACCGTAACTTCGGTTCTCAGAATAACCACTCTCGATTTCCCAAAAGTTCTCATCCACCACCGCAATCTCAGAATATTCAACCAAAGGAGGTATCGCAGTCTCCTCAAATCACTGACTCCGGTACTCCTTCAGAAGACAAGACTGGTGTTGTAATTTGTCACAAATGCAACAAACAGAAGCACTTTGCACGAGATTGTAAGGCCAATGTACTAAAAGACAGAGCATTCTACCTTAAAATGGCTCAAGAGTTGGAAGACAAAGAAAAAGCTAAAAAGGCAAGGGCATACGTGGCCCATGTCAAAAGAGACCACCAAGTCTGGTCATCCGGAGACGAAGATGAGGCCATCAGCAGTGTCAAAGGAAAAGGGAAAATCTGCATGCTGGCCACTGCGGATGATGATGGGTTTAAAATGTTGAACAAGAACTACTGCTACATGGCAAAGGATGGAACACTAAGCATCGTCGAACAGGCTTTGTGCAAGGAGGAACAAGAAAAAGAGTGGTTAATTGACAGTGCCTGCTCCTTGCACATGACCGGAAGGTTAGAGTACCTTCGGGATTTCAGGCCTATATGCAATGGTGGAAATGTCACGTTTGGTAACAATGCAAACGGTGTCATCCGAGGTTACGGTGTTCTCACTACGGGGAACTTTTCCATTCAGAAGCTTGCTTATGTAGAAAGCCTTAAACACAATCTCATCAGTGTTGGCCAACTATGTATAGCAGGACATCGTGTTGAATTTGACGATCAGTTTTGCTACGTAATGACGAGTGATAGAAACACTTGCCTAATCAAATCTCGATCCGAAGGTACCATGTACCCTTTGGATGTTTCTCTAATCATTGGTAGACCGCAATTGTGTTTCTTGTCCAAAGCTGTATCCGAAGTCAGCTGGCTATGGCACCGTAAGCTAGCTCATCTCAACTTCCGGTACATCAACAACTTAGTCACTGGAGAACTAGTCCGCGGTCTCCCTATTCTCAAATTTAGCAACGATACTCTCTGTCCGGCTTGTGAATGTGGTAAGCAGTCTAAAGCAAGTCACCCTCTGATAATGGACTCTTCTATTTCTGAACCATGGAGCTATTGCACATTGATCTCTGCGGTCCATCAATCGTAGCCAGCCTCCACCACAAGAAGTATATATTGGTTATTGTTGATGACTATACACGCTTCACATGGGTCTTCTTCCTCAGACTCAAATCAGAGACACCGCAGATCTTCATCAACTTCATCAAGGAAATCGAACTTCAGATCAAGCTTCCAGTTAGACGCATCCGCAGTGATAATGGAACCGAGTTCACTAATCATCTTCTTAACAGTTTCTTGGTGTCCAAAGGCATTTCTCACAACTTCTCAGCACCCTACACACCGCAACAAAATGGTGTAGTAGAAAGAAGGAACCGCACACTGGTAGAAGCAGCCAGATCCATGCTTAACTTCGCTCAACTTCCTCTCTACTTCTGGGCTGAAGCAGTAGCAACCGCATGCTTTGTCCAAAACCGAAGTATTGTGTGCAAACGCCTCAATAAAACACCATATGAGGGCCTTAACAACCGCAAGCCCAATGTTTGCTTCTTTCATATTTTTGGGTGTAGATGCTTCGTGATCAACAACAGAGATCAGCTCAACAAGTTTGCACCGAAGTCCGACGAATGCATATTCCTTGGTTACTCCACTAACAAGGTTGCTTATCGAGTGCTCATCAGGCGTACAAGGCTGATCATTGAAAGCTTCGATGTGAAATTTGATGATTCTCACATCCGCGACGCCCCTCCATCCACTGAAACCACCGCAATCATGGAAAGTGACATTCCTGCCTCTTTAGGTCCCTTGAATCTAGTTGAAGTCAACTATGAGGATCTTTTCGATCCTGTTGAAACGGCGAAAGTATCCGAAGTTGTTGTGTCACCCGCAGCTCAACAACAACATGCTGATGTTTCTGGACCATCTCTATCTGAAGTAGCCTCTCTCAATACTTCCACCTCTCCGGTTGAGGGGGAAAGATCTACTCCGGATCTAGCCGCAACCGTCGAGGTTCCAGTACTTGATGTTGTTCAAATTCCTGTCCGCAGAGAAGCATTACCATCAAACGTATCCTCGGATTCGGATGATGAACTCATAGAAAATATCGACACTAGAACTGATCCAAGGATTGTCACTCTCCCATCCGCAGTCCAGGGGGAACCTTCTCAGGTACCAGAGGAACTCCCATCTGTAACCCAGGAGGAACCTCTCCCAACTGCTCAAGAAAATTCCGTTCCAATAGATCAAGATGACTCAGCAGGATGTTCTCAAGTCCAGGGGGAATTGTCATCTCCAACCGCAGATTCCTCTGACATTCAAGATATTCCCTCTACCGCAGCTGCTGATCATCTGCTGCCACGTCTTCATGTATGGACGAAAGACCACCCACTAGGTCAAATCATTGGTAACCCATCCGCAGGCATCCAGACTCGATCTTCCAAGGACCTATCTGATCACTGCCACTATGCAACATTTATGTCCTCGGTAGAACCCAGAACGATCAAAGAAGCATTGCTTGAACCTGACTAGATAGCCGCAATGCAAGAAGAGCTTGAATAATTTCAAAGAAATAAAGTTTCGCAGCTCGTTCCGAAGCCACGTGGTCACTCCATTGTTGGCACTAGATGGGTGTTCAAAAATAAGTTGGATGAATCTCGTGCGGTAATCAGAAACAAGGCAAGGCTAGTTGCAAAGGGGTATAGTCAACTTGAAGGCATTGACTACGATGAAACGTATGCTCCGGTAGCACGCCTGGAAGCTATCCGGATCTTTCTAGCATACGCAGCCCACAAAAACGTCAAGGTACACCAAATGGACGTTAAGAGTGCCTTTCTCAATGGGGAACTAAAAGAAGAGGTTTATCTTCAGCAACCTCCAGGCTTTGAAAATGTTGAATTCCCAGACCACTGCTACAAGCATCAAAAGGCAGTCTACGGTCTGAAGCAAGCCCCAAGATCATGGTATGAAACTCTTTCTGAATTCCTTGTCTCATCCGGGTACAAGAGAGGAGTGATTGATCCCACAGTATTCAGAAAAGCAAATGACGACCACCTCATGATGGTACAGATATATGTGGATGATATCATCTTCGGTTCGACTGATCAAGGCCTGGTGGATGAATTTGCTAAGCTCATGACCAACAAGTTCAAAATGAGCATGAATAGAGAGATTAATTTCTTTCTAGGTCTTCAAGTGAAACAAGTACCGCAATGCATATTCATTCATCAAGAAAAATACACCACTGAACTATTGAAGAAATATTCTATGGACAACTGTTCATCTGCTAAGGTCCCCATGGCCTTCGGTTATAAGATCTCTGCTGATCCCTCAGGCGAATCTATGGATCACAAGACTTATAGAGGCATCATCGGCTCTTTGATGTACCTCACTGCAAGCAAGCCAGACATTGTCTTTTCAACTGTTGTATGTGCAAGGTATCAGGCTGATCCAAAAGTCCCACATATGACCGCAGCCAAACAAATACTACGGTACCTGAAAGGAAGCAAATCTCTTTGTCTATGGTACCCCGCAGGCAATGACTTCAGCCTGCAAGCTTTCACAGATGCGGATCATCCCGGATGCAAGCTCGATCGAAAAAGCACTTCAGGAGGATGTCAATTCTTGGGTGAAAGACTAGTCAGCTGGTCCTTAAGAAAACAAAGTTGTGTCTCTCTATCAACTGCAGAAGCCGAGTATGTGGCCGTAGCCAGCTGTTGCTCTCAAGTCCTTTGGATGAAAACTCAACTAATGGACTACGGGTATAGAATGCTGCGGATACCGATCTATTGTGACTCTGAAAGTGCTATTGCTATTTCTCACAATCCAATTCAGCACTCCAAGACTAAGCACATTGAACTACGGTATCATTTCATCAAAGACCACATCTTAAAAGGTAATATTGAACTCATCTTTGTCCCTTCTCATGAAGAGATTGCTGATGTGTTCACAAAAGCGCTCGATTCAACAAAGCTTAACATCTTCCTGCAAATGTTAGGAATGATGAATCCAGACCCGCAATTCTTTTTGAATTGTTAGCTACCGCAGACCATCCTTGGTCTCTGTTGCGGTTCTAACTGAGAATTACATGTGATAGATGGTTTTGGTACTGCTGTCTAGGTACCGCAACCATATATCATACGTATCTCTCATGGGTCTTTATGGTCTGTTATTACTAATCTTTGTACAAGTGTTTTCCTCTCAGTTTCTCACTGCAGTCTTTCCTTGTTCATCCGCAATGACGTTTCTCAACCGCAATGAAAGTTTCATTTGCAATGACGTTTCTCAACCGCAATGAAAGTTCCATCCGCGATGAAGTTTCCAACTGCAATGAATTTTCCATCCGCGATCATCGTGATAATTTCTCAACTGTTTTATCAACTCTTGAATCTTTGTGTGCTATTTAATGATCCCTCATTAAGTTCAACATTAAAGACAAAAAAACATTCTCTTTAGAAACTGTCACATTCTCTTTCTGAGTAATCCTTGTATCAGACCTATTTTAGGGATGATGACAAAAAGAACGTTTTTCAATAAACTCATCCTTAATTTGTCCTTTCCTCTCCCCAATACGTCCCATCCGTTACAACTTCCTCTCCCATCACCCCCACGATCACCTGACATATTGACATGCGTCTGACTTTACATTAAATGCAAAACCCCTTTTGGAAATCTCCCAAAATCTCTTTAAACCCGTTTTAATTATGTGTGGCTGAGATTTAATCCAAAATTCATAGATTCCCCCCAAAACCCCAATCGACGTTTTACCTTATCCTTACCATTTACCTAGGGTTAAACATTTTTTCACCCCCCTTTGTAAACCCATCTTCTTCCCCAACAATACTTTACGTTTTCTGAATATCGATTCTTTCTCCCAAATTCCTCAAAAACTTCAAAACTTTCAAGAACTCTGTTTTCTTCTCTCAAATCTTCAACAATGGTGAAATCAGGTGCATCAAAGAAGCAATCCGAGGCTTCAGGTTCTGTAAATCCAACAGGTTCCGACTCTCCAACAATCGCTTCAAGTAATTTCAGAGCAATATTTGAAGATCATCCTTCATATAACCCTCTGTTTGGTCCATTCGATGCATTTACAGACGTTGTTCCAGTTTCTACTCTATTCAAATGTGCGTTCTCTGCATATCGCCCAATGGAAAACCCCCAAGAAGTTCACCTCAATATCATGAACGATTCTTTGGTCATCTTGTCCAAAGAAAAGTTCTTAAATGCCATTAATCTTCTGGTTCACCCTTCCATCAAGATTTTCTCACCTTCAATGGCAGACGTTACATCCGCACTCTACCAGATGGGGTATCAGAAACCAATTCGAGGGATTGGTGAGTTCAAAAAGAATCAGCTGCCTGCGGTATGGCAGTTTGTGTGTCATTTTGTCATCCGCTGCCTATCCGGCAGAACCGGAGGCATCGACAATATGGGACTGAAGCTACTGGAATTGGTATGGAGCATCTACACAGGCCACGACGTAAACTATGGACAAATACTTTGGGACGACTTCCTCCAATGCATTCCCAAAGAGCACCCAAGGGAGAACCCAACCGAGCTCACATTTGCACGGTTCTGGTTACTTTGCATCTCAGACTTACATGCGGATGCTGGAATAGACATGGGTAGTGACATCAACTTTTTCGTCACTAAGGATCTTAAAAGGTACAACCCTTCTTCTGATCAAACGATATTTTGACCGATCCGCAGACTCCCTATTCATATCCTTTCTTCTCTTGGTCTTGAGACTGCTGATGTCTCAGACCACATTGAGGCTACGGAGGGTATTGCCCCATACCCTCCTACCCCGCCTCTTCCATCCGCAACCATTATCCCTGAGGGTACCGCAGTCCCCTCTTCCACTACACTATCCAATCTTTCTCAAAGACGAAAGCAGTTGGCAACCAAGAAACAAAGAACACCCAAGAAGGATGCTCCTAAACGAACCGCACCCACCAAGAAACACAAAACAAAACCTGCCCCAACCATATCTAGCAGTGATTCAGATGAGGATAGGCATCCGATTTCTATCCTCAAGAAAAGGAAAAAAACCGATACCACTATCCATATGCGTGACCGGACCGATGCTGAAGTCTCTCAACAGGCTCCAGTAGTCCTTGGGGTGCCCGCACACCCATTCAACACCACCATCATTTTCCAGTCAGACTCAGAAAGTGAGTCTGATTCTCAACTACGTGGAGACTCCCCCCCCCCCCAGTGCACTCCCAAGAGGACGACACTGGTTCACGCCCTAAGGTCTCCAGGGCTTCCCGACTGCATTTCTTTTCACCAGAGGAGTTGCGCTCCATCCTTCTTTCTGTCACCCAAACACTACAAACACCTTCCCACCTGCAGGGCACTTCTTTCGCCCATGCCAGAACTGAGCAGAGGCCACACTTGACCATGGGTCAAGGAGACCGAGGAAGCTCAGGAAATTCTACTCTGCTTTCATCTTTTACAGGTGGTTTAGGCACGGCGAGCACAAAATGTGCAAGGATCCGTGGACCCGAAGGACACTTCGGTGCACTTTGAAGGATTTGACGGTGACGCATCCAATGACTCTTGGTTACAGTACAATTCGGTAACTGAGTCAGACAAGAAGAAGTATGATGCGTTCCAAAGGGCTTTCCAAGCCCGCAAGAAACAACAAATCAAGCAGCAACAACAGAAAGAACAGGAGATCCAGTCCGTGGCCAGATATTGGGTAAATGCCATCAGCAATGCCAGTACCGTAGCCACCATTCAAAAAGTTCAGAACTGGATGGATCAGATGGCTGAAACAATTTCAAAAGCTCAAGCTTCAGTTGCAGCCGCAGGTACCTCCAAAGTTCCTCCTACTCCAACTCCCATTCCATCTCCCACTCCTATAGTCAATCCATCACAAGACGAAGAACCTGCAATCGAACTCAGTTCAGCTCCCACCTTCGGTCTTGATGATGAAGACATCAAAGAAGTAAAAAAGCCAAGCCCTTCTGATGATGACCTCATGATGTTTGAAGAAGAGGAGTCCAGCGGTTCTCAACATTCGACTTCCAAGCCTAAAGAGAAGAAGAAAAAGAAGAAGAATGTTGTCACCCGGAAGGAGTTCATGAGCCTTCAAGCCAAAATCGATCAGATCTTGGTTGCGGTCCAGCCTACTCAACCGCAACCTGAAGACACTCCAGGACCGCAGTCACTGATTGAAAGAATAGAGCGTCTGGAAACAAGGGAACGCATGGCTGCTGAATGAATCTCTCTCAAAGTAGAGATGGGGATCCGGTCCCTTGACAATAACCGCAAGGCTGACCACAAGGACTTCATGGCTACAACGGAACGCCTCATCCCTGAGGTGACCACAATCAAAACGGATCTTCAAGCGGCCATCGCGGATCAAGCTTCTCAGTCTCAGAAATTGATAGGTGAGACTCATACTGCTTATGAGTCCACTATCTCTGTTCTTCAAGCAACCATCAACAGACTACGAAAATCTCTTTCCTCCAACTTCCATGGCCCTGAGATCCTCCAGCTCACCAAAGAAATCCACAAATTACTCTTCAGCTCCTCCACTCCAAACAACCAACAATTGGCAGAAGCTCTCAAAGCTCAGTTCCAAGACGTCTTCAACAAGGTGGATGGACTTATGAAATGGCTTGAGGAAGCACTGGGGTTGCATCCCTCAAGAGGGGGAAGTGATGAAGAACAAGAAGTCCATCACTCTGATACTTCTATTCATCAGAGTCCCCCTATCATCACTGAAAAAATTCCCACACCACCGCAACCATCTCAACATACTCCATCTCCTCACACTTCACCTCCAAAAGATACTCCCAAAAAGCCAGAGACTCCTCCGCACTTCAAGAACTTGGCTGAAAACATGTCTTCTCCAAGCACCACAGACTCCCCTGCCACCGCTCAAAGGAAGCATGATTGGAAAGTAGCCAAGCTGGCACAGTTAATTTGGAGAGAATGCGGGTTTGACACCATGATGGATGAGTCCTTGATCAATTCTTGGATCAATCCGCACCACAGGCTCCTAGACGAAGATTACAGACCGCACCTCACTTATGCAGAACCCCCTGCTGATGGATACTGGGATATACCAATTTCTCCAAATGCCAAGTACTTCACTGTATTTGAGCAGTATGACCAAAGCCTTCCTGATCACAAGAGACTGCCAATGGAGTTTGAGAGACTTAGACTTTTTCACGCTAAACATGCCTCCTCCATTGAAAACATATGGTCTAACGACAGACCATCCGCAGTCGAGAACTACAAAATCAGGAAATTTATGAAGGCTGACTACATCCAGTATACCCTCACCAGAAGGGAGCATGACTACATCCGCACCCAGGCAGACTTTCCTTGTATGAATCCGGAAGAAATCTTCCTTATTGCCAGGGTGTTCCAAAACAAGTCAGAAAAGCACCCTAAAATGCAGATAGCGCTTGAAAAAGCCAACTCTTTTCTGAGGGATACGGTCTGTGACTTTCCCAGGATAGATGCGGATATCTACCCCACCATCCTCAAGAAGTTTGATCTCCCACCTTTTGAACCTGTGCCAATGCCTACCGAAGGCTTCCAAGAAAAATCTCTAGGCGCAACAAACTACCCTGAACTTGGAGTCATATTCAAAAGGAAGACTGACAACGTCAAATATTTCATTCCTATGACTGCCATGCACCGCCTGACCAAGAAACAACTTGACATCTGCCGGACCGCAATTGAAAGATCGAAGCATACTACCGCAGAAGTCAAGTTCGAGATCACAAGAAGAATCACATGGTTGGAAAACGTCAGGAAGTTCTGGTGGATTTTGATCAAGTTCCTCAAACTTGATAGCTGAACCGGAGTTAAAGAGGTCACTTAGGGGGAAATTGTTGAATCATAAAGGTGACCCTCTTGAACTCAGCTACCGCAACCATCTTTCTACCGCAACGGTTCACCGGAGTCAATCTTGTTCATCAGCAACCGCATCAGCAACCGGAGTCAGCTACCGCAGTCAACTTAGCTAGATTACTTTATTTGTCTTTTGTGTAATACACTCTATTATCCAGTATGCCTTGCACGGATGCTTATAGAGTTGTAATCTAGTGTAGTTTCTAAGTCTCTATAAATAGAGACTTACTCTCTTTGTATTCGATACTGAAGAACCGATAACTTATGAATTCTATCTGAATACACATTCTGAAGTTATCTCTCTATCTTTCTTCACTCATCTCTTCTTACTTAAATCTTATCATAATTCTGCTGATCATAATCCCTCTTCGGAGCAGGTCTTTAAGACTTAATCACTAAGCTTGATCTTCCTTATTAACTTGGAGTGAATGCATTCCTTGTTATGAATCAGCTTAAGTGTCTTCTTGATATAACAATTGCTGTCATTTCCATTCCTTTACATTTCCGCAACTAACTCTCTAACTATCTAACTATATTATTGTTGAGCTTTTAGATCCTTTGAGATTAACTATTCCGCATTATACTTGTTCTAACTTTTGTTCAAGTGTGTCTCGAAGTTTTTCTCTCAACACACATAACATAAATCACACAGACATAGTGCAAGATAACACAATACTCAATATCAACACATAAGACATCTCAGTCACACAAAGATACCACTCATGATAAGGTACAGTGAGAAGACTCACCTCGGATGATGAACAGCCCCTATAAACGCTGCTGCTATGCACCGGCCACTAACTCTGTGCCAAATCCACAATTATCCCAATTAGGAACTATGTCCAAAATCTCACTCATTAGGTCTAAAGGTAGTCCACTAACCAGCCCATCAATGACCTAAAACCCATTGGGCCCACCAAGGCCCAATATTAAATGGGCTCTCCCAAGACGCAACTCTCAATCTAAATGGCAAGCCCAACTCAATGGCCCAAAGAATAATATAATATTTCTCTGCTCAAAGTCACTAATACACAAGCCCAAAAGTCCAGGCCCAATAATAAAATTCAGCCCAAAAGCTCACAGAGAGGTTACGCGGGGCGTACCTCCCTTGGTACGCTCAGCGTACACTAGCATACATGAATCTGATCGGGGGCACCAACCCAGTACGCGGGGCGTACTGGAATTACGCTAGGCATAGGCCCAACTTTTCTTAGTCCATTCTCTTGGTCTTAACCCGTTAAGACCTTAGTTCATTTCTAAGATCTGGACTCCATAATAGCTCTTGCTCCATAAAGTCAGTGACTTTAAGCCTTTGCATGGCTGATTGGGTCACGAGCACTCAAAACATCCATCTTCTCTCCTCATGAAGCTCATATCTCATGCATGGCTTACTCCTAACGTCCAAGATTGGGTTTTTATCACTCAAGTCCACAAAATCCACTGAAAATGGGTAGATCTAGGTCTTTGGAGCTCATTATAACATAAAGTCTCCATCTTTAGGGACAAAACCCTAAAATACTCCATGAAAATGCACAAAACGAAATAGTAAGAAAGCTTGGAGCTTTATACCTCTATGTGAAGCTTTCCACTCAGATTTGCTCAGATATAGAAGCTTGGACTCCAACTCCTCCTTCTTCAAGACCTTCTCTTCTCTTCAAAACCACACAAACACTCTCTCAAGGCTCAAACACTCACACACAAGCTCTAGAATAGAGGTTAGGGCACTCTTAGGGTTTTCTCTCTGGGAATGGTGGCTAGAAATGAGGCCATCATATCCCTTATATAGGGGACTCACCCCAAATTAGGGTTGCATTTTGGACCTAGTACGCCCAGCGTACCCTCTGGTACGGCCAACGTACTAGGTGGCTCCTCTTGAAAATCACGCACATGAGTACGCTAAGCGTACACATATGTACGCCAAGCGTACTCAGTTGCCACCTTTCTCCAATAAGGGACTTATTCTGTCATAACTCCAAACTTCCAATGCTTCCTCGATATAACTCCGCTTCTCAATGAATCTCATATCCTCGAAAAGGTGTCAAGATGCTCTACGCTTCCAACAACTCGTCGTAACCCCGAGACTTCCTCATGCCCGGGTTGCATCCCACAAACCCTAATCTCGGACGATCCAAAAGAGGATGTTACATTGCTGTATCGGTTTCATCATGTGTCTTTTCTAATGCGGATGCAAAACGGGAATGTATAGCTTCAGAATCTGTCTTCTTTTCTGTTGTCGGTTCCTCTTTTTGATAGAACCCTTTTTTCCTTTTCCTTGTACTTCTCCTCCTTGGCGTTCTTGTACTCATCACAGGAATGCTACAATTATCACACCCCACACGAATGGCATGGATGCATTGGTCCATCTTTGTCATCCTACGATCCATGCTATCCAACTTGGCCAACACCACTGCCATATCATCTGAAACTGAATTCACCGTTCCTCGAGTTATGTCATTTCAGGGATTATGATATTCTCTTGAGTGTTTAGAGAATTCTTCAATCAATCCCTTTATCATAGATGGTGCTATCTTTGTGAGTGCTCCTTGGTAGTCAAGGAGTTGCCTAGTTGTCACGTTACTCCAGCATAGAAGATGGAGACCTCTTGTTGCACATTAAGGTCATTTTGCGGGAATTCCTTAACATGCCCTTATATCTCTCCCATGCCCCATAAAGTGATTCACCTCCCATTTTCTTAAAGTTGGCAATTGCTTTCTTCAATTTTGCTACTTTTGATGGCAGGTAAAATTGCTCTATGAACTCTTCCCGCCTCTTGGCCCATGTTGTTATGGATCCCGGAGGTAGTGCCTTTAACCAGTCCTTCGCGGCTCCCTTGAATGTAATTGGTAGCATCCTAAGTAGTACAGTCTCGCAAGGCACTTTTGGAATGTTAAAATAGGCGGCTATGTCATTGACCTCGTCAATATGTTAATAGGCATCTTTGTGATCCTTCCCATAGAATGGAATGTCTCTAAGTTGGGCAAGTATGTGACCCTTCAGCTCGAAATTTGTTGTTGCAGGAATTGCGTCTTGCACAAGTCCTGGCCCAGTATCATCACGTATACACTTCTTGTATGTCTCCATGGGTATGTCTGCGATATCGGCCATCTCTTCTTTAAATTCGGGTGTGTTTGGCTCGTAATCTGCTACCTTCTCGTCTTGAATTTTCTCGAACCTTTCACAACCGTTTGATTCCCCGATTACTTTGCCCTTCTTTTTGCACAATATTGATTATGGATCTTCCAAGGGTGGTATTACTGTAGAATTAGAGCTCCGGGTCAAAAACTGATAGGTTTGGAGCATTCTAACACTCCTATGGTGTACATGCAACCCTAGAAACCTTGGATCTATGTTTTCTCTAATATACATGCAAATTTGATTTTGCCAAGGTTCTCATCCTAACTAGCATGGCATGGGGTACTTGTAATATAAAACTAGTAGAATGACATACCTTTGTTTTTGCTTGGATTCCTTAAGACCTTGTGAGCCTAGCACCCCAAATGTGATGCCTCAAATGTTTCACACAACACCACAACTATTGGAATAACTTGAGAGAAGAACACTTTGATCACAAAAATTGGCTAGCCCTCCTTGTCTTGTAATAGTGGCTGATTTTGCTCCATATGAGGTTGCTTATATAGTGTGTCACATGTAGGGTTACACCATGTAAACCCTAATGTGCATGGCTTTTCATTTCCCCCATGATCCATGGGTTACAACCTCCATGGAGCATCCATGGAACACCCAATGGCTCCTAGCCCAATCTAGTGAATCATGAACCATAAGCCCACTACATAAGAATGAATGATTTAAAAATCAAACCCCATATATTTAATTAGTCTCTTTTTGATCAAAAAATTAATTCCAAATTAATTCTTGATCAATACTAATTAAATAATATGATTTCATATTAATATATTAGAATTTGTAATATATTAACAAACCATAAGTGTCCTTTTTCTCATTATGTCTATCCAATTGTTGAGATGCCGAGAAACCCAAATGGACCATGCCAAGCCGGGTCAAGTATATACCAAATATAGTTATGGACTTAGACACCTTATCCAACAGTCTCCCACTTGGATAAGTCTAGTAACTATAGTTGCAACTATTATACATGCAAATATTAACTATTCCAAGGTTTCATCCTAACTAGCATATTATGAAGCACCTATACTACAAAGTTCTAGTTAGATGACATACCTTTTGATGCAGCCCCAATAGTGTGGAAGCCTCAAATGGAATCACAAATCACCAAAACACCTTGGAAGAACTTGAGAGAAGATGTATGCACACTAAAATCGGTCCACTCTTATTTTCACACACTTGTCCCAATTTTGTGAGCCAAGGACCCCTTTATATATTATGGAGGATTGGTTACATCCATGTAAACCCTAATACCCATGACCTTTCATTTACATAGGATCCATGGGTTAAAAGCTCCATGGATCATCCATGAAAGCTTAGCCCAACCTAAATGAACTTGGCCCATTCCATATATATAAGAGTCCATATTTAATTAGTTCTTTTTGATCACTTAATTAATTCTAAATTAATTCTTGATCAATACTAATTAAATAATATGATTCCATATTAATATATTAGAACTTATACTATATTAATATAAATCATAAATATACTATTCTCAAAAGACTACTTATATAAATTGTGCCGGTGAAGTGCAACCCAAATGGACCATGCCGGGCCGGGTCAAGTACATACCAAATATAGTTATGGACTTAGACATTAATCCAACAGTCTCCCACTTGGATAAGTCTAAAACTATTATTGAGTATGACTTCAAAACCTAACTGGCAATCGTAGCTCTTAAAGTCGCTGTCGAACTCTGACCTTCTCAATGACTTGTCCATTAGATAAGGGATCATATATTCCTCCATTCTAGATATCATATGGACTGAGACATGGATTATAATCTTTCTCTCTGTCCATTTGTTGTTTCCCGATTTTCGATTTATGATGACTGACTGATTGAACAAATCAAATCAGTCCTGGCTTGGCCAAGCACTCACATGTGTCATCGCTAAATCATCGAGGGGCCCACAGATATCGCTTTTATCCCGAAGGTAAAAGGAATGGATAAACTTCGACTCATATGGCTTGTTCTACTACTTGTTGAATCATACACAAAGGCATGTTTTATAACATCGAGTTACCAATGCATTTTCGTGCAATCAATGTATAACCAACTCATAGTAACAACTCATATCTCTAGGTTTTAAGAATATAAGATATTATCGTCTCATGATCACTCGTGATAAAATCCATGAAGTGATTCAAATGAGCGTGGGTTGAATCCAATACTCAGAACTTATGAGCACTCATGAGTGTTGTAGCACCACTTTGTCCACCAGTTGGACCTCTACAAACCAACCCATGACAGTCTTGATTCATATCTACTTCCAACATATGACCGACTGTGGATGGTTTGAATAACTTAATCATTCAGGAAGAGCGACTTAGTTATTCTGGAAGTCAAAACATGCAAAGTGAAACACTAGAATAAATGAATCAAATATGGTATCAAACCCAATGAATATAAATAAACACTTTTATCTATCACCATACTGATTACTCATTATTCATTGTTTCGGTTTTATCAACTTTATACTTGAGTTAAAAACACTAGTTGTCCCATGCTCCAAGCATGTACATTATGTTTTTCTTAAACAATAGCTTTGCCATACACCAAGTATGCACTCTATGTTTGTCTATGATCCTTACTTTGTGAAATAAACCAATTGAACATAATTTCAATGATTCTAATTTCACACTCCCAAATCCTTATCGAAAAATGTGAGAATTTCAAATTCCTTTCATTTATCGAAATCTGTTTAGATTTTAAACTTATATGCACTGACCCTCCTGTAATGAATATGTACAAAGTCACAAAGACTTGTCAACAGTCATTATAAGGTATTCCAATGGAGATCAACTCCATGGAAACTAAGTCTCATGTTCAAAGTACATTGCTTTGGATATGCTTCTTGCATTAAGTTTTTTAATCTTACACAGATAACTTCCACCTATGGAGACAACTCCATATTCTCATTTTGACTATCACTTCTGAATAAGAGATGCCTCTTTTCAGAATATGTCAACATGGTCCTTCAAAATTAGCACTATACTTCCAACTGTCCCTGAGCAACCAATCTTTGGTAATACTCACATTGTCCTCGACAATTGCTTAATCATTTTAGTCATATCCAATTCTAGACCTTTTCCCTTCTTAATGCCTCTGGGCATTTGGAAAAATTTAGAAATGACAAATATTATAGCACATGCAATCTATCATGTACCCAAAGCAAATGATACACGATTCATGATGTCTCACATAAAGACATGATTCTAGACCAGTCTTTTGCTACAATATTTTTATTTGCCATGTTTTCAAAATTTGACTATGAAGAGGGATGTCGTAATCATAATCGAATTTTGACAACGCAATATATAGAATTTCCTTAAGTTGAACCAATCCAACATGAAATTAATATATATATTCTTGACTAAAGATGATTAAGGTCTCAATCTAAGCCTTTAGAACTGAAATGAAGTATATCCTCTCCCTTAATTATAGCAAAACAACTTTTTCAATCCCTGCAGCCTCACGAATTGAAACTTTTGTTTTCTATAATTAATATTGCTAACTTGAAACACTAACAATAATTATCATGCTCCCACTAACATGATGATTATTAGCATAACACTTATGCTCCCACTAGCTTTGACATGTACTCAGAAATCAGCTGGACTTCTAGAAATCAATACTTTATTGACTTTCTTACCAAAGTTCAGATTTCTGATACGAGATGCTTTGATAAAACTTTATAAAAATCATACACCTTTCCTTAGATAGCATGCATGTGTGTCTAAACAGTTTCAGAACTATGAAAAGGGATGCCATAATCATAGTCTCAATTGTTTAGACCTTTTGCCATCTGCTTCAAATCTACTTGGTGGAAGTGTTTCCTCACCATCATTTTCATGAATCCTAGAGAAACCTTATGAACCTTAGATTTTATGGTGTATGTGTTCTTATCCATGTGAATCGTCAAAACCATAGTCACAAGACAAGGATAATGACAAATCCAAACTCATATGGACTGAACTTATGCAATCTTAACTTCTTGCCACTTGGCAGTACAGGGCCTGCCAATGCTTCCAAGTTGTTATGCAACCAATTGAGAACTTTCAGAACTCCTATGCAAAGCCAACTTTAACTGGAATGGGCACGGAATATGTTAACACGATAGGTTATAAACCTCAAGTCGTGTGCTAGTGAAGAACCTCAGGTTTTATTCTTGATTAGTTCTTGAAATTCTTTTTAGGATCTTTAAGACTCCCACTATCCTCTTGACATATAAGACTATCTTGCCAAATAATCAAGAGATAGTGCGGATTCTTTATCAAGACAAACACTTCACACAATTGGCCTTAGTTGGTCTTTGTTTTATCCAAAACATCACAACTTACCAATTTCAAATGTACAAGAGTAGGACACTTTTACTCTTACATTTGACAAGTTTTTTAAACCTTTCTTTAAGATATGTCACTCAAGTTACAATCTTGGAGTATGACTCTAAGAATTGTTTTGGAACGAAGTATGACTCATCTTCCTGATCTAACAATTTCAACAATTCATGACTCCTCTTCTTAGTCATAAGAATGCACTAAGATGCCCTTTAGAGGACTAATTGTGATATGATTTCTAAATCATTAAGACGATCACAAACATGATACTAAAGTACTCTCCCATCTTTTCAGATTTGAGAAATTTTTATCTTTCTGCCTAATTTGATTCTTCCCATTCGTTATGCCATACATTGAGAATTTTGCAATGTTTCAGAATTATACTTAAACTTGTAAGTATAACCATATTTACTAAACTTTAGTAAATCAAATAGTCTTAACGAGCTTTGTGGTGGACATGACCAGTGCACAAGAATGTGTACTCGATCCCTTTAGTCCTTCACTTGACTCACACATCCATGTGAACAAGTAATTAGTCTTGATTTTCCAATGCTTGAAAGTTCTCATTCATCATACTATTCAACTTGCATGATTCCAAGTTTCGGCCCAATTGAAACTTGGGCGATGAAGAACTTTCCTGATTTGGTAAATTTAGACACTACCACAAATGAAAGAATCAAATCCATATTCCAATATTGCTGTCAGTGGAATCATATAAGCAACAATTTTCCACAAATGCCATTGTAAGGATACTTCAAATAAATAAAATTAAACAATTTTCTTTTATTTTAAAACTTTGCGGAAAAACTTATCCTTACAATCCACATGGAAAATTGTTGTTATCTAATCCTTAGCAATATATCATAACTTCTTAAGCAACTGCTCAAAATTCTGATGCGATCGAAATCCACCTTCGCGATCAGAATCAGCATATACTTCCTTTAAGATTTCTCTCTATTCTTTGATTCTTAAAACATCAACATGTGACCCAATCACATCATGTAATGAGGATCTCAGAATAGAACTTAACAAAGTTAGATAATGGGCTCTACCTGATGTAGAGTCAAACTTATTGACTTTAACATCCTTAGGTAAATTTGGCAGCTTTGCAATCAACGCCCCTTCCTTCGGCAAAATAAACATATGGACCCTTTGGTAATGGGACTATCTCAGACATAGCCTTTCTCTTTACCATTTGGTCAACCGAGTTGACTATGGCCAATCCATTTCCATTGGGACGAGAATGCTTTTTTTGGATTTCCAGTGTCACCATTGTCACTGTCCATAAAGTTTTTGGGAAGTTGATCTTCTAATCAAATTTGCTTTACTATCGTTCCAAATCATTGCTGATTCAGCAGCACCAAGCAAATAGATATGATCATTAAGGTTCATGTCATAGTCTGTTTCATAGTAGTCCCAAAGGAACTCACTATGTGACTTAGAAAGTGATTGAACATCCAACTTTCTCAAGACTTTGACACCCAACTCTCCCGGCTTGTCAATATGTGACTTCATCTCTAAGATGTGATCACACATAGACCTTGCTTGCCATTAGGGCTTGAGTGACCTTGAACTTGTGGGTGATGGGTTTTGATCATTCTAACACTCCTAAGTGTACATGTAACCCTAAATACCTTGGATCTATGTTTTCTCTATTATACATGCAATTATGAACTTTCCAAGGTATTACCCTATCTAGCATATAATACTTGATACTTGGGTAATCAAATGGATAGAGTACATACCTTTGTTTGATGTAGCTTGTCTCCATGAAGCTTGAGTGCCTAGTGCCCCAAGTGTGACACCTCAAATGGTTCACACAACACCAAATGCACATGGAATGACTTGAGAGAA
Organism: Lactuca virosa; assembly: GCF_052849685.1. Taxonomy (NCBI): domain Eukaryota; kingdom Viridiplantae; phylum Streptophyta; class Magnoliopsida; order Asterales; family Asteraceae; genus Lactuca; species Lactuca virosa. The sequence goes on from NC_136431.1 coordinate 241,730,432, forward strand.
ATGGAACACTCCTTGAAATCGTCTAGCCCTCATATTCACACATTAGTTTTCTATTTCTTGAGCCATGGGATTCTTTTATATGGTGGCTATTAGGGTTACACCATGTAACTCATAACTTTACGCATTCCTTATGCTCCATGGATTTTAACCTCCATGGAGTATCCATGGGTCACCCCATGGACTTAGTCCAACATAAGGAATCTTGGATCACAAGCCCACATATATAAGAATGAATGATTTACACAATCAACCCATATATTTAATTCCAAATTAATTCTTGATCAATACTAATTAAATAACCTTATTAATATATTAGAACTTATAATATATTAACCAACCTTAAGTGTTATTTCTCTCATTATAGTCTATCCAAATGCATGATGCCATGCAACCCAAATGGACCATGTCGGGTCGGGTCAAGTATTACCAATTATAGTTATGGACTTAGACATTAATCCAACAGTCTCCCACTTGGATAAGTCTAAAACTATTATTGCGTATGACTTCAGGAACCGATCAGCAATCGTAGCTCTCAAAAGCTTCTGTCGAACTCTGACCTTGTCGATGAACTCTGACCTTGTCGATGAACTCTGACCTTTGTTAATGACTTGTCCATTAGATAAGGGATCATATATTCCTTCATTCTAGATATCATATGGACTGAGACATGGATTATCAATCATTCTCTCTATCCATTTGTTGTTTCCCGATTTCCGATTCATGATGACTGACTGATTGAACAAATCAAATTAGTCCTGGCTTGGCCAAGCACTCACATGTATCATCTTTAAATCATCGAGGGGCCCACATATATCGCTTTTATCCCGAAGGTAAAAGGAATGGATAAACTTCGACTCATATGGCTTGTTCTACTACTTGTTGAATCATACACAAAGGCACGTTTTATAACATCGAGTTACCGAATGCGTTTTCGTGCAATCAATGTACAACCAACTCATAGTAACAACTCATATCTCTAGGTTTGAAGAATATAAGATATTATCGTCTCATGATCACTCGTGATAAAATCCATGAAGTGATTCAAATGAGCGCGGGTTGAATCCAATACTCAGAACTTATGAGCACTCATGAGTGTTGTAGCACCACTTTGTCCACCAACTTGGACCTCTACAAACCAACCTATGACAGTCTTGATTCATATCTACTTCCAACATATGACCAACTGTGGATGGTTTGAATAACTTAATCATTCAGGAAGAGCGACTTAGTTATTCTGGAAGTCAAAACATGCAAAGTGAAACACAAGAATAAATGAATCAAATATGGTATCAAACCCTATGAATATAAATAAACACTTTTATTTATCACCATACTGATTACTCATTATTCATTATTTCGGTTTTATCAACTCTATACTTGAATTAAAAACACTAGTTGTCCCATGCTCCAAGCATGTACACTATGTTTTTCTTAAACAATAGCTTTGCCATACACCAAGTATGCACTTTATGTTTGTCTATGATCCTTACTTTGTGAAATAAACCAATTAAACATAATTTCAATGATTCTAATTTCACACTCCCAAATCCTTATCGAAAAATGTGAGAATTTCAAATTCCTATCATTTATCGAAATCTGTTTAGATTTTAAACTTATATGCACTGACCCTCCTGTAATGAATATGTACAAAGTCACAAAGACTTGTCAACAGTCATTATAAGGTATTCCAATGGAGATCAACTCCATGGAAACTAAGTCTCATATTCAAAGTACATTGCTTTGGACATGCTTCTTGCATTAAGTTTTCTAATCTTACACGGATAACTTCCACCTATGGAGACAACTCCATATTCTCATTTTGACTATCACTTCTGAATAAGAGATGCCTCTTTTCAGAATATGTCAATATGGTCCTTCCAAAATTAGCACTATACTTCCAACTGTCACTGAGCAACCAATCTTTGGAAAACATCTGATTGTCCTCGACAATTGCTTAATCATTTTAGTCATATCCAATTCTAGACCTTTTCCCTTCTTAATGCCTCTGGGCATTTGGGAAAATTTAGAAATGACAAATATTATAGCACATGCAATCGATCCTGTACCCAAGGCAAATGGTACACGATTCATGATGTCTCACATAAAGACATGATTCTAGACCAGTCTTTTGCTACAATATTTTTTTATTTGCCATGTTTTCAAATTTTGACTATGAAGAGGGATGTCGTAATCATAATCGAATTTTGAGAACGCAATATATAGAATTTCCTTAAGTTGAACCAATCCAACATGAAATTCATATATATATTCTTGACTAAAGATGATTAAGGTCTCAATCTAAGCCTTTAGAACTGAAATGAACTATATCCTCTCCCTTAATTATAGCAAAAAAAGTTTTTCAATCCCCGCAGCCTCACGAATTGAAACTTTTGTTTTCTATAATTAACATTGCTAACTTGCAACACTAACAATAATTATCATGCTCCCACTAACATGATGATTATTACCATAACACTTATGATCCCACTAGCTTTGACATGTACTTAGAAATCAGCTGGACTTCTAGAAATCAATACTTTATTGACTTTCTTACCAAAGTTCAGATTTCTGATACGAGATGCTTTGATAAAACTTTATCAAAATCATACACCTTTCCTTAGATAGCATGCATGTGTGTCTAAACAATTTCAGAACTATGAAAAGGGATGTCGTAATCATAGTCTCAATTGTTTAGACCTTTTGCCATCTGCTTCAAATCTACTTGGTGGAAGTGTTTCCTCACCATCATTTTCATGAATCGAAGAGAAACCTTATGATCCTTAGATTTTATGGTGTATGTGTTCTTATCCATGTGAATCGTCAAAACCATAGTCACAAGACAAGGATAATGACAAATCCAAACACATATGGACGGAACTCAATCTTAACTTCTTGCCACCTGGCAGTACAAGGCCTGCCATTGCTTCCAAGTTGTTATGAAACCAACTGAGAACTCTAAGAACTCATATGCAAAACCAACTTTAACTGGAATGGGCACAGAAATAGAAGTATGTCAACACAATAGGTTATAAACCTCAAGTCGTGTGCTAGTGAAGAACCCCAGGTTTTACTCTTGATTAGTTCTTGAGACTTTCAAGACCTTTAAGACTCCCACTGTCCTCTTGACATATAAGACTCTCTTGTCAAATATTCAAGGGATAGTGCGGATTCTATATCAAGACAAACACTTCACACAATTGGCCTTAGTTGGTCTTTGTTTAATCCAAAACATCACAACTTACCAACTTCAAATGTACAAGAGGACTAATTGCGACCTTTAGAGGACTAATTGTGATATGATTTCTAAATCATTAAGATGATCACAAACATGATACTAAAGTACTCTCCCATCTTTTCAGATTTGAGAAAACTTTTATCTTTCTGCCTAATTTGATTCTTCTCATTCATTCTGCCATACATTGAGACTTTTCCAATGTTTCAGAATTATACTTAATCTTGTAAGTATAACCATATTTACTAAACTTTAGTAAATCATGACGAATAGTCTTATCGATCTTTGTGGTGGACTTGACCAGTGAACAAGAATGTGTACTCGATCCCTTTAGTCCTTTACTTGATTCACACATCCATGTGAACAAGTCTTAATTTTCCAATGCTTGAAAGTTCACATTCATCATACTATTCAACTTGCATGATTCCAAGTTTCTATCCAACTGAAGCCTTGGGAATGAGAATCTTTCCTTATTTGGTAAATTATGACACTACCACAAACGAAAGAATCAAGTCCATTTTTTTTCTAAATATTGCTATTAATGGAATCATATAAACAACCATTTTTCACAAATGCCACTTGTAAGGATATTTTAAAATAAATATAAAATTAAAACATTTTATTTTATTTCAAAACATTGCGGAAAAAACTTATCCTTACAGTGCAAATGCATATGAAAAACTTGTTGTTATCTATTCCTAAGCAATATATCATAACTCCTAAGTAACAGCTTCAAAAATTCTGATCACTGAACCATGCGATTGAAATCCATCTTCGCGATCAGAATCAACATATACTTCCTTTAAGTTTTTTCACTTTTCTTTGATTCTTAAAACATCAACATGTGACCCAGTCACATCATGTAATAAGAATCTCAAAATAGAAACTTAACAGAGTTAGATAGTGGACTTTTACCTAAAGTAGAGTCAAACTTCTTGACTTGATCAACCTTATGATCTTTCAGGTAAATAGGCAGCTTCGCAATCAATGCCCCTTCCTTTGGCAAGATAAACATATGGACTCTTTGGTAATGGGACTATCTCAGACTTAGCCTTTCTCTTTACCATTTGGTCAATCGGGTTGACTATGGCCAATCCCTTTCCATTGGGAAGAGAATGCTTTTTTTGGGTATCCAACGTTACCATTGTCAATGTCCATTGAGAAGTTGATCTCCTAATCAGATTTGCTCTGCCAGTGCTCCAAATCATTGCTGATTAAGCACCCCAAAGAAAATAGATAAGATCATTCTGGGTCATGTCATAGTCCTTTACATGGTAGTTCATAAGGAACTTACTATGTGACTTAGAAAGTGATTGAGCATCCAACTTTCTCAAGACTTTGACACCCAACTCTCCCGGCTTGTCAATATGTGACTTCATCTCCAAGATGTGATCACACATAGACCTTGCTTGCCAATAGGGCTTGAGTGACCTTAAATTTTTCAAGAACTTGTGGGTTAGGGAGAATAATTGGAGGAGGAGAAGGAAGTGAAGTTTCAAGAGATGTGGGAAGATCATAGATGTCTGAAGTAGACATCTTTTGGGAGATATTCAAGATAGTTGATTTAAGTCCTTAATATAACACCCAATATGAGATATTAAGGCTAGGACCCAACACAATATTTTATAACTTGGAAGAGGGATGCCGTAATCCGAGTTATAAAATAGTTGAAGGTAGGTAAATGACGATTTACCCATTTCCACCATGAAAAACCAAATAATGTAATTAGGTTTTTAATTGGATTTGAAACTCCTAGATCTTTTGAGATTCATTGAACTTTTCAATGGCATGTTTCAATCTCGAGTGTGCCCTTCAGGTTTTGTGACTGGGATGCCGAGAATCACAAAACAAGGTGTGAAGTAACCATGCAAATATACTTGGTACCCTTAATATTTACCCCTCAATCGATGTGCCGGTTAACCACACGAGCTCCACCGATACTATGATAAATATTAAGTTACCCTTTGCCTACTTTGTCAAATACAGGTTAGTGTGCCGGTTAACCACACACGCTCCACTAACGGTTTAAACAAAGTGAAAAGTGTAATTTCATGGATTAGCACCTTATTCACATTTTCCTAAGTAACTAAGATTGGGAATTTATAAGTGTTTAGTTACTTAGTATTTATCATTAATACTTTTAATGAAGGGAGAATTATAGTCCTTGTCCTACCCGTTCGGCTAACGACCCTCCACCAGTCAAGGAAGCGGTGGGTGAGAGTGGACACCCATTAAACTGCCATTTTATAGGCAGTAACCTTATACCCCCCTTATAGACCGACTTCGTGAATGAGGCCTACTAACGGTAAGACTGACTTGCTCTTATACATATATTTATTATTAACTTATAATACTATAAAGTATAAGGGTTGAATTTTAACTTTTAAAATTCTAAGGGCTAACTTGGATTTAAAGTATTCATGGGAAAAATTTACAAATTCCAAAACTTGAGGGCAAGTTTTGAAAATATTCAAAACTAATTAATTCCATAACTTATGTGTTTAAAGTAGTTTTAATTAAAAAAAAACTCTTCAAGTTCCATAACTTGAGCACAAGTTATGGAAGACTTTAAACTAATAAAAGAATGTAACTTTTCTTTATTTTTGTAACTTATGGAACTAATTAAGGTTACACATTTTATCATTTAATGAAGTGACTCTTGAACCTCCATAACTTGAGGACAAGTTATGGAGTCATAAAACCATTTAATGAGGACAAGACTCTTCATTTTTGTAACCATTGCCAACTTTTTATGAGTTTTATGAAACTTAAATGTGACTTTTCATATAACTTGAGGACAAGTTACAAAAACACATTTTAGAATCAACTCTTAGATTAAAATGGATTGAAAACACATAATCAATTAACTTTTCTATTAATCTAATAAACTCATATGAACAACGATAATTCACATCAAATTTTTTTCAAGTAATTAGCATAACTTTTAAACTAATACAATTCGATTTTTCAGCTAATTTTGCAAGTATAACAAGAAAACAAACCTTGTCTCTGATACCACTGATGGGTTTTGAGCATTCTAACACTCCTAAGTGTACATGCAACCCTAAATACCTTGGATCTATGTTTTCTCTATTATACATGCAATTATGAACTTTCCAAGGTATTACCCTATCTAGCATACAATACTTGATACTTGGGTAATCAAATGGATAGAGTACATACCTTTGTTTGATGTAGCTTGTCTCCATGAAGCTTGAGTGCCTAGTGCCCCAAGTGTGACACCTCAAATGGTTCACACAACACCAAATGCACATGGAATGACTTGAGAGAAATGGAACACTCCTTGAAATCGTCTAGCCCTCATATTCACACATTAGTTTTCGATTTCTTGAGCCATGGGATTCTTTTATATGGTGGCTATTAGGGTTACACCATGTAACTCATAACTTTACCCATTCCTTATGCTCCATGGATTTTAACCTCCATGGAGTATCCATGGGTCACCCCATGGACTTAGTCCAACATAAGGAATCTTGGATCACAAGCCCACATATATAAGAATGAATGATTTACACAATCAACCCATATATTTAATTACTCTCCTTTTGATCACTTAATTAATTCCAAATTAATTCTTGATCAATACTAATTAAATAACCTTATTAATATATTAGAACTTATAATATATTAACCAACCTTAAGTGTTATTTCTCTCATTATAGTCTATCCAAATGCATGATGCCATGCAACCCAAATGGACCATGCCGGGTCGGGTCAAGTCTTACCAATTATAGTTATGGACTTAGACATTAATCCAACAGTGGGTTAGGGAGAATAATTGGAGGAGGTGCAGGAAGAGAAGTATGACTTCCATGAGCCAAACTCGGGAAGTCATATTCATTAGGAAAGCTTGGTTTGGGAAGATCATTGTTGTCTAAACTAGACATCAACAATGGGAGAAATTCACGTAAAGTTTATTTAAGTCCTTAATATAACACCCAATATGATATATTAAGGCTAGGACCCAACAAACTATTTTATAACTTGGAAGAGGGATGTCGTAATCCAAGCTATAAAATATTTGAAGGTAGGTGAATGACGATTCACCAATTTCCACCAAGATAAACAAAATGTATTATTAGGTTTTAATTGGTTTTGAAACTCCTAGATCCTTTTGAGATTCATTGAACTTTTCAATCGCATGTTTCAATCTCGAGTGTGTCCTTCAGGTTTTGTGACTGGGATGCCGAGGATCACAAAACAAGGTGTGAAGTAACCATGCAAATATATACTTGGTACCCTTAATATTTACCCCTCAATCGATGTGTCGGTTAACCACACACGCTCCAACGATATTAAGATAAACATTAAGTTACCCTTTGCCTACCTTGTTAAGTCCAGGTTAGTGTGCCGGTTAACCGCACACGCTCAACTAATAGCTTAAACAAAGTGCAAAGTGTAATTTCATGGATTAGCACCTTATTCAGATTTTCCTAAGTAACTAAGATTGAGAATTTATAAGTGTTTAGTTACTAAGTATTTATCATTATACTTATAATGAAGGGAGAATTATAGTCCTTGTCCTACCTGTTCGGCTAACGACCCTCCACCGGTCAAGGAAGTGGTGAGTGAGAGTGGACACCCATTAAAATGCCATTTTATAGGCAGTAACCTTATGCCCCCCTTATTGACAGGCTTCGTGAATGAGGCCTACTAATGGTAGCACGACTTGCTCTTATACATATAATATATTAAACTTTTAATATTATAATAGTATAAGGGTGTATTTTAGACATTTAAAATACTTGGTGGTTTAATCTATTAATTAAACTAGACTTTTAATTTAATTAAACTCAAACCATATATTTATGGATTAATAATACTCTTTTAATTAAACGCTTTAATTAACTATTAATAAAGTCCATAAGAGTTAATTTGAACTATTCAACAAAACATCATAATTCCAATTATTAAACTCAAAATAAAACCATTTAATTAATTGTTTAAGTTATGAACCCAAGAGTTTTAGAATTCAATTCTTTTTTTCATAAAAAACTTTTCTCAAATTCCAAAACTTGAGGGCAAGTTTTGTAATTCTTGAAAACCTTTGGATTCCATAACTTATGGAATTAATGGTGTTTTATGATGAAACTTTCCATGTTCCATAACTTAAGAACAAGTTATGGAATTCTTTAAAACATTAACACCAAATTTTGTAACTCCATAAAACTTTGAATCAAATTTTTTTTAAAAAAAAAACTTTCATATCCATAACTTATGGAAGTTTCAAAAACCCTTAAGATCACAACTTTAAAAAAAAACTTTTGAGCTCCAAAATTTTATGACAAAATTTGTAACTCCTTAAAACATTTAGATCAAACTTTTAAAACTAATAAAATAATCATATCATTTTATCTTTTACTAAATTTGACCTAAATCAACTCATATAGCAAATGATTCAAATTTTACAAATAATTAGTTTTTCACAAAAACAAGTAATTATCTTAAAATTTGACAAACGTCATGTTTTTTTTTTTTTTTCCAACTTTGAAAATAAAACATTTGCATCAATAGAACAGAAAACAACCAGGCTCTGATACCACTGTTGGGTTTTGAGCATTCTAACACTCCTATGGTGTACATGCAACCCTATAAACCTTGGATCTATGTTTTCTCTATTATACATGCAAATATTAACTATTCCAAGGTTTCATCCTAACTAGCATATTATGAAGCACCCATACTACAAAGTTCTAGTTAGATGACATGCCTTTTGATGTAGCTTGATGTCTTCAAGCTTTAAGAGCTTAGCCCCAATAGTGTGGAAGCCTCAAATGGAATCACAAATCACCAAAACACCTTGGAAGAACTTGAGAGAATATGTATGCACACTAAAATCGGCCCACTCTTATTTTCACACACTTGTCCCAATTTTGTGAGCCAAGGACCCCTTTATATATTATGGAGGATTAGGGTTACATCCATATAAACCCTAATACCCATGACCTTTCATTTACATAGGATCCATGGGTTAAAAGCTCCATGGACCATCCATGAAAGCTTAGCCCAACCTAAATGAACTTGGCCCATTCCATATATATAAGAGTCCATATTTAATTAGTTCTTTTTGATCACTTAATTAATTCTAAATTAATTCTTGATCAATACTAATTAAATAATATGATTCCATATTAATATATTAGAACTTATAATATATTAATATAAATCATAAATATACTATTCTCAAAAGACTACCCATATAAATTGTGCCGGTGAAGTGCAACCCAAATGGACCATGCCGGGCCGGGTCAAGTACATACCGAATATAGTTATGGACTTAGACATTAATCCAACAATGACTTCATGAATCGACCAGCAATCGTAGCTCTTTCAAAGTCTCACGGAAATAAGATGATGATGCGCCATTTAAGATAAGTGATCATATAATCCTCTGTTCTAGATATCAGCCGGACAAATACATGGAACAATGTCGTAGTTATTGTCTAGCAGTTTGTCTCCCGGTTTCCGATTGGTTTTATATAGAACTAAACTGAACACATCAATTTGGTTCTGACCGAGCCCGGTAAATAAGTCAAAACAAAATCATCGAGGGGCCCATATATCGCTTTTAATCCTCCAAGGACTAAGAGGAACAGATAAACTTTGACTCATATGCTTGTACTAACTACTTGTTGAATCATACACAAAAGCACGTTTTATAATTTCGAGTTACCGATGCGTTTTCATACAATCTTTACAGAACCAACTCATATCTCTAGGTTTGAAGACTTATATGATATTACCGTGTCACGATCACTCGAGATAAATTCCATGAAGTGATACAAGTGAGCGTGGGTTGAATCCAATACTCAGAACTTATGAGCACTCATGAATGTTGTAGCAACTTTTCCTATGTCTAACATGTTAGACATCTACAAACCCAATTCATGAAAATCTTGATTCATATCTACTTCCAACATATTACTGACTGTGGAGAGTTTGAATAAAGTAATTATTCCTGAAATCAAAACATGCAAAATTGAACCAATAGTAAACAATTGACACAAGATAGCAACACTTTACTTATAAATAAACACCAACTTTTATTCAATCATCAAATGTCAATTTACATTTTACAAGTTTCAGAAAAACTATTTAATCTGTAAAACTAATATAATCCTTCAGCCCGACACGCCTCGCATGCTGTAAATGCTTAGCCCTACATAGTCCCTTCGTGAGGGGATCTGATGGGTTCTCATCCGATGATATTGTCTTCACCACGAGGAGTCCTTCTTCTATCCGATGTCTAATGAAATGGTATTTTCTGTCGATGTGCCTAGATCTTCCGTGATCCCTTGGTTCCTTAGCTAAGGCAACTGCACCCTCGTTATCATAGAAAATCTCTATAGGCTCCTTAATAGCTGGTACAACTCCAAGGTCTCCAATGAACTTCTTTAGCCATATTGCCTCTTTTGCTGCCTCGCTTGCCGCTATATACTCTGATTCGCAAGTTGAATCAGCCACTGTTTCCTATTTGGAACTTTTCCAAGTAATTTCTCCTCCATTTATGGTAAAGACCAGCCCGACTGAGAGTGAAAATTATCCCTATCAGTCTGGAAACCAGCATCACTAAACCCCACTACTCTCAGGACATCACTCCCACCAAGGGTATGGACCCAGTCCCTTTTCCTCCGTAGGTACTTGAGAATATTCTTCACCGCAGTCCAGTGAGCCTTGCCCGGATTCCCTTGATATCTGTTGACCATGCTCAAAGCAAAGGCCACATCCGGGCGAGTACAAGTCATAGCATACATGATTGAGCCCACAGTGGAAGCATATGGTACATGACTCATCTCAGCTATCTCAGCCTCTATACTCGAGCTCTGAGTCTTACTTAGTTTGGCGTTACTCTGGATTGGTAAATCACCTTTCTTGGAATCCTGCATGCTGAACCTTTTCAGCACCTTATCCAAGTAGGTACTTTGACTAAGTCCAATTAGTCTCTTACTACTGTCTCTCAATATTCTTATCCCTAGGATATAGGCAGCTTCTCCAAGGTCCTTCATAGCGAAATACTTCCCAAACCAGGACTTAACTTCCTGCAGGGTTGGGATGTCAATTCCTATGAGTAGTATGTCATCCACATACAATAGCAAAAAGCTAACTATACTCCCACTAGCCTTAACATATACACAGGACTCATCCTCGCTCCTCGAAAAACCAAACTCTTTGACTTTCTCATCGAAACAAAGATTCCATCTGTGAGATGATTGTTTCAATCCATAGATGGATTTCACAAGCTTACACGCTCTATTAGGGTACTTTGCATCGACAAAACCCTCTGGCTGACTCACGTAAACATCCTCAAAAACATTCCATTAACGAAAGCGGTTTTGACATCCATTTGCCATGTTTCATAATCATGAAATGCAGCTATGGACAACAAAATCATAATAGACTTAATCTTCGCTACACGTGAGAAGGTCTCATCATAGTCAACTCCCGGAGTTTGAGTAAAGCCCTTCGCAACCAGTCGTGCTTTATAAGTGTGTACATTCCCATCGATGTCAATCTTCTTATTGAAGATCCATTTGCACCCGACCATCTTACGACCCGGAACATTCTCAACCAAGTTCCAAACTTGATTGTCATACATGGACTGTATCTCGCTATCCATGGCCTCCTTCCACTTGGCAGATTCAGGGCCTGCCATGGCTTCCTTAAAGCTGTTAGGTTCATCCATATTTACGAGTGTCTGTGACAACCCGAAATTTCTATTCTGTACAACATGTCAATTCAATAGAAGTCAAAACAGTTACTGCTAATTTTCAAGCTTTTTGGAATAAGTTTGAGCATTTTAGGATTAACACTTTAGGAGATATCAGGAGATAGGATGCTCTTGGGTTTATTGTGCAACAATAATACCCCAATACTCCAAGAGTTTGGAGTTTACGGCCTAAACAAGGGTGTTTACGGCCGTAAACCCTAAATGGGGAGTATATATATGACACTTAGTCATTATTTACCCTTTTTCACAAAACTCAAGATCCAAATCCATTTCTCTCTCAAGTGTCATCCAAAAGTTTTTCAAAGATCATCAACTTGTAAGTGTTTCTAGCCCTTTTAAGTTGGTATATTACTTAATCTAGTGTTTTAACACACTTCCATCCGTGAAAATGTTCCAAAAGGCTAGATCTTCAAGTTTCACCAAGAACACAAAGAACACACACTAGTGTTCTTGGACTTTTGGCTCATTTCAAGCCTTTATCTTGTAAGTACTTCTATCCTAGAGTATCTTAAGGCTTGTTACACTTCTATATAACAAGAAATCATCAAAGAAACACCAAGATCAAGGTGTTTACGGTCCAAGATGTTCTTGGACCATAAACCCTAAAAAGGGTACCAAAGTGTGCCCTAGTCCCTCCTAAGCCTTGGTAACTAGCATGGATCCCTTCATTGATATGTTAAGAACTTGAAAACATCAAAATGCCATAATCCATAAGGGTTTACGGCCGTAAACCCAAAGGGAAATGGTCTAAGGGCCGTAAACTCCATTTAGGAGTGAAATGGTGCCCTAATCCCTTCCATATGCTTAGAGTTCAAGTAGAAATGCTTCTAAGGACTTGTAGAACTTCAAAACAACTCATGGTCAAGAAAGCATGAGTTTACGGCCGTAAACTCATGGGTTTACGACCGTAAACTTAATGAGTTGTGGTCAATAAAGCGTAAACTCATGTAAGGGTTTCCCTTGAACCATAAGCTCAATAGCAATGTCCTACAACACTTAGATGTAATCCTTAGCACTTATAACACCTATATAAGGTGTTTAACTTGTCCTAGGATGTCTTAACTTAGTTAATTAGTTGTTTAAAGACTAATTGGATACATATATGCGTTATTATATGTTAACTAGGATCATTATGTGTGTACAAGTCTTCACTTGACACCTAGCAATCCTATTTCTTCAGTTCATCCAAACCACTCAATACAGGTGAGTTCATACCCCTTAATTAACCTTTTAAATGTTTTTAAATGATTTTATGGGGGGGGGGGGGATACAAGTTGAACAATTATAGTTATTATATCAATCATATGTGATTAATAACTACCAAACAAGTGGAGTTCTTACTTTTCAAACTGTGTTACCAAACTGTTTTACTTCAAACTGTCTTACAAACTCTTTTTCATATCAAATACTTTTATTAAACTCTTTTAACTTATATTCTGTGTATCTATGTAGATATAGTTATATAAGTAGGATTGAAAGGACTTAGGACTGCTAGTCTACCTTACTTCCTGTTCCTTGTTTGGTTGTGGACTTAGGGTATCAAGGTTAATTGTCCGAAGGTCGTTTGAATCCTAGTTATATATTATGTATATGTATATAGATATAAAAGGGTTCATCTTTCATTCAGTTCTATACCTTTGGGTAGCAAGGGTATACAAACATGTTCATACATTACTAGTAAACTACTATAGGAGTAGTTTAGGAAGATACTAATACTATTACTAGAACAATGAAACATACAAAGAGTCAGTTCATACATGAGTCAATACCATACAGAGTAGATAACAAACAATACCATACAGAGAAAGAGATAACAAACAATACCATACAGAGTAGATAACAAACAATACCATACAGAGAAAGAGATAACAAACAATACCATAGAGAGTAGATAACAAACAATACCATACAGAGGGAACATACAGGCTAGACAGAGGGAGAACATACAATACAGCTAGCACATTCATATACATTATTACATTTATGTGAGCCATTAAACGGGGCATGGCACTACCTGCCATGACTGTTTTTGTATCCAGAATATCCTTAATTGGGGAGCGTATGAGTTTGTGTATAGATCTATACTGGATTGACTATCCTACACCTTGCTGCTCGCTACAGTGGGACTTGCAACTCTACGGGTGCCAAACGTCATTTCTTACGACATCTTACATTGTCGTTTTTGTATTGAGTCGGTAGCAGGATACAGGCCGATCACATGGTACTTTAAATAACAATTGATTTAAAGTAGTTAGTACAGCAGTAGTTACTTAATACAACACCACAGTACTATAACATTTTCCCATTTCATTTACTTTGTGATTTCACACAATAAACAATAATGTAAAAACTATATTTTTGATAATGATAGTCGGATTTGGGAAAATACACACTCTTACAAGAGACATACACACAGACACTAGATGCCTTGGTAGAAGGCTACTTTTAGTAGGAAACATAGGGTTTTCTAGGAGAGTTCAAACAAATACAAACTTTTACAAACATATACAATTACAGACTTACAAACACTTTCATACAACTACAGACACTAATATACTTATGATCTCACCAGCTTTAAAGCTGATAAACTCTTTTAAAATAACTTGTATTCTCAGCTCGCCAGTAGACAGGTACCGGAGCCAGGTTTTGAGAAGATGGAGTTCATTCCAGACTCATCTTTTAATTTTGATGTATATATTTTTGGTGTCTATAGAACTTGACAGAACACACTTGTATGAAATTATATTATTAATGCAATGGATGATGTTGTTGCTTGTTTACTACTTTGCATTGTTGTGATATTGTACATGACGTCCTCCACCCCCGAACGATTCCGCCGTTCTGGTTTTGGGGTGTGACAGTGTCCTATCACTGATAAATTCATCACCTTCCGCAGTAATATGAAAACCATACTAATGCTCAGGTGGATTCCTAACTCTTGTGGAACGCCTCAGAGGTGCGGATTCATCAACAGGAGTTTCCTCCTCAGGTTGATTGTTGGGGTTTGAGGCTCCTTCACCGCTTGACTCTTGAATTTCTTCAAGATCAATTTGCCTCCCATTGTTTCCTTGGCTTATAAACTCTCTCTTTCGAAAGAACCCGATCCTTGCCACAAAGATCACATTCTCACTGGGTCTGTAGAAGAGGTAACCAAATGAATTCTATAGGTAGCCGATGAAAATACATCGCTCACTTGGAGGTTCGAGCTTATCCTGAGTCTCACGTCTCACGAAATCCTCGCAACCCCAAATATTGATGTGGTCTAAATTGGGAACTTTCCCATTCCACATCTCGTGAGTTGTTTTGGCAACCTTATTGGTATGGACTAGATTAAGGATATGGGCGGCTGTCTCTAAGGCATACCCCCAGAATGAGATTGGTAACGAAGCTCGACTCATAATGGAACGAACCATGTCCAACAAGGTACGATTGCGCCTCTCATCCACATCGTTAAGCTGTGGTGTTCCGGGAGGTGTCAATTGTGAAACAATTCCACATTCCTTAAGATAGTCAAGGAACTCTGTATTAAGATACTCTCCTCCTCGATCGGATCAGAGAATCTTAATGTTCCTGCCCAACTGATTCTCCACTTCCTGTTTAAACTCTTTGAACTTTTCAAAGGTTTCTGACTTATGCTTGATTAAGTAGACATAACCATATCTACTGTAATCATCAGTAAAAGTCACATAGAAGCGGTTAACATCCCTTGTGGCGGTTCTGAAGGGTCCACACACATCTGTGTGTATGAGGTCCAACAAACCTTCACCCCTAGCACAAGTACCAGTGAAGGGTGACTTTGTCACTTTTCCAAGTAAACAAGATTCACAACTATCATCTGACTTTAAGTCAAATGACTCCAAGACTCCAGCCTTCTGGAGTTGGCATATGCGCTTCTTGTTAACATGTCCAAGACGACAATGCCACAAGGATGCCTTATCCAAACTAGTGGAAGAATCGATATACAACACATTATTTCCTAAGTTATCTACAACTGACACAGTTTCATATACACCATCACAAGGTAATGCTTTAAAATAAAGAACATTATTATAAAAAGCATTAATACCACCACATTCATTATCAAATGAAAAAGTAAACACTTGTTTGTACAAACCATGAAAAGAAAAAATATTTCTCGCCATTTCAGACGAGTAATAACACTTATTCAAATATAACACCAACCCACTACTTAGCAACAAAGAATAAACTCCAATCTTGGTTACAGGTGAAGCTTTCCTATTACCCATGATCAAGTTCATCTTTCCGTGCTCCACATCCTCACTTCTTCTGAGGCCCTACAAATCAGAACATATATGAATATCAGAACCTGTATCAAGAACCCAAGAAGTAGTATGTGGTGAATTATTAGACAATATAGTGTAAATAGCTACATGGGTAGGCTTGACCTTCCCATCCTTAACATCTTGCAGGTACTTGGGGTAGTTTCGTTTCCAGTGCCCCTTTTCCTGACAATAGAAGCATTGAGCTTCTTTTGGGTTGGAAGAAGGAGTGACAGAACCACCTTTGGTTCCACTTGAAGAGGAGCCATCAAGAGACTTTCCCTTGGTACCCTTCGAAGGGGTCTTCCTCTTCTTCCCTCTACTTTGCCCGATTGCCAGAACTGGGGCGGCGGTAGGAGTAGGAGTAGTATCAACCGATTTTCCCTTCATACCAGTTTTAGCGGTCTTCAAGAGCCCTTGAAGTTTTCTAAGTGTGACCTCCTCCTTTTTCATGTGATATGTCATTTGGAATTAATCATAACAAGTAGGTAAGGAGTGCAATATGATATTAATATCCAACTCCTCGGGGAAGTTCACATTCAACTTGAGCAAATGGTCCACATACCTTTGCATTTTCTGCATGTGGCCCATGATGGGTTCATCATCCTTCATTCGGGTTGTTATCATGGAAGAGATGATTTCATACCTCTATTGACGAGCACTTCGATGGTAGGGATCCATCAGGTCGATGTGCATCTCAAAAGGGTAAAATTCCTCATAGGACTTCTAGAGTTCAGCTTTCATTGTGGCCAACATGATACATGCCACCTTGGTAGCATCTCTCTCTTATGCCCTAAAGTCAGCGATTTCCTCTGGAGTAGCAGTAGACTCATCAATTTCCTTCAACTCCTTGTCGAGGACATATTCCTTGTGCTCGTAACGTGTGACCATCCTGATGTTCTAGATCCAATCATTGAATTTTGAACCATCAAATATGACTCTCCCACAAAGGTTCATGAGAGAGAAGGAGCCGACAGGGTTTGAGCCAGAAGCAGCATTGTTGGAAGACATATGAAAAGAAGAAAGACAAGTTTAGATTAGATATAAAATCCTTAATAAGACACCCAAATGTAATATTAAGGCTAGGACCCAACACAATACTATATAACTTGGAAGAGGGATGCCGTAATCCAAGCCATAGAATATTTGAAGGTAGGCGAATGATGATTCACCAATTTCCACCATGAAAAACGAAATAAATTATTGGGTTTTAATTGGATTGAAACTCCTCGATATTTTGAGATTCATTGAAGTTTTCAATGGCATGTTTAAATCTTGATTGTGCCCTCTCAAGTTTGTGACTGGGATGCCGATGATCACAAACAAGGTGTGAATAACCATGCAAATTAACTTGGTACCCTTAATCTTTATCACCTAATCGATGTGCCGGTTACCCACACGTGCACCACCGATCTATGATAAATATTAAGTCACCCTTTGCCACTCTTACTAGTCCATGTTAGTGTGCCGGTTACCCACACATGCTCCACCAACGACCTGGTAAGGTACAAAGTGTAATTTCATGGGATAGCACCAATTTCACATTTTCATAAAGTAACTAAGATTGGGAATTTATAAAAAGTTTAGTTACTTTATGTTTATCATTATACTTTTAATGAGGAATATAGTCCTTGTCCCACCCGTTCGGTTGACGACCCTCCACCACTGAAGGAAGCGGTGGGTGAGAGTGGACACACATTAAGCTGCCATTTTCTAGGCAACAACCTTATACCCCCTTCATCTTATGTAACCTTATACCCCCTTCATCTTATGTAACGGCCCATTAAAATGAAGACTCTTCATCTTATGTAACCTATGGTTCTTTAATGACTCTTTAAAGAAATGAATTTTGGTAATCCATAACTTGAGGACAAATTATGGACTCCATTAATAACATTTAGATCAAGAATTACATCATCAAGCAATTTGGAAATAATTCCTATGATCTACTAAAACTCATAAGTATGAACATTCATATCAATAATTTCATGAATCATATAAACATATATAAAACATGAAAATTTGATAATAACCCTTGTAAATGGATTAGCACAATCATTACCACATCAAAAAATGGTTTTATAAGTCCAAAACAGTTTATGGTAATGATTCTAGTCCATTTCCAGCAGAAAAACTCAAAAAACTGCACACAAGGCCTCCTACTCGTCGAGTGCAAGAACATACTCGATGAGTAGGATGAATTAACACATGGACTCGTCGAGTCCCCCCATGGACTCAGCGAGTTCACTAATCAGTGAGCAGAATTTTTGAATTTCTCACATGGACTCGTCGAGTCCCCCCATGGACTCGGCGAGTTCACTGATGGGTACTATGTTTTCTCTAATATAAATGCAAATTTGATTTTCAAAGGTTCTCATCCTAACTAGCATGGCATGGGGTACTTGTAATAAAAAACTAGTAGAATGACATACCTTTGTTGTTGCTTGGATTCCTTAAGACCTTGTGAGCCTAGCACCCCAAATGTGATACCTCAAATGTTTCACACAACACCACAACTCTTGGAATAACTTGAGAGAAGAACACTTTGATCACAAAATCGGCTAGCCCTCCTTGTTTTGTAATAGTGGCCGATTTTGCTCCATATGAGGTTGCTTATATAGTGTGTCACATGTAGGGTTACACTATGTAAACCCTAATGTGCATGAGTTTTCATTTCCCCCATGATCCATGGGTTACAACCTCCATGGAGCATCCATGGAGCACCCAATGGGTCCTAACCCAATCTAGTGAATCATGAACCATAAGCCCACTACATCAGAATGAATGATTTACAAATCAATCCCCATATATTTAATTAGTCTCTTTTTTATCACAAAACTAATTCCAAATTAATTCTTGATCAACACTAATTAAATAATATGATTTCATATTAGTATATTAGAACTTATAATATATAAACAAACCATAAGTGTCCTTTTATTCTCATTATGTCTATCCAATTGTTGAGATTCCGAACAACCCAAATGGACCATGCCAAGCCGGGTCAAGTATATACCAAATATAGTTATGGCTTAGACACCTTATCCAACATAAACTACATGAAACAAAACACAAAACTACGCGTAAAAGAATCAAAAACGAGATAAAATGAAAACAAGAAACAAGAGAAACACGTTGTAGCACCCGATTCCTGGTACGTATTTAAATTCAAGAAGGAATGCAATTTACTCTTAGACTCGGCGAGTTGGGGGCCCAACTCATCGAGTAGACTCGACTGTTGATCAGGGGTTTAAGTGACCTACTCGATGAGTCGGAAGACCGACTCAACGAGTAGGAGCTGTCTGGAAAAAACCCTAATATTTAGGGTTAAATGTGATAGTGGTAGTAGGGGGAGAATAGTCCCCAAGTTCAGTCCTTAGGACCAAAGGGTAGGTCGGGCACCCCAAAATTGGCTGACAGTATGTTTATGCTATGATATTGTGTGGTAGTAGTAGGAGGTGAAATAGTCCTCGTGTGTCGGTCGTAAGGACCGACGGGTAAGTCAAGCACCCCAGAATGGCTTGACCTGGGTAGTCAGGCACCCCAGAATTGTCTGGCAGTATATGTGTGTTATATTATTATGTGGTAGTGGTAGGGGTGAAATAGTCCCCGGTAGTCGGGCGAAATAGACCGAAGGGTAAGTCAAGCACCCAGAATGGCTTGACATGGGTGAGTCAAGCACCCCAGAATGGCTTGACCTGGGTAGTTAGGCACCCCAAAATTATCTGACAGTATGTTATTGTATGGTGTGTGGTATGATAAGGGGAACTCACTAAGCTTCGTGCTTACAGTTTTCAGTTTTGTTTCAGGTACCTCTTAAGCAAAGGGGAAGGAGTCGGCACAGTAGCGACACATCACACGCACATCGGGATTCAGCATTGTGAGATCTATGGGATTGTACTCTGATTTTATTATTATCCGATGATATGTTTTGAGACACGACGTAATGGTCTTATGAATTAATATAAGATTAGCAATTTTTTGACAAATGGTTTTACATGTTACTTAACTAAAAATGAAATTTTTAGCCTTGAAAATTGAGATGTTACAAGTTGGTATCAGAGCCTTCGTTTGAGGGATTCGGACACACCTTTAGGGGTGTCTGGACTCAAATCGAGGGCTTCAAAGATATTTACAAGAAAATAGTTTTTCCAAAATTAAAATAAGAAGGTTTTAAGAAAAAGAACAAGATGTGTGATGTGCGCGATCGGCTGAGCTTAATAAATTTTCCCCAAGATACCCACACATGTTATGATATGGTATGATTATGAGAACTGCATGCTAGATTAGGGCTAACGATCTAGGAAGGATGCCTTATATGCCTACTATATATGAACTACATGCTAGATTAGGGCTAAAGGGTCTAGGAAGATGCCTTATGTGCCTGTTAAGTGTGCTTATTGGATTATATGTTAGAGCTGAATGGTCAATAGTGTGATGGCCTGAATATGATATGTTTGGTATGGTTACTCAATGCTCGAATGCTGCTAGCTTCGTGCTTTTAGGAGTTATAGTTATTTTTAGCTAACTAGTCAACAAATACGTTAAGTTACATATTGCGAAGACTACATAATTTCAGAAGGTTAGGTCAAGCCCTATGGCACAGCTCTTGTTTGAGTGTAACCGTTGTAGGGTAGGACCTCTCATTCGAAGAGTTATCTGGTTTTAGTGATATGTAATAGTATTCGCGAGCTAGTTTGGTAAAGGTATCAGGAATTCCTTATGTAGGTGATGGCGGAGGGTAGGCCGGAGAGTTACCCTGGGGTAAGCCTAGGATGGGATTAGCAAAGAGAGGAGCAGTAGTAGAAGGGACTTGGTGAAGTCAAATCAATCCTTGAGGAAAGTACGGATAGATGTGGAAGGTAGTATGGGCCCATACTACTAAAAGAAGAGGATTCGTACTCGAATCAAGGAGGGCCGAGATGGAACTAGGAAACTTTTAGAGTGTATGAAACCTCCCGAAGTTTATGTATGATTCTGACGATTACGTGTTATGTTTCAGAATGGTGATGATCACACGTCATGGAGGGGGAGGTTCAGGATCAGGATCTGGTTCAGGATTAGGTTCGGGTGCAGGCTCCGAGCCAGTGGATGAGGGACTACGCGAGTTCATCGCGTCTGAGATTACGAGAGGCATCCTTGAGTCGACCCTGGGGATTTTCGGGTGGATCAAGGAAGGGATCATAGAGCTAATGGAGGATCGCCTCAGGGCATTTCGGAGCGATATGGCCTTCAGTCAGTCAGGATCACGCACACTGTCCTTCAAGGACTTCAGGGGAAGTGGTGCGTCGGATTTCCATGGGGCTAACGACCCCATCGTAGCCAGGAGATGGATTGCAGACATTGAGTCTGCACAGTTGACGAGCTTCTGCCCTGAGGGGTCGAAGGTGCGATACGTCGTAGGTTGTTTAACACATAGGGCTAGGGATTGGTGGGAGTCAGTTGGTGACTCGTTGGGAGCCTCGGCTATTAAAGCTATGACTTGGTCGAACTTTGTGACCAGGTTCAGGGCTGAGTTTGCGCCAGCTATGGAGCTTCAGCAGTTGGCCAGAGTTTTCCTTGACGGTAGCAAAGATTACCACCAAGTTCTGAGAGAGGGCATTGTTGGTGCCCCAGTATGCAGGAGACGAGGATATGCGGAGGACCCGCTATCACGACATGTTGAGAGCTGATATTTGGGAGCATGTCAGCTTCTCAGCATGCCTGACCCTGGATTCCATGTTTTCCAGGGCAAAGGAGAGGGAGATCGACTTAGAGCACATCAGGAAGAGGAAGGCAGAGGAAGGATCGATGACTGGGGCTTCGGGGATGAAGCCCAACGGGAGCAGACACTAGGCCGAAGGGCCAATCGGGACAGGGCCGCTTCAGGAAATGCGGTAGGGCTCATGAGGGGGTTTGTAGGATGAGATCATCAGGCTGCTACAAGTGCGGCAAGTCGGGGCACTTCAGTAGGGATTGTACCGCCCCTGCGCCCACTTTCCAGACATCAGAGTAGTTGTGTTTCCGTTGCAACCAGCGAGGCCATAAAAAGGCTATTTGCCCTCAGTTGATAGCAGCAGCGCGAGTGAAGGCGCCAACTCCAGCGACCCTGCGAATTACTGATGGCCAGCAGGGCAAGACAGAGGCTCCAATGGTGTCGAGCCGACCCTTCCAGTTGACTACCGAGGAGGCACACGCCGCACCCGATTTGGTGACGGGTATGATTTCTTCTCCCTAGCTTTTATTTTATGTTGCTTATGATATTGATGTGCCATATGATATGTCTTGTTTAGGATCGTTCCCTGTGAACGGTATCCCAGTTCAGGTGTTGTTAGATTCGGGTGCTACCCGATCATTTGTCTCTCTTGCACTTAGCAAGAGGTTCCCTGAGTCTTCGGGCATGTTGGATTGCCCTTTAGAGGTCGAGATTGCGGATAATCGATCGGTGCGAGCGTCAGAGGTTTTCTGGGACTATGTTTTCAGGTTGTTCGAGGAGAGTTATTTGGTATACTTGGTTCCCAGTGACAACTCAAAATTTCTATCTTGTACAACCATTCACTTCAATAGAAGTCAGACTCATTTCTGTTAACTTTTAGCACTGTTTAGAGTTGTCTGAGTGTTCAAAAGCCTAGTACTTCAAGAGGAAATTATAGGACGTATACTCTAGAGTTTATTGTGCAACATTTAAGTCTCAAAACTCCAAGATTTTGGAGTTTACGGCCCTAACACGGAGTTTACGGCCTTAACTCTAAGAGTATAAATATGACACTTAGCCATTTTATTCATTTTTTTACCATTTTCAAGCCTAGAAGTCATTCTCTCTCAAGTATCATCCGATTTTTCCTCTTGATCTTTAACTTTGTAAGTGTTTCTTTCCTTGATTTGTTGATATACTACAACATCTACTGATTGTACATGATTTCATCCATGAAATCTCTTCATTTTGATAGATCTTCAAGTGTTCTTCATTTCACCAAGAACACACACTAGTGTTCTTGGACTTTAAACACCCTTACAAGCTTCACTTAGATTACACCTAGAAAACATCAAGAACACAAGATCATGAGGTGTTTACGGCCAAGGCAATCTCCTTGGGCCGTAAACCCTAATAAATGGGGAAATACGAGCCCTAGTCCCTTTCAAAGCCTTGGAAACAAGTCTAGATCACTTCCAAGAAGATTTTAGGAGTTTAAACATCAAAAGACACAAGAACAAATGGTGTTTACGGCCAAGGCAATCACCTTGGGCCGTAAACATTAGTTAAGCGTGCATATCTGCCATCCTTCCTTCCTAAGGCTTAGAATTGAACTTAGAACCCTTCTAAATGACTTGTAAGACCTTAAAACACAAAAATGGTACTACTTACCATGAGTTTACGGCCGTAAACACATTGGGCCGTAAACCCATGGCGCGTAAACTCACATGGTGTTACCATTTGGGCCGTAAACTCCTAAGTGAGGCCCTACAACCCTTAGATGCAACCCTTGGTACTTCTAGCACTTGAATCAAAGTGTTTTCCATATCCTAGGGTGTCTTTACTTGATTAATTAGTTGTTAAATGACTAATTAGATACATATATGTGTCATTATATGTTAAACAGGATCTGTGAGTGTGCTCAAGTCTTCACTTGACACTTAGCATCCTATACCATCCGTTCATCCAAACCACTCACTACAGGTGAGTTCATACCCCTTAATCTATCTTTTAAATGATTTTAGATGCTTTTATGGGGGGGGATACAACTTGAAACATTATAGTTATTATATCAATCACATGTGATTAATAACTATCAAACAAAGGATTTGCTATTCAATTAGCTGTTTTATCAAACAAAACTATTTCAAATGGTTATCAAATACTTTTACGTGTTAAATACTTTCTATTCAAACTCTTTTAAACTTATACTTTGTCAAGTGCATATCTATATAGATATAGTTATATAAGTACGATTGAAAGGACTTAGGACTGATAGCTCGCCTTGCTTCCTGTTCCTTGTTTGGTTGTGGACTTAGGGTATCGGTTATTTGTCCGAAGGTCGTTTGAATCTTAGTTATACATTATGTATATGTGTATAGATATAAAAGTTCTTTCATTCAGTTCAGTGCCTTTGGGTAGCAAGGGCACACAATCATGTTCATTCACACAAACAACATTACTAGTAAACTATAATAGGTATAGTTTAGGAAGTTACTAATACTATTACTAGAACAATGAAACATACAATGAGTCAGTTCATACATGAGTCAATAACATACAGATAGAGAATACTATGATGAGAAACAAACAATAACATACAGATAAATCATACTATGATGAGAAACAAACATAGCATACTAGACAGAGAGAGCATACATTACACTCGTACATACAATACATATACAAGAACATTACAACAAAAATGTGAGCCACGTAACGGGGCATGGCATCACCTGTCATGGCTCGTTTTGTATCCAGAGTCTCTTAGAAGGAGAGCGTTGAATTTATGTATAGATCTATACTGGATTGACTATCCTACACCTTGCTGCTCGCTACAGTGGGACTTGCAAGTCTACGGGTGCCAAATGTCATTTCTTCTGACGTCTTTCATCGTCGTGTTTTAGTCGGTAGTATGGTACAGGCATATCACATGTTACTTTAAATAACAATTGGTTTAAGGTAAGTAGTACAGCAGTAGTTACTATAATACAACACTACAATACTTTATTATTTCCCTATTGCATTCACATTGTGATCTTTCCACATAAAAAGTAATGTAAAACTATATTTTTTGTTAATGATAGTCATACTTGGGAAAATACACACTTTTACAAGAAACAAACATACATTTCATTTGATGCCTTGGTAGAAGGCTACGTCTAGTAGAAAATATAGGATTTTCTAGGAGATACAAACATTTACAAACATTTACAAACTTATACATCAAGTACATACAAACACTTTCATACAAACAATGACACTAAAATACTTATGAACTCACCAGCTTTAAAGCTGATCAACTCTTTCAAAATAACCTGTATTCTCAGGTCATCAGTAGACAGGTATTGATGCCAGACTTTTGAGAAGATGGAGTACGTTCGAGACTCATCTTTTATTTTGATTTACATTTTTTGTGTCTTATAAAGTTTACAGAACACACTTGTATGAAATTATATTATTAATGCAATGGATGATGTTGTTGCTTGTTTACTACTATTCTTTGTTGTGATAATGTACATGACGTCCTCCACCCCTGAACGTTTCCGCCGTTCCGGGTTTGGGGTGTGACAAATTGGTATCAGAGCATTGTTTATAGTGAATCGAGTATATTAACCCATAAAAGATATACAAACTATAAACACAACAGGATTAAAATACTCTGACCAAGAGTTTATACTTTTAAATAATAAAATATTTAACTAAGTATACATACCGGCATTCATACTAAAATCAGTGTCACTAGGACAGAACAAAAGTATTACGATTGTTGGGTGGTTGTGAGGTTGCAACAAGTTTAAAAACTATATTTTCCGAGGAGTGACTAGCATGTGCCTAAGGGTGGTTGTGAGGTTGCAACAAGTCTAAAAACTTACCAATACTACTACAATGAAAACATTAGAACAGAACATAAAGTTAAAATACTGTAGGAGTAATTTGTGTTACTATAAATTACTTATGTGCAAACTAAAAAGGTCTTTATTAGTATGTCAATTGTTGCTGAGTGGATATGCTAAGGTTATATGTAACTAGGCTGTCATAGACTTAGAATCTGTGATCTTTGCTTTACTTCCTGTTCCTTGTTTGGTTGTGGATTTGGAGTTAGGGTCACTTATTCGAAGGTCTATCCTGTTTTGATTACATGTAACTTGTATGCACTAAACAAGTATTGAAGTAACTGATAAAGATCATATTATAATTATATAATTAGTTCGTCTATTTAGTTATATCTTATACCCCTTTTCTCGCGTAGATATCATCGCTGGATTCCATCTTCCCAGAGATCCATACTTCCCAAACGAAGGCAATGCTGGATGGTCCGTAGGATTGCTCGGAACACCGAGCAAGGTCGAGCAGCCATCGACCGAGTCGTGAAAATTGACGCCAACTCTAGCGTTAACACAGTCCGCATTCGTCAGCTACAGTTTTGCTCATGAAAGGACTAAGATCCATAATGCAGCCCTGCAGAGAGAACTTACTGAGACCCGAGCTGAAGTCAGGGAACTTCGAGCTCGACAGGCAATGACAGAAAGGCGCATTTGAGACATGGAGCGCCGTCTGTCAGAATCAAGGACTCACTCTAGTGGCTCTCGTCGTAGATAGAGCCTACTCAACTTTCTCTTTTGGATATACATTAGTTTATGTAACAACTCTATTTTAATTTCCTATCTATGTGAAGGCCTTAGATCTGTTAAGTCATGATTTGGTCTTAGTTCTGTCAAAATTTTCCTATCTTGGTTTGATGTAAGACCTACTTCTAGGTCACTTTTCGCGAACTTGTTACATTTGTAATACTAGTATATTTGACAGATATCTAATCTCATGGAATTTAATATCCATATGATATCATCTGTTAGTACTAGATCTACATTCAATCATACTATTCAATTGTGTTGTTGGGCTATGTAGAGTTAGTCCATGAGTCACTCTCATTAATTTCTCTATTCTTACCCGTTTTGTCATCTTTGTAAACTTTTAGTTAAAAGATGCCTCCGCGCCAATCAACGACACACAATCCTCCAGTAACTGCAACACCACCTACTCCTCAAATTGATACGGCGACTCTAAATGTTGCAGTAGTTGCGGCTGTGGCAACAGCCATGGCTCAATATCATTCTTCCGGTTCCACGGAGGTGGAACACCTGTTCATTCTACTCACGGTGAAATACCCGTGCGCTCGAGAGAGTGCTCCTACAAGGACTTCACCAACTGCAAGCCACTATCCTTTAAAGGGACTGGCGGAGTCATTGCCTTCTCGCAATGGTTCGAAAAGACAGAGTCGGTTTTCGAAATCTGCTCCTGTCCAGAAGGGAGCAAGGTCAAGTTTGCTGCTTGCACCTTCGAGGAAAAAGCCCTGACATGGTGGAATAGCCATGTCAAGTCACTATCTCTAGTGGTGGCAAATGCTATAGGCTGGGAAGCTCTTAGAGAGCTGATGATTGAAGAATATTGCCCGAGGGGCGAGATCCAGAAATTGGAACAGGAACTATGGAGCCTAACCATGAAGGGCTCCGACATAGTTTCCTATACCGCCAGGTTCAGCGAACTGGTGGCCCTCTTTCCCAACATGGTTCACACAGAGGGAAAGAAAATAGAGAGATACATGTGGGGGCTGGTGCCTCCATTTCAGGGGAATGTTTTGGCTTCAAACCCCACTACATTCGATATTGCCAAGCGGTTGGCACAGCAACTCATTGACCATGGGGTCCGTACCCCAACAGCAACAACAACCCTAACCATCTCAGAACCCTCCAAAGCCGCTGAGAACAAGCGGAAGTTCTCAGATAACAATAAGAAAATGAAAGCTGCCAAAAACAGCAGGTCGTGGCGGTTCATGCTGCGATAGCACCTGCCGCTTCTGCTCCGGTAAATCAGTACGCTGGAAGTTTGCCAAACTGCAACAAATGCAACTTCCACCATACAGGAGCCTGCCGAGAAATGCAGTGATCTAACTGCAACAGGAAGGGGCACACTGCCTGTTTCTGCAAGGCTCCGGCAAAACCAATCACCCAAGTCCCAGGCGCTGGTGTAGGCCAGCCTTGCTACGGATGTGGCGAGGCGGGCCACTACAAAAGGAACTGCCCGAAGGCAGGGATCGCAGGCGGAGTGGGAAGAGTTCTGGCTATAGGCCACGAGGAAGCGGTTGCCGACCCCACAGTGGTCACTGGTACGTTTCTCCTCGATAACTCATATGCATGCATTCTCTTTGATAGTGGAGCGGAGAGGAGTTTCGTGAACCGGAAATTTGCCCACTTGCTTAAGAATAAATCGTATGCACTAAAAGAACCGTTTACAATAGAAATGGTTAATGGAAAGACAGAGAGTACTAGCTGCATATACATAGGTTGTACTCTAACTCTAGATAGCCATTCATTTTCAATCGACCTCATGCCAGTCTCAATTAAAAGTTTCGACGTCATTATCGGCATGGATTGGTTGAGTCTGCACCGTGCTGACATCATGTGTTATGAAAAGGCTGTTCGCCTTAATCTGTCATCTAGCAAAACTCTAGTAATCTATGGCGACAAACCCGACACTAACCTTCGCCTCATCTCGAGCATTCAAGCCCAAAAGTTCTTGCGAAAGGAATGTCGCGCATTCCTTGCTCATGTTGTCGATGTGAGCCAAGAAATGAAATGCATTAAGGACATTCCAGTAGTACGCTACTTTCCCGACATCTTTCCAGAAGAACTCCCAGGATTACCTCCGCAACGTCAAGTCGAGTTCAGAATCGACTTAGTTCCAGGGGCTACTCCAGTAGCCAAATCGCCCTATCGTCTAGCACCTGCAGAGATGCAAGAACTATATGGTCAACTAAACGAACTGCTCAGCAAGGGCTTTATAAGACCAAGCTTCTCACCCTGGGGAGCTCCAGTCTTGTTCGTTAAGAAGAAAGAAGGATCGTTTCGTATGTGCATCGACTACAGGGAGCTCAAAAAACTGACCGTCAAGAATCGTTACCCTCTGCCTTGTATAGACGATTTATTTGACCAACTTCAAGGGGCGAACATCTTTTCAAAGATCGACCTAAGATCCGGGTATCACCAGTTACGGGTGTTAGGGGAGGATGTTCCGAAGACAGCCTTCTGAACTCGTTATGGACACTACGAATTCATAGTCATGCCGTTCGGATTAACCAACGCGCCCGTAGTATTCATGGATTTAATGAATAGGGTGTGTCGTCCTTACTTGGATCAGTTCGTCATCGTCTTCATCGATGACATACTTATCTACTCTTGTAGTAAGGAGGAGCATAGTCAACATCTTCAACAAGTCTTGGAAACATTACGATCGGAGAAGCTCTATGCGAAGAGTTGTCGAAATGCAAATTTTGGATCCGAAGAGTCGAATTCTTAGGACACGTGCTTAGCGAAGAAGGTATACACGTGGACCCTTCCAAAATCAAAGCCATTGAGAACTGGTCAGCACCGAAGACGCCTACAGAAATTCATCAATTTCTAGGCCTCGTTGGCTACTATCGCAGGTTCATTCAGAACTTCTCACGGATTGTGAAACCTCTTACGACTTTGACCCAGAAGGGCGTGGCATTTGACTGGGAAGAGAAGCAGGAGAAAGCGTTCCAAACGCTAAAGCGAGCCTTATGCACCGCACCAATACTATCCCTCCCTGAAGGAATAGAAGACTTTGTAGTCTATTGCGATGCATCCAATCAAGGGCTCGGCTGTGTTCTGATGCAGAGAGGTAAGGTCATCGCCTATGCCTCAAGACAGGTGAAGACACACGAGGTCAACTACACCACACACGATCTTGAGCTAGGAGCAGTTGTGTTTGCTCTGAAGATCTGGAGACAGTACCTGTATGGTACAAAAAGCACTATCTTTACAGACCACAAAAGCCTACAACATATATTCGACCAGAAGGAGCTCAACATGAGACAACGACGGTGGGTCAAGCTACTCATTGATTACGAATGTGAAATTCGCTATCATCCCGGCAAGGCCAATGTAATAGCTGACGCCCTAAGTCGGAAATAATACTCTGGTCGTAAAGTCAAATCTTTGACTATGACTATCCATTCGCACTTGTCCACACAAATCAAGGAAGCTCGGCTCGAATCCTTGAAACCTGAAAATGTGGCGGGTGAATCCCTGAGAGGGATGAGAAAGAATTTGGAAGTCAAAGGTAGCGGAGCCTTATATCTCATGGATCGGATCTGGACACCGAAACACGATGGTTTCAGAGACTTGATCATGGCCGAAGCCCACAACACACGATATTCCGTCCACCCAGGTTCAGATAAGATGTATCTGGATCTTAAAAAGTTATACTGGTGGCCTAACATGAAAGAAGAGATTGCTACCTTCGTAAGTAAATGCCTTACTTGCGCCAAGGTTAAGGTCGAGTACCAGAAACCCTCAGGTTTACTACAACAGCCGGAGATACCGGAATGGAAGTGGGAACGGATCACAATGGACTTCAAAACCAAGTTGCCCAAGACAACGGGTGGTCTCGATACCATTTGGGTGATCGTAGACAGGTTAACCAAGTCCGCACACTTCCTGCCTATCAAAGAAACTGACAAGATGGAGAAGCTAACAAGAACCTACATTAGGGAGATCGTACGACTACATGGTGTTCCTATATCTATTATCTCCGATAGAGATAGTAGATTCACTTCGAGCATCTGGCAGTCGCTACAAAGTTCCTTAGGAACTAGGCTGGACATGAGTAGAACCTACCATCCGCAGACCGACGGACAGACTGAGAGAACTATCCAAACCTTGGAGGATATGTTGCGAGCCTGTGTGATCGACTTTGGGAAAGCCTGGGATACTCATTTACCCCTTGTCGAGTTTTCCTATCACAACAGTTACCATACGAGCATAAAGGCTGCTCCATTTGAAGCCCTCTATGGCCGAAAGTGCAGATCCCCTCTATGTTGGGCTGAGGTGGGTGACACCCAGTTAGCTAAAGGACGAGTTCCTGACAGCACTCTCACCGGTCCGGAGATCATTCCAGAAATAACAGAGAATATCGTTCAGATTCGTGAACGATTGAAAGCCTCTAGAGACCGACAGAAAAGCTACGCAGATAAACGAAGGAAACCGTTGGAATTCCAGGTGCGCGACCGTGTTCTATTGAAGGTCTCACCCTGGAAAGGCTTAATACGCTTCGGAAAGCATGGAAAGCTAAATCCAAGATACATAGGGCCTTTCGAGATTCTCGCTAGAATCGGCCCTGTAGCTTACAAACTCAACTTACCTCGCGAACTCAGTAACGTACGTTCTACTTTCCACGTCTCAAACTTGAAAAAGTGTCTGTCCGACGAGACTCTTGTAATCCCACTCGACGAGATCGAGATCAATGAGAGCCTCAACTTCGTGGAAGAACCTATAGAGATCATGGACCGAGAGGTCAAGCATACAAAGCAAAGCGGTATCCCGATAGTGAAGGTTTGCTGGAACGCCAAGCGAGGACCTGAATTCACTTGGGAGCGAGAGGATCAAATGAAACTGAAATATCCTCATCTTTTTACTTAGTTATTTCTAACTACTTATTTTCTTAAACTCTAATTTCAGGACGAAATTTCCTCTAACAGGGGGATGATGTGACAACTCGAAATTTCTATCTTTTACAACCATTCACTTCAATAGAAGTCAGACTCATTTTTGTTAACTTTTAGCACTGTTTAGAGCCGTCTGAGTGTTCTAAAGCCTAGTACTTCAAGAGAAAATTATAGGACGTATACTCTAGAGTTTATTGTGCAAAATTTAAGTCTCAGAACTCCAAGAGTTTGGAGTTTACGGCCCTAACATGGAGTTTACGGCCGTAAACTCTAAGAGTATAAATATGACACTTAGCCATTTTATTCATTTTTTTACCATTTTCAAGCCTATAAGTCATTCTCTCTCAAGTATCATCCGATTTTTCTTCTTGATCTTCAACTTTGTAAGTGTTTCTTTCCTTGATTTGTTGATATACTACAACATCTAGTGATTGTACATGATTTCATCCATGAAATCTCTTCATTTTGATAGATCTTCAAGTGTTCTTCGTTTCACCAAGAACACACACTAGTGTTCTTGGACTTTAAACACCCTTACAAGCTTCTATATTGTAATTACTCTTACCTTAGCATGTTGTGTGCTAGAATCACTTAGATTACACCTAGAAAACATCAAGAACACAAGATCATGAGGTGTTTACGGCCAAGGCAATCTCCTTGGGCCGTAAACCCTAATAAATGGGACAATATGAGCCCTAGTCCCTTTCAAAGCCTTGGAAACAAGTCTAGATCACTTCCAAGAAGCGTTTAGGAATTTAAACATCAAAAGAAACAAGAACAAATGGTGTTTACGGCCAAGGCAATCACCTTGGGCCGTAAACACTAGTTAAGGGTGCATATGTGCCATCCTTCCTTCCAAAGGCTTAGAATTGAACTTAGAACCCTCCTAAATGACTTGTAAGACCTTAAAACACAAAAATGGTACTACTTACCATGAGTTTACGGCCGTAAACTCATTTGTCCGTAAACGCATGGGCCGTAAACTCACATGGTGTTACCATTTCGGCCGTAAACTCCTAAGTGAGGCCCTACAACCCTTAGATGCAACCCTTGGTACTTCTAGCACTTGAATCAAAGTGTTTTCCATATCCTTGGGTGTCTTTACTTGATTAATTAGTTGTTAAATGACTAATTAGATACATATATGTGTCATTATATGTTAAATAAGATTCGTGAGTGTGCTCAAGTCTTCACTTGACACTTAGCATCCTATACCATCCGTTCATCCAAACCACTCACTACAGGTGAGTTCATACCCCTTAATCTACCTTTTAAATGATTTTAAATGCTTTTATGGGGGGGGGAATACAAGTTGAAACATTATAGTTTTTATATCAATCACATGTGATTAATAACTACCAAACAAAGGATTTGCTATTCAATTAGCTGTTTTATCAAACAAAACTACTTCAAATGGTTATCAAATACTTTTATAGGTTAAATACTTTCTATTCAAACTCTTTTAAACTTATACTTTGTCAAGTGCATATCTATATAGATATAGTTATATAAGAAGGATTGAAAGAACTTAGGACTGATAGCTCGCCTTGCTTCCTGTTCCTTGTTTGGTTGTGGACTTAGGGTATCGGTTATTTGTCCGAAGGTCGTTTGAATCTTAGTTATACATTATGTATATGTGTATAGATATAAAAGTTCTTTCATTCAGTTCAGTGCCTTTGGGTACACAATCACGTTCATTCATACAAACAACATTACTAGTAAACTATAATAGGTATAGTTTAGGAAGTTACTAATACTATTACTAGAACAATGAAACATACAATGAGTCAGTTCATACATAAGTCAATAACATACAGATAGAGAATACTATGATGAGAAACAAACAATAACATACAGATAGAGAATACTATGATGAGAAACAAACAATAACATACAGATAAAGCATACTATGATGAGAAACAAATAGAGCATACTAGACAGAGAGAACATACATTACACTAGTACATACAATACATATACAAGAACATTACAACAGAAATGTGAGCCACGTAACGGGGCATGGCATCACCTGTCATGGCTTGTTTTGTATCCAGAGTCTCCTAGAAGGAGAGCGTTGAATTTGTGTATAGATCTATACTGGATTGACTATCCTACACCTTGCTGCTCGCTACAGTGGGATTTGCAAGTCTACAGGTGCCAAATGTCATTTCTTCCGACTTCTTTTATCGTCGTGTTTTAGTCGGTAGTATGGTACAGGCATATCATGTTACTTTAAATAACAATTGGTTTAAGGTGTAACATCCATAAATTTCACGCCAAATTCAAACTTTTTAAATCATTAATAAAAGTCAAATAGTATTGTTTACAAAATGTTTTCAAATCAATACCCATCAGAGTGTCCCAAAATCATAACATAAGGATGAGGAGCGGTACGGTAACGCCTTCGCCTTGCCACGATCTCCTGAAATACCTGAAACAATAAACTGAAAACTATAAGCCCGAGGGCTTAGTGAGCTACCCCCAAAATACCAATACCACACTGACAATACCATATCAGTAACAATCAATCAATCAATCAATCATGCATACTGGGCCATCGGCCTGACTGGGCCACCCTACTAGGCCTACAGTCTATCTGAATCTATCCATACATACTGGACCATCGGCCTAACTGGACCGCCCTACTGGGCCTACAGTCTATCTGAATCTATCCATGCATACTGGGCCATCGGCCTAACTGGACCGCCCTACTGGGCCTACAGTCTATCTGAATCTATCCCGAGCCATCGGCATGACTGGCCCGCCGCGTGGCCTGCAGTCTCCCCGGACCGCTCATAGGGTATGTTGGCCTACAGCACAAAGCAGGACCGCCTCAACCCAATCAGCAAGCAAATAACCATGTTCGCATAACTATCATATACTGCATATGAAAACATCAAACAGATCTGTCACACTGATCATCAACCATAGAATCCTCTCGTAACTAGAGTCCGACCTAACAGGTCACTAGCATACCAATCCTTACGGATCATAAAGCATTACATACTATCTATCCGGATTCCGATCTAGCAGTTCGAATCCATATGTAGCATACCATAACAACCGATCTAACCGTTCTCTAGCATAGCAACCATCCTAAACCAGGATGAAATCTAACATAGCAACCATCCTAAACCAGGATCAAATATAGCATAGCAATAACATAGCAACCATCCTAAACCAGGATGTAAATCATAAAGGGTCGGCCTTGGTGTCGTAGACCCTATTGATATAGTGAGGATAACTCACCTCGCAGATGTCGACTCGAAAGGTAACCTCCAACTCTCGGTTCACTTGACACAGGTTCCACCACCTATAATCATAGTACATTATACTCGTAAGTCCTTAACCTTATAAGGTACTCCATAACCCACCAGTCAACCCCTGGTCAAAGTCAAAGTCATCAGTCAAAGTCAACATTCCATGTTGACCCCAACTCGTCGAGTACCCTTGGCTACTCGCCGAGTTCCTCGAAGCACATTCCACTCGCCGAGTCATCGGGGTGACTCGTCGAGTTCCTTCGATTCCCATTCAAACTCTAAGGCCACCCGTCAATTTCCCACCTTGCCACTCGACGGGCACACACGCATACATATCCTAAGGAAAACTCATCCGACTCGCCGAGTTGTTCTTCAACTCGTCGAGTCTTATGGTGATCTTCATCGGACTCGCCGAGTTGTTCATCCAACTCGTCGAGTTCACGGCCATCTTCATGTGACTCGCCGAGTCAACCTTGCGACTCGCCGAGTCCATTCAGTCCTTTCTCCATACAGACTTGTTTTGAGCCATGCAGCGGCTCCAAATCACAGATCCAAGCTTCTAGGGCATGCTTTACACGTAAAGTTGCAAACTTTACGTGCATGCATGACTAATAAGGCTCTTAATGCCAAAAATAAGTTCTTAATCGGGCTTTATGCACAAGGAGGGCCTCATTCTCGACCAAAATCAGAGCTTTATGACTTTAGAACCCAAGAAGGTTACAGATCTGAAGTTACAACTTCAAATCTAGCTCATATCGCACATTACCATCTCAACCAAACCATAAAAACCCTAGATCTCAACCAAAAGATGTCTAGAAAGAAAAAGGAGAAAAGGTGACGACTTGATACCTCCAAATTATGCTATTTGAGGTAGATTTCTGATCTCCCACACTTCCTTTCTCCTAGCCTTTTGTTTCCCCAAGCTCCTCTCCTCAAAAGATCTCCTCTCCAAAGCTTTACAGACACAAGAATGAAACACCACACGAATTAGGGTTCTCTGAGCTCTCAAAGGACTGCAAAGAGGCCAAAGGAGGCTTATGCTTCCTTAAATAGGGTGCAAAACCCCGGGATTGAGGGTTTCATCTGCCAGCTCCTACTCGCCGAGTCCCAATATGGACTCGTCGAGTAGGTCACTTAACACGCGATCCTACCCCGCTACTACTCGACGAGTAGGTCAACCAACTCGTCGAGTAGAGCTTCACCCAATAAATCTTATTTTAACAATACCTAAGAATCGATGCGTAACATAAGGTAAGTAGCACAGCAGTAGTTACTATAATATAACACTACAATACTTTATTATTTCCCCATTGAATTTACATTGTGATCTTTTCACATAAAAAGTAATGTAAAAATATATTTTTGGTTAATGATAGTCATACTTGGGAATATACACACTTTTACAAGAAACAAACATACATTTCATTTGATGCCTTGGTAGAAGGCTACGTCTAGTAGAAAATATAGGATTTTCTAGGAGATACAAACATTTACAAACATTTACAAGCTTATACATCAAGTACATACAAACACTTTCATACAAACAATGACACTAAAATGCTTATGAACTCACCAGCTTTAAAGATGATCAACTCTTTCAAAATAACTTGTATTCTCAGGTCATCAGTAGACAGGTACGGATGCCAAGCTTTTGAGAAGATGGAGTACGTTCAAGACTCATCTTATATTTTGATTTACATTTTTGGTGTCTTATAAACTTTATAGAACACACTTGTATGAAATTGTATTTTTAATGCAATGGATGATGTTGTTGATTGTTTACTACTATTCTTTGTTGTGATACTGTACATGACGTCCTCCACCCCTGAACGTTTCCGCCGTTCCGGTTTTGGGGTGTGACATTCCCATTCCGTTGCATGGGAACAAGGTGATTATAGGCATGGATTGGTTGAGCCCCAACGGGGCAGTGATCGACTGTGCGCAACAGTTGTTTCAGATCAGAACCCCGGGTGGGGGAGAGCTGGTCATTGAGGGCGAGACGCCACAGCGCGGACCTGCACTATGTTTAGCGGCGAGGGCTAGGCGCTATCTTCAGCAGGGCTGTGCTGGGTATGTCGCCTATGTTATGGATACCCGGGAGGCGGGTAAGACGAGGGTGACAGATGTTCCGATGGTGCGAGACTTCGCGGATGTATTCCCAGAGGAGCAGCCTGGGATACCTCCGGAGCGACAGGTGGAGTTCGAGATCGACCTAGTCCCTGGTGCGGCTCCGATAGCCAAGGCACCATATCGGTTGGGTCCTCCTGAGATGCAGGAGTTTTCTACCCAGCTGCATGAGCTGTTAGATAAGGGATTTATCAGGCCGATTAGTTCGCCTTGGGGGAGACCCGGTCCTGTTTGTCAAGAAGAAGGACGGGTCGCATCGCATGTGTATAGATTATCGGGAGCTGAACAAGGTAACGGTGAAGAACCGTTACCCACTCCCGATGATAGATGATTTGTTCGACCAGCTTTAGGGAGCGTCGTGGTTTTCCAAGATAAACTTGCGGTCAGGATACCACCAGATGACGGTCAGAGAGGAGGATGTACAGAAGACTGCTTTTCGGACTCGGTATGGCCATTACGAGTTCGTGGTGATGCTATTCGCCCTCACCAACGCTCCTACCGTGTTCATGGATCTCATGAACCGCGTGTGCAGGCCGATGTTGGATCGGTCCGGGATAGTTTTCATTGACGACATATTGGTTTATTCCAAGACGTAGGAGGACCATGAGGAGCAATTGCGGGAGGTGTTAGATACCCTGAGGAGGGAGAGCTTATATGCCAAGTTCTCCAAGTGCGAGTTCTGGTTGGGCGAGGTGCAGTTTCTTGGGCACCTTGTCAACCAGAACGGGATATTGGTTGACCCGGCCAAAGTGGAGGCGGTGATGAGATGGGAGGTTCCGAAGTCTCCATCTGAGATTTGGAGTTTCCTCAGACTGGCAGGCTATTATAGGAGATTCATTCAGCACTTCTCCAAGATAGCCCTACCGTTGACCCGGCTGACGAAGAAAACCGTTGTCTTTTGCTGGGGGCCTGAGGAGCAAGTGGGATTCGAGACTCTGAGACAGAGACTATGCGAGGCGCCGATCCTCGCCCTCGCCGAGGGCGTGGAGGATTTTATGGTATATTGTGATGCGTCCATCTCAGGGTTGGGCGCAGTATTGATGCAGAGAGGGCACGTTATCGCTTACGCTTCGAGGCAACTAAAGCCTCACGAAGTGAACTACCTGACGCATGATTTGGAGTTGGGGGTGGTCGTCTTCGCCCTCAAGATTTGGTGACACTACCTCTATGGGGTCAGTTGTACCATCTACACGGACCACAAGAGTTTGAGGTACCTCATGGATCAGCCGAATTTGAACATGAGGCAGCGTCGGTGGTTAGATGTTGTGAAGGATTACGATTGTGAGATTCTCTACCACCTGGGGAAGGCCAATGTTGTGGCCGATGCGCTTAGCCGCAAGCCAGCGCCGATCAGAGATATCTGCATGAGGATGACGGTGGTGACTCCGCTTTTGGAGCAGATCTGGGAGGCCCAGCAGGAGGCTGTGAGGGAGGAACATCGGAAGAGCGAGCGTATTGTGGGGCAGATTTCCTCCTTCGACTAAGTTATCCGTGGGTTATTAACGCTACACCACAGGGTGTGGGTTCCATACTACGGGGGTGTGCGCCAGGTTCTGATGGAGGAGGCGCACAAATCTCGATTTTCCATTCATCCCGGGGCGACGAAGATGTACAGAGATCTTTGTCCCGATTATTGGTGGCTCTGCATGAAGCAGGATGTAGCCTGGTATGTTGAGAGATGCCTGACCTGTAGGAGGGTCAAAGCCGAGCACCAGAGGCCTCACGGCAAGATGTAGTCGTTATCCCTATGTGGAAATGGGAAGATATTACCATGGATTTCATTACAAAGCTTCCCAGGACCGCACGGGGAGTGGATTCGATTTGGTTCATCGTGGATCGGTTGACCAAGAGTGCCCATTTCATACCGATCAAGGAGAGCATATCGGCCGAGAAGCTGGCCGATATCTATATTCGAGAGGAAGTAGCTCGACACGGGGTGCCAGTTTCGGTGATTTCGAACCGACACGTGCGGTTTACTTCCAGATTCTGGAAGAAGTTTCACGACGAGTTGGGTACTCGTCTGCACTTCAGCACTGCTTTCCACTCGCAGACGGACGGTCAGAGTGAGCGGACCATCCAGACACTGGAGGATATGCTGCGGGCTTGTGTTTTAGACTTCGGAGGTAGTTAGGATACTTACCTTCCTTTGGCTGAGTTTTCCTATAATAACAGCTATCATGCGAGTATTGACCATCCTCCCTTTGAGATGTTGTATGGAAGGAAGTGCAGGACCCCGATATGTTGGGGTGAAGTCGGACAGAGGGTGATGGGAAGCACCGAAGTAGTGCTCAAGACGACAGAGAGGATTGAGCAGGTTAGGAGCAGGCTTCAGACTGCTCAAGGTCGGCAGAAAAGATATGCCGACAAGCGCTGCTCGGACCTGGAGTTCCAGGTCGTGGATATGGTCCTCCTAAAGGTGTCGCCTTGGAAAGGCGTCATCCGATTCAGGTAACGGGGCAAGTTGGGCCCCAGGTACATTGTACCTTTCAGGGTTGTCGACCAGGTGGGCAAGGTGGCGTATAGGCTGGACCTGCTAACCGAACTCAGACAGATTCATAGTACGTTTCACGTCTCCCAGTTACGGAAGTGCCTGGTGGACGACTCGGCAGTGGTGCCTTTGGAGGATATTCAGGTGGATGACAGCCTGAACTACGTCGAGCGGCCAGTAGCGATCCTCGACAGGAGTCGAAGGATATGAGGAACAAGAGGGTGGAGCTGGTGAAGGTGCAATGGCAGCACCGCAAGGGGTTAAAATGGACTTGGGAGCCGGAGGAAGAGATGAGGGAGCACTACCCCGAGCTCTTTCCAGATTCAGCAGCAGACTTCGAGGATGAAGTCTAAAATAAGTGGTGAAGATTTGTAGCACCCGATTCCTGGTACGTATTTAAATTGAAGAAGTATTGCAATTTACTCTGGGACTCGGCGATTTGCGGGTCCTAATATTTAGGGTTTGCACCCTACTTAAACAACTTAACTCGTCCCAAACCAGCCTCCATCGTCGCTCTCACTTCCAGAATACCCTAACTCGAAACCCTAGCCCTTATTGTGTGTTCTTGAGCCTTTTGGTGCCTTTGTGTGTGTGTTTGAAGTTGAAGGAAGAAGTGGAAGCTTGGTAGTTCTTGAAGAAGCCAGTGGATCCAGAGATTTTGCTTCATTTCTAGTTCATTCAAGGTAAAAAGCTTAAACCTTGGCTTATCATTTAATATATTACCTTTAAGACTTGGATCTTGCCATTTTTGGGACATTTCTAAGCCACCTTTGGGGTTGGCTCATGTTGTGTAGTGTTAGTTTCAGATCTGGAACCATTGAGGGTTCCCATGGAATAAAGGTGCCAACTTTACGGCCATGGGATGCCCATGTATCTTTTAAACCCCATTTTATAGCCTTTTGAGCCAAAAACCCCATGCATGGACATCAAGTTCGTAGCTTTACATATAAAATGGACCCTAGGAGGCCAGATCTATGGTTTTGATGCGTTAAGAACCATTATAATTGACTGTATAGTGTTGGACAAAGGGGGACTCGGCGAGTCACTTGGATGACTCGGCTAGTCGGGACGCTTTTTCCCCCAAAAACGATTTCTGCAAATGGTTTAGATTGAGTGGAAGGAACATTCAGCTTGCTAGGGGTTTATCATGGACCTGGAAATCATAGGACTCATCGAGTGTATGAACAGACTTGGCGAGTCCAAGGAAATCTCCCAACTCATGAAGATGGACTCGATGAGTTGTTCATACAACTCGGCGAGTCATAGACTGAAAAATTTCGTATGAGGGAGATGAACTCGACGAGTACAAAGGGAACTCGGCAAGTCGATTGAAGATGGTCCCGATATTATGGTTGAAGAAGGACCCATCGAGTTCTTGCTAGACTCGACGAGTAGAGTCGAGGGTTGTATCATTTTGGAAGGATAAGGACACGGAGAGTTGGTGGACCAACTCGGCGAGTCGAGTCAATTGAACGTTGACTTTGACCAAGGTGTTGACCTTGGCTTTGACTTTGACCTTAGTTGACCAGGAAGTGGTGATTAAGGAAGATTGTTTTGTGTAGGATTCGAGAGGAGTTGTATGTTAGATGATTGTCTTTGTAATATTCATCTAGGTTTGCTACTACCTGATATGTTTATGTGCTAGCATGATATGTTAAATGTGATAGTGGTAGTAGGGGGAGAATAGTCCCCAAGTTCGATCGTTAGGACCGAAGGGTAGGTCGGGCACCCCATAATTGTCTGACAGTATGTTTATGCTATGATATTATGTGGTAGTAGTAGGAGGTGAAATAGTCCTCATGTGTCGGTCGTAAGGACCGACGGGTAAGTCAAGCACCCCAGAATGGCTTGACCTGGGTAGTCAGGCACCCCATAATCGCCTGGCAGTATATGTGTGTTATATTATTACGTGGTAGTGGTAGGGGGTGAAATAGTCCCCGGTAGTCGGGCGAAATAGACCGACGGGTAAGTCAAGCACCCCAGAATGGCTTGACATGGGTAGTCAGGCACCCCAGAATTGCCTGACAGACTGTTATTGTGTGGTGTGTGGTATGATGGGGAACTCACTAAGCTTCGTACTTATAATTTTCAGTTTTGTTTCAGGTACCTCTTCAGCAAAGGGGAAGGAGTCGGCACGGTAGCGACACATCACACGCACATCGGGATTCCACATTTTGAGATCTATGGGATTGTACTCTAATTTTATTATTATCCGATGATATGTTTTGAGACACGACGTAATGGTCTTATGAATTAATCTAATATTAGCAATGTTTTGACAAATGATTTTACATGTTACTTAATTAAAAATGAAATTTTTAGCCTTGAAATTGGGATGTAACACACGTCGTGTTCAGATATGACCACGACGTGTTTAACGCAAAAACAGAGAAACAGATATGAAAAGTAAAGTAGAAAAACTTTTAACTTTATATGAGAAAACTCTCACACAAAGGGTAGAATAGGTAACAACAAATAAAATAAATAATAAAATAAATTGTTCCCCGCAACGGCGCCAAAAACTTGATGTGCACAAATGTACCTATTAGTTTCAAATTTATAAACCAAACTAATTAAACTAACTATTCACCTATAGGCAGTGTACCTAGTCAGATTATAGAATAGATTGGTAAGTCGGGTGTCGATCACATGTAACGAAATTCTATCTAATAAAGTAACTACTAATAGCTAGACTAAATAAAACAAGTAAATTGGGGGTTTTTTACTGATTTTTCAAGATCAGAAGAACTTAAATCAAATAAAAATAAATCAAAAAATTAAACAAGCAAAGAAAACAAATTTTACTTCAAGATTAAAAAGCACTTCTGTTAGTTTCGAATCCCCTTTCTCCTATGGTTGATTTATACTAGCCAAATTATGTTGGCTTCCAATTTATTAACTAGTTATTATGATTAAATACTTAGATATATCAATTTATGAATTACCATGCAATGGTCAAGCACGGATGAAACACACAAGTGATAAAAAGATAAACTATACTATGAAGGGTGAAATTAAGAATTACTAATCTATGGTCAAGGCATTAATTCAAGAACTTAACATGGATAATTAATGATCTCTAACCCAATCAAAGCTATGAACTTTATTTACCTAACTCTATGATTTGGTCAATCACAAGATCTAACTATTTAATGGTCATAAACAACTAAAACTAAGTTAATGCAGCAATTGTTGGGTTTTGAGCAAACTAACACTCCTAAGGTGTTCATGCAACCCTAGAAACCTTGGATCTATGTTTGTCTAAAATACATGCAAAATAATTTTCCAAGGTTCATAACCTATCTAGCATACATGGGGTACTTTTAAACATAAAAGATACTAGAAGAGTTACATACCTTTGTTAGTGAGTTGATTCCTTAGGAGTTTGAGAGCCAAGCACCAATAATGTGAATGCCTCAAATGGAAATCACAAATCACCACAAACTTGGAAAACTTATAAGAGAGCACTCTAATACTCTAGAAATTGGCCACACCTTATGCACACACACATAGTGCCTTTTCAAGCACCATAAGCCTCTTTATATAGTGTAGATGATTAGGGTTATGAACCATGCAAACCCTAATAACCCATGTCTTTTCCTATTCCAAGGATCCATGGGTTAAAATCTCAATGGATCATCCATGGACTCCCATTCAAGCTTAGCCCATTTCCTTATGAGTGTTAGCCCACACTATATAAGTACAATAGCCCATTATTTAATTAGTCACCTTATGATCACTAAATTAATTCATAATTAATTTAAGATCAATACTAATTAAATAATGCAATTTCATATTAATATATTATAACTTATAATATATATTAGTAGGCCGCAAATATACTCTTCTCATAATGTTATCCATATAAATAGTTCGGGTGAAGTGCAACCCAAATGGACCATGCCGGGTCGGGTCAAGTATATACCAAATAAGTTATGGACTTAGACACCTTGTCCAACAGTCTCCCACTTGGATAAGTCTAATAACTATATTTGCCTATATAGCTTCAGGAACCAACCGGCAATCGTAGCTCTCGAAAACTCTGTTGAACTATGAAGCGCCATTTTAGATAAGTGATCACATAATCCTCTGCTCTCATGATATCAGCCGGACAAATACATTGAACAATGTCTTACTTATTGTCCAACAGTTTGTTTCCCGATTTCCGATTTGTTTAACAAAGAACTTAATCGAACACATCAATTTAGTTCTGACCGGGCCCGGTACATAGGTTAAAACAAAATCATCGAGGGGCCCAGATATCGCTTCTATTTCTAGAAGGAACAGATAAACTTCGACTCATATGCTTGTTCTACTACTTATTGAATTGCATACAAAGGCACGTTTTATAACATCAAGTTACTGATGCGTTTACGTGCAATCAATGCACAACCAACTCATAGGTAACAACTCATATCTCTAGGTTTGAAGACTTATATGATATTACCGTCTCATGATAACTCGAGATAAATTCCATGAAGTGATACAAGTGAGTGTGGGTTTATTCCAATACTCATAACTTATGAGTACTCATGAATGTTGTAGCAACCATTGCTATGGCTAAACACCTTTAGTCATCTACAATCCTAATTCATGACAGTCTTCATTCATACCTACTTCCGACATATGACCGACTGTGGAGAGTTTGAATAAACTTATTATTCTGGAAGTCAAAACATGCAAAGCTGAAACAATAGTAAATAATTCACAATGATAGCAACACCTTACTCATAAATAAATCACAACTTGTATTCATCATCAAACGTCGATTACATTTTAAAAGTTTCAGTAATAACTATCTAATCTGTAAAACTAATATCGTCCCTCAGCCCGATGCGTCTCGTATGCTGCGCATGCTTCACCCTCGTCAGTCCCTTTGTAAGGGGATCCGCAGGCTTCTGATCTGACGATATCCTCTTTGCCACGAGGAGTCCCTCTTCTATCTTGTGTCTTATGAAGTGATATTTTCTGTCAATGTGTCGGGATCTGCCATGATCTCTTGGTTCCTTGGCTAAGGCAACCGCACTATTGCTGTCCCATAAAATCTCCATAGGCTCCTTAATAGCTGGTACAACTCCAAGGTCTCCGATGAAGTTCCTCAGCCATATCACCTCCTTTGCCGCTTCACTCGCTGCTATGTACTCTGATTCACAAGTCGAATCAGCTACAGTCTCCTGTTTGGAACTCTTCCAAGTGATTGCCCCTCCATTTAAGGTAAAGAACCAGCCCGACTGAGAGCGGAAGTTATCCCTATCAGTTTGAAAGCTAGCATCACTATACCCTACTACTCTCAAGTCATCACTCCCACAAAGGGTAAGGATCCAATCCTTAGTCCTCCGCAGGTACTTGAGAATATTCTTTACCGTAGTCCAATGAGCCTTGCCAGGGTTCCCCTGATATCTGCTGACCATGCTCAAAGCGAAGGCCACATCAGGACGGGTACAAG
The DNA here is from genome assembly GCF_052849685.1 of Lactuca virosa. Classification (NCBI taxonomy): domain Eukaryota; kingdom Viridiplantae; phylum Streptophyta; class Magnoliopsida; order Asterales; family Asteraceae; genus Lactuca; species Lactuca virosa. The sequence goes on from NC_136431.1 coordinate 241,775,214, forward strand.
TCATAGCATACATGATCGAGCCAACAGCGAAAGCATAAGGTAATCGACTCATCTCAGCTATCTCATCTTCTGTACTCGGGTTCTGAGCCTTGCTCAGTTTGGCGTTGCTTTGGATCGGTAATTCTCCTTTCTTGGAATTCTGCATGTTGAACCTTTTCAACACCTTATCCAAGTAGATACTCTGACTAAGTCCAATTAGTCTTTTACTCCTTTCTCTTAATATCCTTATCCCTAGGATATAGGCAGTTTCTCCAAGGTCCTTCATAGCAAAGCACTTCCCAAGCCAGGACTTAACCTCCTGCAAGATTGGGATGTCATTTCCTATGAGTAGTATGTCATCCACATACAGTACCAAAAAGCTAACTATACTGCCACTATCTCTGACATACACGCAGGACTCATCTTCACTTCTTGAGAAACCAAACTCTTTGACCTTCTCATCGAAACAAAGATTCCAACTTCGAGATGCCTGTTTCAATCCATAAATGGATTTCTCAAGCTTGCACACTCTATTGGGGTACTCTTGCACTGACAAAACCCTCTGGCTGATTCATGTAAACATCCTCAGCCAACTTTCCGTTAAGGAAAGCGGTTTTGACATCCATTTGCCATATTTCATAATCATGAAATGCAGCAATGGCTAGCATAACCCCAATAGACTTAATCTTTGCTACTGGTGAAAAGGTTTCATCATAATCAATACCCTGAGTCTGAGCAAAACCCTTCGCGACCAGTCGAGCCTTATAAGTGTGCACTTTCCCATCCATGTCGGTCTTCTTCTTGAAGATCCATTTGCACCCGACTTTCTTACGGCCTGGTACATTGTCAACCAAGTTCCAAACTTGATTGTCATACATGGACTGTATCTCGCTGTCCATAACCTCCTTCCATTTAGCAGACTCTGGGCCTGCCATGGCTTCCTTAACACTGTTAGGTTCATCCAGATTTACCAGTGTACTGGCACTGATAAATGTATCACCTTCCGTAGTAATATGAAATCCATAATAAAACTCAGGTGTGTTCTTAACCCTTGTGGAACGCCTCGGAAGTATAGACTCGTCAGCTGGATCAACAGGAATTTCCTCCTCATGTTGATTGCTAGTGTCTGAGGTTCCTTCACCAATTGAGTCTTGAATTTCTTCATGGTCAATTTGCCTCCCACTGTCTCCTTGGTTTATAAATTCTCTCTCTCGAAAGACCCCTCTCCTAGCCACAAAGACCACATTCTCACAGAGTGTGTAGAAGAGGTAACCAAAGGACTTTTGTGGGTAACCGATGAAAATACACCTTTCACTTCGAGGTTCGAGCTTGTCATGAGTCTCGCGCCTCACGAAAGCCTCGCAACCCCAAATCTTGATATGGTCCAAATTGGGAACTTTCCCAGTCCACATTTCATGAGGTGTTTTGGCAACCTTCTTTGTAGGGACTAGATTAAGGATGTGGGCTGCAGTCTCTAAGGCATACCCCCAAAAAGAGATTGTTAGCGAAGCTCGACTCATCATAGAGCGAACCATGTCCAACAAAGTTCGATTACGCCTCTCAGCTACACCATTCAGCAGTGGTGTCCTGGGAGGTGTCAATTGTGAGACAATCCCACACTCCTTAAGATAGTCGAGGAACTCAGTACTAAGATACTCACCACCTCGATTGGATCGAAGCATCTTAATGTTCCTGCCCAATTTATTTTCTACTTCCTGTTTAAACTCTTTGAACCTTTCAAAAGTTTCTGACTTATGTTTGATTAAGTAGACATAACCGTATCTACTAAAATCATCAATAAAAGTCACATAATAGCGATTAGCATCCCTTGTGGCGGTTTTGAATGGTCCACATACATCAGTATGTATAAGGTCCAACAAACCCTCACCCCTCGCACAAATACCAGTGAAGGGTGATTTTATCATTTTTCCAAGTAGACAAGACTCACAACTATCATCCGACTTGAGGTCGAACGACACCAAGACTCCATCCTTTTGGAGCTGGCCTATGCGTTTCTTGCTTACATGTCCAAGACGACAATGCCACAAAGATGCTTTATCCAAGCTAGTAGAAGAATCAATACATAATACATTATTTCCTAAATTATCTACAACCGATATAGCTTCATACACACCATCACAAGGTAATGCTTTAAAATAAAGAACATTATTAAAGAAAGCATTAATACTACCAACTTCATTATCAAAAGAAAAGGTAAAACCTTGTTTGTACAAAGCATGAAAGGAAATAATATTCCTCGCCATTTTAGATGAGTACACATATTTATTGAAATCTAACTTTAACCCACTATCTAGCAACAAAGTATAAACTCCAATCTTGGCAACAGGTGCAACCTTCTTGTTCCCCATGATTAAGTTTATCTTTCCGTGCTCCACATCCTCACATCTTCTTAGGCCCTGCAAGTCACAACAGATGTGAATACCACAGCTTGTATCAAGAACCCAAGAATTAGAATATGGTGAGTTATTAGACAATATAGTGTAAATACCTGCATGGGATGGTTTTACTTTCCCATCCTTGACATCCTGCAAGTACTTTGGGCAGTTTCGCTTCCACTGCCCCTTATTTTGACAGTAGAAGCATTCAGCATCCTTAGGGATGGCAGAAGGAGTGATAGAACCACCTTTGCTTCCAGATGAGGAGCCTTTAAGCGACATTCCCTTGGTACCCTTCGAAGGGTGCTTCCTCTTCTTCCCTTTGCCTTGCCCGATAGCCAAAATAGGGGTAGTAGTAGGAGTAGGAGTAGCAACCGACTTACTCTTAAGACCACTTTCGACAGTCTTCAGAAGTCCTTGAAGCTTACTGAGTGTGACTTCCTCCTTGTTCATGTGGTATGTCATACGAAATTGATCATAACACGAGGGCAAGGAGTGCAAAATGATATCAATTGCCAACTCCTCAGGGAAGTTCACATTCAGTTTCATTAGACGGTCACATACCTTTGCATTTTCTGCATGTGGCTCGTGATTGGTCCGTTATCCTTCATACGGGTAGTGATCATGGAGGAGATTATTTCATACCGCTCTTAACGAGCACTCTGATGGTACCTTTCCATCAGATCCTGATGCATCTCAAAAGGGTAATAGTCCTCATAGGACTTTTGGAGTTCAGCTGTCATGGTGGCCATCATGATGCATGCCACCTTGGTGGCATCTCTTTCATGTGCCTGATACTCAGCGACCTCCTCAGGAGTAGCAGTGGACTCATTAAGCTCCTTTAGCTCCTTATCGAGGACATATTCCTTGTCCTCGTAACGAGTGACCATCCTGATGTTCCGGATCGAATCCATGAAGTTAGAACCATCAAAGATGACCCTCCCACAAAGGTTCATGAGGGAAAAGGAGCCAGTAGGGTTAGAGCCCGAAGCATTGTTGTTGGAAGACATCTAAAAAGAAGAAAACAAGTTTAGATTAGATATATCGAATCCTTAATAATACACCCAAATGTAATATTAAGGCTAGGATCCAACACAATATATTATAACTTAGAAGAGGGATGTCGTAATCTAAGCTATAACATATTTGAGGGTAGGTGAATGACGATTCACCAATTTCCACCATGAAAGGTTTAGTTACTTTATAATATTCATTATACTTTTAATGAGAATTTAAAGTCATTGTCCTACCCGTTCGGCTAACGACCCTCCACCGATCAAGGAAGCGGTGGGTAAGAATGGACACCCATTAAGTTGCTAATTTATAGGCAACAACCTTATACCCTCCTTATAGACCGGCTTCGTGAATGAGGCCTACTAACGGTAAAACGACTTAATCTTATACATATATATAATAATTAACCATTAATGTTATAAATAGTATAGGGGTTGATTTTTAACTTTTAAAACTCTAAGGGTTGAGGACAAGTTTTGACACTATTCAAAACTTTTCATTTCATAACTTATGAATTAACGGTTCATAAAATGAGGACTCTTCATTTTCATGTAACTTATGTGTTTTAAGTGTGCATAAATGAAAGTGACCTTTGGAAATCCATAACTTGAGGACAAATTATGGACTCCATTAAAACACATAAATAATCAAGAATTATCAATAAACAATTTTGCAAATAATTCCTATGATCTAACAATAATTCATAAGAACATGAACATCATATCAAAAATTCCAAGAACATATGAACACATATCATCATGCAATTTTGATATAAGCCATTGTAAATGGATTAGAATAAAGATTACACCATCTAAAACAGGTTATATAACACCACAACAGTTAAAGGTAATGTTTCTAGTCCATTTCCAGCAGCAAAACTCGAAAATCTGCATTCTGAGGCTTCTACTCGTCGAGTGCACGAACCTACTCGACGAGTAGGATGAATTTACTCATGGACTCGGCGAGTCCCCCCATGGACTCGGCGAGTTCATGTTGCAGAATGCAGAAAACTTGAGTTTTTCAACAAGTTTGCATCAAGTATCAAACAAACAAGCCTACTCTCTGATACCACTGTTGGGTTTTGAGCAAACTAACACTCCTAAGGTGTTCATGCAACCCTAGAAACCTTGGATCTATGTTTGTCTAAAATACATGCAAAATAATTTTCCAAGGTTCATAACCTATCTAGCATACATGGGGTACTTTTAAACATAAAAGATACTAGAAGAATTACATACCTTGGGAGTTTGAGAGCGAAGCACCAATAATGTGAATGCCTCAAATGGAAATCACAAATCACCACAAACTTGGAAAACTTATGAGAGAGCACTCTAATACTCTAGAAATCGGCCACACCTTATGCACACACACATAGTGTCTTTTCAAGCACCATAAGCCTCTTTATATAGTGTAGATGATTAGGGTTATGAACCATGCAAACCCTAATAACCCATGTCTTTTCCTATTCCAAGGATCCATGGGTTAAAAGCTCAATGGATCATCCATGGACTCCCATTCAAGCTTAGCCCATTTCCTTATGAGTGTTAGCCCATACTATATAAGTACAATAGCCCATTATTTAATTAGTCACCTTATGATCACTAAATTAATTCATAATTAATTTAAGATCAATACTAATTAAATAATACAATTTCATATTAATATATTATAACTTATAATATATATTAGTAGGCCGCAAATATGCTCTTCTCATAATGTTATCCATATAAATAGTTCGGGTGAAGTGCAACCCAAATGGACCATGTCGGGTCGGGTCAAGTATATACCAAATAAGTTATGGACTTAGACACCTTGTCCAACAGTCTCCCACTTGGATAAGTCTAATAACTGAATTTGCCTATATAGCTTCAGGAACCAACCGGCTAGGTTTATAATTCATCAAACACAAGAAAATCCAATTAAATTGTCACAAAAGCATAAAATTAATATATATGGTCGAGGTTCATCATCCCTAACAAAAGTTTAGGGTGATTAGTCAATAAATAAGATATAAACACACAAAGAATCATCGCAAAGAAGACTAGACACGATTAGAACTAGTAAACCAAAAGAATCAATGTTGTTTTCTTCTATATATCTTCAACTCTTGAGCTCCAAACGATTTCTTCTCTTCCAAGGGTTTTCCCGAGGGTTTTTGTCGCAATACTTCTCCAGAAAGTCGGCTGGGAGTCCCCTAATTTGACCTAATGTTCGGATATATATACTTACCTAAACTCTAGACAAGACGGCGTGTTATATGTCCAACACGGTGTGTTTGTGATTTAAATCCCGTATTCCCCAAGTCAGCGCCAAGAATCGCAAAACTTCTCTTCAAAACGGCGTGTTTGTGATCAACACGTCTTGTTTATTGGGAATCAAAATTTTCTGAAAACACTAAAGTCTTCCGAAATTGTGTCTAGTTTTCAGAAAATTTTGAATCTCGTCCGTCGGAGTTACGATTCATGAGATATGGCCAAAACACTGACAAGGGGTCAAGCTATCCACCAACATCCTTCTTTGTCTTCTTTTTGCCTTATCTCCCGTTTATGCTTTCTTTTTGTTCCGAGCATGTCTTCGCTATTACAAAACATATTTCAAACATAATAAGTACCTTTTGTTCTAGAAGTAACACAAAATGTAGCATAAAATATAAAGATAATGTATGAGATATATAACTAATTAAGCACACATCAAAAGAGAATAAATGAACAAGAGGAATGTTATGAAAGATCTTGACTTGAGAGAATAGTGAAAGAGAGTTAATGAGAATATTTTCTTTCTTTGGAGTAATAATATGTGTATGTCTTTCATTCAAAACACTCCTTAAATTGGCTAAGGATATACATCGTACAAAGTATGGAAAGATTCCTATGACTAGTTAATAATCAACTTCTGACAACTTATTATATAAAAGATACAAAAAGATAAGTCCTACAAAACATTACATCATGAATAAGCCAATAAATAATAAATGTTCAAACAGACAATCTAATCTCGGATCTTCACTACACTTCGGACTCCATCTGTATTTTAGACTTCATCAATCTTGGAACCTGCTGACTTCGGATATCCATACTTATGAGTGCTAGAGATTCACTTTTTGTGTTCCAACAATCACCCCTAAGTGAACTTAGCAATCTGGTCAGCTAGTTGGCTTCTTCTTGGATGAACACATGAGCTCTCTATAGCTAGTTCCGGACTTCAAGATACCATTGAAGTTGACTGATGAACTTTGTCTTCACATGCTCCGGGGCATCTGACTTAGATGCATTTCTGGTAAACTTCTAAAGAACTCTGGAGGGAACGAGATGCAGGACTCGGAAGAAGTCCTTCTTGTTTGTCTTCTTTTGCAAGTAGACGTATCCCAACACAGGTTCATCAGTTGTCCCTTCTACCAAAATTTCAGCTTCTGGCAGTTTATAATCAAAATTTTCCAAGAACTTTTCAGTTCCGAACAAGTGAGCCAATTCCAAGTCACATCTGCAAAATACAGCGGCATAAGCCTTTAAGTAACTCATTGCACCGCTGTAGGCATCAATGCTCATCTGACTATCTTGATGAGTTCGAAAATGAGTTGCAATAGTCAGAATGTCATTAGGATTTATTGTTGGGAAGTCGGCATCCGAGATGGTGAGTTGTGTTGACTTGTTCTGATAGACGTAGTAGCGATGCAACAAACAGTCTAAGTCAAACTTCGTCAAAACCTTCCTTGCGAACCTAGATATCTCAATAATTCTCTTCCGAGACCACACTTCCTTTTGGGTATGTACGTTCAAGGAGTAGAATGTCTTCAGACGTTCTCTTTCGGTTCTGATAATCATTTCAGGATCATCTTGTGGGTGGAAAGGAGCAAATTTGATGTAGAACTTGCCATAAGAGAGATGGGAAGATCAAGCTGGTCTGAAACTTGGGTGGGAAGATCATAATACATGAATGAAACAATATCTGAATCATGAATTATTCCTTCTCGACAGAGTGGAGAAATCCCTAGCATCGGATTGGGGTAGTCTTTGACAGCTTGAATTCGGATGCTGTCTTCAAGAGCTTGAGCAATCTGTTGTTGGGACCAACCATCAGGCTTTTTGGTGGTCTGTTTGGAGCTGTAGAATTCCGATATGGGCTTTTTACCTTTGTCTTACTGCTTGATGAGAACCGAGATGATATTATGCATGTTTTCATCAATGGCAAACTCTGGAGATAGAGTAATCAGAGGCTCTTGCAGAATGTTGTCAGGTTTCTGAAGTGGAGAACCTTCATCAATTGGTGATATTATTGGTGAGGGAATTTGAGGCAACATTGATTGAGTGGCTCGCAAAGCTTCAATTGCAAGCTTAGTCTTTTCCTTAGCCTCTTCATGGATTCTTTTTAAAACTTCAGCCAAGGATGATGGCAATGAGACAACAGACCATATCCGTTGCTCTTCCTCGGAAAGATTTTTTGCTACAAAATTTCTTTGGAGCTTGAATATGTATCACAGTATTTGTGATATACTCCACTTCTTCTTCATTATCATCAGAAGGAATACATGTAGAAACAACTTGAAAATAATCATCTTTAGACTTATCTCGGAGTTTGAACTCCGAGGTAGCTGTCACACCCCGCTAAAGCGGAAACACGGGGCGTGGCAGTATAAAGGGTTTCATAGCAAAAGTTAAAAGACAACACCAACCATAGTATTAAAAATCATTACAATTTTACAATGGGTTTGAACAATTTTTAAAAGAAATTACAATGTAAATTGAAATACAACACATGCGAATGCTCCTAAAAGTGAAGTGTCCCTAAGTACCACTTACTCGATGATTCCTGAAAAAGCATGTAAAACGAGCGTCAACTATAAAAATAGTTGGTAAGTACTCACAGATAAACAAAATAATATTGGTTCCATGAATTGAAATCAAAGTTTTGATAAAAGTTTCCAATAATAAAAGTATATTGTTAAAATGAGTAAATAAGTTTGTAAAACCAAAGTTCTTTGTCATCATGAGAGATAAAGTATGTTGCCCAAATAAGATGCAACATTCATATTCTCATGGAAGATAAAGTTCGTTACTCAAACGAGTAAACAAGTTTCATTGCTAAAATGAGCAATCAATTTCGTTGCTCCAAGGAGCAAACAATTTCATTGTTAAAACATGTATATAAGTTTTCAGTAATAAAAGTTCGTTGTTGTAATGAGAAACAAAGTTCATTGCTATAATTAATAACAAGTTTATTGCTATAACGAGAAACGAGTTTGTATGTGTATGAGCAAACAATGAGTCTCAACCAAACCTATGACTAAAGCCCTATCAAGATCTATGCTTATCGTTCCATAGATGAATATGGTATCATGCACTCCAGCAATAGGGCGAGTGAGGAGTTGTCAATTCCTAATATCGCTATCCATAATGACCATTGGCTCAAAGAGTTAATGGTTAGAGATAAGGGAAGGGCCTTAATACGATAAGTTCTCATGTTCCGTGTTGCATAGACATACATAGAGAGATATAGCAATAAAATAGAAATCATGTTTGATACAAATCAATTTAAATACAACATTCAAATAATAGTTTTTCGGGACATGCTTTTCCACCCCAAAACATAAAAACTGAAAATAGGGGAGTGCGTGAATACTCACAATATGCAAAATATAGTAATCAAGTTTATACGAGTCAACTAAATATAACGAACATAAATAGTTTAGGACATGCTTTTCCACCCCAAAACATAAAAACCGAAAATAGGGGAGTGGTGAATACTCACAATATGCAAAATATAGTAATCAAGTTTATACGAGTCAACTAAATATAACGAACATAAATAGTTTAGGACATGCTTTTCCACCCCAAAACATAAAAACCGAAAATAGGGGAGTGGTGAATACTCACAATACATTTAGATGATGCAAATGGTGCCTTGAACTACGTTCCACGTGTACCACTACCGATTCCTACAATAATGATATTCGCTAGTGAGTCTCTAATCGAAATCTAACACTAGTATACTTACTACTACAATAGAATTATGCCAATAATGTGTCAAAATTTAATATTGATAAGTTAAAAACATTTTTCTGTGGAAATTAAGTTTCAAAGAATCAATTGTTATATAACAATTTAAGTGGAAAATTTCCATTATTGAAATGTTAATATTTAACATTTTAGAGGTGTTCCAATGATTAAATATTCAAAACTAAATCAATTTAGTTCTAAACTTTCCCAAACTTTGCATTTAAGTTTTAATTGAAGTCAAAGACCTTAAGATAAATTTTCTTGAATTTTTGATTTGTCTGACTATTTTTCACGATTTTAGTTTCTTGAATAACCATAAAATCATGAAAAATACTAAACAGTTAAAAAAAATTACCAAACTTCAGATTTTGGTTCTAAATGTACTAAAAGACTTCTAGATAAATTTTAATGGATTATGAATATGCATAACCATTTTCATATATTTAATTCTCTAAATATATAAAAATTCATGCAAAATAGAAATCGGTTAAGAAAATGCCCCAAACTTTTTATAGTACTTTTATAACACATACTTAACCTGGTAAAAATAGAAAAATAGATTTCTAAACTATTTATCCCAATTTTATGATTTTTGTGTATTTATTCTAATAAAAATTGAAATAAATAGAAAATAGTTTCCAAAATTGCCCAAAATTTTTGTAACGCTGTTATTAGTCATTATTAAGCTAGGAAAAATATAAAAATGAATTTCTAAACTGTTTATCCCAATTTTATGATTTTTGTGTATGTATTCTAATAAAAATTGGGTTTAAGTGTATTTAATCTTGGGAAAATAGAAGAAAAATAGTATACAGAAGAGAAAAATCATCAAAATTTTTATGTAGCATCCTAATGTACTACAAGGTGTTCTGCTAAATTTGCATGAATTTTGGATGAGCAGAACTATTTTTTCTATTTTTAGTCCATTATAAATACAAAAATCGGAGAAAAATAGGAATACATTATGCAAAATTCTGAAAATATTTTTCTAAGTCTTATACCTCTGGTAGAAGCTGTGAAAATTGTTATACAGCCTTTTCAACTTGTCTAAAGTGGTTTTATGATTTATTGGGGCTAAACAAACAGAAAATTCAAAACCATATTAAACAGTAACAAAAGTCATTGAAACTTCATGGGAGATGTTTATTAACTTAAAGAATCATCCAAGAATTTTTCCAGAATTTATTTACTAGTGTAAGTATTTTATATGATTTAACACTCTATTTTCTTATTATTTTCATATAAAAATAAAGAAAATATATATTGAGCTGAAAATTTCCAGAATGCATCTTCATATAATTTAACAACAATGAAAAATTGTTTTCTTATTTTTGATGTTGAAAACCATGCCTAAAGGCTCAATAAAATGTATAGAGAAAACTTGGTTCTTGTGATTTATGTAAAGATTATTGATGTTACTTTGACAATTTTTGCAACATGTTACAAAGACTTTTGAATCAAGATCTTTTTGTTCCTATTAATACATGATATTAAGAGTTTAAAATAATTTTTGAATGATTTTTAGTGATGAATAAGTCCTTTAAACATGCAACACAAAACAAATGTTCATAAGGAAAGTGCTGTTTGAGCAATAGTTTTGTAAAAATTGGTAAAAATCGAAATATTGGAATTTTCCAGTGAGGTCAGATGGGTTTGAAAGCTAACTCAAAATATTATATTTCAGAAAAAGAATCACGAATTTTGGCTGAGAAATGAGTGAGATATGACAATTTAAAGTCAGGTAAAGAAATCTGGCAGATTGCATGCATGATGATTGGTTAGAAAAGTGGGTTTTCATCATTTCCTTGAGTAAATCTTTTCAAGTATTTTAAATATATCATGATAAACTCATATTTTAGTCATGTTTCCAGAGATCAAAAGATTAAAACTTATCAAAATGTATACATGCATTTATGAACAAAATTTTGTTTCTCAAAAACTCTTAACTTGAGTTTGATGTTTTAATCCTTAAAATCGATTTTTGCACTAAGATCATGAACATGCAACCTTGTTTATCATACATGCATGGTGTTAAAATACATCCATCATGTTTTAAAAACCATTTTAACAAAAAGAAAACAAGTTTGAAGAAGATGAAGAAGGAGAAAGTGTAAGAAAAGAGCAAAACTTGAAGGAAAAGTGAAGTAGAAATCGATTTTACCTTCAAGAATACCACAAGATGATGAAGATTTCGAGTTTGAGGAGTGTTCTTGGGTTTTTTTTCTGGAAAATTTCTTGGTTCTTAGAGGGAGTAAGAGAGAATGGAGTGGTGTTTGGAGAGAAAAAGTAGAGAGAAGGTAGAGAGAGTTTTCTAGAGAGAGAAAGAAGAGAGATGTGTGTGTGTTGGATAATGAGAGTGTGAGAGAGATATGGGGAGAGAGTGATCCGATTTTAGGGGAGGAGATGCTCTCTCTCTCTTGTTTCTTTTATAAAACTTCAAATCTTTTATAAAAATATCCAACTTTTTATAAAATGTGCACCTTAACCTAGTTTTTATGCATAAAACTCTTGATTTTTGACTTATAAATCAAGGGTAAATGTTAATAACTAAATCTTTATTTTTCATTGAATTGTATTTCATAATAATTATTATGATAAGATAATATTATAAGGTTCATAATTGTTTTTATAGGATTTTTAAGGTTAAAGTTTATAAATATGAGTTTTTAGGGCTTTTAGGGCTTTGGAGTTTAATAAACTTTGAATATCAAAATAAATAGAATATTTGAGACTTTAAATTATCTTATGGTATTATAACTCTTTTATAGTTATAAATAATGTTTGTAATTTATTTTTATAGGTTTATTGGCATTCTATGTAGTGATTCCGAGATTCAAGCGAAATTGAGGAATCCAGTATACTAGTCCTAGTCTTCAACTTTGACTTAAGTTCCTACGAGACTCGGACCTAATTTATACCACTAGGTCAAGTGCATGATGTGTGTATATGATTCATAAAAAGGTGTTCGATTCAAAGAGCGACCCTAATATGGATAGTCACTACAGTTAAGTAGTTGTAGAATTCACATATCAATGTGAAATCTAAGTACACCATCCATTGTTTCTATCTGTTTCGAAGTTTCTACTAGGTTATAACTTAGCTTCTAATTACTAAGTCTAATATGTGTTGTGCCTATATGTGCAACTAATTCTAGTCAAATCTAGAACCGACTCGAATTTTGACGGTTGTCACAGTCTCCCCCGGTTGAAAGAATTTCGTCCCAAAATTCAATTTGTGACGAATTCTATTAGAACTAAATCGGATGCAATTGTATAATTGGAGAGGTGGTGACTTTGAGAACTCTTTGATTATTTTGGGTTAATTCTCCAAGGGAAGAGCCCAGTTCTTTATCTATAATCAAAGTAATGTTTCCTTAATTCGAGTTCTACAGTCTAGATTGCAAGAAATTAGGATTAGGGAAATCATGATCCGACCATGGCGACCTAGTTGAAAAGATTATCTAGTTAGATATTATCTGAATTAAGAGAGCGGTATAAGTTTCGATGATGCACCAACTGCACTGAGCGTTAAATCCGCATTGATCTTTAAGTTGCATTCTAAATTTGCACTAAGTGTAACTTCGCCGCTTAATAAAGAAGAGATTAGGAACAATTTGTTCACTTCCGGGTTGACTACTACATCTGGAAAAGATATATTTTGAAATAAGAAGGGGTAGCACGAATGAAAATAAATGATCAAGCGTAAGTTCCTAAAGATACGTACTAAGGGTAGGCAACGAAGTTTTGGTACCTCTCTAATGTAAAGGCTTTTTAAGTGTCGTCTACAAAATAACTTACGAAATGATTGAGGATCTCCGATGCTATAATTACTACTACGGTTACTCTTACAATAATGGAACTATACTCGAAGAATATATATAATTAGAGAGTCATTGTTTCTAATGAAGGCGGTGAAAGTTTATGATATTTTAAATCACATTGTGTAGATAGCATTTTAAGTGTTTAGAAGTGATAGAAATCTCACTGTTATCAAAATGTGTGTTTAAAAATGATAATTAATCCCACTATTATCAAAATATGTAATGATTCCGAGATAATGAAAATACATGTGTGGCGATCAAACGAAGTAGTAAAATAATATAAAGATTAATTAAAGTTAAATGTTTAAGTCGTCATTAAGGGATTTTTTTTTTTAGAAATATTGACATTACGCTTTTTGTAAAATTGACTAATTGTCTAAGTCAAAACAAATACAAGTTTAAGAGGAGTCAGAATACTTATGAAAACAAGTTTGAGAGTTTTAGGAACTCACTGAAAATTGCAAAGTAGAATGCTATTTTTAAGAAATGAATAAAAATACCGATCATTGAAAATAGTGCATTCTTAGTTTAGTGTTTCTACAAAAACAATCATTTAGAAAATAGATAATCGTAAAATTCAAAACTTTTGATGTATTTAAAGAAAAGGAGAAACATAAGGATACATATCTTTCACATATATTTTTCAGATATAGAAAAATTATAAGCATAAGGGTATTCATCTTTGTATTACTTATAAGGAAAAATACAATGAAACTTGCATTTTAAATCAAGTTTCCGAATTTAGAACGAAAGGGCAAATGTAAATAAGGAATACTTGTTTATTGTAGATTTCAAAATAAAAACAAGATGTATATGGTAAAAGGCGTAATTGAATATATCAAAGTTGACTAAATCAAAATTATGTCTCACGACTATACATGTATAAATTGCTCAAAACGAAAAGGGTAGACTTCTAGTCTGTATGTGTACGAACATGATACTAGGAGAAGCAAAATAGAAAGAAACAAAATTAGACAATGTATTATGTTACTATTATGGGCGTGCGAGATCTAAAATCATAAGGAGAGCAAGAAATCAAGTGCGGGGGAAAGAAAAAGGAAGGTAGCGGCGGCAATGATTGTTATTGTTAAAATTATAAGAACAATACCTATAGGTAGATTAAAACCAGGTTGAGATATATTTCAAACTTCAATATTTGATGTATATTGATGATTAAATAGAAATGAAGAAGTTTTAAAGTGTTTTCTAAGTTTTGCTAAAAATCCACGAGTTATCTATTAAGTTAAACTCCATTTGTGAAAAAGAAGAAACACTAAAACTCGTAATTGAAAATTTGACAGTTTTGATCTTTTGACGGCGGCAATGATTGTTATTGTTAAAATTATAAGAACAATACCTATAGGTAGATTAAAACCAGGTTGAGATATATTTCAAACTTCAATATTTGATGTATATTGATGATTAAATAGAAATGAAGAAGTTTTAAAGTGTTTTCTAAGTTTTGCTAAAAATCCACGAGTTATCTATTAAGTTAAACTCCATTTGTGAAAAAGAAGAAACACTAAAACTCGTAATTGAAAATTTGACAGTTTTGATCTTTTGACTGGGGTCCAACAATGGTTAAAACGGATAAGGTAAAGACTTAACATATTTAGATGAATAATTGTGCACTGTCAAAAGTACGTCACTGAAAGTTTAAAAGTGAACACTAAGTTTTGCAATGTTGTAAGTTTTATAAACACAAATTATAAAACTAATTTGAAATGAAATAAACAAATAAGGTGTGTTTTTAAATGTAGGAACCCGTGATGTCTTGTAAACACATTTGGATTAGAAAGTTGTAAAAATATCATGTTGGGTTTCAAGAAAACACATTTAAGTAAAGCATAATGCCTAAATGAGGAAGTGGTCAACCAAAACAAAAGTGGTTTGAAAGACCCAGTGAAGCTTTTACACGTAATATGAACTTCAATGTCATATGTTTAAGTTTTATAGCATAGAGTCTAAACACTTTTATAAAAGAAATTGTTTCTAAGTTTTTCGAAAACGTGTCAAAATGGTAAGTAAGGTTTTAAAATGGTTTATATGCCCTTAAAAGCACATCTATCCATTGAAATGGATTGAAATGAAATTGAAATAGCAATGTCAAAACAAATATTGGTTAAATTGAGTTTTGAAGAAAAGTGTTAAATTAAAGCAAGTTGTCAAAAGATTTTTAGCGAGAATATGACGTAAATTGTTAGGAAAGGTCTAGTAAGTTGTATAAAGTGGTTATAAAGTATTTTATCGATGATAAAATAAAACCGATGAAACGAAATAACTTTTTGATGGAAGATTAAGAAATAAGGAATAAGTATGTTAGTGTAGCCGATCGTACCTAAATACTAAGGTGAGTACAAGGCGAGTGCCGATGTCTTTTCCCCCAAGATAAAAGACAAGAAAAATTGTTTGAAAAACGTTTTATGGTGTCAATACAGTTTACGACCTTTTATAGAGGTCAAAGGGACATCCTATGTTAAGTTTTAAGCTCAAGGTGGAAACAACGTAGAGCTAAATCGTAGCGTAGTAATAAGGTCTCACGTATGCGTTAAACCTCCGTGTCTCCTCGTGAGTCGAATTGGGAATGCTCTCCAATGATATCCAAGTGGCTACTTAGAAACGACTCATCTACCTCCTTACGCGATGCTCCAATTTTCATCCGTGTCGGTATCAGAACGCTTTCCTAGTTGTAACTACAGTACGAAGACGATGAAGAGGTATTGAGGAATAATTGGTATAGGTTTCGACTTAAGATTATTACTTGTGTATATCTAGCTACTAATCTTACATCTAAAGTCAATAGCTACCGAGGAATACCCGTTCTTAGTACTATGTGCATTGCTCCTAGAGTGGCTAGTGATATAACCTAAGTGGTTAACCTAGCACTTGATAAGGGACAAGAATATTTCTAAATAAAGGCATTGTTATAAAAGTGCACTTAGTTTCTAAGTGTATCTAGATGAATGCCTATAATATGCAATGCCCGTACGCACACCGAAAAATTTTGTTTTTCAATAGTTTAAGTTGAAAATTGTTTTGAACATAATTATACTATAACCGTGTCCAGCCTCACATTAACTTTCCTTAATTAAGCATAGTTGGCCAAGCTATACTTAATTAAAGTCCAATAATGCGTACTCGAATTAGTTATACCAGTAGTATGTTCTATATTTTAAAAACGTTTAGAAAATTTTTGGCTATAGTTGTGGTTTTCCAAAGGAAAACCGGTATTCTCTATAACCTTCGGCTCTGATACCATTTTCTGTCACACCCCGCTAAAGCGGAAACACGAGGCGTGGCAGTATAAAGGGTTTCATAGCAAAAGTTAAAAGACAACACCAACCATAGTATTAAAAATCATTACAATTTTACAATAGGTTTGAACAATTTTTAAAAGAAATTACAATGTAAATTGAAATACAACACATGCGAATGCTCGTAAAAGTGAAGTGTCCCTAAGTGCCACTTACTCGATGATTCCTGAAAAAGCATGTAAAACGAGCGTCAACTATAAAAATAGTTGGTAAGTACTCACAGATAAACAAAATAATATTGGTTCCATGAATTGAAATCAAAGTTTTGATAAAAGTTTCCAATAATAAAAGTATATTGTTAAAATGAGTAAATAAGTTTGTAAAAACAAAGTTCTTTGTCATCATGAGAGATAAAGTATGTTGCCCAAATAAGGTGCAACATTCATATTCTCATGGAAGATAAAGTTCGTTACTCAAACGAGTAAACAAGTTTCATTGCTAAAATGAGCAATCAATTTCGTTGCTACAAGGAGCAAACAATTTCATTGTTAAAACATGTATATAAGTTTTCAGTAATAAAAGTTCGTTGTTGTAATGAGAAACAAAGTTCATTGCTATAATTAATAACAAGTTTATTGCTATAACGAGAAACGAGTTTGTATGTGTATGAGCAAACAATGAGTCTCAACCAAACCTATGACTGAAGCCCTATCAAGATCTATGCTTATCGTTCCATAGATGAATATGGTATCATGCACTCCAGCAATAGGGCGAGTGAGGAGTTGTCAATTCCTAATAGCGTTATCCATAATGACCATTGGCTCAAAGAGTTAATGGTTAGAGATAAGGGAAGGGCCTTAATACGATAAGTTCTCATGTTCCGTGTTGCATAGACATACATAGAGAGATATAGCAATAAAATAGCAATCATGTTTGATACAAATCAATTTAAATACAACATTCAAATAATAGTTTTTCGGGACATGCTTTTCCACCCCAAAACATAAAAACTGAAAATAGGGGAGTGCGTGAATACTCACAATATGCAAAATATAGTAATCAAGTTTATACGAGTCAACTAAATATAGCGAACATAAATAGTTTAGGACATGCTTTTCCACCCCAAAACATAAAAACCGAAAATAGGGGAGTGGTGAATACTCACAATATGCAAAATATAGTAATCAAGTTTATACGAGTCATCTAAATATAACGAACATAAATAGTTTAGGACATGCTTTTCCACCCCAAAACATAAAAACCGAAAATAGGGGAGTGGTGAATACTCACAATACATTTAGATGATGCAAATGGTGCCTTGAACTACGTTCCACGTGTACCACTACCGATTCCTACAATAATGATATTCGCTAGTGAGTCTCTAATCGAAATCTAACACTAGTATACTTACTACTACAATAGAATTATGCCAATAATGTGTCAAAATTTAATATTGATAAGTTAAAAACATTTTTCTGTGAAAATTAAGTTTCAAAGAATCAATTGTTATGTAACAATTTAAGTGGAAAATTTCCATTATTGAAATATTAATATTTAACATTTTAGAGGTGTTCCAATGATTAAATATTCAAAACTAAATCAATTTAGTTCTAAACTTTCCCAAACTTTGCATTTAAGTTTTAATTGAAGTCAAAGACCTTAAGATAAATTTTCTTGAATTTTTGATTTGTCTGACTATTTTTCACGATTTTAGTTTCTTGAATAACCATAAAATCATGAAAAATACTAAACAGTTAAAAAAAATTACCAAACTTTAGATTTTGGTTCTAAATGTACTAAAAGACTTCTAGATAAATTTTCATGGATTATGAATATGCATAACCATTTTTCATATATTTAATTCTCTAAATATATAAAAATTCATGAAAAATAGAAATCGGTTAAGAAAATGCCCCAAACTTTTTATAGTATTGTTACTACACATACTTAACCTGGTAAAAATAGAAAAATAGATTTCTAAACTATTTATCCCAATTTTATGATTTTTGTGTATTTATTCTAATAAAAATTGAAATAAATAGAAAATAGTTTCCAAAATTGCCCAAAATTTTGTAACGCTGTTATTAGTCATTATTAAGCTAGGAAAAATATAAAAATGAATTTCTAAACTGTTTATCCCAATTTTATGATTTTTGTGTATGTATTCTAATAAAAATTGGGTTTAAGTGTATTTAATCTTGGGAAAATAGAAGAAAAATAGTATACAGAAGAGAAAAATCATCAAATTTTTATGTAGCATCCTAATGTACTACAAGGTGTTCTGGTAAATTTGCATGAATTTTGGATGAGCAGAACTATTTTTTCTATTTTTAGTCCATTATAAATACAAAAATCGGAGAAAAATAGGAATACATTATGCAAAATTCTGAAAATATTTTTCTAAGTCTTATACCTCTGGTAGAAGCTGCGAAAATTGTTATACAGCCTTTTCAACTTGTCTAAAGTGGTTTTATAATTTATTGGGGCTAAACAAACAGAAAATTCAAAACCATATTAAACAGTAACAAAAGTCATTGAAACTTCATGGGAGATGTTTATTAACTTAAAGAATCATCTAAGAATTTTTCCATAATTTATTTACTAGTGTAAGTATTTTATATGATTTAACACTCTATTTTCTTATTATTTTCATATAAAAATAAAGAAAATATATATTGAGCTGAAATTTTCCAGAATGCATCTTTATACAATTTAACAACAATGAAAAATTGTTTTCTTATTTTTGATGTTGAAAACCATGCCTAAAGGCTCAATAAAATGTATAGAGAAAACTTGGTTCTTGTGATTTATGTAAAGATTATTGATGTTACTTTGACAATTTTTGCAACATGTTACAAAGACTTTTGAATCAAGATCTTTTTGATCCTATTAATACATGATATTAAGAGTTTAAAATAATTTTTGAATGATTTTTAGTGATGAATAAGTCCTTTGAACATGCAACACAAAACAAATATTCATAAGGAAAGTGCTGTTTGAGCAATAGTTTTGTAAAAATTGGTAAAAATCGAAATATTGGAATTTTCCAGTGAGGTCAGATGGGTTTGAAAGCTAACTCAAAATATTATATTTCAGAAAACGAATCACAAATTTTGGCTAAGAAATGAGTGAGATATGACAGTTTAAAGTCAGGTAAAGAAATCTGGCAGATTGCATGCATGATGATTGGTTAGAAAAGTGGGTTTTCATCATTTCCTTGAGTAAATCTTTTCAAGTATTTTAAATATATCATGATAAACTCATATTTTAGTCATGTTTCCAGAGATCAAAAGATTAAAACTTATCAAAATGTATACATGCATTTATGAACAAAATTTTGTTTCTAAAAAACTCTTAACTTGAGTTTGATGTTTTAATCCTTAAAATCGATTTTTGCACTAAGATCATGAACATGCAACCTTGTTTATCATACATGCATGGTGTTAAAATACATCCATCATGTTTTAAAAACCATTTTAACAAAAAGAAAACAAGTTTGAAGAAGATGAAGAAGGAGAAAGTGTAAGAAAAGAGCAAAACTTGAAGGAAAAGTGAAGTAGAAATCGATTTTACCTTCAAGAATACCACAAGATGATGAAGATTTCGAGTTTGAGGAGTGTTCTTGGGTTTTTTTTCTGGAAAATTTCTTGGTTCTTAGAGGGAGTAAGAGAGAATGGAGTGGTGTTTGGAGAGAAAAAGTAGAGAGAAGGTAGAGAGAGTTTTCTAGAGAGAGAAAGAAGAGAGATGTGTGTGTGTTGGATAATGAGAGTGTGAGAGAGATATGGGGAGAGAGTGATCCGATTTTAGGGGAGGAGATGCTCTCTCTCTCTTGTTTCTTTTATAAAACTTCAAATCTTTTATAAAAATATCCAACTTTTTATAAAATGTGCACCTTAACCTAGTTTTTATGCATAAAACTCTTGATTTTTGACTTATAAATCAAGGGTAAATGTTAATAACTAAATCTTTATTTTTCATTGAATTGTATTTCATAATAATTATTATGATAAGATAATATTATAAGGTTCATAATTGTTTTTATA
Source organism: Lactuca virosa (assembly GCF_052849685.1). Classification (NCBI taxonomy): domain Eukaryota; kingdom Viridiplantae; phylum Streptophyta; class Magnoliopsida; order Asterales; family Asteraceae; genus Lactuca; species Lactuca virosa. The sequence goes on from NC_136431.1 coordinate 241,795,713, forward strand.
GGATTTTTAAGGTTAAAGTTTATAAATATGAGTTTTTAGGGCTTTTAGGGCTTTGGAGTTTAATAAACTTTGAATATCAAAATAAATAGAATATTTGAGACTTTAAATTATCTTATGGTATTATAACTCTTTTATAGTTATAAATAATGTTTGTAATTTATTTTTATAGGTTTATTGGCATTCTATGTAGTGATTCCGAGATTCAAGCGAAATTGAGGAATCCAGTATACTAGTCCTAGTCTTCAACTTTGACTTAAGTTCCTACGAGACTCGGACCTAATTTATACCACTAGGTCAAGTGCATGATGTGTGTATATGATTCATAAAAAGGTGTTCGATTCAAAGAGCGACCCTAATATGGATAGTCACTACAGTTAAGTAGTTGTAGAATTCACATATCAATGTGAAATCTAAGTACACCATCCATTGTTTCTATCTGTTTCGAAGTTTCTACTAGGTTATAACTTAGCTTCTAATTACTAAGTCTAATATGTGTTGTGCCTATATGTGCAACTAATTCTAGTCAAATCTAGAACCGACTCGAATTTTGACGGTTGTCACAGTAGCCTTCCAAGAAATATAATGATCTCTGTTTCTTGGTTCTTCTCCCCCTCTTGCATCGGATGGCCTGGAAACCGAGGCAAGTAAAGTTAAATGTTTAAATGCCAAGAGATGTTCAAACATCTTCTGAAAGCTGGTGTTCATCTGCAAGGTAAGAGCATCATGAAATTCAACGGTTGGAGCTTGAGCTTTGAGGTGGTCGAATAAAGTAGCAAGGATGGAAAGCATTTAATCGAACTTATTGTTCGGAACATCCATTATATTCCACCAGGCTCGAAAGAGTTTGATGAGTACTTGTTGCGTGACCAGTAGCCTTCATCACATTCGATGGTTTGTCTAGCCATAAGACACATGTTTCTACCAGTACTCATATCATCTTCATCTCCAGATGGCCAATATCCTTCCACATCTCTCGACATAGTGATAATCAATGCTTTCTCACTAGCTGCCATCTCTTGGGCTCGACGTGCATAGTATGCAGAGTCCTTGATCTCGGGTTTTTGTGGTGCTTTAACCAAGTAGTCTTTGGCAAAGTGGTTTGCATGACCACACTTGTGACAAACGATCTTCGGTTTGTCAGACTTCGGAGTCTCGTGGGATTCTAAGGAGTGATTTTGTGTCAGAATGTTTGGCTTGTATGTAGGTGGATTCTCGGAAGGTTTAGGAAATGGTTGGGGATTTCTTTGATTAGGAGCTTGGAAATAATTGTGGTATGGTTTGTGAGTGGGATTTAAAGGATGCTTATATTTCATGGAAAGTAAAGCAAACTCTTGTTGAAAGCGAAGTTCGGAGTCCATTGCTTCAGGGTCGAGGTCTCCATCAAACTGATCGTTTTAACTAGCAAGAGCAGGTAAGGTTGGTGGAGAGGGTTGAACAGGTGGGATAGATGGGATAACAGCTTTAAACGGGTCTGAAACATAAGGGTTCGAGATGTGAGGATCGAAAGAAATAACAAGAAAAAGAGGACCTCCTGAGATTTCTCTCAAAGTTTGTGCAACATTTGATTCATGACGTTGAAGTTTGTCAAACAACTGGTAAAGCTTCAGCTTCTTCATAGATTCATTACCCCGAAAACACAATTTCACGTTTCCCCATCTTTTACCAAGACTATTTATGAATTTGAGATTGTATTCTAGAGGAGTTCGGACAATCCCATGAGTTGTCATGTTGTTGACGACGATTCGGTATATGTTAGAGGCTGAGGCAACTGATTCACCAGGAGTTGTGGTGAACGTATCGAGCTCGTTGACGATGGAAGTCAAACACTTATCCTTCATGTTTTCTAATCCCTCGAACAGGTCTTGGAGAGTGTCCCAAATCTCTTTACCAGATTTGCAAAACTTAACGTGCTCAAAGAGAGAAGGAGGAACGCCGAACACCATTTTGGAAAATGCAATTTGATTTGTATGCAATTTTTTGATGTCATCATTAGTAAGAGGTGTTTTACAATGTTCATCCTGTCCCATGAGAGTTGCAGCAACATCTCTCACAGTTTGTATCACAGGAATGTGTGGACCTTCTTTAACGTATCTCCAGATAGCTTCACCTTTTTCGTTACCAAGTAAGAACCTTTCCATTCTGACTTTCTAATGATCATACTCTTCAACAACTATCAACGGGGTACGAGAAGGTCAACCCAGGCTATTTGCTATTTGCATTGAACACATTTGTTGAGAATTAGGAGCAGCCATTGCATCTAAGATATTAGAGTTGAAGCAGTATATAGAGGAACTTTTATCCTGAACACAAAAATGATTGAAATACCAAGGTAATTTTGAATCAACTATAATATGTTCTTATGGATTCAATGGACAACCACTCAGGCTCTAATACCAATTGTGAGTACAAGAATCAATGCGTAAGGACAAGGTTTGAAAACTCAAACCTTGAGTTAATCTTAAAGATCAATGTCTGCTCTTAATTAATGTTCCAGTCAAGTCTAGTAATACCAGTCGAGACTAGAAGTAAAGATTCAACAAAGTGCTCAAGAATTAAATGATGAAACTAGAACTATAATCAATTTAGATAAAATAAATAAACAAGAGTAATGTTATGAAAGATCTTGACTTGAGAGAAAAGTGAAAGAGAGTTAATGAGAATATTTGTTATCTTTGGAGTAACAATCTGTGTATGTCTTTCATTCAAAAAACTCCTTAAATAGGCTAAGGAGGTACATCATACAAACTATCTTTGGAGTAACAATCAACTTCTGACAACTGATTATATAAAAGACACAACAAGATAAGTCCTACGAAACGTCACATCATGAATTTGACAAGAAATAATAAATGTTTAAATAGACAATCTGATCTCTGATCTTCACTACACCTCAGACTGATCTTCACTTCGGACTCCATCTCCGTTTCAGACTTCATCAATCTCGAAACCTGCTGACTTCGGATCTTTATACTTATAATTACTATAGGTTCACTTTTCAGGTTCCAACAGTGCATTGGTAGGATATGTTCGGTTTATTTAAGATTGGGATATTTCTTTGAGTTGGGTAGGTTTTGTGGTTGGGTTACTTATTGATGCAGGATTATGATCACAAGTTGGAACTCCTAGGGTCTTGTCATTATGGGTTGTAGTCATACGGTGAAGCTCTTGATTGTTGATTGAAGAATTCGGATTCCCTTATGCTTGCTGATGTCAGGCGTAGTTGTTAAGAACCAGATAGTAAAGTTATTAGGTTGGCTTGGAAATTCAAATGGTTATGATTGTTGGATTAAATTATCTAAGGTCCTAATTGAATTGGTATAATGTTGATGAATAAAAGTAAAGTCCTTTTTTGATTACCCTCATGACCAAGAAATGGCTTGGATTGATCAAATGAGAGAGATAAATGACTTGTTAATTTATTATGTTATTAATTAATTAATTAGAAATAGTTAATAATTAATTAAAGATAGTTAGACCTGAGTAGTTATTAATCAAAATTAATCTGGAACTAATTCAGGATTAATTGCAATTAATTAAAGGTGTAAGGGGTGAGTTGTAATTGTTCAATAGTTGTTGAATCATAAAAGTGACCCTCTTGAACTTGAGCTACCGCAACTCTCAAGGATCCACAGTCAACCTTCATCAGCAACCTCATCCGAAGTCATCATCAACCGCAGCTTTACTTACTAGTTTACTTAGTTTAAATTTATCTACTTTGTTGTAGTACTCTCTATTGTCCAGTATGCCTTGCATGGCTACTCTTAGAGATTTGATCCAATGTAATTCTTGATTCTATATATATAGAGCTCAATCTTTCTTATTACATATACATCTATGTTATCAATTACATCTCTCACCTCTATCTGATTACGCATCTTAAATCTCTCCTTACTCTCAAAGTTCACTTGAACAACTTAATCACTAAGTTTGATCTCACTTACTAACTTGGTATTAATGCACTCCATGTTATGAATCAACTTATGTGTATACTTGATATAACACCTGTTGTCATTTATATTTCCTTACATTTCCGCAACTAACTCTCTAATTATCTAACTCATTAACTTATTGTTATTGTTGAGCTTTTAGATCCTTTGAGATAAACTATTCCGCAACTATAGTTGTTCTAACGTTTGTTCAAGTGTGTCTCAAGTTTTTCTCTCAACAATTGGTATCAGAGCTATAGTGTTTGCTTTTTGAAAATGAAAACTCTGATTTTCAAAGGGACTTCTATACCACTGAAGCTCATTTCTTAAAAATTTTAAAAAAACAAGGAAAAATGGCACAAGCGTTATCTCTGAATGTTTCCAACAGTGTTGGTGGTTCAAATCGAGCCCCAATATTGGTGGCAAATGAATATCATCACTGGTCTCAGAGAATGGAAATATACTTACGGGGACTTGGTAGAGATGTATGGCGGTCCGTAGAAGAAGGACCACATGTCCCTGTTCTTACACCAGTTCAAACTGATGGCACCACAGCCAGACTAGGAGGAGGACAACCAGTCATGAACCATCCCACCAAATATGATCTCGATAAAATGGAAAATGATGCTGTTGCTTTTTATGAAATCTCTTGTGGAGTTGCTCCTGACAACTTCCACATTATCATAAACTGCAAATCAGCAAAAGAGATCTGGGAAGTTCTCAAGAATTTGTACGAAGACTCAGAACAAGCTCAAGATAAGAAGCTCACAACTGCACTCAATGAGTTCAACAATTTCAAAGCTCCTACTGGCGAAAGTTTAGAAGACTCCTTTAAAAGGTTCAATCTGATAGTCACCAAGTTATCGAATGTTGGCACCATCCGCAGTAACCATGAAACAAACCTTTAGTTTCTCAACAGTTTGGGAAGACATTGGACTACTGCTAAGATGATAGTTCAAGGGGATAGAAAGATTCATTCTTTGTCTCTCTACAAGCTCTACGGGGAACTGCAAGCACAAGAATCCACCGTACTCAAAGACTGTGCTGACTTCGGAGGACCACTCGCGCTTATGGCACAAGCTCCACATAATCAATCCTACTCTCCCTCGTATGACACCACACCGAAATCATACGAAGCTGACTCAGAGTATGATGATGAAGAAGAATTTCAGAAGGCTATTGCTCTTGTTAGTCAACAGTTCAACCGGCTACCACTTCCTTCTTTTCGTAAGAATCACCAGTTCAACAAACCTCCATTCAATCGTAACTTCAATCCGCAGAATAACCATTCTCGTTATCCCAAAAGTTCTCATCCACCACCGCAATCTCAAAATACTCAACCAAAGGAGGCACCGCAATCCATCCAAACCACTGACTCCGGTACTCCCTCAGAAGACAAAAGTGATGTTGTGATTTGTCACAAGTGCAACAAAGAGAATCATTTTGCAAAAGATTGCAAGGCAAATGTATTAAAAGATAGAGCATTCTATCTAAGAATGGCTCAAGAATTGGAAGAAAAGGAAAAGGCTAGGGCATACGTAGCCCATGTCAAAAGAGACCATCAACTTTGGTCATCCGGAGATGAAGAAGAGGCCATCAGTAGTGTCAAAGGAAAGGGCAAAATCTGCATGCTGGCAACTGCGGATGATGATGGGTCTACAAAGCTGGAAAAGAACTACTGGTACATGGCAAAGGATGGAACTCTAAGCATCGTCGAACAGGTAAAACTCATGATTCAAACTCTAAACTATAGCATGCATGACTGTCAACCCTTAATAGACAATCTTAATGACACATGTGCTGCCGTCCTTTCAGACTATAACAAAGCTTTAGATGAGAAGAACATAGCGTCCCAAGAGATGTTTCATGTAAGAGGACGACTGGACAACAAAAGACTCAAAATGGCTATGTTAGAAAAGGACTTAGAGTTAGAAAAAGATGCAAGAATGTTGAGTGAAACACAACTAGAGATAGCTTTGAACCAAAGAGATTTAGCTCAGAGTGAGATTGTACGCTTAAATCTATTAATAGAAAAACTGTTCAATGAAAGTGAAGCTATTGAAAATTTGGTGAATAATGGAACTGTAGACAATACATACAATTGGGGTTGGTCCAATGGATATCCTACCGCAAAGGATTCCTCACCCCGGTTGAACAAAGATCGACTGTATGTCCCTCCGGACCGAGAATTTCATTTCCCAGTCAATGACAAGACCTTTCCCGAAGATATCAGAACACACTTCGGTAGACTTCATAATCTATGTAATAATTGTGTCATAGAGGAAATTGTGCCTGAGGTTTCAGGTCACATAAGTGATCAAACTCCTATCTGTGGCACAATCTATCCAAATTCTCAGACTTCATCAGTTGTTGATGAAAAAATTGTCAAAGAGAGTCCCGAAGTCTCACAGGACTTCCCATCTCTGCCCTCAGACCGCAGTGTCTCTCACTGTAGTCATGAGCCGCAGATGTCCCACAAAAGTCCCACTGAAGTCACAACTCAGACTTACTCTGCGGTAGTCAAATCATCCTTACCGCAGTCCTCAATAAAAAGCTTTGAGACTCTTCAGCCAATTCATCATGAATTACCCATAGAGAACTTTGAAGTGGGTCAATGCTCTCAAAACCCTGAATTTTCAAGTTCGGATGAATCAAGCCCTCGTTTTCAAAAAATTTCAAAGGCTTCTAGGAAACCGCATCTGAACACTAATGACTGCGGTTCTCCAAAAACCTTAGCAAAAAAGGCTTTCAAAGAGGAAATTCGATCCCGAGGAACAAATCGACAAATCTTTTCTAAAAAAAAAAGACACATCAGATTTCCAAAATCTAAGAGTCCAGAAAAGTTTGTTTTCTCTCAATATTTTTTCAAAAAACTCTCCCATCAAGAAAACATGCAAAATGGAATGTACAGTTTCAACAGTCATTCCTAACTCATCTGACATAACCCAAAAAAGTGTAAGGTCTTTTCGAAGCAATGGTTTTCAAATCTATTCCTCAGATGATCCAAAATGGAAGGGTATCTTACCCACTCCAACACTTTTAAAATCACATCAAAATTTTAACAAGTGGAAGGGTATTTTACCAAACCCAACAAAAAGGTCCAAAGAATCTACACGTGCTAAATCTTTTTCGAAACAAACTTTTTCAAATTCCAACAGCACCAATGTCAGATATTACAAACCTCGGACCGGTCACAATCCTACCTCATCATTTGGACCGCTGACCAAACAAAGTGTCAGAGCAAAAGACAAAATTTCAGCATGTCAATGTCAATGTAGTTGTCAAAATGGTTCATCTCATGTCAAATCTGATCGTTTTCAAAAATCTCGTAACTTTTCTAAAAAAACGCAACACTCCAAAAAATAACAAACACCCAGGACTAGGATTAAACGTTGACACGAAACCAGTCCCTGCAACCTCGGTTCATGCATCACTCAGAAACTCATCTTTTGGCCCAGGCTCCAAACAAGTTTTGATGCCTAAACTAACCGTGTAATTCTCAGGCTTTGTTCAAGGAGGAACAAGAAGAAGAATGGTTAATCGACAGTGCCTGCTCCTTGCACATGACCAGAAGGTTAGAATACCATCAGGATTTCAGTCCAATTTGCAACGGTGGAAATGTCACATTCGGCAACAATGTGAATGGAATAATCCGAGGTTATGGTGTTCTTACTACGGGAAACTTCTCTATTCAAAAGGTTGCTTATGTAGAAAGCCTTAAACACAATCTCATCAGTGTTGGTCAACTATGTAAGGCAGGCCATCGAGTTTAATTTGATGACTAATTTTGCTATGTAATGACAAGCGATAGGAGCACGTGTCTGATCAAGTCCCGATCCTAAGGTACTATATATCCTCTGGATGTGTCTCTGATCATAGGCAAACAACAGTTATGCTTCCTATCCAAAGTAGTATCTGAAGTCAGCTGGCTATGGCACCGCAAGCTAGCTCATCTCAACTTCAGATACATCAACAATTTGGTCACAGGAGAACTAGTCAGAGGTCTTCCAATCCTCATGTTCAGCAATGATACTCTCTGTCCTGCATGTGAATGTGGAAAGCAATCCAAAGCAAGTCACCCCATGGTGATTGACTCCTCAATTTCTGAACCATTGGAACTCTTGCACATTGATCTTGGCGGTCCATCTACCGTAGCCAGTCTTCATCACAAGAAATACATACTGGTTATAGTTGATGACTTCACACGGTTCACCTGGGTTTCATTCTTAAGACTCAAATCAGAAACTCCGCAGATATTGATCAATTTTATCAAGGAAATTGAACTTCAGATCAAGTTACCAGTACGACATATCCAAAGTGATAATGGAACCGAGTTTACTAACCATCTCCTAAATAGTTTCTTGGTTTCAAAGGACATCACTCACAACTTCTCATCTCCCTACACACCGCAACGAAATGGGGTAGTAGAGCGCAGGAACCGCACTCTAGTAGAAGCTGCTAGATCTATGCTCAACTTCGCCAACCTTCCTCTCTACTTCTGGGCCGAAGCAATGGCCAAAGCTTGCTTTGTACAGAAACGAAGCATTGTGTGCAAACGTCTCAGCAAAACTCCGTATGAGGGCCTTAACAACCGCAAGCCATATGTCCGATTCTTCCATATATTTGGGTGTAGATGTTTCGTAATCAACAATAGAGACCACCTTAACAAATTTGCACCGAATTCTGATGAAGGCATCTTCCTTGGCTACTCCACTAACAAAGTTTCTTATAGGGTTCTCATTAGACGCACAAGGCTAATAATTTAAAGCTTCGATGTGAAATTTGACGACTATCACATCCGCAACACCGCTCCATAAACCGGAACCACAGCATTCCTAGAAAGTGATATTCCTGCCTCTTCGGGTCCACTAAACCTAGTTGAAGTAAACTATCTTCGACCCTGTAGAACCAACCAAGTTATCCAAAGTTCTTGTGTCCGTGGAAGCTCAGCAGCAGCATGCTGACATATATGGTCCTACACCGTCCGATAAGGTATCACTAAATACTTCCACCTCGCCGGTAGAGGGGGAAAACTCAACTCCGGACCACACAACAAACATCGAGGTTCCAGTACTAGAATATGCATCTCCAATCCCTATCCGCAGAGTTTTTCAACCATCAAACTTTTCTTCGGACTCGGATGATGATAACATAGAGAACATTGACACAAGAATAGACTCGAGGATTATCACACTCCCATCCGCAATCCAGGAGGAACCTTCTTAGGTTCAAGGCGAACACCTGTCTGCAGACCAGGGGGAACCTTTACCATCTTCCCATGAAAACTCTGATCCCACCTTTCCAGTTCAAGAAAATTCAGCAGGATGTTCTCAAGTCTAGGGGGAACTGCCATCTCCAACCGCAAAGTCTTCCGATATTGAAGACATTCCCTCTACCGCAGCTGCTGATCATCTGTAACCCCGTCTACACGTATGGACGAAGGACCACCCACCAGGTCAAATTATCGGCAACCCATCCACAGGTATCCAGACTCGATCTTCCAAGGATTTATCGGATCACTGTCACTACGCAGCGTTTATGTCCTCGGTCGAGCCCCGAACGATCAAAGAAGCATTACTAGAACCAGACCGGATATCCGCAATGAAAGAAGAGCTAGAAGAATTCAAAAGAAACAAAGTATGGCAGCTCGTTCCAAAGCTGCAAGGTCACACCATTGTTGGTACTAGATGGGTGTACAAGAATAAGTTGGATGAATCCGGTGTGGTCATCAGAAACAAGGCAAGGCTAGTTGCCAAGGGATATAGTCAAGTTGAAGGTATTGACTATGATGAAACGTATGATCCGGTAGCACGAATGGAAGCCATCCAAATCTTCTTAGCATACGTAGCTTACAAGAACATCAAGGTTCATCAAATACATGTGAAAAGTGCTTTTCTCAACGGTGAATTAAAAGAAGAGGTTTATCTTCAGCAACCTCCGGGCTTTGAAAGTCTTGAATTCCTAGACCACTGCTACAAGCTAGAAAAAGCAGTGTGGTACGAGACTCTCTCTGAATTTCTTGTCTCGTCCGGATACAAAAGAGGAGTGATTGATCCCACTTTATTTAGAAAAGCAAATGGTAATCACCTTATGCTTGTACAAATATATGTGGATGATATCATCTTCGAATCAACTGATCAAAAAATGGTGGATGAATTTGCTAAGCTCATGACCAACAAGTTCCAAATGAGCATGAATAGAGAGATTAACTTCTTTCTAGGACTTCAAGTGAAACAAGTCCCTCAAGGGATATTCATTCATCAAGAGAAATACACCACTGAATTGTTAAAGAAATATTCAATGGATAACTATTCTTCGGCTAAGGTCCCCATGGCCTTCGGATATAAGATATCTACTGATCCCTCAGGCGAATCAGTGGATCACAAGACTTATAGAAGTATAATTGGCTCATTGATGTACCTCACCGCAAGCCGACCAGACATTGTCTTTGCAACAGGTGTATGCGCAAGGTACCAGGCTGACCCAAAAATCTCACACATGACTGCAGCCAAGCAGATTCTAAAATACTTAAAGGGTAGCAATACTCTTGGCTTATGGTACCCCGCAGGGAATGACTTCAGCCTATAAGCATTCACTGATGCGGATCATGCCGGATGCAGACTAGATCGAAAAAGCACCTCCGGTGGATGTCAATTTCTGGGTGGAAGACTCGTCAGCTGGTCATCAAGAAAACAAAATTGTGTATAACTGTCTACCGCAGAAGCTGAATATGTGGCCGCAGCCAGCTGTTGTTCACAAGCCTTATGGATGAAAACACAACTTATAGACTACGGATACAAAATGTTGCGGATACCAATTTATTGTGACTCTGAAAGTGATATAGAGATTTCTCACAATCCAATCCAGCACTCTAAGACAAAGCATATTGAACTACAGTATCACTTCATCAAAGACCACATCCTGAAAGGTAACATTGAACTAATTTTTGTCCGTACTCATGAAGAGATTGCTGATGTTTTCACAAAGGCACTTGACTCGACAAAACTCAACAGTTTCTTACAAATGTTAGGAATGATGAATGCGGACCCACAATTCTTTTTCAATTGATAGGCACCACAGATCATCCTTGGTCTCTGTTGCGGTCCTAATTGAAGTTATTTATGATAGATAGTTTTGGTATATCCTGTGTACCGCAGTATATGTACCGCAACTATATATCATATTTATCTTTCAATGGTCCTTATTGTTTGTTGTTACTAATTTTTTTTTTCAAGTGTTCTCCTCAGTTCTTCTAGTGCAGTCATCCAACAGTCCATCCGCAATAACAAAAAAAGGTCTATCCGCAATGACAAATGATCCATCCGCAATGAAGTATCAATCCGCAATCACATTCATTGATTTCTCAACTGTTTCATTAATTCTTGAATCATGGTGTGCTATTTAATGATCCTTCATTAAATAAAAAAAAAACATTCCTTGTGTATCACTGTACCATTCTTTTTGAATAAACCCTGTGTCAGACCGATTTTGGGTATGATGACAAAAAGAACGATTTTCCATAAAAAAATCCCTTTTTCAACTGTCTCTTCCTATTACCCCAAAACGTTAAATCTGTTACATCTTCCCCTGTTATACAACGGATTAAACCCACCCTCACCACACGTTCTTCAGACGTGATGTCTTAGACTGATACTTCATTAAATGCTAACTCCTTTTGGTAAATCTCGAAAATTAAATTAAACCTTTTCTTATCTGTGGCTGAGATTTCCTCTCAAAGAAAACACCCAAACGTTTTTACCTTATCTAATTTCACTTAGGGTAAAATCAATAACCGTTTCAAATCCGCCATTATAAAACCCCCTTCTTCTTCCCCAAGAAAGGTTTTACGCTTTCTAAACATCGAACTTCTTCTCCTTCATCTTCTTGCACTCTGTTTTCCTGCAAGTTTCTTCAACTCTCAAAAATGGTGAAATCCGGCATCTCAAAGAAACACTCCAAGGCATCTGCCTCAGCAAACCCAACTGGTTCCGACTCTGCCTCAAGAAACCAATTGCCAACGATTGCTTCAAGCAATTTTAGGGCTGTGTTCGAAGATCATTCCTCATATAATGCTCCGATCAAGTTGATGATCAAGTTCCTGTCTAATCACCCACTGTTTGGTCCCTTCGATGCATTCACAGATGTGGTTCCTCTTTCAACCCTCTTCAAATGTGCCTTCTCTGCATATCGACCCCTAGAAAATCTTCAAGAGGTGCATCTGAATCTGGTGGACGATTCTTTGGTCATTCTGACCAAGGAAAAATTCCTCAATCCCATCAATCTGTTAGTTCATCCTTCAACCAAGGTCTTCACTCCAAGCATGTCAGACATTCTTTCTTCACTCTTCCAAATGTGTTACCAGAAGAAGATCAAAGGCATAGGCGAATTCAAGAAAAATCAGTTGCCTGCGGTGTGGTAGTTTGTTTGCCACTTCGTGATCCGCAGTCTGTCAGGTAGAACCGGAGGCACTGATAACATGGGTCTCAAGCTATTGGAGTTAGTGTGGAGTATTTTCACTGGCCACGATGTCAACTACGGTCAGATCTTATGGGATGACTTCTTGCAGTACATTCCCAAAGAGAGTCCAAGAGAAAACACTACCGGACTCAAATTTTCTATGTTCTGGTCTCTATGCATCTCAGATCTTCATGCGGATGCAGGACATAGCATGGGCAACGATATCAACCTCTTCATCACTATAGATCTCAAAAGGTACAATCCCTCTACCGATCAATCTGTTTTTCGACCCGTTAGACGGCTACCAGTCCACATTCTATCTACCCTTGGTCTTGAAACCACTGATGTCACAGACCATATAGAGGCTACGGAAGGTATTAACCCATACCTTCCTACCCTGCCTCTACAAGCCACATCCGCACTCACCATCCCTGGTAGTACCGTCGTCCCATCCTCCACCACTCTATCCAACTTGTCTTTTTCAAAAAGACGCAAACAGTTAGCCTCAGTCCATCAAGGCCCCCGCAACATCACCAAGAAACATGGAACCCCAAAGAAGAAAGATGCTCCCAAACAGGCTGAACATTCAAAGAAACGAAAACTCAAACAAACTGTGCCCTCAGATGACGAATCAACTGAAAATCGATCTCACTCACCCTCTATGAGTGATTCTGATGAGGATGCACAACCCATCTATACCCTCAAGAGAAGAAAGACCAATCCCACAGACCAAATGTGTGACCGGACTGATGCCGTAGCCTCTCAAAAGGATCCGGTAGTCCTTGGGGTGGCCACAGACCCATTCAATACCACCATCGAATTCCACTCAGACACAGAAAGTGTGTCTGTTTCAAATCAATGTGGAGACTCACCCCCAGCTCACTCCCAAGGGGATGGAACTGGTTCACACCCTAAGGTCTCCAGGGCTTCCCGTCTACACTTCTTTTCCCCTGAGGAGTTGAACTCCATTCTTTTGTTTGTAACCCAAACACTGCAAACACCTTCCCAACCGCAGGGCAATTCTTCCGCCCTTGCCAGAACTGAGCCGAGGCCAGACTTGACCAAGGGTCAAGGAGACCGAGGAAGCTCAGGAAATCCTACTCTACTTACATCTTTTACAGGTGGTTTAGGCACGGTGATCACCAATGTGCAAGGATCCATGGACCCGAGGGACACCTCGGTGCGATTCCAAGGGTTTAACGGTGACGTATCGAATGATTCATGGTTACACTACAATCCGGTCTCTGAATCCGATATCAAGAAATATGCCGCTTTCCGTAGGGCATTTCAACCAAGGAAGGGTCAGCAAATCAAGCAACTTCAACAGAAACAACAAGAGATTCAATCCGTAGCCAAGTATTGGGCGGAACCAATCAATAACGCCAATACCGTAGCCACCATTATGAAAGTACAAGAGTGGATGTCCACAATGGCTGAGACAATCTGCAAGGCTCTGTCCACTCATGGTGGTGAAGGAACATTTAAACTCCCTCCGGCTCCAACCCCAACTGTTAGAGATTCTCAAGACGAGGGAACCGCAATCGAAGTTAGCTCCACTCCTACCTTCAGATTCGATGATTTTGATCTCAATGAGGTAAATCAACCTCACCCTTCTGATGATGATTTAATGATGTTTGATGAGGAAGAAGAATCGAGTGGCTCTCAACACTCAACCTCCAAGCCGAAAGAGAAAACGAAGAAAAAGAAGATCGGTGTGTCCAGAAAAGAATTTGAGTCTACAAACCAAAGTAGATCAGATTTTTGCTGTGGTTAAGCCCACTCAACCGCAACCTGAAGACATTCCAGAACCGCAGTCCTTAATTGAAAGAATCGAAAGACTGGAAACCCGTGAACGACTGGCTGCTGAGCGAATTTCTCTGAAAGTTGAAATGGGGATTCGATCCCTGGATACAAGTCGCCAGGTTGATCATAAGCAATTCATGGCTGCTGCGGAGCGCCTCATCTCTGAGGTATCCGCAATCAAGGTAGATTTACAAACAGCCATTGCGGACCAGTCAACTCACTCACAGAAGCTGATCGCTGAGACTCACACTGCCTATGAGTCCACCATCTCAATCCTTCAATCTACCATCAACAGACTTCAACGATCTTTGTCGTCAAATTTTCATGGTCCTGAGATTCTTCAACTTACAAAGGAGATTCATTGACTACTCTTTAACTCCGCCATCCCAGACAATCAGCAACTGGCTGATGCTCTTAAAGATCAATTCCAGGAGGTATGTGCCAAAGTCAATGGTCTTAAGCAATGGCTTGAGGATGCTCCGATTTTGCATTCCTCAGGAGGGGGAAGTGGTGAAGAACATCATTCAAAGAGCGTCTCTCATCATAGGAGCCCCCCCATCATAACTGAAAAAGTTCCCTCACCGCAACCATCTCCTCATCAGACACCACGGCATCAGTCTCCACCGCAACAGAAAATCACTCAAGAAACTTCTCCTGAGCGACCGGAGACTCCTCCCCACTTCAAGAATCTAGCATCCAACATGTCATCCGAACACTCCAATGAATCTCCCACAATGAAACAAAAGAAAACAGATTGGAAAGCAGCCAAATTTACTGAACTCGTCTAGAGAGAAAACGGATTTAACATCACCATGGATGAATCCTTAGTCAATTCCTAGATCAATCCCCACCGAAGACTGCTGGATGATGACTACAAACCCTACCTTACTTATGCTGAACCCCCTTCTGATGGTTACTGGGATGTTCCAATCTCCCCAAATGCTAAATACTTCACTGTATTTGAGTAGTTTGACCGTAGCCTACCTGATCACAAGAGACTGCCCATGGAATTCGAAAGACTCAATCGATTCTATGCCAAACATGCTTCTTCCATAGATAAAATCTGGTCTAATGATAGGCCATCAACAGTCAAGAACTTTAAGCCCCGGAAATTCATGAAAGCTGACTTCATTCAGTATACTCTTACAAGAAGGAATCAGGACTACGTTCGCACCCAAGTTGACTTCCCATGTATGAATCCAGAAGAAGTCTTCCTGATAGCAAAGTTGTTCCAAAACAAAAGCGAGAAGTATCCAAAGATGAAGATAACACTTGAAAGGGCAAGCACATTTCTGAGGGAAACCGTCTGTGACTTTGCAAAGATTGATGCAGACATTTACCCTACAATTGCCAAAAAGTTCGATCTACCACCACTTGACCCTGCACCGATGCTTACCGAAGGTTATCAAGAGAGATCCCTAGGTGCAACAAACTTCCCAGAACTTGGAGTCATTTTCAAAAGAAAGGTCGATAAAACCAAATACTTCATTCCCATGACTGCCATGAATCGTCTCATAAGGAAGCAACTTGAAATTTGTCGAACCGCAGTTGAAAGATCAAAACACACGACTGCCGAAGTCAAGTTCGAATTTTTAAGAAGAATCACCTGGTTGGAAAATATCAGAAAGTTTTGGTGGATTCTAATCAAGTTCCTAAAACTTGATAACTGAAGAGAAGTTAAAGAGGTCACTTAGGGGAAGTTGTTGAATCATAAAAGTGACCCTCTTGAACTTGAGCTAGCGCTGCTCTCAAGGATCCGCAGTCAACCTTCATCAGCAACCTCATCCGAAGTCATCATCAACCGCAGCTTTACTTACTAGTTTACTTAGTTTAACTTTATCTACATTGCTGTAGTACTCTCTATTGTCCAGTATCCCTTGCATGGCTACTCTTACAGATTTGATCCAATGTAATTCTTGAGTCTATATATATAGAGCTCAATCTTTCTTATTACATATACATCTATGCTATCAATTATATCTCTCACCTCTATCTGATTACCCATCTTAAATCTCTCCTTACTCTCAAAGTTCACTTGAACAACTTAATCACTACGTTTGATCTCACTTACTAACTTGGTATTAATGCACTCCATGTTATGAATCAACTTATGTGTATACTTGATATAACACCTGTTGTCATTTATATTTCCTTACATTTACGCAACTAACTCTCTAATTATCTAACTCGTTAACTTATTATTATTGTTGAGCTTTTAGATCCTTTGAGATAAACTATTCCGCAACTATACTTGTTCTAACGTTTGTTCAAGTGTGTCTCATGTTTTTCTCTCAACAATAGTTAAACCAAAGAAGCAATTCTAGAACCAACCAACACTTGGATTATTTTGGAGGCCTCCTTAGGATTTCTTGAAGCCTCCTGGTAACAGGTAAGGAAAGGATTTGAATTAGGGATAAATCTATTATTTAGTCATTCAAATATGCATTCATCTGCAAGTTACCTAAACTATAAATAGGAACCTTGGACACCAAGATTTCATGGCATCTCAACATAGAGAAGAAAATTCTCTTCCTCCTCTCCCCTCTCTCCTTCAATCCTAGGATTTCAAAAATTTTGGGTGTGAACCATTAGAGGTTTCCATACTTTTGGACCTAGTTTTCCAAGGAGACTACAAAGGGTTCTTAGTTAATTTGTTTTGAATCAACCAAGAGGTATGTGGATATACTCATGAATATAATTCATAGGGTTTATAGTTTTTGCTCATAAGTATGTTTCTATTTATTGAGAAAATACATAGATCCAATTTAGGTTTCATGTACCATTAAGTGTAAGTGAAATTCTGCAAGTACATTGTTATTTTTACCTAAATACCCCAATAATGAAGTCGTTAGAGTTTAGCCAAATCCGAGTGGGGGAGAATCGATTGGGTTAGATGGAAATATTTCTGACTGCAGTTCATCCCAGAGTTTCATATTCAAGGATAGGAAGATAGTTGGTTTTGGTTGTTGTCCGAATTGAAGCTTATGCGAGGAATGATGTTCACCAGTCAGTTATAATTAGCGAAGCAGATGTTGAGGAGTTAAGGTTATCTCCTATGAAGGTTTGAAGCATCGGCAGCGACACAAGTTTGGGTTAGTGTCTCGGTCCAGGTTGAGGGTTATGTGAGGGTCTCTCTTCCTGTTATTGTTCGTTTGTTGGCTGGTTAGTCGTTCCTTTCCTAGACTTAAGGGATGTTAGAGACGTGTTAATAGTATAGGCTAACCTTTTTCTATCAGGCTTCTGTTTGGAGTTTCGTTACACTTCTATGTGTGAGGTTGTGAGCTTCATCAATTGGTAAATGATTCCATTCTTCATTTCTTTGTGGGACGGCGTAAGGTCGGGGAGGTATTGGTAGGATCAAATCCATCAGTTTTGGTTAGCATGGTTGATGTATAAGGTTGGCCTTGTCTACCTGGAAGACAGACGTGATCTTTGAGTTTTCAAGTTATGGACGAGGGAGTCAGCTCTTATTGATGTCGATTAGTTGTGATATTTTGGCATTCGTTTCTTTATAGGGTCACATATTTCTCTCTAAAGATCAAATCAACATTTGGGTTTTAGGGAGTGTCCGTTTAGCGTACTGACCTTTGGTAGTTCCGCTCGGTTTTGGCCTGTGCGCCTGGTTTTTGAAATTGTTATACTTGTAGCTATGGATTCTAGAATTTAGAGTGGCATCGGCTTATCCAAGCATTGATTGGACTCAAAAAACCTCCGCAAGGGGTTTGGAGGGTGTTTTAGGGATAAGTTGAAGTACATATTCCGAGGACGGAATCTAATTTGAGTAGTGGAGTTGTAACACCTGTTTTACTGAATGGGTCAGTGGTGACCTGAATAAACCAAAGGTGGGATTTTTTAGGAAATATATTTTCCAAGACGTGGTGCATGGATGCCCACGACATGACATGGCTTTTTATGATTGTGCTTTTTTGGTAAGCACCACGATGTGGCAAGTAGTTTTCCATGATGTGATGGGTACGACAGCCCAAGCCCATGATCTTTTAGGGTTTCTTCCGTATTTAAATCCTCTAACTTCAATATTAGGGCATGTTTTTTGGCCTCCAACCTTCTTAAATGAAATCCTACCCCCTCCCCCTCACTCATTTGGCGATTCTTGTTGTATTCTTGGTGTTCTTGAGGTTTGAAGCCTTGGTTTGCACTTTGGGAAGAAGAAGAAGGTGTGCTTGCTAGTTAGAAGAATGTATCTACTTCAGATGTTGCATCTCATGCATATTGTGGAGCTTGGGAAGGTATAAAGCTTCCACCTATATCATCCTCTTCCTTTCTTTCATGCCATGAAGTCCCTTGAAGAGTGATCTTGGAGTTTTTGATAACTCCGGGATATAAGCCTTGTTTGGTGACCATCTTTTAGCGTTAGATGATGGAGAAATTGTTAAGTCATGGTCCCTTTTGCTCCATGCACATGTTGAGGTCATATTAAGGACTCTATTGACTTAGGGTTTAAGATTTTATGTTGTGGTGAGGTCCTAATGGATAAAGTTAGAAAATTTATACATTAAGTCTTTGAGAAGAACTAGATCTGAAGTTTTGGGCTTAGTTCTGTAAAGATTAAGTTCTTAATTAAGAAATGAAAGTTTTTCTAACAACCACGATCTGGCCAAGGAGGGCTCACAACGTGGTGAAATGTTGCTTTATGTTTAGGTTGTCCAGGTGTTCCCACAAGGTGGCCAAGGAAGGTCCACGACGTGGCGAAATCCTATATGTCACATATTTTTTCCTGAGATGCCCACGACGTGGCAAAGAGGTCTCCACCTCGTCTTGGTTGTTGACTTGGTTGACCGTTGTCCTCTTGACTTGGTTTGACTTTTTGTCAAATTGTTAGTTTTAAAAGATAGAGTAAGAGTTTATGTTGTATTATTCATTAGGAGGTGTGTAGCATCCACTTTCTGACCATGTGAGCTTGTAAGTTGTTGACTGCGTTCGTGAGGTAAGTCTTCTCACTATACTATGTAGGGTATTAGAATGTCTTTGTCACTTTAGAGTGGAATACCATAGGATGACCAAGACACTTTTATGAAAGGCCATGGGAGAACCATGACACATGTATGAAAGACCATGTATGGACCATGGAAGTTGTACGGAAGATTATAGGAGGACCATATAAATGAAGATCGAAGGAGGACTATAGTAGTGGGTGATTGTAAGACTGTGGGAGGTCCATAACATCCACATGTTATGTATTTTATGTACGTTATGTGGTATCTTGGGGAACTCACTAAGCTTCGTGCTTACGGTTTCATGTTTAAATGTTTTCAGGTTTTCTTATATTAAAGGAAGGGAACGACTCGATTGCATTGCATCCGTTGGATATATCTGCACTTAATATGTAGCATCCCAACCATCATGTATCATTATTATACCATTTAGATTTCATGTCTTAAGGTCTACTCGACGAGTTGACGCTGTGACTCGTCGAGTAGCAGCGGGTCAGGACACGTCATTTAATGAGTAACTCGGCGAGTCGGCATGGGGACTCGACGAGTAGGAACTGGCAGAGGAAACCCTAAATTTCAGGGTTTTTGCACCCTATATATTGGACCATTAGCGCCTACCACTGTCCTCTATCACCCCTTGAGAGCCAGAAACCCTAATTTCCATGAGTGTGAGCTTGGAGAGTGTTTTGGAGCTTTGGGAAGTGATTTTGTGAAGGAAACTTGTAGATCAAGAGGCTAGCATCAAGGTTTTCGTGTGGATCCATAGTCTACTTCAGCTTAGGTACGTTTTGGAGGTAACAAGTTGTTACCTTGATCTCCTTTCTTCTAAGAATCTTTCATATGTGAAGATTAGGGCTTTCTTTAGCTATACATGAAGGGATTATGGTATGGGAGCTAGATCTGAAGTTGAAACTTCAGATCTGAACCTCTATTAAGTCCTAAGTCCATAAAGTTCTTAATAGGGTCATGAAGGAACCCTTGTTTATGAGTAAAGTCCCATTCAAAGCTTAGATGAGGATTTCGAGTCATGCAAATACGTAAAGGTAGCAACTTTACGTTGCTAATGCACTCTAGGGACCTAGATCTACTGTTTGGATCAAAGGGGTAGTTCTGAATCGCTTGATCATGAGAGTATGCGTATGGACTCGGCGAGTCTGGAAGATGACTAGGCGAGTCGGGTAGGGTTTTGTCCAAATTAGTCCCGCTTGGACTCGGCGAGGTATGGGAAATTACCCGGCGAGTCAGTTTGGACTTCCAAGCTGAGTCGCGTATCGACTCGGCGAGTCTGCTAGAGACTCGACAAGTCGAGTCGAGAAATTCTTGAATCAGGAGGGGCTCGAAGTAGAGAAATTTATATTCAACAAAGAGGTCAACATGGACTGTTGACCATTAACCAGAGACTTGACTTGACTGTGGGATGTCTTGTACCTCCTAAGGGCATTTTGGTCATTTGAGTAATTATTTAGTGGACCACTTATGGGTACAGGCGAGCTGGTTGGAGCTATATCGGGAGGTGTGGACAGTATCATTCCGAGCTACTAGCAAGGTGAGTTATCCTCACTATATGAACAGGGTCTAAGGCACCAAGGCCGGCCCTTTATGGATTTGTATCCGGATTATTACATGATGTGTTTATTGTTTTGCATCCTGGTAGATAGGATGGTGATATGCTTATGTTAGTGACCTGGTTAGGTCGGTATCCTGGTTATATGATGATGCTATCTTAGTGACCTGGTTAGGTCGGTATCCTGGTTATATGATGATGCTATGTTAGTGACCTGGTTAGGTCGGTATCCTGGTTATATGATGATGCTATGTTAGTGACCTAGTTAGGTCGATATCCTAGTTATAAGATTATGCCATGTTAGTGACCTAGGTAGGTCGGTGTCTTGGTTATAGGATGTTGTTTTGCTATTTGATCTGCTAGATCGGTTTGACTGTTATTATGATAGCATATGTTAGTCTTGTGCACATGGTTTTGCTTGATATATGGGTTGAGGCGGTCCTGCTTTGTGCTGAAGGCCAACATACCCTACGAGCGGTCCGGGTAAACTGTGGGCCCGTATGGCGGTCCAGTCATATCGCAGGCTTGAGATAGATCCAGATAGACTGAAGGCCCGGTTGGGCGGTCCAGTCAGGCCGAAGGCCCAGTATGCATGTTGTTGATTATCTGTTATTGATATTGTACTATCGGCGTGGTATTGGTATTTTAGGGGTAGCTTACTAAGCCCTCGGGCTTACAGTTTCAGTTTATTGTTTCAGGTACTTCCGGAGATCATGGGAAGGCGAAGGCTTGATCGTACCGCTCCTCATCCATATGATTATACATCTGGGACACTCTGATGAATAATATTTTAACATTTTTGTAAAACACTATATGGTTTTATGGTTGAAAAACTTTAAATTTGGCTTAAAATTTAGGGATGTTACATAATAACTTCATGAAGATGCTCTGTTAAATGTTTTGATTCAAATGGTTTTATCTAGATCCTTGAAGTTGTAATTTGAAAAAATGCTCTTATTTTTAAATGAAAATTTTTGTTTGAAATTTGGGACGTTACAGTATATATCGCTCAGCTTTTGTGGAAAACTTGAAATTACTTCTCGAGAGTTGGTTAAGGGATTAGTTTTGGAGATTGCAGATAGGAAATACATCACAGTAAGAAGAGAATATCTCGAGGTTACATTCGAAAGTGGTGGTGTCGAGTTCAAGATAAACCTTATCCCTATGCAAGTTGGAGATATGTTATATATGTGTATCTTTTGTGTTTGAAGCCATAAGAATGTATTATATTGGTTGTCTAACATCCAAATATTAGGTATTTCCATTTTATCCTTAACCTATTTTAATAGTTCACATTTAGTCCCATATGGTCGAGTTTACATTTCATCTCGTACATTGGGCGTACATGTGGGTACACAGCGTACTCATGTGATCGGATTGCGGAAGCCATGCTTGTACGTTGGTCGTACATGTGGTACGTCATCCATACTAGCTCAGCCTCAAAACCCTAATTTTGGGGGTTTACTTCGCTATTTTATCCACCTTATGCCTCCCTGGACATTCCTTATCAGCCACATTCCCTTAAAACCCCTAATCTTGAGTTTAAGCCTTGTTTGTGAGAGTTTGGAGCTTATTAGTGATTTTTGGTGATTATTTGTTTAAGAAGAAGGCTATTGAAGAATGAGGTGTTGCTTGCAAGCTTATAGATCAAGAAACTACTCCTCTTTGTGCATCTTTTGAAGGTATGAAGTCTATACCTTGATGTGTTTCCTTTTTGATGTCCATAGATGGGTTTTATGAGGTTTTTATCCCAAAGTTTGGACCTTTATGAGTTTGGGACACTCCAGAGCATATTAGTTGTCCTTTCATGCATGTTAGGTCTTGTAGATTCATAAAAATGGTTGCTTGATGGTCCTTTTCTATCCATACAATAGTTTGGTGGTGATGAGTGTAGATTAAGTTAGAGTTTTAAGGTCAAGCCCCTTTTTCAGCCATCGAATGGCTTAAAGTTTTAGACTTTATGGATTAGGACGTTCTACGCAGGTCACATATGTGTTTGGATGAATGTCTTAATAATTATGACCATTTTAGAATAGTTTTTGGGGTCAGACAAAGTACGCCCCGCACTACTTGCTACGCCTAGTCTAGTCAGGCGAGACCCCGATCCCGCCTGATTTTAGAGTACGCCTCGTATAGGAAGAGAGTACGCCCAGCGTACGCGCTGGGCAGTTGACTTTTGTTGAGTTTTGGACTTTTGGTCAAGAATTAAGGCTTAAGACCATGAGAGGGGAAAAATGGTCTTTTTTTTCCTTAAGGGGTTTAGTAGTGGGTCTTGGACTCACGAGTTGAGTAATCGACATTAGTTCTTAATTAGGGTTAGTTATTGTGTTATTAGGTGGAGTCTAGTTTCGGCATATCGGATGCGAGATTTATCAGGTGAGCTTCCTTCACTATATCTGTGGGTCGAAGGAACCAATGTTGACCCACTAGTTTATTTTTTAATACGATGGTTGTCTTCGTGACAACTGTGAGTGATGCATGTGTTTGCTTGATGACTCTATGATTCTTTTTTATGATATTATATGGTAGTAGTAAGGGGAAATAGACACGGTATCTGGTTGAAATAGACCGAAGGGGATTGCAAGCACCCACATATTCTTGATGGTATCCGATTGAAATAGATTGAAGGGGGTTGCAAGAACCCAGATATGCTTGGCTGTATGTTTGTATGGTATGGGGTATTATGGGGGAACTCACTAAACTTTGTGCTTACGGTTTTTAGTTTATGTTTCAGGTACTTTCAGTTCGAATGGGAAGGGCCCGGCCTGATCGCATCGCATCACCCTAATGTTTCCACATTTTGACATTTTGGGAATTTGTACTCTGATAATATGTAGCCCTGATACACTTTTGACTGTTTTGATATGAGTATCGTATGTTTTGAATGAATTAAAAAAATTTATTTGCATAAAAAGAAACATTTTAATTAAAGGCGTACTCTTGGGTGTGCCTGGACTCAAATCGAGGGGTTGGTAGATTTTGCATAAAAAGAAACATTTTAATTAAAGGATTTTAATAAAAGAAAAAGGGTGTGATGCGTGCAATAAGCCGAGCTCAAGTAAGTCTTCCCGAAATACTCATACATGTTATATGTTTTATGCTATGCTAAGAGGATTGCATGCTAGATTAGGGACTAAGGATCTGCTCAGAATTGCATGATAGAATGCTAGGATAGATGCCTTTATGTACATATTTGTATGGTGCTTGTAGATTTGAATGCTAGTATCATATCAATTACTTGATAGGATGGCATGTATAGGTTATGTTCTGAGTTGAATTGTCTGATGCTCGAATGTTGCATGCTTTGTGCTTTAGGAAATTTTGTTGGTACTAACTAACTAGTGGATGAATACTTTGGGTTACATATTATTGTGATTGGATAATTTTAGAAGGATAGGTTTAACTCTATTGTGCAGCTCTTGTTTGAGTCCAACCGCTATAGTGTGGGACCAGTCATTCGAAGAATTATCTAGTAATGATAGTATGTAAATTTTTTCATGTTGTAGTTAGGTGGTATTAGTGGAAGTTCTTTCTGCAGCTGATAGCAGAGAGGGGTGAGGATGGGAGTCCTAGGAAAGCATTGAGAGATGCATTGGTGTGTAGGACGCCTTATAGTATGAGGAATGTACTACTTAAGAAGGATGACTTGGGGGAGTCGGGGTAGTCCTTCAGGAGGGTATAAATAGGTGTAGAAGTTAGTATTGGGCCCGTACTACTAGAAGCACATAATTTATACTCGAGACCAAGAAGACCACGATGAATTTAGGAAACTCGAGAGTGTGAACCTTCTTGTGTATTTGCTAATTGTTTATGTGGTTATGTTTCAGTATGTGAGGCTATGCGAGTTCATTGCATCTGAAGTTACTAGAGGCATCCTTGATGTGACCCTGGTGATGTTTGAGTCGATCAAGGAAGGTATCATCGAGTTGATGGAGGATCGCATTCGGATCTTCAGTGCCGATCTGGCCTTTACCCAATATGGGGCCCGCACTCTCTCTTTCAAGGATTTCAAGGGATGTGGGGCACCAGATTTCTTTGGGGTTAAGAACCCCATCGCATCCAGGCGTTGGATAGTTGACATTGAGTGCGCCCAGATGACGAGCTTCTGCCCCGATGGTCCGAAGGTGAGGTTCGCTACAGGATGTCTGAGGGAGCGAGCTCGAGATTGGTGGGATGAGATCGGCTATACTTTTGGAGCTCCAACCATTAAGGCCATGACCTGGACAAATTTTGGGACCCGGTTTCGAACAGAGTTTGCAGCAGCTTTTGAGGTGCAACAATTAGGTAGTGAGTTTCTATACATGAGGCAGATGACTGATACTTTGGCGGAGATCATCGCCAAGTTCAGAGAGAGAGCTTTGTTGGTACCCTAGTATACGACAAATGAGGAGATAAGGAAGACCCAATATCATGATATGCTGAAATTTAACATCAGGGAGTTCTTTAGTTTTTCTGCCTACCTGACTCTGGATGACTTGATATCCAAGGCGCGGAAATGGGAGATTGATTTGGAGCACATAAGTAAGAGGAAGGCGGAGCATGGGCTGACGGTTGGGGTTTCAGCGAAGAAACCCTTGGGTTTTGACTCTAGGACAAAAGGCCAGCAGGGCCAGAGCCGTTGTGGAAAATACGGCAGATCGCATGTTGGGGTTTGCATAGCGGGTAGTTCGGGATGCTACAAGTGCGGCAAAACATGGCACTTTAGCAAGGATTGCACTGCTACTATCATTACTATCCAAACAGCTGATCATATTTGCTTCCATTGCAATTGGGAGGGGCCACAAGAAGGCCAACTGTTCTAGCTTAGGATCAGGAGGACCAGTAGCATCACCTGCTCCAGCAACCCTGTGGATTTTTTATGGCCGCCAGGCAAGGCAGATACGCCTGTTCTGAGGAGCAGGGCTTTTCAGCTGACAGCCGAGGAGGATTGTGCAGCACCGAATGTGGTGACGGGTATATCTATTCTCCTTAACTATTTATTTATGTTGATTTCTCTGCTTATATATGTGTGTTTTTTTTAGGATCGTTCCTTGTGAACGGTATCTCTGCCTTGATATTGTCTGATTCAGGGGCTACCCGATCTTTTGTATCTCTTACACTCATCAAGAGGTTTATTGGAGCTCCGGGGGAGCTGGATTGTCCATTAGAGGATGAGATTACGGATGATTGATCTGTACGGGCATCGAGGGTTCATCGGGATTGTGTTCTACAGATGTTCAATGAGCAGTACACCATTGATTTGGTCCTATCCCTTTGTGCAGGAACAAGGTTATAGTGGGGATGGATTGTCTGAGCCCCAATGGGGTGGTGATTGATCGCGAGTATCATATGGTGTGTGTTCGGACCCTAAGTGAGGGAGAGTTGGCAGTCCAGGGATACGATGCTCAGCGCGGGCCGGTTCCATGTTCAGCAGCTTGGGCCAGGCGCTACCTTCATTAGGGCTTTTCAGGCTACGTCGCCTATTTTATGGAGACCCGGGAGAAGAGTAAGGCAACCATAGATTATGTGTCGATTGTATGGGAGTACCTGGATGTGTTTTCGGAGGATTTCCCTGGAGTTCCTCCGGAGAGGCAAATGGAGTTCCGGATTGACTTGGTCCCTGGTGCAGCTCCGATAGCCAAAACACCATATCGGTTAAATCCTCCAGAGATGCAAGAGTTTTCTACACAATTGCAGGAGCTTTAGAAAAGGGGTTCATTCGACTGAGTAGTTCGCCTTGGGAAGCGTCGATCGTGTTTTTGAAGAAGAAGGATGGGTCGCATTGGATGTGTATTGACTATCGGGAGCTGAATAAGTTAAGGGTGAAGAACCGTTATACACTCCCTTGGATTGCTTATTTGTTTGACCAGCTTCAGGGTGCATCTTGGCTTTCCAAGATTGATCTTCATTCGGGTTATCCTCATATGAGGGTCAGGCAGGATGATGTGCAAAAGACGGCCTTCCAAACTCGTTATGGTCATTTCGAGTTCGTGGTGATGCCCTTTGGCTCACCAATTCTCCATCCATGTTCATGGACCTCATGAACCGCGTGTGTCGACCGATGTTGGATCCATCTGTGATTGTATTCATCGACGACATCCTGGTCTATTCCAAGACCCATGAGATGCATGAGGAGCATTTGAGGGAGGTATTCGAGATCCTAAGGAGGGAGAGATTGTATGTCAGGTTCTCCAAGTGTGAGTTCTGCTTGTGCAAGGTGTAGTTGCTAGGGCACCTTGTCAACCAGAATACTATTTTGGTCGATCCGCCCAAGGTCGAGGCTGTGATGAGGTGGGAGGTTCCGCGGTCTCCATTTGAGATTCGAAGTTTCCTTGGTTGGAAGGTTATTACCGAAGATTCATTCAGGATTTCTCCAAGATAGCGGTTCCTCTTACTCGATTAACGAAAAAGACTGCCACTTTTCGCTAGGGACGTGAGCAGTAGGCATCATTTGAGACCGCGAAACAGAGATTATGCGAGGTGCCGATTCTGACCCTGCCGGAGGGTGTTAAGGATTTCATGGATTATTGTGATGCGTCGATCACAAGTTTGGGTGCAGTTTTGATGCAGACGGGTCGCATTATTGCTTACGCTTCGAGGTTGATGAAGCCTCATTAGGCGACTTATCCGATGCATTATTTGGAGATGGGGGCTGTGGTTTTCGCCCTCCAGATTTGGCAACATTACCTCTACGGGATTTGTTGTACTATTTACACATATCACAAGATCCTGAGGTACTTGATGGTTCAGCTGAACTAAATATGAGGTAGCGTTGGTGGTTAGATGCGGTGAAGGATTATGATTGTGAGATCCTTTACCCGGGGAAGGCCAATGTGATGGTCGATGCTCTTAGCCGCAAGGTGGCTGTGGCTCCGATCAGGTATATGTGTATGAGGATGACTGTGATTACTCCACTCTTGGAGAAAATTCGAGAGGCTCGGGTTGAGGCTATGAAGGAAGAGCACCAAAAGAGCGAGCGCAGAGTGGGTCAGGTGGCTTCCTTCAATTATGATAGTCGGGGTTTATTGACTCTCCATCGGAGGGTGTAGGTTCCTTATTGGGGTGGTCCACGTCAGGTTTTGATGGAGGAAGCGCACAAATCAAGATTCTCCATTCATCCCGGGGCGACGAAGATGTATAAATATCTCCGACCTGATTACTGGTGGCCCTGTATGAAGCCGGATGTAGCTTGGTATGGGGAGAGGTGCTTGACTTGCAGGAAAGTCAAGGCCAAACATCAGCGGCCTCACATAAAGATGCAACCGTTAGACATACCCAATTGGAAATGCGAATAGATTACCATGGATTTCATTCTGAAGTTGCCTCGGATAGTGCACTGAGTGGATTCGATTTGCTTCATCGTGGATGGATTGACCAAGATCGCGCACTTTATTCTGATTCAAGAAAGTATCTCTGCAGAGAAGTTAACTGACATTTATATCAGGGAGGTTGTGGCACGACATGGGGTGCCGGTTTCGGTGGTTTCAAACAGGTATGGCCAGTTTACTTCCATGTTTTGGAAGAGGTTCCACGAGGAGCTGGATACTCGGCAGCATTTTAGCACAGCCATTCACCCGTAAATGGATGGTCAGAGCGAGTGGACCATCCATACATTAGAGGGTATGCTTCGGGTATTTATTTTGGACTTCGATGGTAGCTGGGATACGTATCTTCCGTTAGCAAAATTTTCGTAACAAAATAGTTATCACGCCAGCATCGATCGACCTCCTTTTGAGATTCTATATAAGAGGAAATGCAGGACCCCGATATGCTGGGGTTAGGTCGTTTAGCGAGTCATGGGGAGTACCGAAGTAGTACTCAAGACTACCGAGTTGATTCAACACTTTCGGAATAGACTTCAGAAAGCTCAAAGTCGGCAGAAGAGCTATGCCAATAATCGCTTATCAGACCTAGAGTTTCGGGTCGAGGATATGGTTCTCCTGAAGGTGTCACCTTGGAAAGGTGTTGTCACATCCCCTAATTTCTCGGCCAGAAAACACCGATTTAATTTATGCTTTTTAAAATAAAATCAGAGAAATCTTTTTAAAAGATGTTGCGGAATTGGTCCCCAAAACAAAACATGATAAAAGTTTATCAAAACCTTTCTTTAAGAAATGTATAGTTTCATTTCATATCAAAACCTCGGGATGTCATGTTCCGATACATATCAAAAGCATAAACAAGACATTGTAAGCCTTACAACAGTTATTTACAACTACTGGCCTATAATCAAAAAATCTCTCATCGTCCTCCAACTATGCTCGGGGTCCACTACATGTAACATAAAAAGCTGAGTGGTTCAGGCTTCGGAGCCTGGTGAGCATATAGGGTTTTCAACCCACAATAATAATAAGTTATTAAGTTCACCAATCAATAATAACCTTTATTCCCCATTCCCGTTGTCCTCACTTTACCTCCCTAAACACCTATCACAAGGGACCAAGCCTAAGGAATATCATCGGGATGGACACTACTGCTAAGGGGAATCCTCAGCCATACATGTCCTAAAGGCAACCATGAGGGGGATGGAGTACGCCAATGAACATTTTGTTCATCAACACCTACAAGTTGCGAACCTGCTAGTGTGCCACTGGACTGTCTAGAAAGGTTCGTGGTCGTCATCTATACTCCGCTAGACGACTACAACAACAACAACAACAACATCGAGGCCTCTCACCATTTTAAAACACATCGACTATTTTGTCTACCCATGTTCGACCCAACATATTTGTAGATAAAATACATATACAGTTTAAAACTTGTATAAAACATATGTTCAACAGTCACCTCAAATAAACACTTAATATAATTACACATAGCACGTATTTTATAGAAAATACTTCATATCTAGGTGTAAGATGAAAGTGACTACACACTCACATGATTTGATGATAATCGGGCAGCACTTCGTTCCCTAAAACGATCGTTTCTAATAAAACCGAGAGTTTTATTGAGAAATCGGGCTCTGCGAGGGTCGGGCTTCAAAACCGAAAAGATAAATTTCTCGGGCTTCTCGGACACTTCGGGACGTGTTTCGGGTGTTTGGTATAATATCGGGGCTTTGGGGGAAGTTGGAATAAAGGAAATATTGAAAAAGGGGCTAAAAATAACAAGTTTTCAAAGTATCCCCGGGAGGTCTCGCACCCTCCTATTTATAGGGGCGAGGCTCCTGATCTAAGGGCTGAGAAGCCTCCACGCGTCAGCAGATCCGAAGACGGGTCACGTGGGTTGCGCATGCAAGGGTCCTGCTGGCAGCTTCTAAGTGGACCGAAGTCTAGGGTCCGAGGAGGTGGGGTTTGTGGCTCACCTACGAGGCTCGGACACGTCAGAAGAGGGTGCGCGTCGCATTCTTATTGGACCACTTCGGATGGCTTCTCCGGTTCGGACACGCTTCTGATGACACAACAATTTCGGACACGTGGCACATTTTGAGTGAGGGTGACGTGGCCGAAGTCCACCTTGCGAAATTTCTCGGATTTTGCAATTTTTCTCGATTGTTGTGCCAAAACTTCTAAAATCCATAACTTTCGCATACGAGCTCTGTTTTTTGACGTTCTTTATATGCACGCGTAGGTAAAATTACGCTCTACAGCTTTAGTTTAGACTTCGTCGGCTAGTTTTGACTTTAATTTTTTATATTATTATTTTTAACAGACAGGGACTGGAAATCCGTTAAAAATTCATAACTTCTTCATCCGACGTCCGTTTTCGCCTGTCTTTTTACCGCTGTGCTAAAATTGACGAGACCTTCGATTCTCGTTTAGGTCGTGTTGGCTGAAAATCACTCGATCTAAAATTCGAGTTTTAAGTTGTCTACTGCTAAGCTGGAACTTAGAAAAATCATAACTTCCTCATACGAAGTCAGATTTGGGTGTTCTTTTTATACATACTCTCGATTTAACGAACACTATGACATTCATTTAGATCACTAAGGCTAAAAAGTAGTTTATCAAAAACTCACTTTTTACGACATTCGGCACCGTGCCGGTTTTGTCGCGAAACTTCGACAGGTCATAACTTCTTCGTTATAACTCGGATTTTGGTATTCTTTATATATCTGTAATCCTTGTCACAACCACTACAACTTTCTTAATAGATATCGGCTTTATCTAATATTTATTTTCGACGCTCATTTTTATTCTTAATTAATTAAATCCTAGTAATTAAGCATAAAACACATAAAACACTTAATATTCACAGAATTCATTTTCATTTCTTCAAAATGAGTTACAAAGGTTAACCTAGACTATCACATCAATATTAATGCCTAGCCTAGAAACACGGGCATTACAATTCTCTCCCCCTTAGGATGATTCCGTCCCCGGAATCACACATCAACAAACAACTGCGGGTAGCGACTCATCATGTCACTCTCCGTTTCCCAGGTGAGATTCGGACCATTCGTATGTTTCCAACGCACAAGCACTAAATCGACCATATTGTGTCGCAACTTCTTAGTCTTACGGTCAACGATTGCCT
Organism: Lactuca virosa; assembly: GCF_052849685.1. NCBI lineage: Eukaryota > Viridiplantae > Streptophyta > Magnoliopsida > Asterales > Asteraceae > Lactuca > Lactuca virosa. Next base: position 241,826,873 of record NC_136431.1, read on the forward strand.
TAGGTTCTTTAATCAACCTCTTGTTTTCATCCAACCTTAATTCATAAATGGGAATTATGTCAGGCACATATCCCGTGAACTTTCTCAAATAACACACACGAAAGGTGTTATGAATACCCTCCAGTTCTTCCGGTAATTCTAAAATGTAAGCTTGATTCCCGATCCTCTGAACAACTTTAAATGGTCCAATAAACCTTGGACTCAATTTTCCCCTTTTACCAAATCTTTTCTTCGCAGCATAACTCTTTTGTCGATCTTGAGCTGCTAACATCATTTCCCTAATCACTTTCAACTTTTCAGCAGTCTGATGGACTATTTCAGGTCCCATAAACTGCTTTTCCCCAGCTTCCAGCCAACATGACGGCGTTCGACACTTTTCTCCATACAAAGCGTGATAAGGTGCCATCTTGATGCTTGAGTGGAACCTATTATTATAGGAAAATTCTACTAGAGGTAAGTGTTCATCCCAATTACCTTGGAACTCTAGGGTACATGCTCTCAGCATATCCTCCAACGTTTCAATTGTTCGTTCGCTTTGACCATCAGTTTGCGGATGGTAAGCTGTACTCAAACACAACTTGGTACCCAATTCCTCTTGTAGACTCCTCCAAAACCTTGAGGTAAAACAGCTGTCACGATCGGATACAATCGTTAACGGAACACCGTGAAGCCTCAAAATTTCCTTCACGTAAAAATTTGCAAATTTATCCATAGACCATTTCTCGTTGGCTGCTATGAAATGTGCACTCTTAGTGAAGCGATAAACGACCACCCAAATCATGTCGTGATCGTTCCTTGTTCTGGGCAGTTTAGTCACAAAATCCATGGTGATGTCTTCCCATTTACCCATGGGCACAGGTAAAGGTTCTAAACTCCCATACGGTTTCTGATGTTGTGCCTTAACTCTAGCACAAGTTACACACTCGGCCACATACTTAGCAACATCGAGCTTCATCGTCGGCCACCAGTAATAGGGTTTTAGATCCCTATACATTTTCGTACTGTCGGGATGAATCGAGTACATGGTCTTGTGAGCTTCTTCCATCAGAAGATCTATTACTCCTCCCGTCTTAGGTAACCAAATCCTATCTTTGAATACCTTCAGTCCTTGACCGTTTGTATCAAACACCAACGTTTTACCCAAACGTTCCTCCTTCCAGTCATTTTTCTCTAAATCTTCCTCCACTTTCCATAATTGTCGAAAGCACTTCAATTCTCAACGCTCTTGGCCTTTTCTTTTCAAGATTTAACTTCCGACTAAGAGCATCAGCAACAACATTTGCTTTACCAGGGTGGTAAAGTATCTCACACTCGTAGTCCTCGAGTAACTCTAGCCAGCGCCGTTGCCTCATGTTCAATTCCTTCTGATTAAAGAGATATTGAAGACTCTTATGATCAGTGAAAAGTTTGCATTTAGTACCATAAAGATAGTCCCTCCATATCTTTAAGGCGAATACTACTGCTGCCAACTCCATATCATGAGTGAGGTAGTTCTTTTCATGCTCTTTCAATTGCCTCGATGCATACGCTATCACTTTATCCCTTTGGGTCAGAACACAACCTAACCCAACTCCAGAGTCATCACTATAAATTGCGAAGTCATCAACTCCTTCGGGTAACAAAAGAATCGGTGCTTCACACAGTCTCTTCTTTAACTTCTCAAAGGCTTCCTTATGCTTCTCATTCCAAGCATAAGTAGCTCCTTTCTGGGTCAAAGCTGTTAATGGAGTAGCGATCGAAGAAAAGTCTTGGATAAATCGGCGATAATATCCGGCTAATCCTAAGAAGCTTCGAATCTCCGTAGTACTTTTTGGTTGTTCCCACTTCATTACAGCTTCAATCTTTGCTGGGTCAACCATTATTCCTTCTTGGTTAACCACATGACCTAAAAATTGGACTTCTTGAATCCAAAATTCACACTTGGAGAACTTTGCATACAACTTCTCCTTTTTCAGAACTTCTAGCACTTCACGCAGATACTTGTCATGCTCCTGCTTGCTTTTCGAATAAATGAAGATATCATTTATGAATATTATCACGGATTTATCAAGGTATGGTTTACAAACCCTGTTCATCAAATCCATGAAAGCTGCTGGGGCATTTGTTAGTCCGAACGACATAACCAAAAATTCATAGTGTCCATATCTTGTTATGAACGCAGTCTTTTCGATATCCTGCTCTCTCAACTTTAGTTGATGGTATCCTGTCCGAAGATCGATCTTCGAGAAATAGCTCGAACCTTGCAACTGGTCAAACAGGTCATCGATCCTCGGCAACGGGTACTTGTTCTTTATTGTTGCTTTATTCAGCTCTCTGTAATCGATGCACATTCTCATGCTCCCGTCTTTCTTCTTTACAAATAACATCGGGGCTCCCCAGGGTGATGAACTAGTTCGAATGAAACCTTTGTCCAATAACTCCTGAATTTGTGTCATAAGTTCTTTCATCTCTGTTGGTGCTAATCGATACCTTGCTTTTGCTATCGGCGTCGTTCCTGGTAACAAGTCGATACGGAATTCTACTTGTCGATCCGGGGGCAATCCGGGGGCAATCCGGGAAGATCTTCGGAAAAGACTTCCGGATAATCACACACCACCGGAATATTCTGCACCTCCTTCTTTTCCTTCTTAGCATCGATCACGAATACTAGACATGATGTACATCCCTTGGCCAAACACTTTCTGGCTTTCATTAGGGAAATGATTCTAGAGTTTACTCTGCGTTTGTCTCCATACACCATAAATGACTCTTTCCCTGGCGGGTTTACTTTTACTATCTTCTTCCTACACAATATTTCGACATCATTGGCGCTAAGCGAATCCATTCCTAAAACTATGTCGAATCCATTTAACTCGATAGGCAATAATTCCTCGTGGAACTTATTCCCATTCAAGTCAATGAGGATGTTTTTCATACGAAGGCTAACAGGTACAAACTTGCCACTAGCAATCTCGACTAATAAAGCATTAACTAGTCTATCAACAGGCAAAGCTAGTTTTCTACCAAATTCATGCGAAATAAAGGAGTAATTGGCTCCAGAATCAAACAAAATTTGGGCAGGCAATTCGTTTATGAGAAAGGTACCTGAAGCGACTTCGACTTCTTCTTTCACAGCTTCAAGTGTCATCTGAAAGGCTCTCGCCTTCGGCTTTGGTGGAAGATTGGGCTTTGATGCATCCTTCTTCTTCGGGCAATCCCTTAAAATATGCCCTTCTTCATGGCACCCAAAACAGACGTTCTTCCCGAAGGTGCATTCATTGGCATAATGACCTGGCTTTCTACATTTGTAACAAGTGACTTCCACGCTGCATTTCCCAGCATGTTTCTTCTTGCACTTGTCACACCACTTGGCTTCGGCTCCTCCTCCGAATTTTCTCGAACCAGTCTTCGAGAACTTGTTCTTTTTATTGGAACCTGAAGTTCCTTCAAACTTTCTCTTTTCGCCAACTTCAACCTTGCTGGCGGCTCTCCCCTTAATCATATCTTCAACAGACTTGGCAGCCCAGATAACTGCCTCCAAAGTAAGTGCCAGACGTACTGGCACCGTGTACTCCCATGGAAGTCCCTTTGCGTATCTGTCAATTTTTTCCAGTTCATCTGGGACAATACGCAAAGCAAACTCTATTTTGTCTGTGAAGTTATTTGTATATTCATCAACGGTCATACTCCCCTTCTTCAACGTCAGAAATTGGTTTTCTAACTCAAGCATGTTTTGGGCCGAGTAGTACTTGCGCTTGAAGTGCACCGAAGAACTCTGCCCAAGTCAGTTGCAGTGGCTCATTAGGGCTTGGGGTTTTCCCCAAAGTGTTCCACCAACGAGCAGCACTACCCCTGAACTGACGCACTACAAATGTGGTTCGTAACTTGCCTTGGCAACCACAAGTCATGAAAGCCAATTCGACTTCCGAGATCCAATCCATTACTCCGAAGGGATCTTCTTTTCCAGTGTAGGTCGATGGCTTGCAAGTCATAAAGTCGTTATACTTGCACCCATTTCTCTCCACTCTATCCTCGTGGTTATTTCTCCCAACCACAAGCGGTTCACTATGACCAAACGATCTATTGTTGTTTCCTTCTTCAGATCGATCGTCATTTAATTCACGTTGTTCAACAGGAACTGAAGGTTCATCCCTGTTGTTCAGCAACATTTGCCTCAATTCCTCCCTCTGTTTAGCCATCATGGTCTGAATCATAGTTCGTACTCCAGCCATGGTGATGGGTTCTGATGCAGCTCCTACTATAGGCACCTGTTCCACCACTTGGGGTTGAGGTTGTTGGTTTCTGTTTGCATTTCCCGCTCCACTTCGAGTTGTTTCCATTAAAATCTATATACTGAATAAGGCGAATTTAGGTCTTTATCCTTGATAGATATTTCAATTCCCTTATCACTGCGAAACGTTTACATGTTAGTTCTAATCTCGTAATCATACGCTTAGAATCCTACACACATAAGGTTTCCAGATCCGGTCGGCAACAGACCATAGATCCGAACAAATAATGGCATATATGGCAAACATATAACATTTAGCACATAAAAGCATTTTAGGCATCTTTCGTAAAATAAACTAGTGCTTGTGTCTAAAATATGGTAGACACTCATCTCACAATCATCACTTAGCATTCTAAGTTTAAGTCTAGAAATCCTACAATTTCTTAGTTCGCTTAAACTAATGCTCTGATACCAACTGTGATATCCCCTAATTTCTTGGCCAGAAAAGACCGATTTAATTTGTGCTTTTTAAAATAAAATTGGAGAAATCTTTTTAAAAGATGTTGCGGAATTGGTCCCCAAAACAAAACATGATAAAAGTTTATCAAAACCTTTCTTTAAGAAATGTATAACTTCATTTCATATCAAAACATCGGGATGTCATGTTCCGATACAGATCAAAAGCATAAACAAGACATTATAAGCCTTACAACAGTCATTTACAACTACTGGACTATAATCAAAAAATCTCTCATCGTCCTCCGACTATGCTCGGGGTCCACTACCTGTAACATAAAAAGCTGAGTGGGTCAGGCTTGGGAGCCTGGTGAGCATATAGGGTTTTCAACCCACAATAATAATAACTTATTAAGTTCACCAATCAACAATAACCCTGATTACCCATTCCTGTTGTCCTCACTTTACGTCCCTAAACACCTATCACAAGAGACCTAGCCTAAGGAATATCATCGGGATAGACACAACTGATAAGGGGACTCCTCAACCATACATTTCCTAAAGGCAACCATGAGGGGGATGGAGTACGCCAATGAACATTTAGTTCATCAACACCTACAAGTTGCAAACCTGCTAGTGTGCCACTAGACTCTCTAGAATGGTCCGTGGTCGTCATCTTTACTCCACTAGACGACCACAACAACAACAACAACATCGAGGCCTCTCACCATTTTAACACACATCGACTATTTTGTCTACCCATGTTCTACCCAACATATTTGTAGATAAAATACATATACAGTTTAAAACTTGTATAAAACATCTGTTCAACTGTCACCTCAAAAAAACACTTAATATAATTACACATAGCATGTATTTTATAGAAAATACTTCATATCTAGGTGTAAGATGAAAGTGACTACACACTCACATGATTTGATGATAATCGGGCAGCACTCTGTTCACTAAAACGATCGTTTCTAATAAAACCGGGAGTTTTATTGAGAAACCGGGCTCTGCGAGGGTCGGGCTTCAAAACCGAAAAGATAAATTTCTCGGGCTTCTCGGGCACTTCGGGACGTGTTTCGGGTGTTTGGTATAATACCGTGGCATTGGGGGAAGTTGGAATGAAAGAAATATTGAAAAGGGGGCTAAAAATGACAAGTTTTCAAAGTATCCCCGGGAGGTCTCGCACCCTCCTATTTATAGGGGTGAGGCTCCTGATCCAAGGGCTGAGAAGCCTCCACGCGTCAGTAGATCCAAAGAGGGGTCACGTGGGTTGCGCATGCGAGGGTCCTGCTGGCAGCTTCTAAGTGGACCGAAGTCTACGGTCCGAGGTGATGAACCAATGAATCGAGTAATGAATTAATCAGAGTATGAATTCAAGTAAGAATATGAGATTTGAACACACGATGTAAATATGATCTTGTTATGCTCTATTATGCTTTCGAATTCTTTACATAGAATAGTAGACAAGTCTATAAAAGTTCTTCTCTAACTCTAATAAATAACCCTATTTATAGGGAACTGAAAGCATACAAAAAATATACTAAGGCATTGACTCTAAAGCTTCGAATAAAAGCGCCCTAGTAAAATACATTACAAAATATTCGAAGAGTCCAAAACATACTTCGACTAATTACAACAATTCGACCCTTACAATCTCCCCCTTTGTAATCATAGTCGAAGTCTTCAATTTGTAAGAAGTGTGATGGAATATAGTAATACTCTTTGAATTTCCGTGTACCAGGAGATAATCTTCTTCAGCTCTTTCTTGTCGCCTTCATTGTTCTTCTTGCAATGATTCATACGAACAATCAAGTTCGTATATTGAGATGTTGAATATCTCTCGACTTCACTTGCTTGGAATAAGAACCGTTTAGACTTTCCAGCTTTGTCTTTTCCTGCGAAGACAATTCCAAAAGGCTTCAGGCAAATTTCACCATTAGCATACTTCTTCAATTCAGCCCGAGTCTTCGTAGGAGCCATCGGAGCTTTAATTTCCATTCCTTTGGCAGTAGCTAATTCAACATCTGTTAGTGCCAAACACTCATAATAGTTTTCGATAAAAATCTTGATGTGAGCTACTCGAAGCTTGATTTCATCTTGTTCTGTGTTTTGAAGGTATAAGAATGATTTGTCTTTCAAAAGTAATGCAACTTGTATAAGATCATACAAGTTCATTAATGGAAAATCTGCAACAGTGAATTCGCAAATATTTCCATTTGCCCTGGCAACCACATACTTAACATTTTGGACTGTGTTTTCGAAAACCACATCCTTTTTCATACTTATGACCTTCTTGATTTTTATTGAAGACCAAACTTCCTCAGGGGCTTTTCCAAGAACAGCATGAAAACGAACTTTCATGTGTGTACCTTCATCTTTATTTTTAAAATTCCCTTCTGCTTTGAACTGAGGCATGATAAACATCATTTCGTTTATAGGAAAATCCAACTGGCCTGCATCAGTATTTGTGACCAAATAACTCTGCTTTGGTTTCTTCTCAAATGAATACATGTGATTGAATGCAACCTTGGCCTCGATTGTTTCATAGTTATAGTGTTTAGTTGGATCCCCTTTCTCCATTCCCTTCGGATCATTTGCTCGCTGAGCCATAATGCTTTGAACTATTATGAGCTTTTCGATTTCAGCATCAACTTCAGCCTTCTTTTCTTCTTTTGATTTTTCCACCACAACCGATTTCCCTTTATCTTTCAATGCTTCATTGTTAGTTGTCTCTTTTGGTTTTGAACCACTCCCACCAGTTTCCGAAGATTTACCAATCACAATTCCTTTGAAAATTGGTCTTGCAATTGGCATTGTTGTTACGACTGTTCAAGTCACCTGTTCAGCAGAAACAATTATTGGTTTTGTTGTAGGGATTTTCGAAGAAAATACTTTTCTCACAACTTTCGCATCTTCTCCACTAGTCTTCGACTCACTAGTTTTTCTTTCTCCCCCTTGCACCCCTGTGAAAACAAGTGGGGCATTTGTGGTTGGAAGAAGACTTGATATGCGAAAGAGAGGAGCAAGTTGCTTGTTGAGAATGGCTTCGAATTGGATAAACTTCTGAGATAAAAATTCAGAAGTAATCAATGGAGAAGAAACTGGCCTATCAGAGATCTCTTTTAACTCCTTAAGCAACTTAAGCACTTCGTCAAAGCTTGCACTTTCGGATGTTGAAAGTTGAGTAATTTGAGGACTCAAATTTTCATACAACTTAACAAATCGAGTGACTGCGTCACAAATGATATCAACCTTTTGATGCAATGATGCATAGTCATGTTCAACAGTTGCTATTTCTCTTTTCATATCTTCACGAAGTTCGTGAATTTGCATGTTGACATCCTCTCGAACTTTCTTCACATCTTGAATAAAAAGAACATGTCGTTCCTTTGCAACATTCTTCAATTCTTTCAGATTACCAGCAAACTTCGAACTCTGAGAATTGATCTGAATATCATTGTTTTGATCATTATGATCAATCTTCTCCAAGACTCGAGATTCAGAATCTTTAAGCATCCCCGATACTTTACTTATGATTCTGGATTCAAACACCTTCAGCAATGAATCAACTTCAACACTTGAAACAGACGAACCAACCCCTAGATCTGCTTGAGATTGAATGACTGAATTCAACTTTTGATTTAAAATCTTAAACTGCTTCATGGTCATCAGCATGTGATCTGGAAACTGCTCTTCTTCTTCATGAAACTCCAAGTCGTCAAACATACGGCCAAACCCCTCATTATCAGGCTCTGTCTCCATACAAACAATTTCTTGAATAGGTGAAGTTGTTTTGGGTGGCTCAGTAGATTGAGAAGAAAAAATAGACGTAAAGGGTTGATCAAGAATGTGTTCGAATGTTGGGGAATCTATTGTTAAAGTAAGAGGAGTAGAAGATAACGGTAAAGATACAGTACTTGCAAAATGAGCAGAAGTAGATGGACATGTAGCTTCATTCTTCGAACCTCCTTCACCCATATTGACATTTGTATCCGTATCAGATACGTGTGCAGGGATGCCTGAAGTTCGAACCTCCTCAGGAACTGATTTGGCAATCGAATCTTCGGGTGGTATGACAACCGTCTTCTCAGGAGTGAAACTTTCGGTGATAAGAGTAAACTCTAGAGTTTCAGGAACTCTTTCACTATCATCATTTGTTGACTCAGTAGAGATCTCCCAGTCAAAAAGCGTACAAAAATACCAAATAAGAAATTCCAGATTCGTGGAATACCAGATTTCTTAAAATCACTAATCTTGGACAATGGTGGCTGATATCCCATCTCATTAAACATGTGAACGATTTGTGGAAAAGTAAATGAAACATATGGAGGCAAATTCGGAATATCAAGAATTTTGCAAAATACTTTCTTGGTTAGCCTGACCTTTTTGTCGTTCACCAGATGAAAAGTAATCGTATCAGTTGCTTTGTTATATGTCGCAGTTGATCCTGCTTGAGAAAGCCAGGACAATGGAACAGATAAAAAGTTGAACATCGCTTTGGCCAAAACCGAGTTCTTCAAAGCAACTATGAGCATCTTTAATTCTTCCGGGTACTGAGAAACGTCACCCTCCAAGTAGTAGTTTGTTGCTTGAATCTTCATTATTGGTAATGAAGAAGCATCTTCAGTGGTATGAGAATCAACATGAGCAGAAGTCGCCATTGTTAGGGTTTGAAGATGATGATGAACAGAGAATTTTGGGAAATTTGCTTTTTGATCGCGTAAACTGACAATGAACCCCTGGAATTCCCTTTTATATGTAACCCTTAAATTTGAATTTGAAGCGGGATATGTATTTAATGATATCCGACGTGGCACCTTGAAAACCGGACCATTACTGCGTAAAAGTAGCCATGCGTCAAAAAGTAGCTGTCACATCGCCTTGAGAAACGGACAGAATACCATACGTCATTTATAAACAGGCTGTCTTGTAATCCCCAAGAAAATTGTAACCGTCAGAACCCTTCGAATGGAAGCAAGGCTCTTTCACTTTTGGGATGAAAAGCGAAGTCATATGCCAGAAGTTCGAAATCATCAGCCTGAGTTGGTATTACTCAAAACCTCAAGGATTTCGTGAGTGCTGTGTTCCAAAGAATAGAGACAAGAAACAAATATAATAAAAATATGGGATATTGTGATGTCAAACCATTGACACAAAAGCAGATGAAATTCCGGGCAAAGATTACTTCATTAATCATTAAGAGAAATGATCAATAGCTTGTATGGGTTCCCATGAATTACAATCGAATACTTGTTGATAAGTATCAAAGGGCTTCTTTTATAATGCTTCGAGGATGGTTTAAAATTTCGTTACATGTCATCCTAAACATAAGGTGAAAAATTGTAACAGAAATTACTTGTTTGACTAGTGTAGTCAGTGACAAGTTGGCTTTGAAAATTTTTTAAATGACTAGGACATTCGAATGAAACTCACACGGAAATCATATTTAAGAAAAAAATTTATATGATGGATCTTGTTGGATAACAAACATCGTGGGTTTCGAATGTTTGATCAAGACCACTCATTCGAAATGAATATGATTTGGAGTTTCGAATTTGGGTACAGAAACAAAAGTTTCGTGAAAATCTGGAACTTAGTTCCCCGTCAATTCCTTAAAAGTTAATGAAAATTGGGTTTCACTTTCATCATGGTCTCATGATGTCAGATCATAAACACAGAGTTTTGATATATCTAAGTCTCGATGGGTTTGATCAGAGACCTCTCGGACATATGTCTTCGTGTGTGATCGTGAAAGAATTTTATGGATGAAAAAGATTGATGTAAGACACGAAAAGTACCTCTGTTGTGTTTGGACCAAACAGTAAACTCTTAACTCATTTTGAGAAGAGTAAGGTAGCTCAAAGACTAATGTGAATATAAGCCTGATTGGGAAGAAATCTTCGTATGAACAATTTCATTAAGGCTTTCTTACACACACATTGAGTCATGGAGGCTTTGGTCAACATACAGCAGCATGCTTCTAGGGACATCCTAACTAGTTTGAATGATGAAAAATTTATCGATTCGTACGAAAAATGTACCGTACACGAGTACTGCAAGCATAATATCCTCTGTATCTTCATGAGAATCTGCAACAAAATACTAAAAAGAAATTGGAATCAAAATTTTTTTGATGTTTTGATTTTTCGAAAATAAAGACAAACCAACGAAAATCTTTTTGATTTTTTAAATTTTTCGAAAATTAAATGACAAAATAAACGAATATCTTTTTGGATTTTGGAATTTTCTGAAAATTAAATGACAAAACAAACAAAAATCTTTTTGAATTTTTAAATTTTTCGAAAATTAAATGACAAAATAAACGAAAATCTTTTTGGATTTTTAAATTTTCGAAAATTGAAATAGTACTTGATGCAAAAATTTTATCATCCCCTTATAAGTAACAAATGTACGAATGGGAAGAGGTCGAAGCGTTGACTATGAACAGTAACAGCTAAATCAACCCTTAAAATAAGTAACAAATGTGCGAATTCGAAGGGTCGAAGCGTTGACTATAAACAGTAACCTCTGAATCAACCCTTAGAATAAGTAACAAATGTGCGAATTCGAAGAGGTCGAAGCGTTGACTATGAATAGTAACCTCTGAATGCTGAATGATTTTGCATTATCTTTTAGTCAGCGCCTCTGAATCATTCCTTATCATGCATCATTCTTCTTTTTCGCATGGAACAGAATTTCCATCGATCTTTCCAAGTCCTTCTATAATCTTCACAAGGGATTTATCATCCAAAGCTTTCGTGAAAATGTCAGCTAACTGATCATTTGTTTTCACGAAATGTACTTCAATATTTCCATCTTCCACGTGATCTTTGATGAAATGATAACGAAGAGCTATATGTTTAGTCTTCGAATGCTGCACAGGGTTATGACAAATTCTTATCGCACTTTGAGAATCACAATATAACGGAATCTTTTTCATATTGATTGCATAATCACGCAATTGACTTTGGATCCATATTATTTGTGAAGTGCAAGCAGCAGCAGCCACATATTCTGCTTCAGCTGTTGAAATTGATACGCATGTTTGCTTTTTCGACTGCCAGCTCACCAATTTGCCATCAAGAAATTGACATCCACCACTTGTGCTTTTTCGATCAAGATTACAACCACCCAGGTCTGCATCCGAATATGCTTGTACATAGAACCCAGTGTTCGAAGGATACCACAATCCTAACGAAATTGTTCCTTTAAGATAACAAAAGATATTCTTCACAGCAGTGAGATGTGGTTCTCGTGGATTAGACTGATACCTAGCACAATTACACACAAAAAACTTGATATCAGGTCTACTAGCTGTAAGATAAAGTAATGAACCAATCATGCTCCTATATAAAGTTATGTCAACGGCAGGTTTATCTAACGAAGATGTAAGCTTTATGCCCGTTGCCATTGGAACTCGTAACTTCGTGTTATTCGTCAATCCAAACTTTTCCAACAGATTCTTCGTATATTTTTCTTGATTAATAAAAATTCCTTTTCTGTTTTGACAAATATTCAAACCATGAAAATTATTGATTTTTCCCATCATGCTCATTTCAAACTTACTTTTCATCAAATCTTCGAATTCTCTAGACAAAGCAGGGTCAGTCGAGCCAAAAATAATATCATCAACATAAATTTGAACAAGCATTAGATGATTCCCCACTCTCTTTCGAAATAATGTGGGATCAACTAATCCTTGTTTAAATTTAGATTGTTTCAAAAATGAGGTAAGAGTTGCATACCATGCTCGTGCTGCTTGTTTCAAACCATAAACTGCCTTATCTAAAATACAAACATGATTTGAAAATTCTTCGTTAATAAAACCTGGGGGTTGTTCCACGTAAACAGTTTCTTCAAGCTCTCTATTTAGAAATGCACATTTCACGTCCATTTGATAAACATCAAAATCTTTGTGAGTTGCATAAGCCAGAAATATACGAACCGCCTCGAGTCTTGCGACAGGTGCAAAAGTTTCTTCATAGTCGATTCCTTCTTGTTGTGAATATCCATTAACAACAAGTCTGGATTTGTTTCGAACAATATTTCCATCTTTGTCGGTTTTATTTTTGAAAATCCGTTTTACCCGACAATCGAAACATTTTCAGGTTTAGGAATTAACCTCCAAACCTTGTTTCGTTCAAATTCAGATAATTCAGATTGCATTGCAACAACCCAATCTGAGTGTTCCATTGCAATCTTAACTGTTATTGGTTCATACTTAGAAATGAAAACATTGAACATGCAAAATTCTTGATGAGTATTCAATACCTCATTCTTTGCACGAATTTGAGCTCTTGTTAAAACTCCCTCTTGTGGATTCCCAATTACTTGATCCTTCGGATGATCTTTTGTCCACTTTTCCATTGGCGGATATGCTGGATCAAATTTCAAAGGTGCATCTTCGCATATATCATCGTTTTCTGAGCCTACAATCGAACAAGCATCATCAAAATCATTATTATCTTCAATATTTTCTGAATGCTCCCCCTCAACATTATGCTCCCCCTCAAGATCATCATTCATCCTTTCTTTTTCCCCCTCGAAAGAATGTTGTTTGTCATCTAATGTATTCGAATCCAAGTGCTCCCCCTCCACTGGATTGTTTTGCATACTTTCGCCATTTTCTGGAGAATTTGATGTTGAAGTATCATTATGCTTTGTTAGTTCAGAGATATGATTATCACTTGCATTGATTTCAGCATCAACAGCATGATCTGAAATTCCAAAAATTAAATCATGATCAATATCTAATGTTTGTGAGGATTCAGATTCATCTTGTATGTTTTTTAGAATTGGATGATTTTCAAACTGAGTTGTTTTTTGTTTAATGTAGTAATCATCAAATGTAAGATTAAAAGTTTCTTCAACTTTTTGTGTTCTTTTATTCAACACACGATATGCAACTGAATTATGCGAATATCCCAAGAAAATTCCTTCATATGCTTTTGCTTAAAATTTCGTAAGATTATCCTTGAGATTCATAATGAAGCACCTGCATCCGAAAACATGAAAAAAATTTACATTAGGTTTTCGATTGTTGAGAATTGCATATGGAGTAATGTTGAAACGACGATGAATAAACGATCTGTTTTGAGTGAAACATGCGGTTGATACTGCTTTAGCCCAAAGATATTGTGGAAGATTTGCATATGCCAACTTAGTCCTTGCCGCTTCGCATAGAGACCTATTTCTTCGTTCAACAACACCGTTTTGTTGTGGTGTGTATGGAGATGAAAAATTATGCGAAATCCCTTTGTCCACCAAAAATGAATCAAGAACCTTGTTCTTAAATTCAGTTCCATGATCACTCTTAATTTTTCGAACAATCTTCTTCAATGTTGTTTCCATCTTTTTGATAAAGTCAATTATGATTTGTGCAACTTCAGATTTAATCCTGAGAAAATAAACCCACGTAAATCTGGAAAAATCATCAACAATCACTAAAATATACCTTTTCTTGTTGAGAGTTGAAACAGTCGAAGGACCACACAAATCAATATGTAAGAGCTCCAGAGGTGCAACTATTTTCGAATCAATCATAATTGGATGACCTTGTTTATGTTGCTTGCCAACTTCACAAGCTGCACATAAAGAATCATTGTCAAATTTAAGTACAGGTAAATCTCTTACCAGATCTTGTACCACAAGTTTATTGATGTTTCGAAAATTGAGATGAGAAAGTCTTCGATGCCAAAGCCAACTTAAGTCTGATGTTGCCTTCGAAAGAAGACATATAGCAGGTTTCCCTACTATCAGATTGATGTCCAAAGTGAACATGTCACCTTTCCTTTTGGATTTAAGTAACACCTCTTTTGTTGTAACATTCGAAATAATACTTCCTTCTTCGTTAAAAAGAACGTGATTGCTAGTGCCCACAACAAGTTGAGAAACACTTATCAAGTTATGTTGAAGACCTTCAACATATGCCACCCGATTCACTGTGAATTGACCATTCGTGATCTTCCCATATCCTTTGACTTGAAATTTTTGATTGTTCCCAAACTTCACTACTCCAGCATTTTTGAGACTTCGAAAATCTCGTAAATTCTCCTTCTTCCCAGTCATGTGACGAGAGCAACCACTATCGATGTACCACTTGTTATCATATTGCTCATCACATAGTACCTACATTCAATGGAAAAATTTAGGTACCTAAGGCTTTTTGGGTCCTTGAAATTAGATTTCAATTTCGAATGTAATGAAGAACTTTTAACCCAATCACAAACTTTTGTTTTGAGACTATCAATTAAGTTCACTTCCTCATTTAAAGGAACCGAAACATAAGTTTTTGATGGTTTGGAATGTTCACTGACATTACCCTTCGAATTCTGAGTTTGTGAACGAACATTCTTTGCTTTTATAACTGGTTTCCATGCTTTAACTGATATGTTCGAATCCTTAGACGATGAACTGCCATTTGATGAATTATTCACATACTTTTCATATGCTTCGTGAATTTGCTCCTTTGAAAATGTATTTGACTGATACATCTTTCCTTTTCCTTCAAGCCAATGATCAATGTTCTTCCTTGACGTTATTCCTTTTTCTCGTGAAGTTTTCATAGTTTCTTTCTTCGTTTGATTTCGAAAATTTGGTTTTATAGGAACAAAATCTACTTTTGGTTTTGTTATAAAAGATTTAGCATATGATGTATCAACTGTTGATTTAAATTGTTGACGTTGAAATAATTTTTGATTTGGTTTTGAGTTATTTGAAAATTTTCTTGGAATATTAGTTTCTAAAACTTTCGAAAACCTTGGTTGTTTATTCACTTCAGACTCTGAATGATTTGATTGAGATGAATGTTGAGGTTTTATTGAAAAAGATGAATTTTTAGCTTTGAAAACATTTTTGGGTGATTGTGATTCAGACAGCTTTTGAGACTCAACATTTTGCCAAAATATTTTCTTTCTTGCTTGTCTTTTTGAAATGTTGTTTTCCTTCGAAAATTTGTCAATTTAATCTTTGAATTCCTTGGAGTTTAATTTGACAACTTTTTCACATTCCTTTTCAACTTGTTTTGAATTCTCTTTTTCAATTTTTGATTTTTCAACCCATATTCTTTATGGTTTTTGACGTTGGAAAACATACGAATTCTTTGTTAAGTTGTTTTCAACTGTGCTTTGATTTGCGAAAAAACCTTCATCAGTTGTTTTTGAATTATCCTCTTCAACTAACTTCTTTAATTCTGGTTTGATTTTCTCAACATTTCCAGTAGTTACGAAAACTTGATTTGGAAAAATGACATTATCTGTACATTTGAAATTTGGATAAACTACTGAATTCGTTTCAAGATAGTGTTCACCTTTTTCATTCATCACTTTTTCGAACTTTTGTGTATCACCATACACCTGATCAACCACAATTCGAGGACTTTCTTCTTCCCTTGAAGATTTCTTTTCCTTCGAAATTTTCACTTCATCTTCATCATCACTATCATCAGTTTGGCTGTCTTTGAGATCCACGAAGTTCATATCATAAACTTTCAAAGTTGAGGGTATATTAGTTTCATTTTCAACCATCAAATCCTTAACTTTTTCTTTTCCTTTAGATGTTGAAGCAACACTAACAACAAACAACTGAGAAGAATCAACATCTTCAAGTTCACTAATTTCACTAATATTGTCAGAATTATCTTCAATATCAGCAAAATTAGATTGAGAATCAGATGTTGAATTCTCAGTCTTTTTCAAAATTTGATTTTGTTCAGATTTATTCAAAGTATCATTCACTATGTTAACTAATTCATTCGCATCAAGACATTCATCAATTTTGACAATTCCATATTTATATCTATCATTAGGGACTCTGTCAAAATCAGCTATTATTTGCTCACAATCATACGAAATATTATCTACCTTGGCTCTTTCGAATGCTAGGAAAGGTAGTAATTTTCTATGTTGCTCTTTACTTATATCACATGAATGATGTAAATCAGTTAATTTGCTATAAAGTCGTTTAGCAGAATTACAATAGATCTTTCTTTGTGCTAGCAAAAGTTTAACATCACTCGATAACCTATCCCTATCACACATTATATTTGTCATTTGTAATTCCAAACATTCAATTTTGCTTATTTTCATGTCTAATCTCTTTTTGACCTCTAACAACTCCATTGACAACTTGTTGGCCTCATTGCTAGCAGACACAACAATTGAATCAAAATAAGTAACCGTCTCATCAAAAGAAATCAGTTCAGAATCATAAGCATGTGTAGGAATATTAAAAGATTCGAGAATTTTATGTACCTTTGTTGTCATTGGAGATTTGTCAGCTGCTTTGGATACGAAGCATCGTCCCCTCACTTCGAATTCTTCATCATCTGAGTCCTTCTCCATTTTCGCATACAACGCCCCATGCGTTGGATTCCTCATTTCTTCATCATCTGACCCGGATGACCAGATTTAATAAGTTCCATCTTCATCCTCATGCTCACCCTTTGCAACCAATGACAAATTTTTTGCTTTAGCACGAACCACCTCAAGCTTTTCTGCATAATATGCCTCATCTTTGACTTTATTCTTCCTCTCATCCTTCTTTCGAAGCATACAGTCATTTGCAAGATGATTCGCACCATTGCAATAATGACAATCTATTCCTGCATCACCTTTCAGCTTCTTCTCACCCTTTCCATCAGTTATCTTCGAATCTTGCTTCTCAACTTTCTTTTTCTCCTCAACAACATTTTTACTCACATAATTTCCTTTTACCTCAGCAAGCTTAGTCTTCGAATTGAACGGCTTTTTGAAAAATTTCTTGACACGATTATTCGAGTAAAATGCTATTGCTTCATCATCCGAATTCATGATGAATCTTCTTCTTCCTCAGAATCACCATTTTTAGCTTCTTTCTCAGAAATCTTTGATACAAGAGCTAATGGACCTCCCAAATTCAACTTCGGTTCCTCAGCAATTTCATTTACCTCAATTTCGTGTGTTTTCAATTGATTATACAAATCATTGAGAGTTGATGTATCAAAACTTTGCTGATTCTTCACCATCATACTTACACTTCTCCATTCTTTTCGAAGCCCCATTACAAAAATGAGATTAAATTCCATTGAAGTTCTGGTAATTCCATAGCGATTGCACCGATAGATTAACTCGTTCAGACGATCATAGTAAACTTCAATTGTTTCTCCTTCTTTTTGTTTGAAATCTTTCAACTCAACCAAACACTGTTTAACTGAATTGATTTTTGTCTTCTCACTGCCTTGAAATTTATCTTTCAGATTGTTCCAGACTTCCTTTGTAGTTGTACAACTCCTAACATAATTGTACACAACTGGAGGTAATGCACCTCGCAGTTCCCTCATACACCTCTTCTCCAGTTTCTTCAGACGATCAGTTTGATTATCAACTCCAGAATTTGTAGAAGATGATCCAATTGGTTGAACATTCACTGGAACATTGACAATTCCAGTGATACATGACCATAACTTCCTCATACGATGTCAGATTTGGGCGTTCTTTTTATACATTCTCTCGGTTTAACGAACACTAGGACTTTCATTTAGATCACTAAGGCTAAAAAGTAGTTTATCAAAAACTCACTTTTTACGACATTCGGCACCGTGCTGGTTTTGTCGCGAAACTTCGACAGGTCATAACTTCTTCGTTATAACTCGGATTTTGGTATTCTTTATATATCTGTAATCCTTGTCACGAACACTACAACTTTCTTAATAGATATCGGCTTTATCTAATTTTATTTTCGACGCTAATTTTTATTCTTAATTAATTAAATTCTAGTAATTAAGCATAAAACACATAAAACAGATAATATTCACATAATTCCTTTTCATTTCTTCAAAATGAGTTACAAAGGTTAACCTAGACTATCACATCAATATTAATGCCTAGCCTAGAAACACGGGCATTACAGGTGTCATTTGATTCAGTAAGTAGAGCAAGATGGCCCCAGGTAGATCGGTCCTTTCATGGTTGTAGACCGGGTGGGAAAGGTAGTGTATCGATTGGATCTTCCGGAGGAACTCAATCATATTCACAATACTTTTCATGTCTATCAGCGGCGGAAGTGTTTGTTTGATGATTCTGTAGTGGTTCCATTGGAGGATATTCAGGTGGATGACCGCCTGAACTACATTGAAAGACCGGTAGCGATCCTCGATAGGAAGACGAAAATCTTAAGGAACAAGGTTGATGAGTTGGTAAAGTTGTAGTGGCAACACCCCAAGGGTTCAGAACGGATGTGGGAGCCATAGGACGAGATGAGGCAGCATTACCCAGAGTTATTTCCGGCAGCAGACTTCGAGGACAAAGTCTGATTCAAGTGGGGGAGAATTCTAGCATCCAAATATCAGGTATTTCAATTTTAGCCTTAACCTATTTGAATATTGCACATTTAGTCCCATATGGTTGAGTTCACATTTCATCTCGTACGTTGGGCGTACATGTGGGTACGCACATCGTACTCATGTGATCGGATCGTGGAAGCCATGCTAGTACGCTGGGCGTACTAGCTCAACCTCAAAACCGTAATTTTAGGGGTTTTCTTTTCTATTTAATCCACCTTATGCCTCCTTTAAACATTCCTTATCATTCACTTTCCCTCAAAAACCCTAATCTCGAGTTTAAGCCTTTTTTGTGAGACTTAATTATCGTGTTATTAGGCGCGGTCTAGTCCGGGTAGATCGGATGCGAGATTTATTTGTCATCAGTATCCGGTGAGCTTCCTTCACTGTATCTGTGGGTCCAAGGCACCAATGTTGAGCCACTAGTTTATGTTGTAGTATGATGGTTGACTTCATGACACCTGTCAGGTATGCTTGTGTTTGCTTGATGAATCTGTGATTCTTTGTTATGATGTTATATGGTAATAGTAAGGGTGTAATAGACCCGGTATCCGGTTGAAATAGACCGAAGGGATTGCATGCACCCAGATATGCTTGATGGTAACCAGTTGAAATAGACCGAAGGGGCTTGCAAGCACCCAGATATGCTTAGCTTTATGTTTGTATGGTATGGGGTACTTTTGGGGAACTCACTAAACTTTGTGCTTACGGTTTTTCAGCTTATGTTTCAGGTACTTCTAGTTCGAAGAGATGGGTTGGACCTAATCGCACTGCATCACCCTATGACTTCCTCATTTAGAGATTTTGGGAATCTGTACTCTGATACTATGTTTCTATGATACACTTTTGACTATTTTGATATGAGTATCGTATCTTTTGAATAAATTTGAAAACAAAGTTTTTATCTGGATTTTTGGGATGTTACAGGTTGAAGAATGGAATGGAGTTGATAGAAATGAGTTTGGGTTTGAATGGTATTTCAAGAGGAATGGAAAGGTTGTTTACAACCTCACCATGACACGGTGAGACGATTAGTGTGGCGCGGTAACCTAGGCAGTGATTTGGGAGTTCCTCCATCCTAAGTCATAGGCAAAATACTTTGGCTCCATGACGTGGTATATGGGTGCCACAACGCGGTAGGAAACGTACGTTGTTATGAAGCATAGTTTCAACAGCATCACATCAGGCTGACAGGGAGTTCATTTAAGTCACCACGACATGGTGAAGACCTCGCCACGACTCGGTTTTGAGTAGTGATAAATTCTGAGTTAACGGTCATTTGTTCAAAAACGGTCACCCAAACCATAGAGAGAGAGAGAGAGAGAGAAAGAGAAAGAGGAGGAAGAGGAGGAGGTCCGACGATCTTGAGTTCTAAGAGGAATCAAGGGTCGATTTAGCTTGCTTTGTATTAGGTAAGTGCTTCTCAAATTGTTGTTGTAGTTGTTTTCTTCATTTTCAAGGTTTTGGTGGCTGAAATGATGTTTGAATTATTTTTTAATAAATTGTAAGTAAAAACAGAGTAAGATTGAACAAAATGATCTAAATAGATCTGTTTTCAGCTCAATTACTTCCAAAATGAGTATAAGAGGTATTGTTGTAAGAGAGAAAGCTAAGAGCATAAGAGTGCGCAAAAGTTCAAACCCTCTAATGTACTTACCCTATTAATAGGATACTCACGAAAAAAATACTAGGACTCGACATCACATTGTGAATCTTGATAGTGCCTCATAAATACATTACATAATGAAGTCTTCTTGACCTTCACTATTTACATACTATTCGACATAAAAGACACTACCTAAGGTTCGTCATCTCACAACATTGATACAATTTACATTCCCCCCTTTGTGATCAATGATGAATCTTCATAAGATGATCTTCCTAATCTCCGCCCCGTCTTCATTATCATTCCTCTGATAGTTGTTGATGAGAAGCAGGATACTAAAAAGATGTTGGTTTGAGTATATTTCTACGTCATCAGTACGAAAAAAAATTCTTTCTTCCTCCTTTCTTGCCTTTCCCTGGAACACAACACCCCATTGGTTTGTGGAAGATTTCTCCATCTTCGAAATCTTCAATGTTCATCTTCCCTTTCAACAAATCCTTTGGAACTTTTGACCTTTTGTTGAACGCGACAGAGAGATCAATATTAGTATGAGCTTGGTGATCAATATTAGTCAAATCACCCATTAGCTTCGTAGTTATGAGGAGAGAATTGATGTTCATAAGAGGAAAGTCTGCAATGGTGAAATCAAAAAACACATTGATCGCCCTCACAACATTGTATCAAACATTTTGTAAAACTTCTTCAAACAATGCATCTCGAGTTATCGAAACAAGCTTGATAATCTTCACCAAGGAACATGCTTCTTCCTTATTCTTCCCAAGCACCTCATGAAAATGAATTTTCATCCTCTTGAACTCATCCTAATCTTTGTAACTTTCTGAAAGCTTAAACTGAGGAAAGGCGAATAATGAATGATTAACTGGGAAGTCCAGGTGATTGAACTCAATATATACAATGTCGTAGCTCTTCTTTAGCTTCACAATAAAATCCTCTTCTACACTAAAAGTTGTGCTTTCAATTGTTTCATAACATCAAAATTTGTTAGGATCGCCTTTGTTGAGTCCTGTTCAATTTCCTAATTCTTTCTATTTCCAGTTCTTGAAGCTTTTTCTTCTCTTATGCTGAGGGTTCAACATGGACGTCCTTTCCTTTGTCTTTAGGATCAGTGGCTGTCACAGGTTTTGCAGTTGAAAAACTTGACCCTTCTTCTCCAATACTTATCCCTTTCTTTTTTTGCAACTTGAATAAGTCTACTCCGACATTTGGAACAGATGTTGTAGTCAAAGAAGTTGTCGTTATTGGCTTGATAGGTAGATAAGTTGGAATCTGAGTAGAGATTAGCTTCCCCATAACTTTCCCTTTGTCTTCACCATTATCCTTTGAAAAACCAACTCCCCTTTCTCCCCCTTGTTACACATTTGCAAATGGACATGGAGCATTGATAGGGAACGAAGGAATAAATCCAGAATAGGTGAAAGCTCTATCTTGAAACAAGATTCGACAAGGAAACCATTGAAGATATCTGATCTTGGGAAATCAAAGATTTTGATGTAAAATCAAACATCGATAAAGACTCTTGAAAGCCAGTAAGAGAATTTTCAATATTGGAAAACACTTTACCATCTGCTTCTTTCTTTTCCTTCAACGCCCCATCATAATCCTTGTTAAAATCACAAACATCTTCAATCATGGCTCGTGTTACTCCCAAAAGAACTTCAACTTTATCTTTAATATATTCAAAAAATGTATCAAGCTTCTTGAATTCTTTAGAAAACAAATCATTAAAATCCTTGAGCTTTGACTCGATTGATTCTTTAGAATTTTTCACCAGCTTCTCAAAAATCTCATGTCACTAATGAGCAATATCTTGTAATTTCTCGATTTCATGATTGAAAGTTTGAGATTTAGTAGCCAAACGTTCATCAACACCCTCAATAGAACCATCAAGTAAAGATATAAATCGTGACTCATGAGATTTTAATAAAAAGTCAACTTCGTCACTGCTAACAGTTGATTTCCTAACATTGTCATTCAAGAATTGAAGAATTGAATTGATTTTAGAGTTGATTTTTTTGTATTGTTTTCTAGACATGATGCAATTGTCATCAAAATTTTCTTCTTCTAGATTCAACTCTAACTCTGCAAATCCAACCATTTCATCTTCATCCTCTTCTCTATGAGTCTTCATCACTAGTTCTGTGGATAAAGAAGAGAGCAGCAGAGTGATTGGCTCATTGATAACTTATTGAAATGTTCGTGACACAGCTGGAATTAACGTTGGTAGAATTATTGAAGTTTTTGGCGGTGACGAAGGTGGTGGTGGTGGAATAGTTGTAGTCTCGATTTTTAATGTCAATCTCCCTTCACCCATGATAACATTTGAGTCCTTTTTAGATAATTTCTCAGTAATTATTGAAGTTCTACCCTCCTCCACATTGGACTCAGAAATAGGAACCTCGGGTGGTGTGTAAATAGTGTAAATACCTGCAAAAGAGGGCTTGATCTTGCCATCCTTTATGTCCTATAGGTACTTGGGGCAGCTTCGTTTCCAATGCCCTTTTTCATGACAGTGGAAGTACTCTGCTTCCTTCGGATTGGAAGAGGGATTAGCAGAACCAGCTTTGGTCCTACTTGAAGAGGATCCATCAAGAGACTTTCCCTTGTGGCTCTTGTAGGGAGCCGTCCTCTTCTTTCCCTTCCCATGTTCGATTTCCTGAACATGGGCAGAAGTAGTAGTAGTAGGAGTAGACACAACCGGCTTGCCTTTCAGGTTGCTTTCTACAGTCGTAAGAAGGCCTTGAAGCTTGCTAAGAGTGACCTCCTCCTTGTTCATATGATAGGTCATATGAAACTGATCATAAAAAGAAGGTAAAGAGTGTAGAATGATATCTATGGCCAACTTTTCATGAAAATTGACATTCAATTTAAACAAGCGGTCCACAAATCTCTGCATCTTTTGCAAGTGGGCCGTGAAGGGTTCACCATCCTTCATTTTGGTTGTGATCATGGAGGCAACGATCTCATACCTCTCCTGCCGAGCACTTTGATGGTATCTTTCCATCAAATGTTGATGCATTTCAAAAGGATAGTAGTCCTCATAGGACTTCTGCAGCTCAGCAGTCATGGTTGCAATCATAATACACAACGCCTTTGTCGCATCCCTCTCATGAGTAGTGTGTTCAGCGATTTGTTCGGAAGTAGCAGTGGTGACATCAATCTCTTTGAGCTCTTTATCTAGGACATATTCTTTGTCCTCATAGCGAATAGCCATTCTGATGTTTCGAATCCAGTCATTGATGTTTGAGCCATAAAAAATGACCCTCCTACATAGGTTCATGAGGGAGAAAGAGCCTGAAGGGATTGGGTTGGGAGCATTGTTTGGGATAGACATCTGTAAAAGAAGAACAAAGTTTAAATTAGTTGATAATCCTTATTATTACACCCAAATGAAATATTAAGGCTAGGACCCAACACAATATTCTACCATTGCAAAAATGGATGCCGTAATCCAATTGTAAAATATTTGAAGGTAGGTAAATGACGATTTACCAATTTCCACCATGAAAAACGAAGTAGATTATTAAGTTTTAATTGGTTTGAAATTCCTAGATTTTTTAGATTCATTGAACTTTTTTTCCAATGGCATGTTTAAATCTCGATTGTGCCCTTCAAATTTGTGACTAGGACGCCGAGGATCGCAAACAAGGTGTGAATAACCATGCAAATTAACTTGGTACACCCAATGTTACAAATCACCTAATCAATGTTTCGGTTAACCACACACGCTCCATTGATCTGTGATTAACATCAAGTTACCCTTTTCCACACATTGGCAGTCCCAAATTAGTGTGCCGGTTAACCACACATGCTACACTAACGACTTAACAAGGTGCAAAGTGTAATTTCATGGATTAGCACCATTTTCACATTTTCCTAAAGTAACTAAGATTGGGAATTTTAATAAAGGTTTAGTTAATTTTTTTAATCATTATACTTTTAATGAGGGAGAATTAATGTCCTATCCTACCCGTTCGGCTAACGACCCTCCACCAATCAAGGAAGCGGTGGGTGAGAGTGGACACCCATTAAACTACCATTTTATAGGCAGTAACATTATACCCCCCTTATAGACCGACTTCGTGAATGAGGCCTACTAACGGTAATACCAACTTGTCTTACATATATATATATATATACATATATATATATATATATATATATATATATATATATATATATATATATTATTAAACTTATAATATTATAAAGTATAAGGGTTTAATTTTAACTTTTAAAACTCTAGGGTTTGGAATTAAAGTTTCATTAGTTTGACTTTACAAATTTCAAAGCTTGAGGGCAAGTTTTGAAACTTGTCAAAACTCTTCACATTCATAACTTAGGAGTTTAATTGAGTTTAATGTATGAGACCTTTCATTTTCCATAACATGAGGACAAGTTATGGAGGTCATTAAAATTGATCTAGATCATTTTTCTAATAACTAAAATTATCACATAATCTATGATCTATCTAAACTCATATTCAAGATAACTTCTTGTCAACAATTTGAAGACAATTTTGTTTATTATATAAAAACAACAATTATTTTAAAACTTTTGCAATTATCTTTTGGTTGGATGTGTACAAGCACTACCATATCATAAAAAACATTTCCAATGATCCAAAACAGTTTGTGGTAGTGTTCCCAATCCAAACCAGGCCAAGAAACTTGAAATTCTACAAATAGAGCCTTCAACTCGTCGAGTGCATGAACTGGACTCAGCGAATTGCTCTGTTACTAAGTGGACTCGTCGATTCTGTTCATGGACTCGACAAGTTCACCAGTCAGAGGCCAAAATTTCGACTTTTTCAGCTTTGAAAAACTAGTAAGCATCAAATATAATAGAAAACAATCCTAGGCTTCGATACCACTGTTGGGTTTTGAGCACTATAACACTCGTATGGTGCACATGCAACCCCTAAATGCTTTGGATCTATGTTTTCTCTAATTATACATGCATTTTGTTTTTCCAAAGCATTCACCCTAGCTAGCATACAATTGAAGCTATATAATAAAACTTAGTTTGGATGCTTACATCTTGAGTAGGGTAGAGTTCTTGACAATTGAAAGCTTGAGCACCTCAAGTGTGAAGCCTCTAATGGTTCACAACACCAATATGCAAAATGACGACTTAAGAGAATAAGCAACTTATCTGAAAGAGAAGGTGCAACCGATTTTGGCTCATGGAGGGTTCTATTTATAGTGTTGCACATGCTAGGGTTACACTTTATAAACCCTAATGACCCATGACTTTCCACATTCTCATGCTTCATGGGTTTAACCTCCATGGACTATCCATGTATTTACTTATTGGTTTGGCCCATCTACATAATCATGGATCATTGGCCCACACTACAAGAATCATTGATGTACATAATCAATCCCCATATATTTAAGTAGTCTCTTTTGACCACAAAATTAATTTCCAAATTAATTATTGATCAATACTAATTAAATAATTTCATATTAATATATTATACTTGTAATATATTAATAAACCATAAATAACCTTATTCTCAAAATCTAGCCTATCAAATTGCACTAGTGAAGGCAACCCAAAAGGACCATGCTACAATCGGGTCAAGTACATACCAGTAATAGTTATGGGCTTAGCCACCAAATCCAGCACACATACCCTCACTTAAGGTTTTGAGTGTTATACAGTGGAAAGATGTCTCCTATCATGTCCTTGAAACAGCCACTATCAACAAACTGAAGTGTGATTATATGCCTCCATAACTGCTACAACACAGTGTGTGGGATTAGTTGGTCTTTGGAACCCAGTCCATTTTGAAACTGGGTTTACCTCTATCATCTATGTAAGGTACTCTCTCCCATGACATATCCTTCTTATCACATACAAAAA
Source organism: Lactuca virosa (assembly GCF_052849685.1). Lineage (NCBI taxonomy): Eukaryota > Viridiplantae > Streptophyta > Magnoliopsida > Asterales > Asteraceae > Lactuca > Lactuca virosa. The sequence continues at coordinate 241,853,357 of NC_136431.1, forward strand.
ATGAAGAAATGTTAGAATCATTAGAAGATTTAGGAGTATGAACCTTTGGTACCCATCTGTAGTCGGGTTTAATCCATTTATTGTTTGATCGGATGTATGCCCTACCACTTGCTTTTGAACTTGAATCCAATTCCCGAGATGACTTTGAATTAACTGATCTTCGTTTAATTGATCCATCTCATGAATTTGGCGTCTTGGACGACATTCCCTTCTTGTCCTTGGTAGTTTGATTTTTGTCCTTTTTGGCATTCCAGTCACCATTGTGTGATCGATGCCTCGATGGGTTTCTTTTGTAAGATCTCCCTCTTGGCGCATTCTTCTAACCTTGTTCATAGTAGGGAACATATGCACAATTTGGACAATTTCTGGCAATGTGTCCAGGTGTTCCACAGTGAAAACATGGTGGTTTGTTCACGTAGGTGTTGTTTCTGCCTGCCCCTGGTGGCGTGACCATGCCTTGTTTTTGATTGCTCCCACAAGCACACTTACAGCAATCAGTCTGTTTTGCTAGTTTTGGTGGCCTGTATTTACCAACAACAGGTTGATTAGAAGCAACATAATTAGAAGCACAATATTTACAGTTCAAGGAAACATTGGTTTGACAATCAACAAAATCAACAGAACTAGAATTAATTATGTTCTCCTTGTTCTCATCTTCCACTACTTTACCTGCACATGAAGTAGATGCATTAATATCCTTTATCTCAACATTCTCAGTTGGACCAGATTGTTCAGTCGTAACTGAAGCTGGTATAGGGGGCGGGCCATACTGAGCAGGTATCTCTACCTCATTGGTTTCAAGGGATGAGGTATAGTTGACATTGAAAGGAGGTGGAACACTGTGATCCCTTAGACCCTTACTATGATTATCTTTGAATTTTAATTGTTTCTTAATCATGGACACAACTACCGTACTTGACGCATCAAATTTCTTATAGTTGAATTCAGCATCTTTACATTTAGCTTTCAATGCATCAAGTTTGGCAGTTAATTTGGCAATTTCCTTTTTAGCATAGTTATAATTTTCATATTTATTACTATATTCCTCTTGAGGTTTTCTAAAGTCCTTGGTTTTGGCCTCTAGTTGTTCTTTTAAGGTTTTTGGGCCTTTCTAAGTGTATATCCTTCATATTTAAGGTCCTCAATTTCCCTTTTTAGCAAATCATGTTGATCACGATAAAGTTTAATTTTAGCTTCACAAGACTGAGAACATGAAGCTTCATTGACCTTGGTGTTTGAGGAACTCATTGTTTACTAAAAATGCCCTTTGACTTGAAACCTCAAAAGTCAAACTTCAAAGTCAAACGTAAAAGTCTAACTTGAAAGTCAAACGTAAAAGTCTAACTTGAAAGTTAAACTTGAAAAGTCAAACTTAAAAAAGTCAAACTTGAAAGTCAAGAGTCAACTTCGAAAGTCAAAGGTCAAAACTGAAAGTCAAAAGTCAAGCTTCAAAGTCAAAAATCGAAAGTCAAAACTTTGGGCCGAAAACGAAAATTTTAATACCAAAACCGAGAGTATTTGACCAAAAAACAAGAATATTTGACGGAATACGTAGCCTTTTGAATAAATACAAAGCTTTAATATCGAAAACGAGGCTATTGGATCGACAAAATCAAAAAAGTTGAAAAAAATGATTTTTAGGCCGAAATCACGAGGCTTCTCATCCTAACCGAGAAGTCTAGCTTCTGACCGAGAATGCGAAGACCGCACACCTGTGCACCGAAAACGTCCGAGGCCGAAAACCCTCGCACGCTCCACCGAGAACCCTCGCACGCTCCACCAAGAACCCTCGCACACTCCACCGCAAAGCTTCCAGATAGCAAACTCGTTCTCAGCCGAAAACTCCTCGGAAACCCTAGATTCTGACCGAGATTAGCCGCTGGGGTCTCGCAAGTTACGGCCAAAAACACGTTTTTTCAACTTTTTAGTGCAAAACTCGATCAAAAAGACAAATTTATGAAAAACACGAAGAACAAACAGCCAACATTTCTTCCAAAACAAATCAAAAACGCCAAAACCTTCAAGAAACAATCCAAAAACGTTCAATATCTTGCCAAAATGATTGATACGATCCAAGATCTGATACCACTTGTAAGTCCGTAAATCGCTTTGATGTATCAATCTGATCCACTTGATGGTGCGGAATCCCAATCAAGTGGATGATGCAAGATGAAATGGAGAAGAAGAGGAAGAAGAACAAGATGAATCTTCAATGCACACAATGATATTCATTGATAATCCGGTACACAAGATTCACACACACATACGTTCTCTCTACTTTCTCTCTCTAGAATACGTTGTATAACAATGGAAACCGCTTAAACATTTTCTACTCCCTTAGATACCCTCTTCTTTATTGGCAAACCCCTTAAACATGCCTAATAACACACTATTTATATATATGGACAAAACCCAAGCCCAAAACCCAAAGGCCAGACCAAAATTACATGTGATTTCGATCCAAACTACATCTAAAGCCAAGATTGTTTTCTGCCCTAGACCGAAAACTACAAATGCCTAGAAAAGGAAAGTATAAACCATAAATTTAGACCCAACAGGCACCAAGGCTGGCCCTTTTTGGATTGTATCCTGCTTATGGAATGATGTTATGTTTGGTGATATGTTAGATCTGTATCCTGGTATGTAGTATGATGCTATGTTTAGTGATCTACTAGATCAGTATCCTGGTATATATGATGATGCCATGATTAGTGATCTGTTATATATCTATGACTATATGTACATGCTAGCTAGAGTATGATATTTATGTGTTGATTGTGTGATTGCGGGTGGGTTGAGGCGGTCCTGCTTTGTGCTCTAGGACAACAGACCCGGGGCGGCCCGAATAGAGTAAAGGCCCATCGGGTCATACCAGTTAGGCCGAAGGCCCAGAGAACGGTCCAGAAAGGCTAAAGGCCCGGTAGGGCGGACCAGACATGCTAAAGGTTCTGAGAGTGGGCCAGATAGACTGAAGGCCAGATGAGGGCGGTCCAATCATACTAAAGACGAAGGCTTTGAGCTTACAGTTGTGGATTTTGTTTCAGGTACTTCGGATGATCGCGGGAAGGCGAAGGCTTGATCGTGCACCTCTTCACATTTTATTACTTTGATTTCTAGGATTCTATGATATGAAACTATTTTGAAAACATTTTGTAACAACTAATGGTTTTTGGATGTTTGAAAAAGTTTTAAATTTGCATGAACTTTATGGATGTTACAGAGAAGTTTCGAAGGGCCTCTTTTAATAAGCTTTGTAGGTGGTTTAATTTTTGAACAAGTTCACAACTTAACATAAGAGCGAATCCATGTAAGGATAAACTTCTATGATCAGTTTAATTAAAAACGAGTAAGCATTAGAAAATTTTAAAGTAGTTAAAGATCTAAGTAAATGTTCATACGTAAATCTCATTTCATTAGAAAATTAAAAAGCTTGATCTAATGGGAAGATATGACAAGGGATTAGTGCATTTCATTAATATATCAAAAAAGAAATGGAAATGACATTTTGAACATTTGCTATTGTATAGTGAAACATAAGGTTTCGTTAAAATCTTGAACATTGAAATTGTACACCGTCAATTCCTTAGGTTTAAGGTTTGTTGGGTCTCACCCTCATAATGGAAAAATGATTTAGGATCATTAATATAGAGTTTTGGCACACCTACATCCTAGTTATTTTTTACTAGAGGTGTCTTGGGATATCCGTCTTTGTTTGTGCAAGTGTGAGAACTTTAGGGTGAAAAATATTGGTTAAGAAAATGCTTTGGACCTTTTCGAATAATAAGGACCATGCAGTCATCTCTTAACTGATTTTGAGAAGAGAAAGGTAGCTCGAGGACTATTGTTAATATAGCTTATTAGAAATAAATTATTATGAGAAAATTTTCATTAAGGCTTCATAAACAATGAGTCAGTGAGGCTTTGGACAAAATGTTGCAACATGCTTCTTGGGACACATAACTAGTTATGAATGGTGAATGTTACATGTTTCATGTTTGAGCTTCGCTTTTACATGCTTATTAGCAATATCTTGTTACAATGGACTTCCCAATCGTAAAAATAAGGAAAATATTTTTATACTGTATTTTAGAATTAAAAGACAAAAGTAAAGAAAATCTTTATGGCATTTTTAATTTTAGAAATGAAAGACAAAAATAAAGAAAATGTTTTTGGATTGTTGAGTTTTAGAAATAAAAGATAAAATTAAAGAAAATCTTTTTGTGTTTTTGACTTTTTCAAAAAATATCAAAAATAAAAATAAGGATATCACCAGCATGGGAGATTCATTATTGATAATGTATAGTTGTGTAGAGAATCTAGTATTAAGCCTTCTTTACTCAGTTAGGAAACTGAAGTAGACCTATGTTCCTCATTCATTATTGATAACGAATAGTTGTCAAGATTACCATCGCTTCCAATTTGTTATCGCCTCACGTAAGCATAAGCTTCCCATTCGTTATTGCATCACGCAAGGCTTATATTCCCATTCGCTTAGCTTTCCATTCGCTATAACATGACACAAGCCTTAGCTTCCCATTAGTCATTACTTCCATCAATACTTCTCTACTACTTTGCTAGTTGGCAACATTTGTTGAATGACTTAGAGCCAATGTCCAAAACGAAGCGTTACGAAGCACTGACTATGAACAATAACCTCTGACTGAAACTATGGTAGTGACGAATGCTAGTCCATAACTTCGCAATTCAAATTAAAGAAAATTTAGTTAGAGTGTAAGGTCCTAGAAATAGGATCTTAACTAGTGATCAAACAATCTAACAATCAAACAAGCAGAGAATTGAGTAGAAGAAGAATGAATCAAAGCCTGCACACGTTTGTATTAAAGAAACGTCTGGTACAACACTGACTGACCGTAAACTGCTATTAATTAACAACTACTAACAGACTCAGACTGATCCTATTTATAGGAAATAAGACCTGACCGTAAACTGGTCATGGTCGTAAACATGGTCATGGCCGTAAACATGTTTACGGTCGTAAACATTCTAATGGCCGTAAACATACCAAAGTACTTCTAATACAATGCTAATTGACCTATTACATCCAAAGCCTATCCCAAACCATAACATGGACCCTTCAATCTCCCCCTTGGTTTGGGGCTAGCTGTAACTCAGTCTTTCTCAATCACAAGAACATCGGACCCTCCCATTCCTCTTGCCACATCTCCTTAGCAATAATCTTGGCAACCATTGTTGTGTACTCTTTTGCAGCAGGCTCGAAAATGTCTTCAACAACCTTGATCTGAGGCAGGGCCATATGATGAATATCCCACCTCCCAAATTGAAGTAGGTATTGTTTGTCGTATAGGCGAAAGCAGCCATCTTGGAACTTGATGACAGAAGACGCAGTAGTTTCATCATAGACCCAGTGATGCATATCTTTGAGAGATCCATCATTGAAGGTCTGCAGCACTGGAACTTGTCTGACTTGATTTGTTGGCGGCCACATGACAGTCTGAAAGGGCTTGTTGGTCTTGGGATCCAGCACTTTAGGGAAGCTTTTGATGAAAGACTCAGCAGTCTTCATGCCAGGGAATCCCTTCTTTACTTGATCCTCCAAGAATAGCTTGAAATGCGTAGCCTTTGGATCGCCTGATGGATTTGAAAAGGGAGCACTGGATATTTCTGAGAGATCCACTATTGTCCATGAATGGAAATCATGGAAATCTTTGTAGTACTCCACATTTTTGCTTTTCCGCTTTACGATCCACATGTTAAGCCGGTCATGGAAGCCCCATGACATAATTCCCGATCTGTCACCATACTTGTGACCAAATTTATTCTGTTCAAGATTAGTGACGGTGATAGTGGGTTTATTTCCAGGTGCATTTTGATCAGAGGATTTCTTGAAGAGAAGTTGCTTTTTCTTGCCAGAAGCTGCTAACTTGGCACGTTTGAGTGCAACAACACTTGGTGCTTGAGCTGGTTCCTTATCGAATCGATCGACAATTGTAGTTCTTCTTTGAGAAGGCGGGTCAACAGGGGGGTCTTCAACCTGTTTAGAAGAAGGCTGGCCAGCATTGAGATGTCGAACAGATGAATTGAACTTGTCGCCAAGTTCCTCTGTCAGCTTCTCCTTCAAATGAAAGTAACATGCAGTCAACTTTCCCATGTGAGTTTGCAGATCAGAAATTTGCTTTGTTTTCAGAACTCTATCCGCTTCAAGATCAGCAACCTGAATTTTGAGTTGGACCTTTTCAGCTTCAAGATCAGCCACCCAGATATCAAGCTCAATATTTTTCTGATTAAGCACCCCGATTTCCTTTTGAAGTTCAGGTATGGTGGGATCATCCTCTTTTGAGTGGCCTTCCTTAATAAATATTCCCTTAGCTCGGGAGGAAGGCAGTGAGCTTTGTTCATGGGCCAAATGTACAGCGAGCCTCACAGAGACAATGTCGTGATGAGGCCTGAGAGGAGAGGATCCTGAAGGAACAGATGAACCACCAGCTTCATAAAATGTGCTAGGACCTTCATTGGATGGAATAGGTGAAGTAGCAACGGAAGTAGTAAATGGTGGAGTTGACAAACCATGAGATAGATCAGGCACGAATACAACTGGTCTAGGATCAACTCTTCTTCTCTTCAATAAAGGCGAGGAGGTCTGAGTTGTCAGAGGTTCACTTACTGTTGGCTCAATGGTAGGAATGACATTCTTAGAGGGAGGAATCTCCAAAGATGTCTCCTTAGGAGTTGAGGTTTCAGCCAGTTGTTTTGGGGAAGGAGGCGGAGTCTCAAAAACGTCTTCTGACTCCCTTATCTCCGTTGCTGGATGAGCAACATCATGGATAGTATCAAAGAAACAATCAAGATCCTCATTTGACAAGAGGTTTGCATTTTCTCCAAGATTCAAGGGAATATCATCCTTGTCAAAGCCCGAAAGATCCAAGTCCTCAAAGGAGTAATTTTCTTCGTTAAATTCACTCTCAACTAGTACAGAGTGAAGGTCATGCTCTTCAGCTACAATGGCAGCAGGAGTAGCTTCATCATCTTCGTGATCAGAAACCAGAATGACGTCGTCTTCAGAAAAGATATCATCTTCAGAAGTCACTCGATCAGAAGAGACAAGAGACTCAGATGCCTCACTTGAATCGGCAAACAGGCCAAACTTCACCAAGGGAAACTTTCCTTGAAAATTTATTTTTCCTTTTCGGTTTTGCTTTATCAATCCGACGGTGTGTGGCCCCAAAGACTTCATGTCCAGGATTTCTCCACCTTTACCCATATCAGGAAATTGTTCATCAATGAATACTTGAATGAACCTAGGGTACACCAAGAACTTATCCCTAGTTTTTCCTTTGATGTTGGTAATCAGTTCTTCAAGAATGAACATCGAGAAGTTGAAATTCAGTCCCGCAGCCAGAGCGATGATAGCACCAGTGTTTCTTAGAGATATCTCATCTGCGCCAGATTTTCTTCCGGAAATGCAGCTCACGAAGACATGAGCTAAAAATCTCCAGAACGGTGGCAATAACTTCTTTATGATTGGAGGGAAGACACCTTCATATCCCATTTTGGTAAGAAACTCTTCAACATGGGAAATCTCGATCTCAGAGGAGGAGGTTGATTGATCGTCAATTTTGAGCGTACTTCTAATGAACTGCTCATTGATGATGATTTTGCAGTTGTTGACAGAAGCCTTAACACAAACAGCTCCATCACTTCCTTTCTTCACCGATGCAGATTTCCAGAAAGCTTTAATCAATCCTTGATTAATGTTTGGATTGACAGTGAACACCGTAGACAAGCAACACTCTCGCAATCCATGCATCATAGACTTGAATTCTCCATGAGCAGTCGGAGGATCAGCCAGGATGATAGCCAGGTTGTGACTGTCAGCGAACTTAAGCTCTGCCATTTGAATCTGCAATCAAACAAGCCAAATGAGAAAACAACATATTCAAATATTTAAAATTTGGCTGTAAACAATATTGGTCGTAAACAGAGTTGGCCGTAAACAGCCTTGGCCGTGAACTTCCATTGGCCGTAAACTGCCAGTGGCCGTAAACTGCCATTGGCCGTAAACAGCCCTTGGCCGTAAACTGCCCTTGGGCGTAAACGCCGACAGTTAGTTTTTCTTCGATTAAAGCTTGAAATCATGTCGGTTTGATGCGAGATTTGCATATCTATAGTCGGAAATGGCATACCTTTGAAGTTATCGGATCAATTTCACCAAAACTCACGAAAAAAATTTAGAGAGAGAGAGAGAGAAATGGGAGAGTTTGCGGCCAGGAAGAAGATAATGAGGAATAGAGGGTTTTCGGCTATACACTTTTCTTTATATACCCGGACCAAAAACTTAATGGGCCGCAATCCACAATGATAAAGTCCAATACCCAAAAACTTTTATAAAAAATAAAACATTTTGAGGACAAAAATAACAATAAAAATAAAACTAATTTCTAAAACTAAACTAAAAATTTTATGTAAAAGTAAAAATAAAAAATAAAAAATAGAAATTATTTAAATGAAAAATAAAATGCATAAATTTCAAATAACAGAAGTTTTAAACTACTATCACTTTAACAAACGCTGATAAGATTTTGTGATATTGGGATCAATGTTTTTAGACAGTTTTACTCCGCTTGTTGGTACTTCTACCTTCATGTCTATGTCTGGTCGATCGTCGGTATTGTGGTCCACTTAAACACGAAAGGTTGTGACAAATTTAAGGATAAACTATAAGTAACAAGACATTAGATCCTATGAACTTAGATAAATTTCCTAAAATCCCATTCAGCTGACGATGACCAAGAATATTGTTGTCCACCTAAATTGAGCAGCGAGATCTACAGACAACCTATAAGTGTTCAATTTTAGTTGTACTAGAACGTGTTTCCCACTTCCTGATATGCCCCAATAATGAAGGACTTCCAGAATACTCCTTACTTCAGATGAGCAGACAGTTATTAAGGAAGAAGTCAGATTTAGAATGCAGATTTTATACACACAGGTCGGATCTCTTCCAATCACGCAGAGAGTGAAAACATATGACTAAGTAGAGTTTAGATGGATTGAGAAGTAGAATGTTGTACATGCTGTGTACCAGGTCGGATTGTTAATCACGCAAAGGAGACAGCATGTGGCTAACAAATAGAAAGAATAGCATAGAAGAAGATGCAGAGAGACAGAATTGCATATGTTACAGTCCATGTCGGATCTTTCAATCACACAGAGGAGGTAAGATATGACTGACAGTAAGAAAGAAAGAAAATAACTTTCTACAAACCTAATTTATTGGAATTCCCGAGTCGCCCCGTCAATACCGGAATTAAGGACTGAGCCCGCACGTCGAGGAAAAGTTAATCCACAGTTCTAGATACAGATCATTTAATATATCCGCAGATTCCCATGTATATCTCTCTGCTCAACCTACCCAAGAGTCATATTGTCAGGCTTAAATAGAACTATCTAGGTTAAGATTTTTCAAGTCTTAAAACTCCTAAAGTTCATCTAATCCTAGTCAAATCCATTTAAAAACCATTCGTGCCTATCCGCGCATCGAACACAGAGCACAGACAATTCGACTTTGGCACCTTACACAGATTCAGGCTGTCCGTTATCACTTGATTATATCACTTCCCAACACATCACCTACAAGCACATTCCATTAACAATATATTTTTGGATTTTCTCATTTTTAACGTTTTTGGATTTTTCTAAAAAAAATAAAACAGAAATAACACTATTTTTGGATTTTTTAAGTTTTTAATTTTTTTTGTTTGGTTTTTGATTATTTCTCCCCCTAAATTTGTGCATGGGTGAGAATGAAATAATAATGCGCATATTTAAACTAACCTAAAAAAATTAGTCCTCAAAACGAAGCATTTTCAAAAATCTCACAAGCACATCGAATCGAGCTTTGTTGAACGACTTTGTGAACAGATCCGCCACATTATTAGCAGTGGGAACCTGTTCCAGCCGAATGAGCGAACGCTCATAACAATCTCCGATGAAATGAATTTTGATGTCAATGTGCTTAGTTTTCGAGTGCTGGACAGGATTTTTAGCAATCTGAATTGCAGCCTCATTATCACAGAATATAGGGGTTTCTAGATAGTTCAAACCGTAATCCAACAGCTGATGTTGGATCCATATAACTTGAGAACAACAAGCAGAGGCAGCAACATATTCCGCTTCTGCTGTTGAGGTTGAGATGGTGTGTTGTTTCTTGCACTGCCACGACACCAGCCTGTCTCCAAGGAACTGACACCCTCCTGATGTAGATTTTCTGTCAAGCTCACAGCCTCCATAATTACTGTCAGCAAATGCATATAAATCAAATTCATAATTTTTCGGATACCAAAGACCCAATTTTGGGGTAGCTTTCAGGTATCGAAAAATTCTTTTGACAACAATAAGATGTGAAAGTTTAGGATTAGCCTGATAACGTGCGCATTGACAAACTGCAAACATGATGTCTGGTCGGCTTGCAGTTAGATATATCAACGAACCGATCAGTGATCTGTAATGAGTTTTATCTACGGATTCGCCATTAGTATCTAGAGTCAGCAGGGGTCTCTCGGCCATTGGCGTCAAGGCAGGTTTGGCGTCTTGAAACCCGAACTTCTCAAGTATATCGACTACATATTTTGCTTGATGAATCAGGATTCAGGTTGATCTTTGTTGGACCTGAAGCCCCAAAAACATGGTCATTTCACCTAAAGAGCTCATCTTGAACCTCTTCTTCATCACGCCTTCGAACTATTTGCAAAGCTGTGGACTTGTACACCCGAAGATAATGTCGTCAACGTAGATCTGGACTAGAATCTGATCATTACCTACATGCTTGATGAACAAAGTTTGATCGATAGTGCCACGAGAATATCCATGTTCGAGCAAGTGCTTTGTTAGAGTTGCATACCACGCTCGAGGAGCTTGATGTAACCCATACAACGCCTTGTCCAACTTGTAGACATGATTGGGAAGCTTTGAGTTAACAAACCCAGGGGGTTGATCAACGTAGATTTCTTCCTTCACTTTGCCATACAAGAAAGCTGTCTTAACATCCATCTGATAAACAGTGAAGTTCATGTAAGAAGCGTATGCAAGGAATATACGGATAGCCTCCAAGCGAGCTACTGGAGCATAAACCTCAGTGTAGTCAAGACCCTCGATTTGTCTAAACCCACGAACCACCAATCTTGCTTTATTACGCACTATGACACCGGAATCATCTTGCTTATTGCGGTATACCCAGCGAGTTTCAAGAGACTTTTTGCCTTTAGGAAGTTCAACAAGCTTCCAAACCCCAAGTTTTTCAAATTGGTTTAGCTCTTCATGTATAGCATCTACCCAGCTGGGCTCATTCAAAGCCATTTCAACGTTATTTGGCTCTATTTAAGAGATAAAGCAAGAATAGAGACATGTATTGACATTTCCACTTTGGCTTCTCGTTTTAACACCATCACCCAGCTGGCCAATGACATTCTCGATCGGATGATCGCGTTGAATACGGGAAGGTATCTCCTGGCTGATGTCATTGAGTGAAATAGGAAGATTATGAACGTTAATAACTCCATCATCTTCCGAAGGATCCAGATCAGAAGAACAAGTCTCATTAGTAGGATCTGCCACAAACTCATTTGCAATTTGCTCATGAAAGGGAAGTTCCATAAAATTTTGAGTAACAACGGAAGCATCTCATGACATGAACTCTCTTTCAGCAGGGGTAAGAGGAGTGGCATCAGCATCTGGAGTTTGTTGTTGACTTGGAGATTCTGGACTAGGAATTGGAACAGAGGACTCCACCGAAGGAATTGCAGAAGAAACTATCGACGGTCTGTAGACAACGTCTTCGTCTTCATCTTCAGGTACAAACTTCGAACCAGAAATAGAACCAGATACACTATCTGAACACATATTGAACGATTTGAAAAAAGATGTGTAATCAAATAGCCAATCAGGACCCACTCTAGCATCTGTTTCATTCTCCTCCAGCCAGCGCACATCGAAGGATTCTATAATTTGCTTTGTTCTTTTGTTGTAGACCCTGTATGCAGTGCGAGCAGCATACCCCACGAAATAGCAGTCATCAGCTTTGGCATTAAACTTCGGGTTGGACTCCAGGTGAAGAAGGGTACAAGGGCAACCAAATAAACGGAAATGGCTGACAGATGGCTTGTGACCATATAGAATTTCGTATGGAGTCTTCATTTGGGCTTTGTTGATTAAAACACGATTTTGAACATAACAAGCAGTGTTAATCGCCTCAGCCCAAAAGAAAACTGGTAACTTTGAGTCACACATCATCGTCCTTGCTGCGTCTTGTAGCGTTCGATTCCTTCGTTCAACAACACCATTTTGTTGAGGCGTGCGAACTGAACTGTATTGACGCACAATTTCCTTTTCTGCGCAAAAATGATCAAGAACTGCAGTCTTGAATTTTGTTCCATTATCAGTTCTAAGCGCCTTCACCCGGTTATTTGTTTGGTTCTCAATCATTACAATGAATTTCTTGATCAGATCAGATACCCCAGCTTTGTTGTTCAAGAAGAAAACCCACGTGAAATGAGAGAAGTCATCAATCACAACTAGACAGTATGAGTTTCTATTGATGCTTAGGACATTGACTAGACCAAATAAGTCCATATGCAACAACTGGAGCACCTGGCTGATTGAATTGATTTGCTTCGGCAGGTGTGGTTTCCTGTGATGCTTTCCTTGTGCACATGACACACACTTTTCAAATGTTATAAAGTCTCTGACAGGTAGGCCGCGTACCATTTTGTTTTTAGCAAGATGATTCAGATTCTTAGCGTTAGCATGGCCGAGTCGTCGGTGCCACAACATAGCATTTTGTTCTGCGACTTTTGAGAAGAGGCAGGTGACTTGCGCAGGTATGTTGCTATTCATGTCTATACTGTAAACATTTCCATCCCGCTTTGATTTGACAAGAATCCACTCATCCGGGATGACAATGCCTGGCTTTAAGATCAGACACTCTTTATCAGTAAAATGCGTTGAATAACCCTTGTCGCAGATCTGAGAGACGCTTAACAATCTGTGCTTTAACTCGGGAGCATAGTTGACATTTTCGAAACTCAGCATTCTGTTTGGTACAGTTCCTCTCTGTGTGATTTTTCCGTCTTCACCATCCGCAAAGGAAACAAATCCTCCGTTAAACGCCTGAATGTCGTTCAATTGAGAAATGTCTCCTGTCATATGCTGGGAGCAGCCGTTGTCGACATACCATGGTCTGACGAGATTCCTCCGCAACTGTCCCTGCAAAATGAGCGGGATCATTTAGATTTGGGGACCCAGGTCATTTCTTTCCTGGGTGGACCCTTTACGATCACATATTTATCTTTTAATCCTATTGATTTTGTGTCATCATGTAAAAAAATTTCAGAGTATGATGATGATTGGTTGGAAGATAATTTAGGCACCCACTGGCATTTAGGTTTCTTGACATTCACGAGTGATTTTGAAAGACATTCCTTTTAGTTTGCTTTGAGCATTTGGATTTTCTACCAGAAGTGGTTGAAAATCCAGATTCACTCTTTGACGAAACCGACCTTGGCATAGCCGAGTTCGATTTTGGCAAACTGTTTGTGACTTTGTTATTGAAAACCTGTTTGTTCTTTTGAAAAAGTTCCTTTTTCTGGTTTTGATTAGCCTTCCAATCATCATTTCGAGAACGAGATCTCGAGGACTTTCTAGTTAAAGACCTTCCTCGAGACTCATTCTTTCCTCGTTTAGACGAAAAATGCACAAACGCCCTATTAGGACAATTCCTAGCGATGTGACCGGCAGTACCACAGTTAAAACAAATTTGCTTATTATTATTGTAACTGGTACTGCCTTTGTCTGATTTGCTCTCTTTATTGACACTCTTACTTGAACCACAAGAACATGTGCAAGTATCAGATTATGTGATAGGTGGGGGTGAATCCGGTTGTGTGATTGGTGAAGTGGATGTGGTTGAAACAGGAACATCAAATTCAGGAACACCAAAATTATCAAACAAATCATCAAATATGTCAAAGAAATTTAAATCAACAAGATTCGATGCAGAAGTATCACAAGATATATCATGGACATTAACATCAGAAACAAAAGAGTCATTTTTTTGAAACAAAAACATCTGGTTCAGAAACATATTTATTTTCAGAAACAGATCCTGCAGCTTCTTGCTTTGAGTGATTTAACAATTGATCTGCATAGGAAGTGAAAACATTAGTATTTTCAACATTCATGATGCCACTTGACACAAAACCATACTTGAGTAAATGGCTCTCTGTCTATTTCTGTTTTTGAAAAAGGAACATTAGTGTAGGTATGATTAAAAGGAGGAGGCACCTTATCATATCCTAACCCCTTGGACTGATTTTCCTTGAATTTCAAATTGTTTTCAATCATTGATGCAACAACTTCGCTTGACAAATCAAATTTTCTAAATGTAAAATCTGCATTTTCAAATTTGTTTTTTAATTTGTCAAGCTCTGCAGTTACCTCAGTGAGTTGTTCAGTCACATATCTATAATGTGTGCTTTTAATGATATATTCCTCCTAAAGTTTTCTAAAATCTTTCGTTTTAGCTTCTAATTCAGCTCTCAGGGGTTTTTGTCCTTTTCTAAGTTCATACTTTTCATATTTCAAGTCCTCGTTCTCTCTACGTAACAATTCTATATGCTCAAGAAGATTGTTAACTTTATCAATGCAAGTTTGAGAACAACAGGACTGACTTACCTCATTCTTTTCAGGTTCTGACTTGGAGGATACCATGAAAGCAAACTTCAACTCCATCATTTCTTCTTCAGGATCAACTTCAGCTTCTTCCACAGGACTATCATTGATTTGAGCCAAGTGAGCATTTTCAAGTCCTGAAATATTCAGTGCCTGAATCTGGTCATCCCAGTCAAAAGACTGAGCAACCACTGCTAAGTTAGCAGTCTCATTATTTACGGCAGCATTTCCGCGACCATTTCCCACTGGAACAATTGTGCGATCACTGTTTACTCTTCTATCTGGTTTGGGACACTCACGAGCAAAATGACCTGGCTCGTGACAGTTGTAGTAGCGCAACTTTCCCTTGTTAAACCCTACTTTCTTATCCGAATTCATTCCCTAGTTAGTATTTCCTGTTTTCTTAGCAAATTGCTTAGCCCTGAACACATCCATAGCAATTTTCCAAGTGATGTCCATTTCCTCCACATCCTCTAGATGAATTTGATCCAAGTCAGCAAATGAGAGTTGAGGTGGGAGCTCTCCAGCTACAAAGGCATTGTAACAATTTACGAGTCCAGTAGCAAGAGCTAAGTTCTCATCAGTTTCTTTGGAATAAGGTGCTGGAGCCATAGCTGATGCACTTGAGAAAGAAACAGCTTGAGGAACAACATAAGATTGACTTTGTTGATGAGAAACATATGATGAAGCAACATGTGGATGGGAGACAGATGCTGAAGTGACATATGGTGTAACTGATGAATTGATAAATGTTTGATTTTGAGGTTGTTGAACGGAAAAAGCTTGACTGGATGAAGAGATATGAGATGAAAAAGAATTGTTTGAGGAAATTCCAAGGTTCACAGTTAAGTAAGAATTCACATGGTTCATATCTTGTTGTTTGTCATCAAGATCACATGCTTTGATGATTGCCATCGTTTCAGCAAGACTAAGTCGATTTAAATCTTTTGTCTTTTTTATAACAGCCACATTCATGTCCCATGATTTTGGAAGTGAGTTCAGCAATTTCTTGTTTATCTCTTACCTAGTCAAGTAAATGCCAGCTGTACTCATCTCATTAGTAAGGGAAGTAAATCGTTGCAACTGAGCTTCCAGTGTTTCTCCAACTACATAATTGAACATGTTGAACTTTTGCCTTAACATATCCTGACGACTTTCCTTCATATCCTCATTTCAATCGTAAACCTCTATCAATGCTTCCCACAGTGCTTTAGCTGAAGTTTATTCTCTGAAACCTTGTGCAATGTCGGGCGATAGAGCCATGGTAAAGGTGGCCAATGCTCTTTCTTGTTCTTCAACCTTTTTGAAATCATCTTCGGTGTAATCAGTGTATGGCTTGTCAATTACTTGTCCAGTTGGAAGATTTGTAGTTATTCTGATTTGTCAATTACTTGTCAATTACTTGATGTATTTTTCTATTCTGTACTTCCATTCTGGGAACCCTTCTGCAGATAACAATCGGGGAATACGAGTAGTTGTTCCCATAATAGAATCCAGCTCATGATGACGTGCTTGACTTTGAGAATCCATTTTAATGACTTGAAAAATTAACTAAAATGCCAAAAGAAATAGTTTGAGATCAAATGATTATGGTCGTAAACACGAGTTTACGGTCAACTTTCATAGCTTGGAGTTTACGGTTGGAGGTTCACGGTTGAGTTTACGGTTGAAGGTTCACGATTGAGTTTACGGTTGAAGGAGATTAAATGTTTACGGTCAATGAAGATTGACTGTTTTCGGTCAATGAGGATTGACTGTTTACGGTCGTAAACTGTTGACCGTAAACACCCAGAATTTGTTGAAAACTTGAATTGCAAGCAGATCTAATCCCCGTATGTCACAAAACACCAAATGCAGTCTTGAATAATCGATGAAACTGAACTCCTCTGACCGAAAACGCGATTGAAAGATGTTTCGACACTAGACTTGCTCTGATACCAATTGTAAAGTCCTAGAAACATGATCTTAACTAGTGATCAAGCAATCTAACAATCAACCAAGAAGAGAATTGAGTAGAAGAAGAATGAATCAAAGCTTGCACACGTTTGTATTAATGAAACGTCTGGTACAACTTTGACTGACCATAAACTGCTATTAATCAACAACTACTAACAGACTCATACTGATCCTATTTATAGGAAAGAAGACCTGAACGTAAACTGGTCATGGCCGTAAACATGGTCATGGCCGTAAACATGTTTACGGCCGTAAACATGTTTACGGCCGTAAACATACTAATGACCATAAACATACCAAAGTACTTCTAATACAATGCTAAATGACCTATTACATCCAAAGCCTAGCCCAAACCATAGCATGAACCCTTCATAGAGATAGGAACACAACAAGATTCCATCATTCCCAACTCATTTAAAATTCTCAAAAATGATTTTTCATCAAGTGGTTTGGTAAAAATATCAGCTGATTTGTCTATTGTTTTAACAAAATAAACTTCAATATTGTCATCCTCAACATGATCTTTGATCAAATGGTATCGAAGTGCAATATGTTTTGTTTTGGAATGCTAAACTGGATTATGACAAATGCGAATTGCACTTTGAGAATCACATTATAACAACAATTTATTCATATTAATCGCATAGTCATGCAACTGACTTTGGATCCATATCACTTAAGAAGTATATGCCGCATCAGCAATGTATTCAGCCTCAATTGTGGATATCGATACACACGTCTACTTTTTCGACTGCCAATGCACAAGCTTCCTTTCTAGAAATTGACATCCTCTAGTAATACTCTTCTTATCCAATTGACAACCCCCTAGATCAGCATCAGAAAAAGCTTGAATACACAATCATTTGTTTGTTGAATACCACAATCCAAGAGTCAATGTTCTATGTTGATATGAAAAAATATTCTTAAGGGTTGTGAGATGTGGCTCTTTGTAATTTAATTGATATTTCGAACAATTACAAACTGAAAACATAATATCAAGTTGACTTTCAGTTAAATAAAGTAACGAAAAGATCATGATTTGATATGTCTTTAAATCCACGGTTGGCTTCTCCAACGAAGGACTTAAGCAAGTGTCGACTGCCATGGGAAACTTCACTTTTGAGAAATTTGGCATTCCAAAGCATTCAAGAAAATTTTGCGTATAACTTTCTTGATTAATAAATATTTCTTCCCTGCTTTGATGAATGTTCAGTCCCAATAAATGATTGATCTTCCCCATCATGCTCATTTCAAATTGACTTTTCATTAAATATTCAAATTCCTTTGACAACAAAGGGTCAGTAGAACCAAATATTATGTCGTCAAAATAAATTTGATAAAACATTAGATGATCCCCTACTTTACTTTGAAATAGAGTGGGATCAACTGATCATTTCTTAAATTTAGCGATTTTCAAAAAATTGGTTAACATAGCACACGAAGCATGAGGTGCCTGTTTTAACACATAAACTAATTTGTTAAGAATATATCAATGATCAAGAAACTTATCATTTATGAATCCAGGTGGTTTCTCAACATAAATATTCTCTTCAAGTACACCATTGAGAAATGCGTATTTTACATCCATTTGATAGACGTTAGAATTCTTGTAAGTTGCATAAGTAAGAACGATTCATATTGTCTCGAGCCTTGCAACATGGGAAAAGGTTTCATCGTAATCAATTCTTTCTTGTTGGGAATAACCTTTAACGACTAGTCTTTCTTTATTGCGAACCACACTACCTTCTTTATCCATTTTATTTTTAAAGATCCTTTTTAAACCAATTATTGAAACATTTTCAGGTTTAGAAATTAGCCTCCAAAATTTGTTTCTCTCGAATTTAGCCAACTCAGATTGCATTGCAACAACCAATCGAGAAGTTCTAATGCATTCTTGACTATATTTGGTTTGATTTTTGAGATAAAAACATTGAACATGCAGTATTATTGATGAACATTAAGAACTTCATTCCTAAATTGGTGCTCGTGTTAAAACACCATAATTTGGATTACCAAGATTTTGTTCTTTTGGATGATCATGTGTCCATTTCTCCAAAGGTGGGTATCATGGATCAAACTCCAAATTTGAATCTTCAAATGTTTCTTCAACTTCACATAATTCTTCTGTAACAGAAATATTATCATTAATGTTATCATCACCATTACCTGGAGTGTTGTTATCATCATCGTTATTTGTTACACTTGGCTCCCCCTCAACACCAGATTGTGAAGGTAATGGGTCCTCCTCTACTTGAGATTGAGAAGTCAAGTGATCCCCCTCCACTTGATCAGATGTGGATATTTGTCCTCCTTCGGCATTGACTCCTGGTGATGATGACGAATACTTATCTGTCTGTTCGCCAGTTATGGTTAAGTCATCAGATTGCTTTGATTCTTCTGGAGCTTGATTGTCTTTGACATTTACCTCAGCATTAACAGCCATGCCAGGTATACCAAAGAGCAAATCAAAATCAACATCGAAAGGAAGCCTTTCTTCAGATTCTTCATTTGACTCAGTAAGAATTGGTTTCTTAGGAAACTCATGATCAATTCTTTTGACATAATAATCATCGAATCTGAGATTAAATGTTTCTTCAACACTTTGTGTTCTTTTGTTCATCACCTTATACGCAACATAATTACGTCAATATTCAAGAAAAATTCCTTCATCTGCCTTAGTTTGGAACTTTGAAAGATTATCCTTGAGATTCATGATAAAGCATCTACAACCAAAAAACATCGAAAAAAATTACAATAGGTTTCCTTTTATTAATTATTTTATAAGGTGTGATGTTAAAGCGTCGATGAATAAAAGAGAGACTTTTGTGTCAAACAGGTTGTAGAAACTGCTTCTGCCCAAAAGTATTGTGGTTGATTTGTTTAAATGAGCATCATTCTAGCTGCTTTGCATAATGATCGATTCCTCCTTTTGACAACACCATTTTGTTGTGGTGTGGAAGGTGAAGAAAACTAATGAGAAATTCCCAAATTCGTTAAAAATAAATCTAGAGCATGATTCTTAAATTCAGTTCCTTTATCGCTTTTGATCCGACGAACTTTCTTCTTTAAAATCAATTTTATGCTTTTGAGAAAATCGATCATCAACTAAGCAATCTATGATTTATGTCTAAGAAAGAAAACCCAAGTAAAGCAAGTAATGGTGTACCAGGCCGGTAGTCCAAGGAAACCCACTACTGGCTCGGTACTCACCAGGTCACAGCCAGGTCGACGTATCAACAACGAGAAAAATGATCTACAATAACAAGTATGTACTTCTTCCTATTGAGAGATTCAATAGTCGAAGGACCACACAAGTCAATATGTAGATGTTCTAATGTTTCGACAATCTTTGAATCAATTACGTCGGTTATTCCAAAATTTCACAACACTTGCATTTTCCAACTTCCTAAAATCTCAAATTTTCCTTCCTTCCTAGCATGTGACGCGGGCAGCCACTATCGATATACCATTTTTCATCATATTTCTCGTCATATAGCATCTGCAATCATTTAAAGAGATTTAGGTACCCCAAGGATTTTTGGGTCCTTTGAAATTAGTGTGAAATGTAGTATGCAATACAGAATTAAAAATCCAACTACAAACTTTTGTTTTGATTTTGTCAATTAAATCAACTTCATCAAACTTGGGAACAGAAATATAATCATTCATTAGCGAAGTGTCAACTTTGATTTTCTCTTTTTCAACCTTTTCCTCAGAAAAATCAATTTTCTTTGTTTTAACTTCTTACCATTTTCACACCTTTGACAATGATTCCTGAGATGAAGTAATTCCACTCAATGATTCATTCAAGTAATTCTCATAATCCTTTTTGACTTGTTCTTGAGAATACTTTTCCGATTGAAATTGCCTTCCTTGTCCTTCAAACCAATGATTGAAAATTTTCATTTCATTTTTACTTTTGACAAATGAAACATTAGATTTGTGCTTTGAATCAGGATTTGGAAAACATGGACCATCATGTTTGAATGGTGTATTTTTCTTCACAACATATGTTGGTTTGGTAAAGCTCGTTTGCAAACAATGTTTTTGCGAATTTTATTGAAATGGATTTTGATATCAAAAATGAGATTCCTTTTGAAAAATCTTTTTATTTCGTGAAAAATTCTTTTGAGTGTTCTTTGAACATGGTTTTGATCTTTTGAACTTGTTTCACTTTTGAACTTTGAACAACCTTCGTCTTTTGATAAAAATAACTTCGACTCTTGTTCTCAACCTTTTTATTAACAACTTTGGGAAGTACTTTCGAAGGTTCTTTTGAAACATCAGTTTTGGGTTTCTGAGAGAACTTCTTTTCTTGTGTTTGCGATGATTTTTGTTTCAATTTATTTTCCTTTTGAAAATATCTTCTTTTCTTCCAATAAACTTTGTTTTGAGCTTTCTTTTTGGAAATTTAAGAGTTTTCATCATCCTTTATGAAAGTTTGAGTCTTTGCTTTTTGATTGTTTAAATCCTTAGGTAAAGGCTTCTCACCATTTTTCTCTTATTTGCCTTCGTCATTAGACTTAGCTGTTTTCACAACCCAAACACTATTTTTGTTTTATACTTTTTGTGGGAAAAGACTTTTGACTCCTTTGATGTTGAAAATATTTTGATCTTTGATTCAAACCATTTTCGACAACGTTTTGGTTAGAGTAAAAACCTTCATCAGTTACTTTTGAATTATCTTATTTGAAGTAGTGGTGAGCAAAAACCACACTGCAACTAAAATTAACCGCAAAAACCACAACCGATTAACCGCAACCGTAATAAAAACTGATGGTGAGATTTTCTGTTTTTCAAAAACCGCAATTTTGCGGTGCGGTGCGGTTATTAGTTTTCAAAAACCGCAAAAAAACCGCACCGCACCGCATATAATATATACAAATTTTTTTTTATAATTATTAATATATTAAATATTAAAAATAAGACAAGTGCCATGGATGAAAGAATGATAAGATTCTAGAAGACAAAAGTATTGGTTTTTTCTTATGTTTAACTTTGAAAAATGATGAGATTTGACAATTTTAAGATATTTTTTGTTAATTACTGGTGATTTAAAGTTTTTAAGATATTAGTTGTTTGTAATTTAAGTTACTTGTCTTATACCTTATGGTTTTTTATTTTTACAAGTAATATGTTTAAATTCTTAAAAATGTTTGAACTGTAAAGTGCGGTTAAAAACCACACAAAATAACCGCACCAAATCCATGCGGTTAATAACCGAAACACAAAAAAAACAAAACCACACCGCAAAAATAATCGTCTAACCGCACCGTAAAAATAAATGCACCAAGCGGTTTTGAAAATGGATTAACCGCATTTGCGGTTAGTGGTGAGGTTTTGGCCAATAACCGCCCCGCGCTCACCCTAATCTTAAGAATTCATTCAACTTTGGATTGACTTTATTTCCATTTCCTTTGATTACGAAAACTTGATTTGGGGGCCCATAAATAAAATTTGGATAAAGAACTAAGTTTTGTTCCAGAAAATGTTTTCCTTTTTCTTTCAAAAACTTTCTAAATTCCTATGTGTCTTCAAACACTTGTGCTTCAACAACTCGTGGAACTTCTTTTTCACAAGAATCGTCATCATTGTCAGTTTCATTGTGTGTTATGTCATCAACAATAACTGATTCTTGAGAATCATTAGCTTTGGTTATCGAAGATGAATCCTTGTTTAACTTCCTTTATGAATCATTATTTTATTTTCTTGTAGCTAACGACATTAATAACAGACAATTTTGAGCAATCAACACATTCCTCTTCCTCAATTTCACTAATATTATCTGAATCATCTTCGATATCATCAAAATTATGTTAAGTACTTTGTGACGAATTCTTAGTTTTGTTTAAAATTTTCATATGTTCGTTTTTCATCAAGGTATCATTCACAATATCAACCAAATCATCAAAATCTAAGAAATCGTTGATATTAACAACACCATAAGAATAAGAATCGTTAGGAACTTGGCCATATTTAGCTACTTTACTTTCACAATCGAAAGTAGTTTTGTCAACTAATTCACGTTTGAAAGTTATAAACGGGAGTAACTTCTAATGTTGTTCCTTGAATATGTCAGATGAATGATAAAGATCAGTTAATTTTCCATACAGACGCTTAACAGTAGTACAGTAAATCTTACGTTTCATAACCAACATGCTATTGTACATCCTTATGGAATCCTTTTCTATCATGAAATTTGTGATTTTTAACTAAAGGCCTTCTATCTTAGTGTTCTTCTCTTCTAGTTTATTTCTTGATTCGTAAAGCATTGCCTTAGTTTTCTCCGCTTCGCTATCATAGAACTCAACATATCATTCAAGTAAGAGCAAGTATCATCAAAATCAAATAAGATAGCATGATAATAATTAAAAGGAACGTTAAGAGAAACAAGAAGATCACGTACCTTCTTGTAACATCCCGACTTCCAGGTATAAGAGTTATCTTTTGTATGATTTTCCAGTCGAACTCGGTGAGTTGACAGTTGGGAATGAAACACCCTATTTAAAGGAATTAAGTCCCTTGGCTGGCCTCCTTACTAGCCTCCTCTGTCCAGAAACCCTAAATTCGAGTATCATCTTCCATAGTTGAGTGTGTGAGGTTGTGGAGAGCTTTGAGTGTTGATTTTTGGTACTCTTTTGAAGGAGCCTTGAAGTGAAGGTGTCTAGCTTGGTGGAAAGGCTTTAGATCCAGAACTTCCCCACTTATTGCAGTATCTTTGAGATATAAAGTTTGTACATTGCTTCTTTATTGATTAGATCTCTTTTTTGGGGTTTTATTTTGATTATTAGATTCTTTGAGGGATTGTCCAAGGATTTGAGTGTTTCATGGGTCGTCATTTTAGATCTGGCCATTTTGTGGCCTCGTTTGGCTTAAAGTTGCAAGCTTTATGAGGATTTTGGTGTCATGCATGCAGTAAGTCAATTCTCAAGTCCACTTTAAGCTTAAGAGCTTCATTTAGACATTCATGAACATAAAGTTGGCAACTTTACATGGTGTTCCAGCTCAAGGAAGTCAGATCTAGGTTTTGGAGTCATGTCCTTATGGATTAAGTGCTTATTGTATTAAGTTGTTGGGTTTTGAGCGGACTCAGCGAGTTTATTGATAAACTCAACGAGTTGGATCAGTTTTTCCCGCATTTGTAGTTAAATGGAATAACACGATGAGTTGAAGGAACAACTCGGCGAGTTGGGTCAACTTGGGCCGTTGACCTTGACTTCTTGACTTTTGTCTTTGACCAAATTATCCTAAGGAGGTACTTAAGGTAACCTGAATTGTAATAAAGGAAAATATGGGCTTAGGATAAGACTCATATGAGGTTGGACCCAATTTGGAAAATTAGGACACTAGTGGGCCTTTGTGGATCTTTTGGTTTTGGACCTTTTGCTTAGTGGAATTGGGCCTCAGTTTTGGATTATGTTGGGTCTGGGGTAAAATGGTCATTTTACCCCAAGTATGGATAGTGGGCCTTAGAATGAAACCCAATTGCTAATTTGTTATTACTTTGATATGATAGATCGGAGTTGTCGTCGGGCAGCAGCGAAGGATTCTTGCAGTGAACTTCAGTATTCGAGGTGAGTTTTGCTCACTGTACATTCGGGTCGAAGGCACCGAAGCCGACCCTTTGGTTTGATACCCTGATATTGCTGATATGCTGAGTATGGAATAGATATGCATGAGTATGCTAGTTATTGATATGCTAGTCTGGTAGATCTGTAGGACTACTTGTGACACTGTCTGCTTATATGTATATGATATTATCTGTTATATGTCTATATATCATATGGGTTGGGCTGAGGTTGTACTGCTTTGTGTTGTAGCCAACAAACCCTGGAGTATACCAGATATGAGCAGCGAGCCAGGGAGGGCATGACAGACTCATACTGACGACTCATTAGCATTCCATATATGAGTTGAGGTCCGGGTAGGGCAAACCAGACTCATAGTAAGGGCTCAGTGGCATTCCAGATACGAGGTGAGGACCGAGTGGTATGTCAGACTCGTACTAAGGGATACTCATTAGTATTCCAGTCCAAGGACTGAGGTAGCAACCCATACATACGTTTTGGGCCCAAGGGCAAGCCAGACTTACGATGTGGGCTCGAGAACAAGCCAGATATGAGTTGTGGGCCTGATAGGCAAGCCAGACTTATATTGTGGGCTCAAGGGGTAATCCAGTCTTTTAGCTGTGGACCCAATATATGTTGTTATTTGTATATGTTATTTGTTTGGGTGTTGGTACTTTGGGGGAACTCACTAAGCTTCGTGCTTACAGTTTTGGTTTATGGTTTCAGGTACTTCAGTGGACCGGGTCAAGGTGAAGGCGTGACCGTACACATCCTCGTGTTTTTGGACTTATGATTTCTGGGGAACTCTAATAATGTGAATGTTTTGAAAACTATGTTGAAAGTGATTCTGCTTTTTAAATAATGTTTTGGGAAAAATGGTTTTTGTAAACACTATTGGATAAGGTGCTAAGTCCATAACTATATTTGAGATGTACTTGACCCGACACGACATGGTCCATTTGGGTTGCACTTCACCCGAACAATTTATATGGATAATCTTTTGAGAATAGTATAAGTTATGATTTATTAATATATTATAAGTTCTAATATATTAATATGAAATCATATTATTTAATTAGTATTGATCTAGAATTAATTTAGATTTAATTTGGTGATAAAAAAGGTGACTAATTAAATATGGACTCTTGTATTTATATAGTGTGGGATATTGCTTATTTAGAATGGGCTAGGCTTGCATGGATAGTCCAAGGAGCTTTAACCCATGGATCTCATGAAAATTAAAGGTCATGGGTGTTAGGGTTTACATGGATGTAACCCTAATCCACCACACTATATAAAGGAGTCCTTGGCACTTGAAATGGCACTAGTGTGTGTGTGAGCAAAGGTGGCCGATTTCTACAAGTGTCCATACTCTCTCTAAAGGTTTCCAAAGTTTGTGGTAATTTGTGACTTCCATTCGAGGCATCCACATTATCGGTGCTAGGCTCTCAAACTCCAAGCAATCAACCACTACTAAAAGGTATGTAATTCTACTAGTGTTTTATGATTCAAGTATCCCATAACATGCTAGTTAGGAAGTAAACCTTGGGAAATTATTATTGGCATGTATCTTAGTCAAAACATAGTTCTAGGGTTGCATATACACCATAGGAGTGTTAGAATGCTCAAAACCATTCAGTGGTATCAGAGCCTAGGCTTTTTTTCTTTATACTTGATGCAAACTTGTTTTTCAAAACCAAAATATGCCCAGACTGGAAAACTCGACGAGTTCTGGCCAAAAACTCGCCGAGTTCATGAGTTAATACATGAATTCGACGAGTTCCGTATAGAACTCGACGAGTTTGTCTTCCAGTTTGCAGTTTTTCGAGTTTTGCTGCTGGAAATGGACTAGAAACATTTCCCTAAACTGTCTTGGTCTTATAAAACTTGTTTTAGATGGTGTAATGGTTATGCTATGTGACATCCCCATTTTCATGGCCAGAAAAGACCGATTTTGTTTATGCTTTATAAAAATTATAGTACCTCTTTTAACAAAAATGTTGCGGAATTTGTTCCCAGTAAAACATGATAAATACGTTATCAAAACATTTCCGAAGAAAAGTATTTTTATTCATTTTAAAACATTTGGGATGTCATCGTCAATACAGAAACATAAGCATAAACAGAACTTACATTCATTTACACTAGTGATCTACACCTCTTTAATCTCTCAGTGTAATGTAACTTCGTATCGGCACCTGTGATACAAATAAACATAATAATATAATTATTATGTTTAATCATCAAACAGTTAACCCAATTACCCATCCCCATTATCTTCTTTATTCTTAAGGATCTACCCTAAGAATCAGCTATTTCTTGTTCATTCATTCCTAAGGATTATCCTAAGGAATAGGTACGAATTTCATCGTTGTTAAAGACACATCTGTCAAACACAGCTGCTAGTTCTGTCACTTAGGCACAGCTGCCAAAATTGTGACATTCTCTACGAGGCGCATCTGCTGGTATTGTCCTTTAGGCGCAGCTGCCAGGGTTATCTCGTTTATCGACAGTATCGTTTCCGAGAATCCATTCGCAATACATGTCAATGGGTTTTTTAGAGTACACCGGTGAACACATCGTTCACAACACCTATAGGTTGCGAGCATTCTAGTTTTCCACTGGACTATCTAGAATAGTCCGTGGTTGTCATCCATACTCTGCTGAATGACGGGGCCATCATTTGGGAAAGGCTTCTCACATCGTCCACTTCTCACCCTCACCTCCTGGTCTATTTCACCTCTCACCTCGTCATCCAACTCATATTTCATCTATCACATCTACCCATGTTTTACCCCAACATTTTCGTAGATATAAAATACATATACAGTTTAAATCATTTAAAACGTGTATAAAATCGTTCATCTAGCATAGACAGCAAGTACTCAGATAATATGCATACATAGCACGTAATTTATATAAAATAATTCAAATCTATGTGTAAGATGAAAGTAACTATGCACTCACCTGGAAGGTGGTGTCTCTGCACTCGAACAGCTCTTCGTTACTTCTTAAAACAATTTCCCTCGACAAAACCTAGTATAAATACCACTAGGGTTTAGTTTTAACGTTAACCGCGACTAATTAATAGTCTAGATATTATTATTATTATATAAGCGTTAAATAACACTCAATATAACTCATAATAATAGCCCCAATAAATATTTTAAGGACCTAATAACATTACTATAATTATTAAAAAGTTATATTAAAAATTGCGTAAGCGTAGCTCACTTACAGCGAATTTTAAAGAAAACCGGGCTTTGCGCGGAGCAGCGTTTCCGAACCGAAAGACCCTTTTTCTCGGGACTCCGGGAGCCTCGGGGCTTCCTTCGGGTGCTAGGGGTTCACCTAGGCTTAGGGGAGGGTTAGAAACCCTAGAGAGAGAAAGATTTTAGAGAGAGAGTGAAGAAAGGTGTGAAAAAATCAGAACCCTTCACTTCTATTTATAGGTGCCAGCAACCTCGGTTACGCTGGGCGTCCAGCAGTCTTCGCGGGGCGTAGGTTTCGGATAAGGTGCCACCTCGGATCCAGCTGTCTCGCACTCGTCGGAAGGATAAGGCCGAAGGTACGCGGGGCGTACCGGATCTCGTACGCGGAGCGTAATGCGAGGCTACGTGGCGTGATCCGAAGCGAAGCCTTGGTCAGCAAGCAACGGCTCAGATGCGGCCATGTCATCAACTTCTCGCAGATTTCGTAATTTTACACTCCGACTTTTAAAAATCATATCTTGCGCAT
This sequence comes from Lactuca virosa, assembly GCF_052849685.1. NCBI lineage: Eukaryota > Viridiplantae > Streptophyta > Magnoliopsida > Asterales > Asteraceae > Lactuca > Lactuca virosa. Next base: position 241,881,322 of record NC_136431.1, read on the forward strand.
ACGAGCTCCGTTTTCGACGTTCTTTATATCCATGCGTAGGCGGGAACGTACACTACAACTTTCGTTTAGACTGCGTCGGCTAATTTTGACTCGATTTTAAATGTTATATTTTTAACAGGCCGGGAGAGGATTGGTCCGTTAAAAATTCATAACTTCTTCATCCGACGTCCGTTTTCGTCTGTCTTTTTATCGTTACGCTACAAATAATGAGATCTTCGATTCTCGTTTAGGTTGTGTCGGCTAAAAACCGCTTGTTCTAATATTCGAATTTCGGGCTGTACACCGCTAAGCCGAAATTTTGAAAAATCATAACTTCCTCATACGGAGTCAGATTTTGGCGTACTTTTTTTTGTATGTTCTCGGTTTAACGTTTTCTACGACTTTTGTTTAGATTGCTAAGGCTAAAAGTCGCTATATCGTAAATTTACAATTTACGTCTCCCGATGCCGTGCCGGTTCTGCCGTAAAACTTCGACGGGTCATAACTTCTTCGTTATAACTCGGATTTCGGCGTTCTTTATATGTACGGAAAGCTTGAGATGTATTATACAACTTGGTTAAGGTTATTTATTCTAAATAATCTTTTGTCAAAAAGTCGTTTTCGACCCCTATTATCTTTAAATTGACTAGCCCGGATCTACGGGCATTACAATTATCTCCCCCTTAGGATGATTACGTCCCAGAATCATCAACGAAACAGGGCTCACATGATGACGCCATACGTTATCTCTTCTTCCTAAGTCATAACTTTGATGTTTCTTCAAACGAGTATCTAACTCTTAGACTCCTTGACTACAGGCGATGCTCGATCATGCATCCGCTCTCTATCTTATGTTAGACTTCCAATCATGATCTTCATGTCACAATCTCGATCTTTATTGGAGACTCCTTATTTAACAAACTTAAGATAAGTTTCTTCCTTCGATTATCATAATAGACCGATGGGTCATGTTCTAATGACCTCTCATCGTATGATGCGTTGCTTGGACTCATGTCTTTTAGAGTCAAATTCCAGAACAGACTATACCTTCCTTCATGTTCTAATCACATCATAAAAGGTAGTGTTTCTAGCTACAAGCAACTATCGCTATACCTCTACCGATCGCTTTGATTATCTTTTATTTCAATCTTCCGACTTAAGTCAGATGCTACATCAAACTTGCACGTAACATACTCATCGTAGTCGGACTCAATTAGATATGATACTAGGGTCGGAATAACAATCATCTTCTTAGTCATTACCGAAACGATGGTAACGACATTCTTGAATAAAACGAAATCAATTACTAGCTTCTTGGTAACCTTGTGACTTTCCCTGATCCAAGCGTAAGTCTTGTGCTTCCGGTAGTATATGCATCTACTACCTTTCACACCTACTCATACTCGTCCCAAGTATTGTCTCGCAGTCCCCAAGTCACCATAGAAGAAAATCACATAACAGTTTAACACACCAGATAACAAAACGAAGGCTTTATATTTTTTTTCAAACGATTACATGGGTGTTCAAGTTCACCCTATATTATGCTTCTAATAGGCTACACCACATAGTACTATGACTATTTCGTGACTTGCTCCTCGGATATCTGTCCTCACTCTTGATTCCTTGTATTGTTAGATGCTTCATTAAGCATGCTTCTTGGCCTCGGAGGTGCATCCGCTCTTGCTGCTTCATTTTTCTTCGGGCAGTCCCTAGATAAATGCCCTTCTTTGTTACATATGTAGGACACCCTCTTTTTGGATGTGCACTTGCCGGCGTAATGCCCTTTCTTTCCACATTTGTAGCAAGTTACTTCCTCGTCGTATCTCTCATAGTGCTTCAGCGGTACATTTGGCATTGTAGCCCTTATCGGACAATCCTGCTTGAAGTGTCCCTTTCCACTACACTTAAGGCAAACTTCCTCCTTGGTTGAGCACTTGGGGGCATAGTGACCAGTATTCCCGCATTTGAAGCAGGTCACTTCCTTATTGCATCCCCCGTTGTGTTTCCTTCCATACTTGTTACACCATTTTGCTTTACCTCTTCCTCCTCCAGACTGTGAGAACATGTTGTTCCTGTTGGACCTTGCAGTTCCCTCAAATTTCCTCTTTTTGCCAACCTCTACCCAGATGGCTGCCTCAAGAGTAGGTGTCTGGCGTAATGGCATAGTAAGTTCGTCCTTACTTTGTTGAAGTAATCGTCTTGTCTCTTCCATCTGACGATCCAACATCATCTCCACCATTGCTTGTACCCCTGCCATCGTGATCGTCTTGGGTGCAGCTACTACATCTGGCGCACGCTCAATCACTTGTGGTTCGGTCTGCGGGTTACCGCTTCCAAATCCGCTTCGAGTGCTCATCATGTCAATCTATACACCAAGTCGGATGTTTGGCGTGCAGTGACGAGAATTAAGATAGAGAAGATTTTATTTATGATCGACGTGTAAATCTCCTTATTACTCCAAAAAGTTACATGCCAGTTCTAATACTGTAATTAAACGTTTAGAAGTCTGAACACATAAAGTTTCCAGACCCGCTCGGCAGTACACCATAGATCTGATCATACATTTAGCATCATAAATCATTTAGCACATAAAAGCATGTTAGGCATTTTCCCTAAATAAGCTAGTGCTTGTGTCTATTTAGGTGTATTACCTAAGACACACTCCTCACAATTATTGCTTAGCATTCTAAGTTTAAGTCTAAAAATAAATCCATATTCCTAGTTCGCTTAAACTAATACTCTGATACCAACTGTGACATCCCCATTTTCATGGCCAGAAAAGAGCGATTTTTGTTTATGCTTTATAAAAATTAGAGTACCTCTTTTAATAATAATGTTGTGGAATTTATTCCCAGTAAAACATGATAAATACGTTTCCAAAGAAAAGTATTTTTATTCATTTTAAAACATTTGGGATGTCATCGTCAATACAGAAACATAAGCATAAACAGAACTTACATTCATTTACACCTCTTTAATCTCTCAGTGTAATGTAACTTCGTATCGGCACCTGTGATACAAATAAACTGAGTGGGTCAGGTTGGGAAACCTGGTGAGTATATAGGGTTTTCAACCCACAATAATATAAATATTATGTTTAATCATCAAACAGTTAACCCAATTACCATCCCCATTATCTTCTTTATTCTTAAGGATCTACCCTAAGAATCAGCTATTTCTTGTTCATTCATTCCTAAGGAATATCCTGAGGAATAGGTACAAATTTCATCGTTGTCAATGACACATCTGCCAAACACAGCTGCTAGTTCTGTCACTTAGGCACAGCTGCCAAAATTGTGACATTCTCTACGAGGCACATCTGCCAGTATTGTCCTTTAGGCGCAGCTGCCAGGGTTATCTCGTTTATCGACAGTATCGTTTCCGAGAATCCACTCGCAATACATGTCAATGGGTTTTTTAGAGTACACCGGTGAACACATCGTTCACAACACCTACAGGTTGCGAGCCTGCTAGTGTTCCACTGGACTGTCTAGAATAGTCCGTGGTTGTCATCCATACTCCGCTGAATAACGGGGCCATCATTTGGGAAAGGCTTCTCACATCGTCCACCTCTCACCCTCACCTCCTGGTCTATTTCACCACTCACCTCATCATCCAACTCATATTTCATCTATCACATCTACCCATGTTTTACCCCAACATTTTCGTAGATATAAAATACATATACAGTTTAAATCATTTAAAACGTGTATAAAATCGTTCATCTAGCATAGACAGCAAGCACTCAGATAATATGCACACATAGCACGTAATTTATATAAAATACTTCATATCTATGTGTAAGATGAAAGTAACTATGCACTCACCTGGAAGGTGGTGTCTCTGCACTCGAACAGCTCTTCGTTACTTCTTAAAACAATTTCCCTCGACAAAACCTAGTATAAATACCACTAGGGTTTAGTTTTAACGTTAACCGCGACTAATTAATAGTCTAGATATTATTATTATTATATAAGCATTAAATAACACTCAATATAACTCATAATAATAGCCCAAATAAATATTTTAAGTACCTAATAACATTACTATAACTATTTAAAAGTTATATTAAAAATTGCGTAGGCGTAGCTCACTTACAGCGAATTTTAAAGAAAACCGGGCTTTGCGCGGAGCAGCGTTTCCGAACCGAAAGACCCTTTTTCTCGGGACTCCGGGAGCCTCGGGGCTTCCTTCGGGTGCTAGGGGTTCACCTAGGCTTAGGGGAGGGTTAGAAACCCTAGAGAGAGAAAGATTTTAGAAAGAGAGTGAAGAAAGGTGTGAAAAACTCGGAACCCTTCGCATCTATTTATAGGGGCCAACAGCCTCTGTTACGCTGGGCGTCCAGCAGTCTACGCGGGGCGTAGGTTTCGGATAAGGTGCCACGTCGGATCCAGCTGTCTCGCACTCGTCGGAAGGATAAGGCCGAAGGTACGCGGCGCGTACCGGATCTTGTATGCGGGGCGTAATGCGAGGCTACGTGGCGTGATCCGAAGCGAAGCCTTGGTCAGCAAGCAACGGCTCACATGCGGCCACGTCATCAACTTCTCGCAGATTTCGCAATTTTACACTCCGAATTCTAAAAATCATATCTTTCGCATACGAGCTCCGTTTTCGACGTTCTTTATATCCATGCGTAGGCGGGGACGTACTCTAAAACTTTTGTTTAGACTCCGTCAGCTAATTTTGATTTGATTTTAAATGTTATATTTTTAACAGGCCGGAACAGGATTGGTCCGTTAAAAATTTATAACTTCTTTATCCGACGTCCGTTTTCGTCTGTCTTTTTATCGTTACGCTACAAATAACGAGATCTTCGATTCTCATTTAGGTTGTGTCGGCTAAAAACCGCTTGTTCTAATATTCGAATTTCGGGCTGTACACCGCTAAGCCGAAACTTTGAAAAATCATAACTTCCTCATACGGAGTTAGATTTGGGCGTACTTTTTTTGTATGTTCTCGGTTTAACGTTTTCTACGACTTTCGTTTAGATCTCTAAGGCTAAGAGTCGCTATATCGTAAATTTACTATTTACGTCTCCCGGTGCCCTGCCGGTTCTGCCGTAAAACTTCGACGGGTCATAACTTCTTCGTTATAACTCGGATTTCGGCTTTCTTTATATGTATGGAAACCTTGAGACGTATTCTACAACTTGGTTAAGATTATTTATTGTAAATAATCTTTTGTCGAAAAGTTGTTTTCGACCCCTATTATCTCTAAATTGACTAGCCCGGATCTACGGGCGTTACATGCTAATCCATTTTCAATGGCTATTATCAAAATTTCAAGTTTTGTATGGTTTATTTATGATTCTTGAAATTGTTGATATGGATATTCATACACTTATGAGTTTAGAATATCATAGGAATTATGTGCAAATAGTTTGTTGGTTTAACTCTCGATCTTAATGTGTTTTTAATGGAATCCATAATTTGTCCTCAAGTTATGGATTACCAAAAGTCACTCCTTTTAAAGTCCATTGAGTAACACATAAGTTACATGGAAATGAAGAGTCTTCATTTTAATAAGCTATAACTCATAAGTTATGAAAGATGAAAAGTTTTGAAAGTTACAAAATTTGCCCTCAAGTTTTGGAACATGTAAAGTCACTATAAAAACTTTAGTTCCAACCCCTAGAATTTTAAAAGTTAAAATTCAACCCTTATACTTTATAATATTATAAGTTAATAATAAATATATATGTATAAGAACAAGTCGTTTTACCGTTAGTAGGCCTCATTCACGAAGTCGGTCTATAAGGGGGGTATAAGGTTGTTGCCTATAAAATGGCAGCTTAATGGGTGTCCACTCTCACCCACCGCTTCCTTGACTGGTGGAGGGTCGTTAGCCGAACGGGTAAGACAATGACTTTAATCCTCATTAAAAGTATGATGAATGTGAAGTAATTAAATGTTTTTATAAATTCCCAATCTTAGTTACTTTAGGAAAATATGAATAAGGTGCTAACCCATGATATTACACTTTGTACTTTGCTTAATTCGTTAGTGGAGCGTGTGTGGTTAACTGGCACACTAACCTGGACTTAACAAGGTAGGCAAATGGTGGCTTAAGGTTTATCATAGATCGGTGGAGCGCGTGTGGTTAACCGGTACATCGTTTGAGTGATAAACATTAAGAGTACCAAGTAATTTGCATGGTTACTTTACACCTTGTTTTGTGATCCTCGGCATCCCAGTCACAAAACTTGAAGGGCACACTCGAGATTGAAACATGCCATTGAAAAGTTCAATGAATCTCAAAGAATCTAGGAGTTTCAAAACCAATTAAAACCTAATAATTTATTTCGTTTTTCATGGTGGAAATTGGTGAATCTTCATTCACCTACCTTCAAATATTTTATAGTGTGGATTACGGTATCCCTCTTCTAAGTTATAAAATATTGTGTTGGGTCCTAGCCTTAATATTACATTTGGGTGTCTTATTAAGGACTATCTTTATATCTAATCTAATCTTGTCTTTCTTCTTTTTCAGATGTCTTCCAACAATGCTGCTTCTGGCTCAAACCCTACCGGCTCCTTCTCTCTCATGAACCTTTGTGGGAGAGTCATCTTCTATGGTTCCAACTTTATGGATTGGATCCGGAACATCAGGATGGTCACTAGTTATGAGCATAAGGAATATGTCCTCGACAAGGAGCTTAAGGAACTTGATGAGTCGTCTGCTACTCCAGAGGAGATCGCTGAATTCTGAGCACATGAGAGAGATGCAATTAAGGTGGCATGTATCATGTGGGACACGATGACAGCCGAGCTCCAAAAGTCCTATAAGGACTTTTTATCCTTTTGAAATGCAACAGGACTTAATGGATAGGTACCATCAGAGTGCTCGTCAAGAGCGGTATGAAATAATCTCCTCCATGATAACAACCCGGATGAAGGATGGTGAACCCATCATGGGCCACATGCAGAAACTGCAAAGATTCGTGGACCGTTTTCTGAAATTTAATGTGAACTTCCCCGAGGAGTTGACAATTGACATCATTTTGCACTCCTTACATTCGTGTTATGATCAATTCTGAATGACATACCACATGAACAAGGAGGAAGTTACACTCAGCAAACTTCAAGGACTTCTGAAGACCGCCGAAAGTGATCTTAAAGGTAAATCGGTTGTTACTACTTCTACTCCTACCAACTCCCCTGTTCTGGCTATCGGGAAAGGTAAAAGGAAGAAGAGGAAGAGCCCTTCGAAGGGTACCAAGGGAAATTCCCTTGATGGCTCCTCTTCAAGTGGAACCAAGAAAGGTTCTGTCATTCCTTCTGCCAACCCTAATGAGGCTGAATGATTCTATTGCCATGAAAAGGCGCACTAGAAGCGAAACTGCCCAAAGTACTTGCAAGATGTTAAGGATGGGAAAGTGAAACCTAACCATGCAGGTATTTACACTATAATGTCTAATAACTCACCCTATTCTAATTCTCGAGTCGTTCGTACAGGTTGTGGTATTCACATATGTTTTGATTTGCAGGGACTAAGAAGAATTGACAATGTGGAGCATGGGAAGATAAACTTGATCATGGGGAATAGGAAAGTTACACCTGTCACCAAGATTGGAGTTTATTCTTTGTTGCTAAGCAGTGGGTTAACATTAGATTTGAATAAATGTTGTTACTCGTCTGAAATGGCGAGAAATATTATTTCCTTTCATGCTTTGTACAAACAAGGTTTTACCTTTTCGTTTGATGATGACTGTGGTGGTATTAATGCTTTCTTTAATAATGTTCTTTATTATAAAGCATTACCTTGTGATGGTGTGTATGAAACTGTGTCGGTTGTAGATAACCTAGGAAATAATGTGTTGTGTATCGATTCTTCCACTAGCTTGGATAAAGCACCATTATGGCATTGTCGTCTTGGACATTTAAGTAAGAAACACATAGGCGAAATCCAAAAGGATGGAGTCTTGGAGTCATTTGAGATAAAGTCAAATGATAGTTGTGAGTCTTGTTTGCTTGGTAAAATGATAAAGTCACCCTTCACTGGTACTTATGCTAGGGGTGAGGGTTTCTTGGATCTCATACATACTGATGTTTGTGGACCCTTCAGAACCGCCACAAGGGATGCTAACCGCTTCTATGTGTCTTTTACTGATGATTATAGTAGATATGGATATGTCTACTTAATCAAGCATAATTCAGAAACCTTTGAAAAGTTCAAGGAGTTTAAACAGGAAGTGGAGAATCAGTTGGACAGGAATATTAAGATGTTTTGATCCGATCAAGGTGGTGAGTATCTTAGTACATAATTCCTTGACTATCTTAAGGAATGTGGGATTGTCTCACAATTGACACCTCCCATGACACCACAACTTAATGGTGTGGCTGAGAGGCGTAATCGAACCTTGTTGGATATGGTTCGTTCCATGATGAGTCGAGCTTCGCTACCAATCTCATTTTAGGGGTATGCCTTAGAGACTTCCATCCATATCCTTAATCTAGTCCCTACAAAGAAGGTTGCCAAAACACCTCACGAGATGGGGTTGCGAGGCTTTTATGAGGCACGAGACTCACGACAAGCTCGGACCTCGAAGTGAGAGGTGTATACTCATCGGCTACCCACATAAATCTTTTGGTTACCTCTTCTACAGACCCAGTGACAATGTGGTCTTTTTAGCAAGGAGAGGAGTCTTTCACGAGAGAGACTTCATAAGCCAAGGAAACAGTGGGAGGCAAATTGACCTTGAAGAAATTCAAGAGTCAAGTGGTGAAGGAACCTCAAACCCTAGCAATTAACCTGCGGATGAAACTCCTGTTGATCCAACAGACGAGTCTGTACCTATGAGGCATTCCACAAGAGTTAGGAATGCACCTGAGCATTACTATGGTTTCCATATTACTGAGGAAGGTGATACACTTATCAGTGATAGCACACTGGTAAGTCCGGATGAACCTAACAGCTACACGGAAGCCATGGCAGGCCCTGAGGCTACTAAATGGAAAGAGGCTATGGACAGCGAGATACAGTCCATGTATGACAATCAAGTTTGGAACTTGGTTGGCAATGTACTAAGTCGCAACACCGTCGGGTGCAAATGGATCTTCAAGAAGAAGACCGACATGGATGGTAATGTACACACTTATAAGGCGCGACTGGTTGCGAAGGGCTTTTCTCAAACTCCGGGAGTTGATTATGATGAGACTTTTTCACCAGTAGCGAAGATTAAGTCTATTAGGGTTATTGTTGAATCATAAAAGTGACCCTGTTGAACTCAGCTACCGCAACCATCTTTCTACCGCAACGGTTCAGCACCCGGAGTCAATCTTGTTCATCAGCAACCGGAGTCAGCTACCGCAGTCAACCTAGCTAGATTACGTTATTTGTCTTTTATGTAATACACTATATTATCCAGTATGCCTTGCACGGCTGCGTATAGAGTTGTAATCTAGTGTAGTTTCTAAGTCTATAAATAGAGACTTACCCTCTTTGTATTAAAAAAAATAGGAAGAACCGATAACTTATGAATTCTATCTGAATACACATTATGAAGTTATCTCTCTATCTTTCTTCACTCATCTCTTCTTACATAAATCTTATCATAATTCTGCTGATCATAATCCCTCTTCGGAGCAAGTCTTTAAGACTTAATCACTAAGCTTGATCTTCCTTATTAACTTGGAGTGAATGCATTCCTTGTTATGAATCAGCTTAAGTGTCTTCTTGATATAACAATTGCTGTCATTTCCACTCCTTTACATTTCCGCAACTAACTCTTTAACTATCTAACTATATTATTGTTGAGCTTTTAGATCCTTTGAGATTAACTATTCCGCATTATACTTGTTCTAACTTTTGTTCAAGTGTGTCTCCAAGTTTTTCTCTCAACAATTGGTATCAGAGCCAAAGTGGTTGCTTTTTGAAAACGGAACTCTGATTTTTCAAAGAGCCTTCTATACCACTAAAGCTCATTTCTTCAAAACAAAAAAAAAAACAATTTCAAATGGCACAATCATTATCTCTAAATGTTTCCAACAATGTCGGTGGTTCTAACCGAGCCCCAATACTAGTCGCAAATGAATATCATCACCGGTCACAAAGAATGGAAAGGTACTTGAGAAGACTGGGTAGAGATGTATGGCGATCCGTAGAAGAAGGACCACATGTTCCAGTCCTTACACCAGTCCAAACTGACGGCGCTGCAACCAGGGTAGGAGGAGGTCAACCAGCCATGAGCCGTCCCACCAAGGATGATCTCGATAAAATGGAAAATGATGTTGTTGCTTTTTATGAAATCTCCTGCGGAGTTGCTCCTGACAACTTCGATATTATCATAAATTGCAAATCAGCGAAAGAGATCTGGGATGTTCTCAAAAATGTGTACGAAGGCTCATAACCAGCACAAGATAAGAAGCTTACTACCGCACTCAACGAGTTCAACAACTTCAAAGCTCATACTGGAGAAAGTTTGGAAGACTCCTTCAAAAGGTTCAACCTGATAGTCACCAAGTTATCCAATGCGAGCACCATCCGCAGTAACCATGAAATCAATCTTCAGTTTCTTAATGGTTTGGGCAGACATTGGACTACTACCAAGATGATAGTCCAAGGCGATAGAAAGATTCACTCCCTGTCACTTTACAAGCTCTATGGAGAGCTGCAAGCTCAAGAATCCACCGTACTCAAAGATTGTGCTGACTTCGGAGGACCACTTGCTCTCATAGCACAAGCTCCACCGCAGTCACCTTACCCTTCCTCGTATGACACTCTACCGTAGTCATACGAAGCGGATTCTGGATATGATGATGAAGAAAGTTTTCAGAAGGCTATTGCTCTGGTTAGCCAACAGTTCAACCGTCTACCACCTCCTTCCTTCCGCAAGAATCAGCAGTTCAACAAACCTCCATTCAACCGTAACTTCGGTTCTCAGAGTAACTACTCTCGATTTCCCAAAAGTTCTCATCCACCACCGCGATCTCATAATATTCAACCAAAGGAGGTACCGCAGTCTCCTCAAATCACTGACTCTAGTACTCCTTCAGAAGACAAGACTGATGTTGTAATTTGTCACAAATGCAACAAAGAGAATCACTTTGCACGAGATTGTAAGGCCAATGTAGTAAAAGACAGAGCATTCTACCTTAGAATGGCTCAAGAGTTGGAAGACAAAGAAAAAGCTGAAAAGGCAAGGGCATACGTGGCCCATGTCAAAAGAGACCATCAAGTCTGGTCATCCGGAGACGAAGATGAGTCCATCAGCAGTGTCAAAGGAAAAGGGAAAATCTGCATGCTGGCCACTGCGGATGATGATGGGTCTACAATGTTGAACAAGAACTAATGCTACATGGCAAAGGATGGAACACTAAGCATCGTCGAACAGGTAAAACTCATGATCCAAACGCTAAACTATAGCATGCATGACTGTCAGCCTTACATAGATGATCTTAATGACACTTGTGATGTCGTCCTTACATACTATAATAAAGCCTTAGATGAGAAGAATATTGCGTCCCAAGAGATGTTCCACGTGAGAGGACGACTGGATAACAAAAGACTTAAGATGGCTATGTTAGAGAAGGACCTAGAGTTAGAAAAGGATGCAAGAATGTTAAGTGAAACCCAATTAGAGATAGCTTTGAACCAGAGAGATTTAGCTCAGAGAGAAATTGTACGCTTAAATCTCTTAATTGAAAAATTGTTTAATGAAAGTGAAGCTATTGAAAATTTGGTAAACAATGGAACCGTGGACAATACATACAATTGGGGTTGGTCAAATGGATATCCTACCTCAATGGATTCCTCACCCCGGTTCAACAAAGACAGACTGTATGTCCCTCCAGACCGAGAATTTCATTTCCCTGTCAATGACAAGACTTTTCTCGAAGATATTAAAACTCACTTCGGTAGACTGCACAACTTAAGCAATAATTGTGTCATTGAGGAAATTGTGCCGGAGGATTCGGGTCACACATGTGATCAAATTCCTATCTGTGGCACCATCTATCCAAATTCTCAAACTTCATCCGTAGTTGATGAAGAGATTTTTGTTGAGGGCCCCGAAGTCTCAAAAGACTTTCCATCTTTGTCCTCAGACCGCAGTGTCTCTCACTGTAGTCAAATGTCCCACAAATGTCCCACCGAAGTCCCATCTAAGACTTACTCAGCGGTAGTCAAGTCATCCCTACCGCAGTCATCAGTTCAAGGAACTGTAACTCTTCAGCCAATATTTCATGAACTACCTATAGAAAATTTTGAAGTAGGTCAATGTTCCCAAATTCCTGAATCCTCAAGTTCTGATGACTCAACTCCGCGTTTTCAAAATCATTCTAAGAATTCCAGGAAACCGCAGTTGAACAGCAATGACTGCGGTTCACCAAAATCTTTGGCAAAAAAGGCTTTTAAAGAAGAAATCAGATCTCGCGGTACTAATAGACAAATTTTTTCAAAAAACAAGAAGCAAGTCAGATTTCCTAAATCCAAAAGTCCTAAAAAATTTGTTTTCTCTCACTACATTTCAAAAACTCTTCTTTCAAGAAAACAAACAAAAAGGAAAGTTCAGTTTCAAAAGTCATTCCTACTCCTTCTGACACAGCCCAAAAGGGTTTTCAATCTTTTCGAAACTATGTTTTTCAGGTCTATTCTTCAAATGATCCTAAATGGAAAGGTATTTTACCCACTCCAACACTTTTAAAGTCACGTCAAAATTTCAAATGGAAGGGTATCTTACCAAATCCATCAAAAAGAATTCAGAAATCTACACGTGCTAAAACCTTTCATAAACAGACGTTTTCAAAACCCAAAAACACTCGTGTCAGGAATTACCCATCTCGGACCGGTAACAGATCCAAAACATCCTTAAAACCGCTGACCAATCACAGTGATAGATCAAAAGACAAAATCTACTTTTGTAAATGTCAGTGTAGTTGTCAAAAGGTTTTATCTCATGTCAAATCGAGTTAGAGTCAGAAACCTCGTATTTTTTCAAAAAATCACAACACTCCAAATCTACTCAAACACCCAGGACTAGGCTCAAAAGTTGACAAGAGACCTGTCCCTGCAACCTCGGACCATGCATCACTCAGAAACACATCAATTGTCCCAGGCTCCAAACTTGTTTGGATGCCTAAACTAACCGTGTAATTCTCAGGCTTTGTGCAAGGAGGAACAAGAAGGAGAGTGGTTAATTGACAGTGCCTGCTCCTTGCACATGACCGGAAGGTTAGAGTACCTTCGGGATTTTAGGCCTATATGCAATGGTGGAAATGTCACGTTTGGTAACAATGCAAACGGTGTCATCCGAGGTTACGGTGTTCTCACTACGGGGAACTTTTCCATTCAGAAGGTTGCTTATGTAGAAAGCCTTAAACACAATCTCATCAGTGTTGGCCAACTATGTAAAGCAGGACATCGTGTTGAATTTGATGATCAATTTTGCTACGTAATGACGAGTGATAGAAACAATTGCCTGATCAAATCTCGATCCGAAGGTACCATGTACCCTTTGGATGTTACTCTAATCATTGGTAAACCGCAATTGTGTTTCTTGTCCAAAGTTGTATCCGAAGTCAGCTGGCTATGGCACCGCAAGCTAGCTCATCTCAACTTCCGGTACATCAACAACTTAGTCACTGGAGAACTAGTCCGCGGTCTCCCTATTCTCAAATTTAGCAACGATACTCTCTGTCCGGCCTGTGAATGTGGTAAGCAGTCTAAAGCAAGTCTCTTCTATTTCTGAACCACTGGAGCTATTGAACATTGATCTCTGCGGTCCATCGCCCGTAGCCAGCCTCCACCACAAGAAGTATATACTGATTATTGTTGATGACTATACACGCTTCACATGGGTCTTCTTTCTCAGACTCAAATCAGAGACACCGCAGATCTTCATCAACTTCATCAAATAAATCGAACTTCAGATCAAGCTTCCAGTTAGACGCATCAGCAGTGATAATGGAACCGAGTTCACTAATCATCTTCTTAACAGTTTCTTGGTGTCCAAAGGCATTTCTCACAACTTCTCAGCACCCTACACACCGCAACAAAATGGTGTAGTAGAAAGAAGGAACCACACACTGGTAGAAGCAGCTAGATCCATGCTTAACTTCGCCCAACTTCCTCTCTACTTCTGGGCTGAAGCAGTAGCAACCGCATGCTTTGTCCAAAACCGAAGTATCGTGTGCAAACGCCTCAATAAAACACCATATGAGGGCCTTAACAACCGCAAGCCCAATGTTCGCCTCTTTCATATTTTTGGGTGTAGATGCTTCGTGATCAACAACAGAGATCAGCTGAACAAGTTTGCACCGAAGTCCGACGAAGGCATATTCCTTGGTTACTCCACTAACAAGGTTGCTTATCGAGTGCTCATCAGGCGTACAAGGCTGATCATTGAAAGCTTCAATGTGAAATTTGATGATTCTCACATCCGCGATGCCCCTCCATCCACTGAAACCACCGCAATCATGGAAAGTGACATTCCTACCTCTTCAGGTACCGCAATCATGGAAAGTGACATTCCTGCCTCTTCAGGTACCGCAATCATGGAAAGTGACATTCCTGCCTCTTCAGGTCCCTTGAATCTAGTTGAAGTCAACTATGAGGATCTTTTCGATCCTATTGAAACGGCGAAACTATCTGAAGTTCTTGTGTCACCCGCAGCTCAACAACAACATGCTGATGTTTCTGGACCATCTCTATCTGAAGTAGCCTCTCTCAATACTTCCACCTCTCCGGTTGAGGGGGAAAGATCTACTCCGGATCTAGCCGCAACCGTCGAGGTTCCAGTACTTGATGTTGTTCAAATTCCTGTCCGCAGAGAAGCATTACCATCAAACGTATCTTCGGATTCGGATGATGAACTCATAGAAAATATCGACACTAGAACTGATCCAAGGATTGTCACTCTCCCATCCGCAGTCCAGGGGGAACCTTCTCAGGTTCCAGAGGAACTCCTATCTGCAACCCAGGGGGAACCTCTCCCAACTGATCAAGAGAATTCCGTTCCAATAGATCAAGATGACTCAGCAGGATGTTCTCAAGTCCAGGGGGAACTGTCATCTACAACCGCAGATTCCTCTGACATTCAAGATATTCCCTCTACCGCAGCTACTGATCATCTGCTGCCACGTCTTCATGTATGGACGAAAGACCACCCACCAGGTCAAATCATTGGGAACCCATCCGCAGGCATCCAGACTAGATCTTCCAAGGACCTATCTGATCACTGCTACTATGCAGCATTTATGTCCTCGGTAGAACCCAGAACGATCAAAAAAGCATTGCTTGAACCTGACTGGATAGCCGCAATGCAAGAAGAGCTTGAAGAATTTCAAAGAAATAAAGTTTGGCAGCTCGTTCCGAAGCCATGTGGTCACTCCATTGTTGGCACTAGATGGGTGTTCAAAAATAAGTTGGATGAATCTGGTGCGGTAGTCAGAAACAAGGCAAGGCTAGTTGCAAAAGGGTATAGTCAACTTGAAGGCATTGACTACGATGAAACGTATGCTCCGGTAGCACGCATGGAAGCTATCCGGATCTTTTTAGCATACGCAGCCCACAAAAACGTCAAGGTACACCAAATGGACGTTAAGAGTGCCTTTCTCAATGGGGAACTAAAAGAAGAGGTTTATCTTCAGCAACCTCCAGGCTTTGAAAATGTTGAATTCCCAGACCACTGCTACAAGCTTGAAAAGGCAGTCTACGGTCTGAAGCAAGCCCCAAGAGCATGGTATGAGACTCTTTCTGAATTCCTTGTCTCATCCGGGTACAAGAGAGGAGTGATTGATCCCACACTATTCAGAAAAGCAAATGGCGACCACCTCATGATGGTACAGATATATGTGGATGATATCATCTTCGGTTCGACTGATCAAGGCATGGTGGATGAATTTGCTAAGCTCATGACCAACATGTTCAAAATGAGCATGAATAGAGAGATTAATTTCTTTCTAGGTCTTCAAGTGAAACAAGTACCGCAAGGCATATTCATTCATCAAGAAAAATACACCACTGAACTATTGAAGAAATATTCTATGGACAACTGTTCATCTGCTAAGGTCCCCATGGCCTTCAGTTATAAGATCTCTGCTGATCCCTCAGGCGAATCTGTGGATCACAAGACTTATAGAGGCATCATCGACTCTTTGATGTACCTCACTACAAGCAGGCCAGACATTGTCTTTGCAACTGGTGTATGTGCAAGGTATCAGGCTGACCCAAAAGTCTCACATATGACCGCAGCAAAACAGATACTACGGTACCTGAAAGGAAGCAAATCTCTTGGTCTATGGTACCCCGCAGGCAATGGCTTCAGCCTGCAAGCTTTCACAGATGCGGATCATGCCGGATGCAAGCTCGATCGAAAAAGCACTTCAGGAGCATGTCAATTGTTGGGTGAAAGACTAGTCAGCTGGTCCTCAAAAAAACAAAGTTGTGTCTCTCTATCAACTACAGAAGCCGAGTGTGTGGCTGCAGCCAGCTGTTGCTCTCAAGTCCTTTGGATGAAAACTCAACTAATGGACTACGGGTATAGAATGCTGCGGATACCGATCTATTGTGACTCTGAAAGTGCTATTACTATTTCTCACAATCCAATTCAGCACTCCAAGACTAAGCACATTGAACTACGGTATCATTTCATCAAAGACCACATCTTAAAAAATAATATTGAACTCATCTTTGTCCCTTCTCATGAAGAGATTGTTGATGTGTTCACAAAAGCGCTCGATTCAACAAAGCTTAACATCTTCCTACAAATGTTAGGAATGATGAATCCAGACCCGCAATTCTTTTTGAATTGTTAGCTACCGCAGACCATCCTTGGTCTCCGTTGCGGTTCTAACTGAGAATTACGTGTGATTGATGGTTTTGGTACCGCTGTCTAGGTACCGCAACCATATATCATACGTATCTCTCATGGGTCTTTATGGTCTGTTACTACTAATCTTTATACAAGTGTTTTCCTCAGTTTCTCACTACAGTCTTTCCTTGTTCATCCGCAATGACGTTTCTCAACCGCAATGAAAGTTTCATCCACAATGACGCTTCTCAACCGCAATGAAAGTTCCATCCGCGATGACGTTTCCAACTGCAATGAATTTTCCATCAGCGATCATCATGATAATTTCTCAACTGTTTTATCAACTCTTGAATCTTTGTGTGCTATTTAATGATCCTTAATTAAATTAAACATTAAAGACAAAAAACATTCTCTTTAGAAACTGTCACATTCTCTTTCTGAATAATCCTTGTATCAGACCTATTTTAGGGATGATGACAAAAAGAACGTTTTTCAAAAAACTCATCCTTAATTTGTCCTTTCCTCTCCCCAATACGTCCCATCCGTTACAACTTCCTCTCCCATCACCCCCTCGATCACCTGACGTATTCACATACGTCTGACTTTACATTAAATGCAAAACCCCTTTTGGAAATCTCCCAAAATCTCTTCAAACCCGTTTTAATTATGTGTGGCTGAGATTTAATCCAAAATTCATCGATTCCCCCCAAAACCCCAATCGACGTTTTACCCTATCCTTACCATTTACCTAGGGTTAAACATTTTTTTACCCCCTTTATAAACCCATCTTCTTCCCAAACAATACTTTACGTTTTCTGAATATCGATTCTTTCTCCCAAATTCCTCAAAACCTTCAAAACTTTCAAGAACTCTGTTTTCTTTTCTCAAATCTTCAACAATGGTGAAATCAGGTGCATCAAAGAAGCAATCCAAGGCTTCAGGTTCTGTAAATCCAACAGGTTCTGACTCTCCAACAATCGCTTCAAGTAATTTCAGAGCAATATTTGAAGATCATCCTTCATATAATGCTCCCATCAAGCTTATGATTAAGTTTCTCAGGAACCACCCTCTGTTCGGTCCATTCGATGCATTTATAGACGTTGTTCCAGTTTCTACTCTATTCAAATGTGCATTCTCTGCATATCGCCCAATGGAAAACCCCCAAGAAGTTCACCTCAATCTCATGAACGATTCTTTGGTCATCTTGTCCAAAGAAAAGTTCTTAAATGCCATTAATCTTCTGGCTCACCCCTCCATCAAGATTTTCTCACCTTCAATGGCAGACGTTACATCCGCACTCTACCAGATGGGGTATCAGAAACCAATTCGAGGGAGTGGTGAGTTCAAAAAGAATCAGCTGCCTGCGGTATGGTAGTTTGTGTGTCATTTTGTCATCCGCTGCCTATCCGGCAGAACCGGAGGCATCGACAACATGGGACTGAAGCTACTGGAATTGGTATGGAGCATCTACACAGGCCACGACGTAAACTATGGACAAATCCTTTGGGACGACTTCCTCCAATACATTCCCAAAGAGCACCCAAGGGAGAACCCAACCGAGCTCACATTTGCACGGTTCTGGTCACTTTGCATCTCAGACTTACATGCGGATGCTAGAATAGACATGGGTAGTGACATCAACTTTTTCGTCACTAAGGATCTTAAAAGGTACAACCCTTCTTCTGATCAAACGATATTTGGACCGATCCGCAGACTCCCTACTCATATCCTTTCTTCTCTTGGTCTTGAGACTGATGATGTCTCAGACCACATTAAGGCTACGGAGGGTATTTCCCCATACCCTCCTACCCCGCCTCTTCCATTCGTAGCCATTATCCCTGAGGGTACCGCGGTCCCCTCTTCCACTACACTATCCAATCTTTCTCAAAGAAGAAAGCAGTTGGCAACCAAGAAACAAAGAACACCCAAGAAGGATGCTCCTAAACGAACCGCACCCACCAAGAAACGCAAAACAAAACCTGCCCCAACCATATCTAGCAGTGATTCAGATGTGGATAGGCATCCAATCTCTATCTTCAAGAAAAGGAAAACAACCGATACCACTATCCATATGCGTGACCGGACCGATGCTGAAGCCTCTCAACAGGCTCCAGTAGTCCTTGGGGTGCCGGCACACCCATTCGACACCACCATCATTTTCCATTCAGACTCAGAAAGTGAGTCTGATTCTCAACTACGTGGAGAATCCCCCCCAGTGCACTCCAAAGAGGACGACACTAGTTCACGCCCTAAGGACTCCAGGGCTTCCTGACTGTATTTCTTTTCACCAGAGGAGTTGCGCTCCATTCTTCTTTCTGTCACCCAAACACTACAAACACCTTCCCACCCGCAGGGCACTTCTTTTGCCCATGCCAGAACTGAGCAGAGGCCACACTTGACCACGGGTCAAGGAGACCGAGGAAGCTCAGGAAATCCTACTCTGCTTTCATCTTTTACAGGTGGTTTAGGCACGGTGAGCACAAATGTGCAAGGATCTGTGGACCCGAAGGACACTTCGGTGCGCTTTGAAGGATTTGACCATGATGCATCCAATGACTCTTGGTTACAGTACAATCCGGTAACTGAGTCAGACAATAAGAAGTATGCTGCGTTCCAAAGGGCTTTCCAAGCCCGCAAGGAACAACAAATCAAAAGCTCAAGCTTCAGGTGCAGCCGCAGGTACCTCCAAAGTTCCTCCTACTCCAACTCCCATTCCATTTCCCACTCCTACAGTCAATCCATCACAAGACGAAGAACCTGCAATCGAACTCAGTTCAGCTCCCACCTTCGGTCTTGATGATGAAGACATGCAAGAAGTAAATAAGCCAAGCCCTTCTGATGATGACCTCATGATGTTTGAAGAAGAGGAGTCCAGCGGTTCTCAACATTCGACTTCCAAGCCTAAAGAGAAAAAGAAAAAGAAGAAGAATGTTGTCACCCGGAAGGAGTTCATGAGCCTTCAAGCCAAAATCGATCAGATCTTGGCTGCGGTCCAGCCTACTCAACCGCAACCTGAAGACACTCCAGGACCGCAGTCACTGATTGAAAGAATAGAGCGTCTGGAAACAAGGGAACGCATGGCTGCTGAACGAATCTCTCTCAAAGTAGAGATGGGGATCCGGTCCCTTGACAATAACCGCAAGGCTGACCACAAGGACTTCAAGGCTACAGCGGAACGCCTCATTACTGAGGTGACCGCAATCAAAACGGATCTTTAAGCGGCCATCGCGGATCAAGCTTCTCAGTCTCAGAAATTGATAGATGAGACTCATACTGCTTATGAGTCCACTATCTCTGTTCTTCAAGCAACCATCAACAGACTGCAGAAATGCCTTTCCTCCAACTTCCATGGCCCTGAGATCTTCCAGCTCACCAAAGAAATCCACAAGTTGCTCTTCAGCTCCTCCACTCCAAACAACCAACATTTGGCAGAAGCTCTCAAAGCTCAGTTCCAAGAAGTCTTCAACAAGGTGGATGGACTTAAGCAATGGCTTGAGGAAGCACCGGGGTTGCATCCCTCAAGAGGGGGAAGTGATGAAGAACAAGAAGTCCATCACTCTGATACTTCTATTCATCAGAGTCCCCCCATCATCACTGAAAAAATTCCCACACCACCGCAACCATGTCAACATACTCCATCTCCTCACATTTCACCTCCAAAAGATACTCCCAAAAAGCCAGAGACTCCTCCGCACTTCAAGAACTTGGCTGAAAACATGTCTTCTCCAAGCACCACAGACTCCCCTGCCACCGCTCAAAGGAAGCATGATTGGAAAGCAGCCAAGCTGGCAGAGTTAATTTGGAGAGAATGCGGGTTTGACACCATGATGGATGAGTCCTTGATCAATTCTTGGATCAATCCGCACCGCAGGCTCCTAGACGAAGATTAGAGACCGCACCTCACTTATGCTGAACCCCCTGCTGATGGATACTGGGATATACCAATTTCTCCAAATGCCAAGTACTTCACTGTATTTGAGCAGTTTGACCAAAGCCTTCTAGATCACAAGAGGCTGCCAATGGAGTTTGAGAGACTTAGTCTTTTTCATGCTAAACATGCCTCCTCCATTGAAAACATATGGTCTAACGACAGACCATCCGCAGTTAAGAACTAGAAAGTCAGGAAATTTATGAAGGCTGACTACATCCAGTATACCCTCACCAGAAGGGAGCATGACTACATCCGCACCCAGGCAGACTTTCCTTGTATGAATCCGGAAGAAATCTTCCTTATTGCCAGGGTGTTCCAAAACAAGTCAGAAAAGCACCCTAAAATGCAGATAGCGCTTGAAAAAGCCAACTCTTTTCTCAGGGATACGGTCTGTGACTTTGCCAAGATAGATGCGGATATCTACCCCACCATCCTCAAGAAGTTTGATCTCCCACCTTTTGAACCTGTGCCAATGCCTACCGAAGGCTTCCAAGAAAGATCTCTAGGCGCAACAAACTACCCTGAACTTGTAGTCATATTCAAAAGGAAGACTGACAACGTCAAATATTTCATTCCTATGACTGCCATGCACCGCCTGACCAAGAAACAACTTGACATCTGCCGGACTGCAATTGAAAGATCTAAGCATACTACCGCAGAAGTCAAGTTCGAGATCACAAGAAGAATCACATGGTTGGAAAACGTCAGGAAGTTCTGGTGGATTTTGATCAAGTTCCTCAAACTTGATAGCTGAACCGGAGTTAAAGAGGTCACTTAGGGGGAAATTGTTGAATCATAAAAGTGACCCTCTTGAACTCAGCTACCGCAACCATCTTTCTACCGCAACGGTTCAGCACCCGGAGTCAATCTTGTTCATCAGCAACCGCATCAGCAACCGGAGTCAGCTACCGCAGTCAACCTAGCTAGATTACGTTATTTGTCTTTTATGTAATACACGCTATTATCCAGTATGCCTTGCACAGCTGCTTATAGAGTTGTAATCTAGTGTAGTTTCTAAGTCTATAAATAGAGACTTACTCTCTTTGTATTAAAAAAATAGGAAGAACCGATAACTTATGAATTCTATCTGAATACACATTCTGAAGTTATCTCTCTATCTTTCTTCACTCATCTCTTCTTACTTAAATCTTATCATAATTCTGCTGATCATAATCCCTCTTCGGAGCAAGTCTTTAAGACTTAATCACTAACCTTGATCTTCCTTATTAACTTGGAGTGAATGCATTCCTTGTTATGAATCAGCTTAAGTGTCTTCTTGATATAACAGTTGCTGTCATTTCCACTCCTTTACATTTCCGCAACTAACTCTTTAACTATCTAACTATATTATTGTTGAGCTTTTAGATCCTTTGAGATTAACTATTCCGCATTATACTTGTTCTAACTTTTGTTCAAGTGTGTCTCTAAGTTTTTCTCTCAACAGTTATGCTAGCCATTGCTGCATTTCATGACTATGAAATATGGAAAATGGATGTCAAAACCGCCTTCCTTAATGGGAAGTTGGCTGAGGATGTTTACATGAGTCAGCCAGAGGGTTTTGTCAGCGCAGAGTACCCTAATAGAGTGTGTAAGCTTGAGAAATCCATCTATGGATTGAAACAAGCACCTCGCAGATGGAATCTTTGTTTCGATGAGAAAGTCTAAGAGTTTGGCTTTTCGAGGAGCGAAGATGAATCTTGTGTATATGTCAAGGATAGTGGGAGCATAGTTAGCGTTTTGGTATTGTATGTTGATGACATACTACTCATAGGAAATGACATCCCAACTCTACAGGAAGTCAAATCCTGGCTTCGGAAGTATTTCGCTATGAAGGACCTTGGAGAAGCTGCCAATATCCTAGGTATAAGGATTTTGAGAGACAGGAGTAAAAGACTAATTGGACTTAGTCAAAGCACCTATGTGAACAAAGTGTTGAAAATGTTCAACATGCAGAATTCCAAGAAATGTGACTTACCGATCCAGCATAATGCCAAACTGAGCAAGGCTCAGAGCCTAAGTACAGAGGATGAAATAGTTGAGATGGGTCGATTTCCATATGCTTCCGCTGTTGGCTCGATCATGTAAGCTATGACTTGTACTCGTCCTGATGTGGCTTTCGCATTGAGCATGGTCAGCAGATATCAAGGGAACCCTGGAAAGGCTCACTAGACTGCGGTAAAGAACATTCTCAAGTACCTGCGGAGGACTAAGGACTAGGTCCTTACACTCGGTGGGAGTGATGACTTGGGAGTAGTAGGGTATAGTGATGCTAGTTTTCGGACTGATAGGGATAATTTCCGCTCTCAGTCGGGCTGGGTCTTTACCTTAAACAGAGGAGCAATTACTTGGAAAAGTTCCAAGCAGGAAACAGTGGCTGATTCAACTTGCGAATCAGAGTATATAGTGGCAAGCGAGGCAACAAAGGAGGCTATATGGCTAAAGAACTTCATTGGAGACCTTGGAGTTGTACCAGCGATAAAAGAGCCTATGGAGATTTTCTGTGACAGCAATAGTGTGGTTGCCTTAGCCAAGGAACCAAGAGATCATGGGAGATCCAGACACATTGACAGAAAATATCACTTCATAAGACATAAGATAGAAGAAAGACTCCTCGTAGCAAAGAGGATATCGTCAGAGGAGAACCCAGCAGATCCCCTCACGAAGGGACTGACTAGGGTTAGGCATTTGCAGCATGTGAGGCGCATCGTGCTAAAGGACGATATTAGTTTCACATATTAGATAGTTTTGAAATTTGTAAAGTGTAATTGCATTTGATGATGAGTAAAAGTTGTCGTTTATTTATGAGTAAAGTGTTTCTATCTTTTGTCAATCGTTTACTATCATTTCACTTTGCTTGTTTTGACTTCCAGAATAATTATGTAATGGTATTTCATATTATTCAAATCTCCACAGTCGGTTATATGTTGGAAGTAGATATGAATCAAGACTGTCGTGAAGTTGGTTTGTAGATGTCTAAGATGTTGGACATAGCAGGAGTTGCTATAACATTCATGAGTGCTCATAAGTTCTAAGTATTGGATTCAACCCACGCTCACTTGTATCACTTCGTGGAATTTATCTCGAGTGATCGTGAGATGGTAATATCATATAAGTCGTAGAGATATGAGTTATTGCCTATGAGTTGGTTATGCATTGATTGTACGAAAACGCATCAGTAATTTGTTTTCATAAAACGTACATTTGTGTATAATTCAACAAGTAGTAGAAAAATCATATGAGTCGAAGTTTATCTATTCCTTCTTGGATTAGAAGCGATATTTGGGCCCTCGATGATTTTGATTTTCCCTATGTACCGGGCCCGGTCAGAACTAAATTGATGTGTTCAATTAGTTTCTATGTCAAAAAAATCGGATATCGGGAAACAAACTGCTGGACAATAAGTACGACATTGTTCCATGTATTTGTCCGGCTGATATCTAGAACAGAGGATTATATGATCACTTACCTAAAATGGCGCTTCATACTTCAACAGAGTTTTAAGAGCTACGATTGTCGGTTGGTTCCTGAAGTAATGCTTGCAATTATAGTTATTAGACTTATCTAAGTGGGAGACTGTTGGATAAGGTGTCTAAGTCCATAACTATATTTGAGATGTACTTGACCCGACCCGCCATGGTCCATTTGGGTTGCACTTCACCCGAACAATATATATGGATAATCTTTTGAGAATAGTATAAGTTATGATTTATTAATATATTATAAGTTCTAATATATTAATATGAAATCATATTATTTAACTAGTATTGATCTAGAATTAATTTAGAATTAATTTGGTGATCAAAAAGGTGACTAATTAAATATGGACTCTTGTATTTATATAGTGTGGGCTATTGCTTATTTAGAATGGGCTAGGCTTGCATGGAAAGTCCATGGATAGTTCATGGAACTTTAACCCGTTGATCTCATGGAAGTGAAAGGTCATGGGTATTAGGGTTTACATGGATGTAACCCTAATCCACCACACTATATAAAGGATTCCTTGGCTCTTGAAATGGCACTAGTGTGTGTGTGTGTGTGTGTGAGCAAAGGTGGCGGATTTCTACAAGTGTTCATACTCTCTCTAAAGGTTTCCAAAGTTTGTGGTGATTTGTAACTTCCATTTGAGACATCCACATTATTGGTGCTAGGCTCTCAAACTCCAAGCAATCAACCACTACTAAAAGGTATGTAAGTCTACTAGTGTTTTATGATTCAAGTATCCCATAACATGCTAGTTTGGAAGTAAACCTTGGAAAATTATTATTTGCATGTATCTTAGTAATAAAATAGCTCCAAGGTTTCTAGGGTTGCATGTACACCATAGGAGTGTTAGAATGCTCAAAACCCTTCAAACACTTCTTTAGAAAGAGAGTTGTTTTGAAAAGTTTAAAGTTGTTGAAATTTTATGTATGTTACAAGTTGGTATCAGAGCCTTGGTTTGAGTGATTTAGAGGAACACTCGTTTGAATCCAGTCTCAAACTAAGGAAAAAGGTTTTTAAAAACAATTTTCAAATGGTTTTCAAAATAATCAAGGAAGATGCGATGTGTACGATCAGCCGGAGCCAGTAAGTTGACCCCAAGTTACCACACAATTATTTGACATTATGTTATGATATGTTAGAATAGCATGCTAGTAATAGGCTAGGGATCTTCAGGAATTACATGATAGAATTGTCTGATTATGTGATGCCTTAGTTCCTAAAGAGTTCCCTTGTTTGGTTGTTATGTGACTCTTTCACGTGTGAACTGACTATTGAGCGGATACGCTAAGTCACGTGCTACATGGTTTAAAGGATCTTAGGCTGAGGGGTTGGTTTCTATTGCACAGCTCTCGTTTGAGTCTAACCGTTGTGGGATCAAATCTTTTAGCCTAAGATTGTTTATACTGTGGGGCATGTGATTTTATTCATGAAATAGTCATCTGGCACCAATGGAGGCTCGTGTGGGAAATAGTGGTATGGTGAGTTGTATGGGGTCAGCCGTCCAGTCGCATATTTGGATGAAGAGGTGGTGGTTTCTTAAAATGGGTTCAGTTCTTAGCGGTTCAATGCGAGGAATGATCAGAAACTCTTGAGAGAGTGAGAGCAGGGCGAAGGTACACCCATGGTGTTGGGAGTTGAGATCAAGGATTTCATAGGAGGATCTGTCAGATTTTATTGCATTTTAGTGCCATTCGGATCCTCTGCACGAATGATGCTTGCTTTGTGCTTTGTGGAACTCATTAGTGATGTGAGTTAGACATTAAGTAAATATGTCAAGTCGCATGTGGAAAAGGTTGAATAATCTCAGAGTGACAGATTTGACCCTACCACGCAGCTCTCGTCTGAGTCCAACCGTTGCAGGGATAATTCTGTTACTTGAAGGATTATTTGAGCTTTGTTTCATGTGATTGTATTCATGGAATGGCTAGTTGACATTGTGAGGAGTTCTTCAGCAGCTGATGGGAGAGAAGTGTGGAACCCTAGGATAGCCTAAGGAGTATTTTAGTACAGTTTTTCCAATATGGGCAGGTTACTGGGGGAATTGTGTGACTAGGTCTTAGAGGACCCGAGATAATTCTTGAGGAAAGCATGGATAGATGTGGAAGGTACTATTGGGTCCGTACTACTGGAAGCACATGACCTATACTAGAATCAATAGAGGTTTCGAGGATTCTAAGGACTGGTCGGGGAAGATAGCATGGTTGGATACAGTGGTTTGAGGCAGTGGTTCCATATCTGTCGATCTTTTGGATTGGGCTGCTTAGGCGAGGATGAGTTTTGCGTTGTTCAAGCCCCAGTGGCGATGATGATGTAGGTTCATTTGTTCAGACCCGGATGAGCATCTTGGTTAGAGGTCTCGGAGGTTTAGCTAGAGGTCGTGCCTTGGGCCTCAAGACACAGGGAGGAAGCAGTTGATATGATCGGTTTGGAAATTACATCTGGGATTTAAGTGGCAGATTGTCGGATTAGATTTTCGTTATTTGTGGCAAGAATCTTGCCTTTCAGATTTCAGAGTTCGAAAGAGTGGGTAGCCTTGTAACCTCCCAACTTAGGTTGGATTCTCAGCTTGAGATCCGTTGGTCGTGGTGGTTGACGACATAATGCCAGCGTTGGTGTGCGCACGTGGTTTGATGTGGCATGAATACCTTAGCGATGCGAGCAAGGGCCGTATTCTTGGGATATGGAAAAGTCAGGTGTCGGATTGTCATTGGGTTTCAAGTAAGGGGTGTATGTTTGGATTGTAAATCGGTAGTTTCCTATGCTTTGTAAGTGGTTGTTATTGGAAATTCATAGGTTTTCAGCTAAAATTCAGGTTTTCTTTGGGTTCGTTTGATCCGTATCTGGAGGACAATTCTGCAGATGATAGACATTCCATGGTCAAGTATGGTTGTACCTGGTAGGGCTGGTTCGATTATGTTTTGGTTTCACCACCAGTGGGTGGTGGTTCGAGTTCTAAGTAGAGCAGAACTGGGATTCTCAGGTTGAGCGTCAGTCATTGAGTGTGACAACCCGAAATTTTTTTCCTTGTAAGTCCATCCATTCAACTCAACCGAGAGTCATACTCATTTCTTCTATCAATTAGCATCGTTAAGGATCATTTTAAGGGTTCTAAGCTCAGTACATTCAAGGATTGTGTATAGGATTGAGTTGCTTAGGTTCTTCGCGTTGAAATCAAGTCGAACACTCCATCAAAGGGAGTGTACGGCCGTACACATGTGTGTACAGCCGTACACCCATGATGGTCGTGAACTCTCCCTCATATATAAGCCATCCCTTCACTTTTCATTCATTTCTTCAACTTCCAAGTCAAGAACTCGAATTCTCTCTCAACTATCATCAAGCTTTTTCACGTAGATCTTCAAAAAAAGTAAGTAGTCTTCCATTGTTAGTTGATTCGTTGCTATATCTAGTAAGGATTCATGATTTCATCCATGAATCATCTTTAAAACTCAAAAACATCAAGAGTGTACGGCCGTACACTCTATCTATGGCCGTACACCCTTCTTAAGTCCATAATATAAGGCTTTAAACACTTGCTAGGTGCTAGTTAACCATTAGAACTCTTGAACCATTGAACCCCTTTAATTTAAGACCCAAAAATACATCCATCTTGGAGAGTGTACGGCTATACACACTTGGTGTGGTCGTACACACCTCAAAACCCTACAAAACGAAAGCCTTGTCCATCCTTTGGTTGTGCATTTCTCACACTAGCTTCCACATGGATCAAACACCCTTCCTTATTCATGGTTTCCATGAGTGTACGATCGTACACTCCATGACCGTACACCCCTTGGCCGTACACTCCATGGTGTGGCTGGATACACCCTTTAGTGAATCACATGTGATTCTAACACTTAGACCAAGTGTTTCCTAGTCCCTAAGGGTGTTTCCTTGCATGTTAGTTGCTTTTAAACACTAAATTCATGCCAATATATGCCATTATATGTCATTTAGGACTCGTTCGTGTCTCGGGACTTCATTCGTGGAACTTCTCATCCTTACACGAATCTGCAATTGAATCACCCACATAAGGTAAATTCATACCCCTATAATCAATCTTTTAACTGTTTTAAATTCATACCCCTATAATCAATCTTTTAACTGTTTTAAATGCTTTTAAGGGGGGAATACAAGTTGAACACAATGATAATTGTGTAAATGTTTGTTATAAACATATTTTAAAGGATTGCTTATATGTTCATGAGTGATCAAAGCGTTTCAAAAACTCTTTTAAAGTTATGTTACTTTATAGTTTATAAAACTCCGTTTTTAAAGTCTAATCATAACTTAGTAGATAAATGACTCTTTTATTCAAGTCAGTAACAGCTCAAGTAAACATACTAGTAAACTATAATAGGTATAGTTTAAGGGTTCAGTTTACACTAGAACAGAGAGAAAGATTGATACATTAGGGTTATATATAATTAATATACGATCGATAATTGGATGCGTGCTTTCCGCCTCATTTCTTGTTCCTTGTTTGGTTGTGGGCTTAGGGCAGATTCACACAATTAACTATCTGTTCGATATTAGATTATATATAGCTAGTATAAACTAAGTGATTATAGAAGGAACTATTGTGGTTACCATTTTTACTAAAAGAAATAAAGGTTTTCTTAAAGAATCTTTTCATCAGTTATAAAGGAACTATTATAGTGAACTCCGTGAGTACCAAGTGAATATGCCTGGGTTATATACAACGATGATCTAACAAACAATGAGATGTGTGCCTTCCGCCTCATTTCCTGTTCCTTGTTTGGTTGTGGTCTTAGGGCAGATACACACAATTGATTATTCGTTTACTCTGGGTTTTATATTACTTTTATCCATTTAGTACTCATAGAAAGGATTGTAGAGTCATTTTTACTTATCTTTCATCAAAGCAGGAAATATAGGATTTTCTGGAGGAACAGGCGAACTTTTCTAAAAGAACTTTCAACTTACTTACATCACTAAAATCTTATGAACTCACCACCTTAAATGTTGATCTACTCTTTCAAAATAACTTGTATTCTCAGGAAACCAGCAAACAGGTACGCACACTGGAATTCAGAAGATGGAGCATAATAGCTTCATGTCTTGTTTTGTTATTTACTTTGTAGTCTATCTTATATGAACCACATACTTTTTAAAAACTTTCTTTCTAATGAAATGTTTGTTTGTTACTTTGATTATTATGATGCATGTATTGTGATACTAAACATGACGTCCTCCTCCCCTGAACGTTACCGTCGTTCCGGTTTTGGGGTGTGACATTGAGGGTTTTGTCAGTTTGCTGTTTGGATTGCTACTCTTCAGATTTGATGGGGAGATTTTGATCTGTGAACCCTTTCCAGAAGCGGGTATGTTTAGCTCTAGGTGGGTTTGTGGTTCTTTGGTTTATGTGTCAAGGTGTCCTAGACCATTGATCGTTGAGTTCGTCTTTTAGCGGGAATTCTCCGAAGGATTCAAGTGGTGACAATTTAAGAGTAAGGAATGTGTCACCTACCCTCCTGTATAGTGTGTTTGTGTTCCCTTGGTCCTTAGGTACGTTTTTTTGTATTAGGTGTCTAAGCCCATAACTATAATAGGTATGTACTTAACCTGATAATAGCATGGTCCTTTTGGGTTGCCTTCACTAGAACAATCTGATAGGATGGATATTTGAGGAAGAGGTTAGTTATGATTCATTAGTATATTATAAGTATAATATATTAATTGGGATATCATATTATTTAATTAGTATTGATCAAGAATTAATTTGGAATTAATATAGTGATCAAAAGAGACTAATTAAATTAACGGGGAGTAATTATGCAAATTAGTGATACATATGGTTTGGCTATTGATCCATGATGGACTAAGTTTATGTGAAAGTCCATGAAGAGTTAGTCCACATGAGTTATTTATCATAAGCCTAAGTGTAAGAATTAGAGTTACATATGACTCTTGGAATTCTAACACTATATATGTAAACCCTTAGGCCCCAAAATTGGATGCATGTGTGACATAGCAAGGGTGTAGCCGATTTAGGGTGATTTTAACCTCTCTCTCAAGTTCTCCAGTTGTTAGTGGTGTTTGTGACTTATTAGAGGCATCACATTTGAGGTGCTAACCTCTTGAAAGGCCAAATTCAACAAGCTACAACAAGTGGTAATCTTCTAACTAGTTTTTATGATTCATATCTCATGTTGCATGCTAGTTAGGCTTCATGCTTTGGAAAATTGTTTATTGCATGTATAAGTAGAGAAAACTTAGATCCAAAGCATTAGAGTTGTATGTGCACCATAGGTATTTTATAGTGCTCAAAACCCATCAGTGGTATCAGATCCTAGGATTGTTTTCTGTTATATTGATGCTTGATTGTCTTTCAAAGCTGAAAAAGTCACATTTCTGGCCTTTGACTAATGAACTCGACGAGTCCAATGATCTGAATCAACGAGTTCACTCACAAACTGGCAACTCGACGAGTCCAGTTCATGCACTCGTCGAGTAGAACCTTCTGCTTTCATATTTTTGAGCCTTTTGGCCAGAATTGGATTAGGATCATTACCACAAACTGTTTTATATCACAAAATTCATCTTTTCTGATATGGTACTGATTATCCTCATTCAATTAAAAGATAGTTGTCAAAATTTTGAGATAATTGTTAGTTTATACTATTATAATATTAAAACTCAACCCTTATACTATTATAATATTAAAAGTTTAATAATTATAATTATATATATATATATATATATATATATATATATATATATATATATATATATATAAGACAAGTCAGTCTTACCGTTAGTAGGCCTCATTCACGAAGCCGGTCTATCAGGGGGTATAAGGTTACTGCCTATAAAATGTTGGTTTAATGGGTGTCCACTCTCACCTACCGCTTCCTTGATTGGTGGAGGGTCGTTAGCGGAACGGGTAGGATAGGATATTAATTCTCGTAAAAAGTATAATGATAATTATAAAGTAACTAAATGTTTTATTAAATTCCCAATCTTAGTTACTTTAGGAAAAATTTGAAAAAATGATGTTATTCCATGAAATTGCACTTTGCACCTTCTAAGTCGTTAGTGGAGCGTGTGTGGTTAACTAGAACACTAACTTGGACTAACAAGGGTGGCAAATGGTAGCTTGATGTTTGTCATAGATCAATGGAGTGTGTGTGCCTTACCGGCACATTGATTAGGTGATAAATGACATCGAGTGTACCAAGCACATTTGCATGGTTATCCACACCTTGTTTATGATACTCGGTATCCCAGTCACAAACTTGAAGGGCATAATCGAGATTTAAACATGACATTGAAAAGTTCAATGAATCTCAAAAGAATCTAGGAATCTCAATTCATCTGAAACTTAATAAACAATTTCGTTTTTCATGGTGGAAATTGGTAAATCGTCATTTACCTACCTTCAAATATTTTGCAATTGGATTACGGCATCCCTCTTCCGAATTGTAAAATATTGTGTTGGTACTACCCTTAGTATTTCATTTGGGTGTTATATTAAGGATTCTTATCTAATCTAAACTTTGTCTTTCTTTTTCAGATGTCTTCCAACACCGCTTCTGGCTCTAACCCTTCTAGCTCTTTCTCCCTCATGAACTTGTGTGGGAGGGTCATATTTAATGGTTCGAATTTCAATGATTGGATTCGGAACATCAGGATGGTTACTCGTTACGAGGACAAAGAATATGTCCTCGACAAAGAGCTTAAGGAGGTTGATGAAGCCACTGCTACTCCTGAAGAGGTTGCTGAATTTAGGACACATGAGAAGGATGCCACAAAGGTGTCATGTATCATGCTTGCCACTATGTCAGCTGAACTTTAAAAGTCCTATGAGGACTACTACCCATTCGAGATGGACCAAGACTTGATGGAAAGATACGATCAAAATGCTCGTCAGAAATGGTATGAAATCATTGCCTCCATGATTACAACAAAATAAAGGATGGAGAGAGAGTCCATCACGGCCCACTTGCAGAAAAAGCAAAGGTTTGTAGACCGCTTGCTGAAGTTGAATGTTAACTTCGATGAAGAGTTGGCCATTGATATTATCCTACACTCTTTGCCTCCTTGTTATGATCAGTTTCGTATGACTTATCATATCAACAAGGAGGAGGTCGCTCTTAGCAAGCTTCAAGGCCTTTTGAGAACTGTTGAAAGTAGTCTAAAAGGAAATTTTGTTGTATCTACTCCAACTCCTACTGTTGTTGCCCCAGTCCTGGCAATTGGACATGGAAAAGGGAAGAAGATGAAGGCTCCTTCTAAGAGCCGCAAGGGAAAGTCTCATGATGGATCCTCTTCTAGTGGGACCAAAGTTGTTTTTGGTAATCCCTCTACCAATCCAAAAGAAGCAGAGTGCTTCTACTGTCATGATAAAGGGCACTGGAAGTGAAGCTACCCAAATACTTGCAGGATGTCAAGGATGGGAAGATAAAGCCCACCAATGCAGGTATTTACACTATTCTTTCTAATAACTCATCACATGCTAATTCTTGGGTCCTTGACACAGGTTGTGGTATTCTCATTTGTTCTAATATGCAGGGACTAAAAGGAAGTAGGGATGTGGAGCACGGGAAGATAAACTTGATCACGGGGAATAGGAAAATGTCACCTATAACCAAGATTGGAGTTTATTCTTTATTGCTTAGTAATGGGTTAGAATTAGAATTCAATAATAGTTGCTACTCGTCTGAAATGGCGAGAAACATTATTTCCTTTCATGGTTTGTACAAACAAGGTTTTAGATTTTCATTTGATAATGAAATTGGTTTTATTAATGCTTTTTATAATGGTGTATTTTATTTTAAAGCATTACCTTGTAATGGTGTATATGAAACTGTGATGGTTTTACAA
Source organism: Lactuca virosa (assembly GCF_052849685.1). Classification (NCBI taxonomy): domain Eukaryota; kingdom Viridiplantae; phylum Streptophyta; class Magnoliopsida; order Asterales; family Asteraceae; genus Lactuca; species Lactuca virosa. The sequence goes on from NC_136431.1 coordinate 241,914,312, forward strand.
AACTTAGGAAATAATGTATTGCATATTGACTCGTCCAATAATTTGGACAAGGCATGCTTGTGGCATTGTCGTCTTAGACATGTCAACAAGAAAGGCATATGCCAACTCCAAAAGGCTGGTGTGTTGGAGTCATTCAACTTAAAGTCGGATGACACATACAAATCTTGTTTGCTTGGAAAGATGACCAAGTCACCTTTCACTGATACTTGTGAGAGGGGTGAGGGTTTGTTGGATCTCATACACACCGATGTGTGTGGACCCTTCAGATCCGCCACAAAGGATGCTAACCGCTTCTACGTGACTTTTACTGATAATTACAGCAGATATGGTTGTATCTACTTAATCAAGCATCAGTCAGAAACCTTTGAAAAGTTCAAAGAGTTTAAACAAGAAGTAGAGAATTAATTAGACAGGAAGATAAAGATGCTCCGATCCAATCGGGGTGGTGAGTATCTTAGTATCGAGTTCCACAACTATCTTAAGGAATGTGGAATTATTTCACAATTGACGCCACCCAGTACACCACAACTTAATGGTGAGGCTGAGAGGCGCAATCGAACCTTGTTGGACATGGTTCGTTCCATGATGAGTCGAGGTTCGTTACATATCTCATTATGGGGGTATGCCTTAGAGACTGCCGCCCATATCCTTAATCTAGTACCTACTAAGAAGGTTTCCAAAACACCTCACGACATGTGGACAGGGAAGGTTCCCTCGTTAGCACACATCCAGGTTTTGGATTGCGAGGCTTTTGTGAGGCGTGAGACTCACGCAAAGCTCGAACCTCGTAGTGAGCATTGTATTTTCATCGGCTACCCGGAGAAGTCTTTTGGATATCTCTTCTATAGACCGAGTGACAATGTTGTTTTCGTAAATAGGAGAGGGGTTTTCCGCGAAAGAGAACTCATATGCCAAGAGGACAGTGGGAGGCAAATTGACCTTGAAGAGCTTCAAGAGTTAAGTGATGAACGAACCTCGGACACTAGTGCTTAACCTAAGGAGGAAACTCTTGTTGAACTAGTTGACGAGTCCTTACCTCTGAGGCATTCCATTAGAGTTAGTGTTCCACCTGTGTTATATGGTTTCCATATTACTACAAATGGTGATACATTTATCAGGGATAGCACACTGTAAATTTGGATGAACCTAACAACTACAAGGAAGCCATGACAGGCCCTGAGTCTGCTAAATGGAAAGAGGCTATGGACATCGAGATCCAGTCCATGTATGACAATCAAGTTTGGAACTTGGTTGACAATGTGCCAGGTCGTAAGACAGTTGGGTGCAAATGGATCTTCAAGAAGAAGACTGACATGGATGGGAAATTACACACATATAAGGCGCGATTGGTTGCGAAGGGCTTTACTCAAACTCATGGAGTTGACTATGACGAGACCTTTTCACCAGTAGCAAAGATTAAATCTATATAGGTTATGCTTGCCATAGCTGCATTTCATGATTATGAAATATGGAAAATGGATGTCAAAACCACTTTCCTTAATGGGAAGTTGGCTGAAGATGTTTACATGAGTCAGCCAGAGGGTTTGTCAATGCAAAGTATCCTAATAGAGTGTGTAAGCTTGAGAAATCCATTTATGGATTGAAACAAGCATCTCGCAGATGGAATCCTTGTTTCGATGAGAAAGTCAAAGAGTTTGGATTTTCGAGAAGCGAGGATGGGTCCTGGGTAAATGTCAAAGCTAGTGGGAGTATAGTTAGCTTTCTGGTGTTGTATGCCGATGACATACTTCTCATAGGAAATGGCATCCCAACCTTGCAGGAGGTTAAGTCTTGGCTTGGGAAGTGTTTTGCTATGAAGGACCTTGGAGAAGCTGCCTATATTCTAGGGATAAGGATGTTGAGAAACAGGAGTAAAAGACTAATAGGACTTAATCAAAGTACCTACTTGGACAAGGTGTTGAAGTGTTTCAACATGGAGAATTCCAAGAATGGTGACTTACCTATCCAAAGCAATACCAAACTGAGTAAGACTTAGAGTCCGAGTACAGAGGCCGATATAGCAGAGATGAGTCGAGTACCATATGCTTCCGCAGTTGGCTCGATCATGTATGCTATGACTTGTACTATCCCTGATGTGGCCTTTGCTTTGAGCATGGTCGGCAGATATCAAGGGAATCCTGGTAAATCTCATTGGACCGAAGTAAAGAACATTCTTAAGTACCTGCGGACGACTAAGGACTGGGTCCTGACCCTCGGTGGGAGTGATGACTTGAGAGTGACAGGGTATAGTGATGCCAGCTTTCAAACCGACAGAGACAATTTCCGCTCTCAGTCGGGCTGGGTATTTACCCTGATTGGAGGAGCAATAACTTGGAAAAGTTCCAAACAGGAGACTGTAGCTGATTCAACGTATGAATCAGAGTACATAACAGCGAGCGAAACATCGAAAGAGGCGATATGGTTGAAGAACTTCATCGGAGACCTTGGAGTTGTACCAGCTATAAAGGAGCCTATGGATATTTTCTGCGACAACGAGGGTGCGGTCGCCTTGACCAAGGAACCAAGGGATCATGGAAGATCGAGGCACATCGACAGAAAATATCACTTCATAAGACATCGGGTAGAAGAAGGACTCTCATAGTAAAGAGGGTATCATCATAGGAGAACCCAGCAGATCCCCTTACGTAGGGACTGAGTAGGGTTAAGCACTTACAGCAAGCGAGGAGCATTGGGCTGAAGGACGATATTATTTTTAATGATTAGATAGTTGTTTAGAAATATGTAATAGATAAAATGTAATTGACATTTGATGATTCAATAAAAGGAGTTTTATTTATGAGTAAAGTTACTATCTTGTGTCGATTGTTTACTATTGTTTCATTTTGCATGTTTTGACTTCCAGAATAATTAAATTATTCAAACTATCCATAGTCGATCATACTTTGGAAGTAGGTATTGAGGCAAGACTGTCATGAATTTGGCTTGTAGATTGTCTAGAGTGTTTAGACATGGAAAAAATTTGCTACAACATTCATGAGTGCTCATAAGGTCTGAGTATTGGATTAAACCCACGCTCACATGAATCACTTCATGGAATTTATCAGGAGTGATTGTGAGACGATAATATCATATGGTCTTCAAACCAAGATGTATGAGTTGTTGACTATGAGTTGGTTGTACATTGATAGTACGAAAACGCATTAGTAACTTGATGTTATAAAACGTGCTATTGAGTATGATTTAACGAGTAGTTAGTACAAGCATATAAGTCAAATTTTATCTGTTCCTATTATCCTTGGAGGAATAAAAGCGATATCTTTGGCCCCTCGATGATTTTGTTTTGACTTATGTGTCGGGCCCGGTCAGGACTCAATTGATGTGTTTAATTAGGTTCTATGTCAAACAAATCGAAAATCAGGAAACAAACTGCTGGACAATAAGTATGACTATGTTCCATGTATTTGTCTGCATGATATCTTGAAGAACAGAGGATTATATGATCCCTTATCTAAGGACGTGTTAGAATTCGACAGCGGCTTTTGAGAGCTACGATGGCTAATCGGTTTTACTTACAGTTATAGTTATTAGAATTATCCAAGTGGGAGACTGTTGGATTAGGTGTCAAAGCCCATAACTATACTAAGTATGTACTTAACCTGATAGTAACATGGTCCTTTTGCGTTGCCTTCACCAGAACAAATTCTGATAGGATGGCTATTTGAGGAAGAGGTTAGTTATGATTCATTAGTATATTATAAGTATAATTTATTAATTGGGATGTCATATTATTTAATTAGTATTGATGAAGAATTAATTTGGAATTAATTTAGTGATCAAAAGAGACTAATTAAATTAAAGGGGACTAATTATGCAAATTAGTGATACATATGATTTGGGCTATTGATCCATGATGGACTAAGTATATGTGAAAGTCCATGAAGAGTTAGTCCACATGAGTTATGGATCATAAGCCTAAGTGTTAGAATTAGGGTTACATATGACTCTTAGAATTCTAACACTATATATGTAACCCCTTAGGCCCCGAAATCGGATGCATGTGTGACATAGCAAGGGTATAGCCGATTTTGAGGGTGCTTCTAACCTCTCTCTCAAGTTCTCTAACTGTTTGTGGTGTTTGTGACTTATAGAGGAATCACACTTGAGATGCTAAGCTCTTGAAAGGCCAAATTCAACAAGCTACAGTAAGAGGTAATCTTCTAACTAGTTTTTATGATTCATATATCATGTTGCATGCTAGTTAGGCTTCATGCTTTGGAAAATTGTTTATTGCATGTATAACTAGAGAAAACTTAGATCCAAAGCATTAGGGTTGTATGTGCACCATAGGTATTTTATAGTGCTCAAAACCCATCATGTTTACCCTTAATGGTGGAGTGGAATTCTAATTCGTAGCAGACTCAGGTTTTGGCAACCTTCGGGATCGCCCTAGAAGTCTTCTCGAGCTAGGTTTTTTGTTGGTAGAATCTTTTCAGCCTCAATCAAGTATGGGAAGTTGTTGCGATCAATGATGAGGTTAGCGGTTCCCTAACAATGTGCATGGTTCGGTTGGGTTATAGTTTGCGAACTAGATCAAGACTTCGACCATTATCCTATCCTCGGGTCCTGTGCAACCATGGTTTTGTAAGGTTTTGCTTGTGTTAGGTCATAAATTATGCTTTAAACTTTGCTTTTCATAAGATATTAGAGTTCTTGGTCTAGGACCGAAAACACCATGTTTTGGTGTTGTTTAGACCAAAATCACATGTGATTTTGGTTAGGCTTAATATTGGCTTGTTTGGGTTTTGGTCTTGGGATTTGTTATTAGGTCTAGGTATAAATAGTGTTATTTTAGCTTGGATAGTAGTGGCGGGACGTTTTTGGAGGCTACCGTAAGCCAAGAACGAGATCTAGAGAGAAACAGAGAGAAAACAGTGTGTAATCGGAATCTTGTGTACCAGACGATTAAGCAATATATCGTGTGCATTGAAGATTAATTATCTTGTTCTTATTCATCTTATATCTTGCATTATACACTTTGATTGGGATTACGCACCATCAAAGTGAATCTGATTGATATGTAGAAGAATTCGGGACTTACAAGTGGTATCAGAGCTTGGATCGGTATCAATCGGGTCATTACAAACGGTTTTTCTTGGAGTTTCTTGGTATTTTTTACTTATATTTTATGAATTTTTGGCCATTGTTCTTCATGTTCTTCATATTTTTGGAGTTTTGATCGATATTGGCATCAAAGATTTGAAAATCCCGTGTTTTTGGCAAATTTTGGGCATTTTAGGTCAAGATTTGCGAGATCTAGGCGGCAACCCTCGCATTCGCTCAAACCCTAGGAGGTTCTCGGCGGCCAGCAACAGATTCCGGAGCTCAGCAGTGTTTGTGGTCGGATTCGCAGGATTTCGGTCAACAGCGAACGTTTCCGGTCAGCAGCGAGGCTTCTCGGTCCGAAGCTGCGGAGGTTTTCGGTGCGAAGATCTTGGACTCGCAAATTTCGGTCCCCTGTTCTCGCTTCGCTGTTTTCGGTCCGTAGGTTCACGGTCTTCGCTTCTCAGTCTCCTCAATTTCGGTCTCGGATTTCGGACAACTTCTCTTCTCGCTTCTGATTTCGGTCTTGTTCTCGGTCCGAGATTTCGGCCTCGTATCCTCGGCTGAAATTTCGGATTTTCAAGATTTTGACTTATTTCGGTCCTAAAGCAACATTTTCTATCCAATAACTACGTTTTCGGTTATAACGCTTCATTTTTTGTCAAAAGGGCACGTATTCGGTCAAATACCCTCAGTTTTGGTCAAATACTCTCGTTTTTGGTCTTGAAATTTCGTTTTCTGTTTAGAAACTTTTGTTTTCGGTCAAGGTTATTCTTTTTGGACAAAATTTTTGAATTTCATCTTTGACTTTCAAGTTTTTAAGTTTGACTTTTGACTTTCAAGTTTTTAAGTTTGACTTTTGACTTTCAAATTTGACCTTTGACTTTCAAGTTTTCACGTTTGACCTTCAATTTTGACTTTCAATGTTGACTTTCAAGTTTGACTTTCAAGTTTGACTTTCAAGTTTGACTTTTCAAGTTTGACCTTCGAGGTTTCAAGTCAAAGGGCATCTTTCTTGGTTTCACAATCATTTCTATTTTTGGTAAATTACTCTTTTTGGTGAATAATGAGTTCTTCAATCACCAAGGTTAATGAAACTTCCTGTTGTCAAGCCTGTAGTGATACAATTAAATTTCTTCGTGATCAAATTGATGTATTACGTAGAGACAATAAGGACCTTAGATATGAATGATATACTATCAGAAAGGACAAAAACCCTTAAAATATCAATTACAGGCCAAAACCAAGGACTTTAGAAACTTCAAGCAGAATATAGTGATAAATGTGAACATTATCATTATGCTCAAGTAAAAATTGCCGCATTAACTGCTGAACTTGATGCATTAAAAGCTAAATATAAAGATGTTGAATTTAACTTTAAGAAATTTGACGTGTCAAGTGAGGTAGTTGTGTCCATGACAGAAAAACAGTTAAAATTTAAAGATAATCAGAATAAGGGTCTAGGGTATCACAGTGTTCCACCTCCCTTCAATGATAACTATACCCCGCCCCTTGAAACCAATGAGATAGAGACACCTACACAATATGGCTAGCCCCCTGTACCAGCTTCAATTAAGACTGAACAATCTGGCCCAAATCACAATATTGAGGTGCATGATACTAATGTTTCTACCACATGTGCAGAGCAGGTCAAAGTGCATGATGGGCATGAGCAGAACACAAATAATTCTTGTTCTGCTGATAATGATTCAAAAGCTTTTGATGAGGTGAACAATTCTAATGCTTCTACTTCATGTGCAGATAAAGAAGCAATGCAAGATGGGAGTGAGCAGATCAAAATCAATTTTGAGTCTGTTGAAAGTGTTTCAAAAGCTTGTGAGGATGACACTCCCACTGCTGAAAAATTCAAGCCACAAAAATCTGTCAAGCAGTCTAACAAATGTTCTTCTGCTTGTTCTTGTGGAAGTTCTTCGAAACGAACTTCAGTTGGACAAGGACCAAGTCACAATCTGATTTATATGAAAAGACAGACTTGCTTTAACTGTGGTAGTCCCGGTCACATTGCCAGAAATTGTCCACATCATTTGTATGTTCCTTACTACAGACTAGGTTGGTAGAACGCGCCAAGAGGGAGATCCTCCAAAAGAAATCCTTCAAGGTCACAATCGCGCAATGGTGACTGGAATGCGAAAAGGGCCAAGAATCAAGCTCCCAAGGAGAAGAAGGGAATGTCGGCCAAGAAGCCAAATTCAAGAGATGGTTCAGTTAAACGAAGATCGGTTAGTTCGAAGTCATCTTGGCGATCGGTTTCAAGTTCTAAAGCATGTGATAAGGCATCCATCCGATCAAACAAGAAATGGGTTAAACCCGACTACATATGGGTACCAAAGGTTCATACTCCCAAATCATCTAATGATTCTAACATTTCTTCATCTTTTGTGTCTGATAAACAGGATATGTCATGGGAGAGAGTACCTTGTGTAGATGATAAAGGTCAACCCAGCTTCAAAATGGACTGGGTTCCAAAAGCTAACTAAGCCCGCACTCTGTGTCGGGGCAGCTATGGAGGAATATCATCAGACTTCGGTTTGTTGATAGTGGTTGTTCCAGGCACATGATAGGAGACATCTCTCATCTGTACGACATTCAGAATCTTCATTGAGAGTATGTGTCCTTTGCGGGAAAGGAAGAAAGAAGAGGATCACAAATGGGGATTGTACTTAACGATGTGAAGAATTTTTGAATCTGTTCCGGAATTGAAACACAGCTAAGGTTGAATGTGTTACTGCATATGTGTGGTGTTCTTAGATCATCTGGATGCAACTTCAATTGTTGAATTATGGTTTGAGTTTTCTTCTCGATACTTTTAAGTTTTTCATAAAATGATTCGTTTTGAAGACAAGTTTTTTTTTTTTTTAATTTGCGCATTTATTTTGTTTTCTTTTTTCCCCATGCACAAATTAAGGGGGAGAAGTCAAAATACAAAAAAATTATAAAAATAAAAAATACAAAAATATGTTTTCTTTCGTAAGTATTTTTGGGAAGTAATATCAAGTTTAGTGCTAAAGGGCAATATGAGATGCTTGTAATGAACTGAAGCTGAATTGTTTAGACTCTGTGTTTAATGTGTTGATAGACACGAAGGATTCTAAATTAATGGATTAGACACAAATGACTATGAAAGGACTAGACAATGTTAATTCATCTGGACTTAGATAGTTACATTTGGACTGGCCATGCGACGCTTGGATAGATTGAGCAGTGAGATAAACAAGAGAGCCTACATGATACATTGAAGTTACTTATCATCTAGAACTGTGGCTCAACATTTCTTCGATGTATGAACTTATGTCCTTAATTCTGGTGCTGATAGGGTGATTGGGGGGTTCTGATAAAGTATGTCGGTGTGAAATTGTTTTTCTTTCTCATCCTCTCTGTCAGTCATATGTTGCCCCCTTTGCGTGATCGGAAGATCCGACCTGGGACGCAATATATGCACCTCTATTTCTATAAATCTCTATCTATGACAGTCATATGTTGTCCCCTCTGCGTGATCGGAAGATCCGACCTGGGACACAACATATGCACCTTTCTATCTCTCTAACCCTCTATCTATGTTAGTAATATGTTGTCCCTCTGCGTGATTGGAAGACATCCGACCTGGGATACAACATATGCATCTATATATCTATCTTCTCTCTCAAATAATTGAGCACTCACCTAAAGTAAAGAGCTCTTTGGAATTCCTTGATTGCTAGAGTATGTCATGAACTGGGGAACATGTTCTAGCGCACTTAAAATTGAATCAACTAAAGGTTGTCTATAGATCTCGCTGCTGAATTTAAGTGGATAACAATATCCTTGGTCATCGTCAGCAAAATGGTCTATTTAGGAATATAGGTACAATGTCTTGTCACTTATAATCTGTCCAACTTGTCAATATCCTTTGTGTTTAAGTGGACCACAATATTGGTGATTGAGCAGAACTAAACATGCAGGTGTGTGTTGATAAACGATATTGAATTGCTTGACAACTTTGATCCCAAAAAGTTTTAAATTTAGTTATTATTTTTGTTTTTGTTAAATTTGTTCATATTATTCCTCTATGCACAAATTTAAGGGGAGACCTAAAAATAAAAAAAAATCAAACAAAAATCATAAAATTTAAAAAAAAATCCAAAAATATGTTTATTTCTGTTTTTATTTCTTTTTCAGAAAATTTAAATATTCAAAACTATTTTTTTAGTGTATTTTTAATTTTATTTGTATTTCTTAGTTATTTCCATTGTGTGGTAAGTTTATTTTTACTTTTATTTTTCATCTCAAAGTTTTGTTTGTCTTAAAAAGAAAATTCAAAAGAAGAAGAGACTCAAGGAGACTGTATCGGAATTTTCTGAGAAAGGAGAAGAAACTTGGAAAGGAGTTGATGGTCAATACACTTCACTCTATTTTCACAAGGAATTGAAGGATTGAAAGTGTACAAATTGTCAGTTAGGAAGTATCTTTCTAAGAACTGTTGTATTTAAGGAATTAAAAGTCTGAAACTGTACTAATGTCATGGCACTAGGGCGATGCACCTCGCAAGGCACGATTATCGCTGAACGTCCCGCCAAGGGCCAAGTTAACTTGTTTAACTTGAAAAACTGTATTGAGATCTTTGATATGGGATATACAGGGGCTAACATCAAAATAGCCATTAGTAGTTCTCTGATACTCAAGAAATCGCAGTGTGTTCCTCTGTGTTCACACAGATACTGCGAGTAGTCTCCTTCTGAGCCAAGGCTGGGTCCTTGAACAACGGTGGTGAGAAAGGTCTTTATGATTCTGTGATCCACAGGGACTTTTTAGTCATGATTACTTTTCAAGGAACAACGGTGATCTTTAAAGAATACTCAATCGAAGGAACAAGAAGTGAAGATTATTTTTCAACATACATTTTTTCAACCGCATAACCAAGGTGATGTTGTACGTGAAGTTATGTGACAGATTGCATTGAAGCCTTCTCAATCAATTTGCTGCTTTCTATGAACTTGCTGAAGTCATGCAGAAGAATCGGTCTCTTTATTATTTTCTCTTAAGTATTTCAAAAGCTGAAAGTGCTGATTTTCAAGAACCTTTACAAGAAGCCTCTACACCCAATGTGCGTTCAAAGTCATATCTTTAAAAGAAGTCCAACTGTTCAAGATAAAGTCATTCATGCAGACATTCATATGTTCATCTTGAAGTTGTGAAGAAATCTAAGATTAGAGCTGAAAGCCAAAGATCAAGGAAGACTGAAAAGAAAAGAAAGCAATAAACCAAGGGCGAGATTATTAGGACTAAATTATGGTTTATTCTAAGTGAAAAGAAAGCTATAAATCAAGGGGGGATTGTTAGGTCATAAATTGTGGTTTATACTTTGCTTTTCATAAGATATTAGAGTTCTCGGTCTTGGACCGAAAACACCATGTTTTGGTGTTGTTTGGACCAAAATCACATGTGATTTTGGTTAGGCTTAATGTTGGCTAGTTTGGGTTTTGGGCTTGGGCTTTGTTATTAGGTCTAGGTATAAATAGTGTTATTTTAGCCTAGATAGTAGTGTTGGGATGTTTTTGGAGGCTGTCGTAAGCCAAGAACAAGATCTAGAGAGAAATAGACAGAAAACAGTTTGTTATCGGAATCTTGTGTACCGGACGATTAATCAATATATCGTATGCATTGAATATTAATTATCTTGTTCTTATTCATCTTATATCTTGCACTATACACTTTGATTGGGATTCCGCACCATCAAAGTGAATCTGATTTATATGTAGGAGAATTTGGGACTTACAGCGTGGGTAGTAGCTTGTTCTATAATGTGAATCGTACGTGGTAGGGTTACAGCATTGTTGTGCACATTCGGTGTTGTGTCGGACGTTGATTAGGTCCCTTCAAGGCAATGGAAGGAGGTGAGTATCTTTAGGCTCGGAGTGATGGGCAAACGATGTAATGCCGACAAGGTCAGTATGAGTCGGGAGCATTCCAGTCATGGGTTGAGGGTCGGGGAGGGCAGTCTAGACTCATGCATTGGGCTCGGAGGCAATCCAAACCTATGTTGAGGACCTAGTAGGGCTATTCCAGTCATAGGTTGTGGGCATAATGGATAGTATTATTCATTTCTTTTGTTGTGATACTCTCAGTATTAACGCGTTGATGGGGGATCGGAAGACCCATAATTTTGTTGGTTAGATGCAAGGAGCAGTAAGGGTTGTGTGGAGTATCAGTCAAGTATCTGAAAGTCTATGCAGGATGTATGCATTATAATTCCAATTGTTCGCAAGCTGTTGTTAGATTTGTGATTCTCAAGTTGGAAATTGCTTATACAATCGTAAGTCATAAAGTTCTTGGTGATTGTCTCGAGTGGATGCCCAGGTGAGGGTGCACCAGAGCCGGTAAGGGTTGGATGTATCGCAGAAGTTCATGGTTTGATCGTCGTTGCTCCTCGAAGCAGTGGTTGGTAATGGCATATCAAAGAGTCAAGGGTTGTTAAGATTTTGGTTCATCATATGGTTTGGTTTTGGTTTAACTTTGCGGTCGGTGTGTTTCAAGGATCATTCTGCATGGTTCTAGTAATGCCCCAATCAGGGACTGGGAGTAGATTCAAATGGATATTCATTAGTTTTAAGGAAGGTTCCGTGAGGAGGTATCATGGGTAGATATTTTTTAGCAGGCTTTTGGTGGAAACTCGTGTTGGGAATCACGAGTGGGTACGTGCAAAGTCTGTATCCATAATAGAGGGGGGTTAAGAAATTTGTATGTCAAAAGCATCAGTTGGAGGGTTCAAAATTTGGCTTATATGTCTGTTCTCCAGGATGGTTCCACCTTGTGAATGAAGGGCAAGTGACAAGGTTTCTGGCGTTTAGCAGCAGTGTGTCAGCCCGAGGTTTAAGAAGTTTGTATTTTCTATCTCATTGTGTTTATGGAATTGTTATCATCAAAGGTTGAATAGATTGTTCGATGGAAAAGTGTCATGGTTTTAGCAATTGGTTATTTTTGGGAGATCTGCCAGGGATTCAAACCAGTTCGATACCCAAGTTCGGATATATTAGGTTGGGTCTTCACATGGGATTATGGGTTGTTCTTCTTCAGGTTGACAGTTTCTGTTTGGGTCTGATTGTTTTGGGAAGGTCGTTTTATTTGCAGAATTTTGCGGTTGTGTTCCTCGGGATGCTGGTATGATATAAGTGTTAGAATGGAATGATTTTAAGGATGAAATCTAATTTAAGTGGGGGAGAGTTAACATCCCGACTTCCAGGTATAAAGGTTATCTTTTGTATGATTTTCTAATTGAACTCGGCAAGTTGGCTAGCCTCAACTCGGCGTGTTGAATAATGTTTTGGCCGCGGGATTTAATGAAGCAACAAGGCGAGTTGAGGAGCCTCAACTCATCGAGTTAACAACTGGGCAGGAAACCCTAATTTTTAGGGTGTTGCACCCTACTTAAAGGCCTTAAGTCCCTTGGTTAGCCTCCTTACCATCCTCCTCTGTCCAGAAACCCTAAATTCGAGTATCATCTTCCATAGTTGAGTGTGTGAGCTTGTGGAGAGCTTTGACTATTGATTTTTGGTACTCTTTTGAAGGAGCCTTAAAGTGAAGGTGTCTAGCTTGGTGGAAAGGCTTTAGATCCAGAACTACCGCACTTATTGTAGTCTCTTTGAGGTATAAAGTTTGTACCTTGCTTCTTCATTGATTAGATCTCTTCTTTTGGGGTTTTATCTTTATTATTGGATTCTTTGGTGGGTTGTCCAAGGATTTGAGTGTTTCGTGGGTTCTCATTTTAGATTTGGCCATTTTTGTGGCTTCATTTGGCTTAAAGTTGCAAGCTTTATGAGGATTTTGGTGTCATGCATGCATTAAGTCAATTCTCAAGTCCACTTTAAGCTTAAGAGCTTCATTTAGACGTGCATGAACGTAAAGTTGGCAACTTTATGTGGTGTTCCAGCTCAAGGAAGTCAGATCTAGGTTTTGGAGTCATGTCCTTAAGGATTAAGTGCTTATTGTATTAAGCTATTGGGTTTTGAGCGGACTTGGCGAGTTTATTGATAAACTCGGCGAGTTGGATCGGTTTTTCCTGCCTTTGTAGTTAAATGGAAAAACACGGCGAGTTGAAGCAATAACTTGTCGAGTTGGGTCAACTCCGGCCGTTGACCTTGACTTCTTGACTTTTGTCTTTGACCAAGTTGTCCTAAGGGGGTACTTAAGGTAACCTAAATTGTAATAAAGGAAATTATGGGCTTAGCATAAGACTCATATGAGGTTGGACCCAATTTGGAAACTTAGGCCACTAGTGGGCCTTAGTGGATCTTTTGGTTTTGGATCTTTTGGTTAATGGAATTAGGCCACAGTTTTGGATCATGTTGGGTCAGGGGTAAAATGGTCATTTTACCCCAAGTATGGATGGTGGGCCTTAGAATGAAACTCAATTGCTAATTGGGTGTTACTTTGATCTGATAGATTGGAGGTGTCGTCGGTGCAACAGCTAAGGATTCTTGTAGTGAACTTCAGTATTCGAGGTGAGTTTTCCTCACTGTACTTTCGGGTCGAATGCACCGAAGCCGGCCCTTTGGTTTGATAACCTGATATTGCTAATATGTTGAGTATGGAATAGATATGCATGAGTATGCTAGTTATTGATATGCTAGTCTAGTCGATCTACAAGACTACCTGTGATACTGTCTGTTTATATGTATATGATATTATATGTTATATGTCGACATATTGTGTGGGTTGGGTTGAGTTTGTACTGCTTTGTGTTGTAGCCAACAAACCCTGGAGTATGCTAGATATGAGCTGAGAGCCAGGGGCATGCCAGACTCATACTGAGGACTTATTAGCATTCCAGATATGAGCTGAGGGTCGGGTAGGGCAAACCAGACTCATACTGAGGGCTCAGTGGCATTCCAGATACGAGTTGAGGACCGGATGGTATGCCAAACTCGTACTGAGGGATACTCATTAGTATTCCAGTCCAAGGACTGAGGGAGCAAGCCAGGCATAAGTTTTGGACCCAAGGGCAAGCCATACTTATGTTGTGGGCTCTAGAGCAAGCCAGATATGAGTTGTGTGCCTGATACGCAAGCATGACTTATACTGTGGGCCCAATGGGTAGTCCAGTATTTTAGTTGTGGACCCAATACATGTTGTTATTTGTATATGTTACATGTTTGGGTGTTGGTACTTTGGGGGGACTCACTAAGCTTCGTGCTTACAGTTTTGGTTTATGGTTTCAGGTACTTCAGTGGATCGTGTCAAGGTGAAGGCGTGACTGTACAAATCCTCACATTTTTAGACTTATGATTTCTAAGAAACTCTGATAATGTGAATGTTTTGAAAACTATGTTGAAAGTGATTCTGATTTTTAAATAATGTTTTGGGAACAATGGTTTTTGTAAACACTTCTTTAGAAAAAGAGTTGTTTTGAAAAGTTTAAAATGTTTTGGGAACAATGGTTTGTGTAAACACTTCTCGGATTTTGAATGAAGTTACTATATCTTCATCACATATTATGCCTCATCCTTCACCCTCTCTTTCTTCTCTTCCTCCTTCCTTAGCATGTAGTCCTTCGCAAGATGATTATGCATGTTGTAATAGCTGCAATTGTAACCAGAATCACCTTTCAGCTTCTTCTCACTCTTTTGTCTAGCACCAGTGTTCGCATTGACTTGTTCACATAACTCTTTTTGAAGTTTCCCCTAATTGGATTTTTGTAGAACTTACTGGCCCTTTTATTAGAGTAATAGGCAACAACTTCGTCGTGTGAGTTAAGTAGAAAACCTTCTTCATTTTCCTTTTCTTCTTCATCAGAACCATTCTCTTTCCCAGTAATCTTTGAAAAAAGTTCCATTGGACTACCAAAATTCATTTTGTTTTTATCCTCATCTATCTTCTTCACCTCATACTCATGTACTTTCAAGATATTGTAGAGATTCGACAGCGAGTAGGTGTCAAAATTCTCTTGAGTCTTGATCATAAGGCAAGTATTCTTCCATTCTTTCTTCAAACCTAGAATAAGCTCATTGGTTTTATCGTAATACACTTTGATAGAATCATTCTCTTTTTTCTTAAAATCATACAATTCTGAAAAGCATTGCATTACTAAGCTCTTATTGGTTCATTCACTCCCTTGGTACTTCTCCTTCAAAGTGTCCCAAATCTCTTTCGCTGTCTTGCAACATCGAACATAGTTGTAAAAAACGGGTGGCAAAGCTCCACGCAGTTCACGAAGACATCTTCTGTCATTCGCCTTCTTCTTGTTGCCTTGAGCAATCATGTCTTTAGCGGCACCAGCATTTCCAACCGCTTGAATAAGATTTACGCGATAGGGTCCTTTTTCAATTGATTGCCAAAGATCTTCATCAATCCCGTTAAAATAGTCTTCCATATGATCTTCCCATTGATCGTAATACTCTGGAAGCAACATCTGAACTTTTGTAGCATATCCAAGCAGGTTTGCATAGTTCATCATGGTGTTAACATTCAAATTTTACATTTGGTTGAGTAGAATAACGATTAACTTTGAAAAGAAATACGTTTCAACTTGTGAAAAAATTTTACATTTGATTGAGTAGAATAACAAAACAAATGCATAATCGTTTAATAACAAGGATCAAATGAAGAAATACGTTTCAACTTGTGAAAAAATCGAATCGAAGCAAATGATTCAATTAAGATAAAAACGAGAAAAATATTATTGAATAGATGTGTAGATTCCCACTCTGATACCAAATGAAATGATGTTTGAATTATGTTTTAATTAATCGTAAGTAAAAACAGCGTTAGATTGAACACAGTTATCTAAATAAGATCTGGTTTCAGCTCAATTACTTCCGGAATGAGTACAAGAGGTATTGTTATGAGAGACAAAGCTCATAGCATACAGGTGCACAAATTTTTAAACCTTCTAATGTACTTACCCTATTCATAGGATACTCACGGAAACAAAAAAAAAATAGGACTCGACATTACATTCAGAATCTCTAAAGTGCCTAGTAAATACATTACATAAAGAAGTCTTGTTGACCTTCGCTATTTACAAACTATTCAACATCTAAGACATTACTTAAGGTTTGTCATCTCACAACATCGGTATATTCAAAAGTAGCTTAAATGGTGGATTACGGGTTTGATGATAGTCTGTTAGATTTCTTCAAGATAACTTGGTATTAATTCTTGATTAAGTGTTTAGGAGCTTAATCCATGGTTTATAGGAAGTTTTAATGGTTGAATTCCATGATTTGATTCCATGATTTGATTACAGGATTTGAAACCCTAGAAATAGAGATAATGAAGAAGTGTTTATGTGATATTGAATATGTGCACGCATATGAATGTATGGATGTAATTATCAATTATATCATTGTTAGATTGTATTATGATAAATATCATGTGTTATGTTTATGATGTGTATGCTTATGCATGCAAAGATTTAGATAAGGGATCCCTCTGAAAGACTGTGATTAGAGTTTTGCATGGAAACAAAGATGATGATGATCGGTTGTTTATCACCCGGTGTATGTGTAGATGCTTGGTTACTTATGTGACAAATCATATATGTGTTGTATGATTATGTTGTATTTATGTATGTTATAACTCACCAGACTTATAGTCTGACAGATATTGTTTCGATGTGTTTACAGGTTCTGGTAGAAAGATGTCGAGTGTAAGGACTTATAAGCAACAAGGACATCGGATTAGACTTTGGTTTCATGTTTCATCCTTCTTTGCTTTAGTTATGGTTAAGTTATGAACATGTAACACCCGTTAATGTTTTTGGGAATACTTTTAAAAGATTTTTGAAACTTTGGTTTTTGGTATCATGCATGTAAACTCTGATATTTTCCAAGAAACATAACGTTAAACGTTTATGAAATTACGAGTCGTTACATGCCTGCTCATACAGTTAATGCCACGATGGTTGTGATACTGATGTGGATGTTGTCCAACATGTTTATGTGCTTTTTAGTGGTTGCAAGGATCCAATCCTTAACATTTTTATTGGATGGCCTTCAAAAATGAAATTATATTTCAAAGAGAAAATTAAAAGGCAAGAGACTAAAGCCGTCTAACAGAGGGACCAAGTTTGTAATATCTAAATAACACAAGGACCATGTTTGTCCATTTTATTGAAGTTAAACTATAGGTGTCTACTATGCCATACTATAAGGACCATTTTTGTAATTTTCTCTATTTCAAATGTAATTTTGGCAAGTCAATAGCACTAAGGGTGTTCAACTGGATATCCAAAAATTTGGTAGTGGATTTTTGATATCCGAATTTGTATCCAAAATTTCGGAGGATATTGAATCGGATATTTGGAAATCATGGTTTGTAAAGATGAAGTTCATGCGATTGATGTTTTGTGTTTACTTGGCAACGAAATAAACACCAGCATTAGCTTGGTAATGGAAGTAAAAATAAAAAAAATAAAAATAAAAATAAAAAAAACATTGTATTTTCGCATTAATTCATCCTCACCGTTGCTTTATAAGTGAAAGCTATATTCTTATGACACTTTGTAAACAAACTTAAATCAAAATAAACAATTCAAATATTATAATGGGGAAATAAAAAACGATTATTCTATGACGACTTCGTAAGTCTACTTTAAGCAAACTGAGTACGATGGTTTCATATATTACAAAAGATGAATAAAAAGGATAAAGAGAAAAAATCCTTCTTTAATGCAACAATAAGTCTTATATGACAAGGATTATAAGAATTGGCTATATGTGAAAGTGAAAAACATAAAGCAATGCTTATTATTAATATATTTACGAAATAAATAATTTCGGATATCGAATATCTTAAATCAGTATCCGAATCATAATCGGAAAATTTAGATATTTAGGCTACTTTTGAACAATCCTACATACAATGTTGCAAAACTCTTTAGACGTTTCCAGAGTGGCCGACTAGCGCCTAACGAATATTCGGTCTAGGTGGAGTATTCGGATTAGAAAAATTATATGAATTTAATTCTAGGAAAATAATATATATGACAAATATAACAAGTTATTAAAAGCTATAACAAAATAGATGAATATCAATAACAATTATAGATTTTTTTTTTTAAAAAAAAGTCAAAACTTTCGATTTTTTCCAATTTTGACCGAATTGAAGCCAATTTTTACTGAGTTTGACTGATTCCGAGTTCATTGGCCGATTCCTAATTAGGCACCTCGGCCCCTACCCGATTCCGATTAATCGGCCGCCTAGACTGATTTTTTAACGATGTCTACATAGGACACCTACATTTTATATGACAAAGAGATGTATTTAAACGACTATGTCCCTTTTGCTCTTCAGAAAACAGCTTTGTTATAGTTTTTTTATAGGACGCCGATATTCTAAATAATAAACAATTGGTATAACAATATTTGAAATAAAATTACAAACTAACAAAATTGTTTAAAATACTTTGTTATTTAGAAACATAAATAAAAAATTCAAAAGAACAAAATATTTGTCATAGGTTAAAGACACCAACAAGATCTCAAGGCCCCACTTGTGCCCTTCAACCCCCTCAACCTTTACCCTCTTCATCACCATCTCTATCTTGTTTCCCATAAATGGTGAAAATGATACTTCAAAAGAAAATTAATTTGCTTTGCTGGTTGATCAATTGGGGGGAGGGAGGGGGGGGGGGGGTGGGTGGGTTTAAGAAATTGAAGGAAGTTATATTTTTCCAATCGTCAATCATATGTCATCCAACACCTAAGATTTTACTCTACAACCTCAATACGATCGTGTGCTCACCATAAATTATACCTTTTATATTTTTATTTTTATTTATACATCTTAGTGTTCGATTAACCTTTCTTGTTTTCTCATGTTTATATTTATTTTAACATCCTCATAGTATGTATCACAATATAGGTGGGTGCCTACCTGCATTTGATTTGAATCTAATATTCTACGAAAAAGAACTAAACATTCTTTATAATAGGAGTTGATACATTTCCTATCACACCGTGTTTTAAAGTAACGAAGAGTGAGGACAATAGATCTTATAAAAATTATGTGGTAAGCAGTAGCGGATCTAACCCCTTTAAGTGGGGTATATGGACCCCGCTTGGAGGTGGACCCAACAATTTCACTATAAATAGTCGTCTACAAATCTAAGTTAACTAAAAATTCTCTTTGACACCCACTTTTATATTAATTACTCTAATTGACATTTTTTTTACTTCAAAAACCCAAAAATACATTACATTTTCAGAATTTTATAATTTTTTGTATTTTTTGACCCTAGTTAGATTTGACTTTCGATACGCCACTGATGGCATGCATGCCCGGGTGGAAGAATGGCTGACCTCCTTGGAAAGTTTTCCCGTCGGGTAACCCAAAACGGACAGTATTATGACACATCTCAGTGGGGACGTTACATTTATCATAAGATGCAAATAATCAAATGATTATAAAAAGAATGCTTAATACTAAGCTATATATTGATAATTTATCTTCATTATTTGAACATACATTACTTTTAGAGGCAAAATCCATTACTATCTTTCAACTAATTAATTGGTGGTCCGTGGCCATTCGTGGTGATAGAATGATCGTAGGAAGTGGTTGCGAAGGTGGTGGGGAGTGATGGCAGAAATTAAAGAATAAATACACAAATTAATAATCATTATGGATTGTAATTGCAGTTAATGACCTTAATGGCTTTATAGACTCACTTAGTATGGGTTATTAAAGTGTTACAGACTGACAGATATTCATTGCAGAACTTTTTTTTTTTTTTTTTTGGGTAAATGTTGTATATTATATGCTTCACATTCAAAAGATAATATTTATTTTAAAACTTCATAATGCAACTCTCTTTTTTTCAAAAAGTTAACCATGATTACTTATTTGTCATTTAGTTATCTTGGCTTAGCAGTACAGCTTGTTATCCGTTTGTCATCTCACTCGTTGTACGATAATAATTAAATTAATAAAAAAAATATATGGACAATTGCTTTTAAAATAAGATTTAAATCCTTATCCTTGAAAAAAAAAGTTATCTTGGAAGATATTAACACTGATAGCTATAATGCAAAAAAAATCATTTATTATATCTATAATGTATAATATCTTCGAAATTTGTTTTGAAACTTTTTGTATGTTTAAATAACATGAAGATAAGTTACCAATATATAGCTTACCGAAATGTAAATAAGCATGCTTTTTATAAAGCCATTTAATTACTTGTTTCACTTGAAGAACATATGATAAAATAAACAACATGGGAAAACAAGAAAGGTTAATCAACACTTATAGATAACTCGCATTAAAACAATTGCCTCACATCTCACTCGGAAAGGTAATAAAAACCCATACAATCCCATCTAATCATATTTGACTTAAAACTTATCGAACTAGAATCCATAATTCGTGAAAGAAGTTCGAAGAATCACTTTTACCATTATACCATCTGACTCCAAAACATAAACCGAGAGCTTCAATCACATAACCTATATAATCCACATCCAATTCGGTCTAAAACTCAAGCCCTTTGAAGTCCAAGTGCATTACTTGATCCATTTAATGCCCAAAATTCACGAAATAGGCTACTTCTCAAAACATGATGTTATAACTCTCCCCCACTTAAACCGGATTTTGTCCTCGAAATCACTCCTTACTACCTTCCGGGCACCCTGACGAACCAGTAAATTCTTCCCGAACCCTGCTTCGGGCTAAAAGTCGACTCATACATATGCAGGGCTTCCAATGCTAAAATCGAAACCCAACCTTAGTATGACTCACATACCCTGATGACGAACGAATCCCTGCCCCACTCACTTGAACCAATGAAGAATAACCATTGCTACTCTGCATAAAATCCAGGAATCCAATACCTTTTCTGACTTCCCAACATATAAAACCATTTTGAAACACAGTCAATACAACTCCACTTTGCAACCCAAACCGAACGAAACTCTTCCGATCCTGAATTATCATACTGATACCACTGGAAAACAGAATCTCTGACCATTCATTGTTGCCAAAATGACATTTCATA
Organism: Lactuca virosa; assembly: GCF_052849685.1. Lineage (NCBI taxonomy): Eukaryota > Viridiplantae > Streptophyta > Magnoliopsida > Asterales > Asteraceae > Lactuca > Lactuca virosa. The sequence continues at coordinate 241,935,361 of NC_136431.1, forward strand.
TGAAAACAAGGGTGACTCCCATCGTGAGTCCCAACCCTATGAACCAACCTAGTACATCACTCACATACCAATATCCAAGATTCACATATTCATTCTATCAGAGATCTTCTGATCCCCTGGTGACCTTCTACTAAGTTAGGATGCATAATCCCTAACCATCCGTTGAGACTGACAACCTCACATCTGATCACACCATTTGACTCTGCCCAAGAGTCTAACTGATAAAGGATACCCTAGCCTAACTACCACACGGATTCCATCCATTGATCACATAGTCATCCTACTGTAACCATGATCCAACACCTTAACCAGACCAATTACTGCCGAGTTCACCTATACTATCATAACCAAAAGGGCCTAGCCCACGGGTCTCACCCAATCTACACAATCGAACGGGCCTTACCCACGGGTTTCACGCACTCGAGGGCTATACAAGCCCAAAACATTGCCACATATCCAACAATCCTCATTCCAAACAAGGAGTAGTCAATCAACAAAATGGCCCGACTCGATCCATGCATGCGTTGTGATCCTCCTACTGCCTAACAACACTCATACAATAGTTCATCTCATCCTGGTGAATGCTACGTCCCCATCGTAGACTTACAACACTTCCCCGAAAGCCTATCAACCTTTTGTATTCTACGCTACCACGTAGTGTTACAACACTCCCATAAAATCCATGGGGCCTGCCTATGGTCTTGCCCTCCATCTACAAAACAAAACCATAATCAATCATGAATCGAACTCACATCCGACTAAACCCCAATCAAGTGTTTGGGTCAAAATTTGAACCCAAAGAATTTATTAGAGAAGAACAGGAAGAGAGGCTCTAACACATCCCTCAACCTGAGTCTAATCACTGTTGGGTTATGAGCATTCTAACACTCCTATGGTGTACATGCAACCCTAAATACATTGGATCTATGTTTTCTCTATTATACATGCAAATATCAATTTTCCAAGGTATAACCCTAACTAGCATACAATCATATGTACTAGGATAACAAAACTAGATAGAATACATACCTCTTTGTTGTAGCTTGATTCCATAGAGCTTAAGAGCCTAGTTCCCCAAGTGTGACACCTCAAATGGTTCACACAACATCAAAACAACTTGGAATAACCATGAAAAGAGATACTTCACTCTAGAAATCGGCTTGCCCTCTTGTGTATGCACTAGTGCCGATTTCACCAACCAATGAGGTCTTTATATAGTGTGCACATTAGGGTTACACCATGTAACCCATTACTTTACCCATTCCTTATGCTCCATGGGTTTTAACCTCCATGGAGTATCCATGGGTCACCACATTGGTTAAACCCAACATAAGGAAGCATGGATCATAAGCCCACATATATAAGAATGAATGATTTACACAATCAGTCCCCAAATATTTAATTAGTCTCTTTTGATCACTAAATTAATTCCAAATTAATTCTTGATCAATACTAATTAAATAATATGATTTCATATTAATATATTAGAACTGATAATATATTAATATGTCACAAATATCCTCTTCTCACAAAAGGTCTATCCAAATGTCCTGATGTCATGCAACCCAAATGGACCATGCTGGGTCGGGTCAAGTATATACCAATTATAGTTATGGGCTTAGACACTAATCCAACAGTCTCCCACTTGGATAAGTCTAATAACAATTATTGCAAGTATGACTCCAACCTGACCAGCAATCGTAGCTCTTAAAAGCTGTTGTCGAACTCTGAACAAATAACTGACGCATCCATTAGATAAGTGATCATATATTCCTCCATTCTAGATATCATATGGACTGAGACATGGATTATAATCATTCTCTCTGTCCATTTATTGTTTCCCGATTTCTGATTTATGACGACCGACTAATTGAACAAATCAAATCAGTCCAGGCTTGGCCAAGCACTTAGGGTGTCATCAGTAAATCATCGAGGGGCCCACAGATATCGCTTTTATCCCTTTAAGGGTAAAAGGAATGGATAAACTTTGACTCATATGCTTGTACTGACTATTTGTTGAATCATACACAAAGGCACGTTTTATAACATCGAGTTACCAATGCGTTTTCGTGCAATCAATATATAACCAACTCATAGTCAACAACTCATATCTCTAGGTTTGAAGAATATAAGATATTATCGTCTCATTATTCACTCGTGATAAAATCCATGAAGTGATTCAAATGAGCGTGGGTTTAATCCAATACTCGAATCTCATTCCAGGAGCACTCATGAATGTTGCAGCAACCTTTTGCTCTGTCTAAACACTTTAGACATCTACAAACCCAATTCATGACAGTCTTGCCTTAATACCTACTTCCAACATATTGTCGATTGTGGATGGTTTGAATAACTTAGTTATTCGGGAAGTCAAAACATGCAAAGTGAAACACAAGAATAATACTAATCCTATACGGCCCCAACACTTTGAATGTAAATAAAACACCTTTTATCTAAGCACCATATTGATTATTGATTATTCATTGTATAATGTTTCGATTTATCAACTTAATACTTGAATAAAAACAATAGTCATGTCATGCTCCAAGCATGCACACTATGTTTGTCTAAACAATAGCTATGCCATACTCCAAGTATGCACACTATGTTTGTCTTATGATCCTTACTTTGTGAAACAGATCAATTGACATTATTTCAATGATGCTCATTTCACAATCCCAATCCTTATTGTAAATGTAAGAATACCAAACTATTTCCATTTACTATAATCTATTAGGTTCTAAACTTATATGCAATGATCCCCTTGCAATGAATATGCACACAAGTCACAAAGACTTGGCAACAGACATTACAAAGTATTCCAATGGAGAGCAATTCCATGGAACCGAAGTCTCACATTCAAAGTACATTCCCTTGAACACCCTTCTTGCATTAACTTCTCTAATCTTACACAGATTCAAAGAATAACTTCCACCTATGCAGACAATTCCATATTCCCATTTTGACTATCACTTCTGAACAAGAGTTGCCTCCTTTCAGAATATGTCAATATGGTCCTATCTCTATACTTCCAGTTGTCCATGAGCAACCAATCTTTGAAAAACCTCAGATTGTCCTCGACAATTGCTTAATCATTTTAGTCAAATCCAGTTCTATTCCTTTTTCCCTCTTAACGCCCTAGGCATTTGGGAAATTTAGACTAGATAAATATTATAGCACATGTAATCGATCCTATACCCGAATCATATGGGACCCGATTCATGCTATAAATTTTTTTTATTTGCCATGTTCTCAAAATTCGAACTATGAAGAAGGATGTCATAATCATAATCGAATTTTGAGAATGCAACATATATAGAATTTCCTTATGTTGAACCATTCCAACATAAAATTTATATATATCCTTGACTAAAGTTGATTAAAATCTCTATCTAAGCTTTTAGAATTGGAATGAAGTATAAATCCTCTCCCTTAATTATAGCAAAAGAAATTTTCAAAGCGAATTGAACCTTTTGTTTTTCTATAAATAACATTGCTAACTTGCAACACTAACCATAATAATCAGGCTCCTACTAATGATTATTATCTTACTAGCACAACACTTATGCTCCCACTAGCTTTAACATGTACTCAGAAATCAACTGGACTTCTAGAAATCAATACTTTATTGACTTTCTTGCCAAAGTTCAGATTTCTGATACAAGATTGCTTTGATAAGACTTTATTAAATTAATACACCTTTCCTTAGATAGCTCACATCTTTGTCTAGACCTATTTCCATTCTCACTAGTTAGTGTGCCGGTTAACCACACACGCTCCACTAACGACATGAGAATGCAAATATCACAATTGATATCTACTTAAAATCTACTTAGTGAAAGCGTTTCCTCACCATCATTTTCATGAATCCGAGAGAAACCTTATGACACTTAGATTTTTTTATGATGTATGTATTCCTATCCATGTGAATTTGTCAAAAACATAATCACAAGACAGGGTTAGTGACAAAACCAAACTCATATGGACTGAACTTGTTCAATCTTAATTTCTTGCCACTTGGCAGCTCAAGGGCCTACCATTGCTTCCAGATTGTTATGCAAACAATTGAGAACTCATAGAACTCACAAGCATAGTCCACTTTAACTGGAATAGGCACAGAAATAAGAATATCTCAACACGATAGGTTACAAACCTCAAGTCGTGGGCTAGTGATTAACAATACTCTTGATTAGTTCTTAAAACTTTCTCAAGATCTTTTAAGACTCCCACTGACCTCTTGACATATAAGATTCTCTTGTCAAGAACTATTCCTTGACGAAACAAATATTCAAGAGTTAGTGCAGATTCTTATCAAGTTAAACACTTCATACAATTGGTCTTAGTTGGTCTTTGTTTTATCCAAAACATCACAACTAACCAACTTCAAATGTACAAGAATAGGAAAAATATTACTCTACATTTGAAAAGTGTTATAAACTTTCTAAAGATTATATCACTCAAGTTACAATCTTGGAGTATGAATCTAAGAGTTGATTTTGGAACGAAGTATGATTTATCTTTTGATTTAACCATTTCAATAATTCATGATTCCTCTCCTTAGTCAAACAAATGCACTAAGGTGTCCTTAGAGGATCAATTGTGATATGGTTTCATAATCACCAAGATAACCATAAACCAAGATACTTAAGAACTCTCCCACCTTTTCAGATTGGAGAAACTTTTATCTTTCTGCCTAATTTGATTCTTCTCATTCGTCCTGCAATACATTGAAACTTTTCCAATGTTTCAGAATTACGCTTAAACTTGTAAGTATAACCATATTCACTAAACTTTTTGTAAATCATGACGAATAGCCTTATCGATCTTTGCGGTGGACCTGACCAGCATACAACTAAGTGTACCCGATCCTATAGCCCTTCACTTGACTCACACGAACATGTGAACAAGGAATTAGTCTTAATTTCCCAAAGATGAAAATTCTCATTCATCACACAACACAACTTGCATTATTCCAAGTTTCTATCCAACTGAAACTTGGGTGATGAGAATCTTTCCGTATTTGGTAAATTATGACACTACCACAAATGAAAGACTCAAATCAATTTTCCAATATTGCTTGTCAATGGAAACATATAAACAACAATTTTTCACAAATGTCATTGTAAGGATACTTAAATAAATCAAAACCTTTTCTTTTATTTTAAAACTTGCGGAAAAAACTTATCCTTACAATGCAAATACATATGAAAAACATGTTGTTATCTATTCCTAAGCAATATATCATAACTCTTAAGCAGCAACTCAAAATTCTGATCATCGAACCATGCGATCGAGATCCATCTTCGCGATCAGATCAGCATACTCTTTCTTTAGGTTTCCTTTGGTTCTTCCATAACATCAAAATGTAATTTACATTACATCATGTATTAAGAATCTCCAAAAGAGACTTCATAGAGTTAGATAATGGACTTTACCTGAAGCAAAGTCAAACTTTTTGACTTTTACCATCCTTATGAACTTTTCAGGTAAATTCGGCAGCTTCGCAACTAATGTCCCTTCCTTTGGCAAAAGAAACATATGGACCTTTTAGAAATGGTACACTTGATTGTCTCAGACTTAGCCTTTCTCTTTACCATTGGTCAAATGACTTGACCATGGCCAATCCCTTTCTATTGGGAAGAGAAAGCTTTTCTGGACATCCAATATCACCATTGTCAATGTCCAAATAGGTTTGGGAAGTAGATATTCCAATCTAATTTGCTTTACCAATGCTCCAAATCATTGTTGATTTAGCAGCATCAAGCAAATAGGTAAGATCACTAAGGGTCATGTCGTGATCTGTCATCAGGGATTGACTGAAGAACTAAGTCAACAGCCAGCTACCTCGAGACTTCGACACCCGACTCTCCCGGCTTGCCAATATGTGACTTAACCTCCAAGATGTAAGCACATATAGTCTTTGCTTGCCAATAGGGATTGAGTGACTTAGAACTTTTCAAGTCTTGAAACTTGTGGGATAGGGAGAATTATTAGAGGAGGTGGAGGAAGTGAAGCATGATTTCCAGTCCCATTAATGCATAACACAGGGATTAATCTTTCACCTTGATTGCCATGTGGGATATCATCTTCATTAGGAAGGCTTGTTCCTAAAGATTTGGGAAGACCATAGTTGTCTAAAATAGACATTTATGAGGGAGAAATTCAAGTTATTTGATTTAAGTCCTTAATATAACACCCGATATGAAATATTAAGGCTAGGACCCAACAAACTATTTATAACTGGAAGAGGGATGCCATAACCCAAGTTATAAAATATTTGAAGGTAGGTAAATGACGATTTACCATTTTCCACCATGAAAAACAAAATAAATTATTAAGTTTGAATTGGATTGAAACTCCTAGATATTTTGAGATTCATTGAACTTTCAATGGCATGTTTAAATCTCAATTGTGCCCTCTCAAGTTTGTGACTGGGATGCCGAGGATCACAAACAAGGTGTGAATAACCATGCAAATTTACTTGGTGCCCTTAACTTTATCACCTAATTGATGTGTCGGTTAACCAAACACGCTCCACCAATCTATGATAAACATTAAGTTACCCTTTGCCACACTTTGTCAGTCCCATGTTAGTGTGCCGGTTAACCACACACGCTCCACTAACGACTTAACAAAGGTGCAAAGTGCAATTTCATGGGTTAACACCTTTTCACATTTTCCTAAGTAACTAAGATTGGGAATTTATAAGTGTTTAGTTACTTAGTATTTATCATTATACTTTTAATGAAGGGAGAATTATAGTCCTTATCCTACCCGTTCGGCTAATGACCCTCCACCAGTCAAGGAAGCGGTGGGTAAGAGTGGACACCCATTGAACTGTCATTTTATAGGAAGTAACGTTATACCCCCCTTATAGACCGGCTTCGTGAATGAGGCCTACTAACGGTAAGATTGACTTTATCTTATACATATATATATATATATATATATATATATATATATATATATATATATAATTAAAATTATAATAATAGTATAAGGGTTGAATTTTTAAACTTTTAAAATTCTAGGGTTTGATTTGAAATTAAAGTATACATAAGCAAAACATTACAAATTCCAAAACTTGAGGGCAAGTATTGAAACTTTTCAAAACTCTTGGATTTTCATAACTTATGAGTTTAATTAAAGTTTTAAAAACTTTAATGAATAGACTCTTGAACATCCATAACTTGAGGACAAGTTATGAAGTCCATAAAACTATTTATGAGAAAAAGACTCTTCATTTTGTAACCTATGGCACTTTTATGAGTTTTAAGATTCATAAATGTGACTTTTCATATAACTTGAGGACAAGTTACAAAAACACATTTTATGAACTACTTTTAGATCAATTTGGATTGAAAACAACTAACACATAATTTTTTCATTAATCTAAACTAACTCATAAAACAAGGTGACACAAAAAACTTTAGGTAATCCATAACTTGAGGACAAGTTATGGAATCCATACAATTTCATTAAGATCAAGAATTACACTAACAAACAATTTGCATATAATTCCTATGATCTACCAAAACTCATAAGCATGAATAATCCATATCAACAATTTTCAAGAATCATATAAACATATATAAAACTTGAAACTTTGATAATGACTTTGAAATTGGTTTTATCATAATCATTACCACATCAAAAACAGGTTTTATAAGTCCAAAACAGTTTAAGGTAATGATTCTAGACCAATTCCAGCCTTAAAAGTCAAAAATATGATGTCAGGGGCTTCTACTCGTCGAGTGTATGAACCTACTCGACGAGTAGGATGAATTTCTTCATGGACTCGGCGAGTCCATCAGTGGACTCGGCGAGTCCAGTGCCCAGGAAGCCAGAATTTTCGATTTTTAAGCTATTTCAGCATGTATAACTTGAAAACAAGCCTAGGCTCTGATACCACTGTGGGGTTATGAGCATTCTAACACTCCTATGATGTACATGCAACCCTAAATACCTTGGATCTATGTTTTCTCTATTATACATGCAAATATCAATTTTCCAAGGTATTACCCTAAACTTTTATTATATTATATGCAACCCTAAATAATGATATTATAAAGTAACTAAACTTTTATAAATTCCCAATCTTAGTTACTTTAGGAAAAATGTGAAAATGGTGCTAGTCCATGGAAATTACACTTTTCACCATGCTAAGTCATTAGTGGAGCGTGTGTGGTTAACCGGCACATTAATATGGGACTAGCAAGGGTGGCAAATGGTAGCTTGATGTTAATCATGGATCAATGGAGCATGTGTGGTTAACCGGCACATTGATCAAGTGATATGTAACATTAAGAGTACCAAGCACATTTGCATGGTTATTCACACCTTGTTTGTGATCCTCGGTATCCCAATCACAAACTTGAAGGGCATAATCAAGATTTAAACATGTCATTCAATAGATTCAATGAATCTCAAATAATCTAGGAATTTCAATTCATTTAAAACCTAATCTTCATTTTTGTTTTTCATGGTGGAATTTGGTAAATCGTCATTTACCTACCTTCAAATATTTTACAATTGGATTACGACGTCCCTCTTCCGAATTGTAGAATATTGTGTTGGATCCTAGCCTTAATTTTTCATTTGGGTGTTATATTAAGGATGCTTATCTTATCTAAACTTTGTCTTTTTTTTTTCAGATGTCTACTTCAAACACTACTTCAAACCCAAACTCTTCCGGTTCTTTCTCCCTCATGAACTTATGTGGGAGGGTCATCTTCGATGGATCAAACTTCAATGATTGGATTCGAAACATCCGCATGGCTATTCACTACGAGGACAAAGAATATGTCCTTGATAAAGAGCTCAAGGAGATTGATGAAAACACTGCTACTCCTAAACAGATTGCTGAATATAAGGCTCATGAGAGGGACGCGACAAAGGTGTCGTGTATTATCATTATTACCATGACTGCTGAGCTTCATGTAACACCCGTCAAAATTAGGTCAATAACAATCACATGTGATTATGCCAATCATGTAATGTGATTTTGTTAAACTAGTAAAGTGACAAACTTACTATGTAATTCGTGATAAATTCTAATAAAAGTATGAACTTTTATGATACAACTCAAAGTATACGTCCATACGATTCGAAAAATATAGAGAACGTCTAAATCTGACTTCGCGTGAAGAAGTTACGATAAACTGAACACTACAAATCTCTATAATAAGATGAATTAAAAATAGACTTAGAATTAGCTATTGGAGTCTAAAGAGAGTTGTAGTACTAGTAAATACCTACGCGTGGATATAAAGAACATCAAAAACGGAGTTCGTATGTGAAAGTTACGACCTTCTGAAGATTCAGCTGTCAGAAACCCTAATTTAACTGAACTCACGACGTGAGCAAAGAAACTCACGACGTGAGGAGTCAAATTGCCACATTTCGGATCTAGAAGGTGCGTGACGAGGCTACAAAGTGATAAGATCCAAACTCACGACGTGAGGATAGAAACTCACGACGTGAGGAGTCATATGGCCACCTTCGGAAGCTAGAAGACGGATGGCAAGTCTACGAAGAGATAAGCTCGAAACTCACGACCTGAATAATGAGTTTCTCACATCGTGAGGGTCCAAAATCCTTCCTATAAATAGCAGGTCCGACCTTGACACTTCCTTACACCATTTCCCTTTCTCCTCTCTCCTTTGTTGAAGCCCTCTTGCATCCCGAGCCCCGACGACCTAGTACGCTGACCGTTTCTGCTTAGATTACATAAAATCACGCTACTAGGGTGAGTTTCACGGCCCCACTTTCTAATATTTTGGGTGAAAACACATGCTAAATGTTGTATATACGTTATTATTATGTCTATATGATAGTATATCAGCATCAACGTAGATAGTTATAATAATCGGGATATAGTTGTTCTAAATATAATATTTTGAATATATACAACTATTATCAACTTATTAGCATGTTATTATGTAGATCTTGAGTTATACTTAGGATTCTATATATATGTTGTGTGCGATATAGTTCCGAAGTTATATTCGGAAGTTCTATATGTTAATTTATAAAGTATGTTGTTATTGTTAGTTTTATGACAAAGTAAAACTTGGTATGTTATATGTTGTTGTTGTTATTGGTTTTATGTCAAGATAAAACCTGGTTTTACTTCAAGTTATAGCTGTTATACTGCCTAAATGTTATGAAGTTAGGAGTACTGTTTAAAAGCATAGTCTAGTAACTTAGGGTTTTAGACATGAAAATGCTTTTGTTGTTAGGACTATATAACGCCGTCAAAGTCTACGTGAGCTACCTTGTTCATCAACTAAGATTGGGGATCTTAGTGGAAGTCCTCTGACCTGTAACCGTTAATCGCATGTGAGCGAGGAAGTCGTGTATGAATAAGATACGGGTTGACGACCCCATTCGTGGTTGCTAATTACAACCCAAGACAAGCGAGTGACGATCCGTTCCTTTTATTTGTTATTGTTCCGGCGTCGATGAAGCGCGTGGTATTGTTTCTCATGGTAAATCATGAGTGTATTGTTTCTCATGGTAAATCATGAGTGTGTTTTGTCAGAGGTTTTGTTGTCAAGGAGCGGTTACAGACTCATGGTAGCAACTTGTTAGAAACATTTTAATTTGTCGTATACAAGTATTAATGTTAAGTATATGTTTCCCCTACTTATACCCTAGGTACTACTTGTATATTAAGTTGATAATTATACCTAACACACATACTCATATAGAATTGAAATAAGATTTATACGTAGCAACTTTCGTTTGTATGGAATTACAAACACTTGTATTCATAGTATATGAGACTTGTAACTAAATTACTTATGTGGTAAGTAAAATTTTATACCTAGGATATATATACTAAACGTTGGAGAGTCAAAATGATACTTTCAAAACCATACTTTTGAACTTGGAAAATGTATTATTTTATGGAGTCAAAACCTGTGAACTCACCAACTTTATGTTGACGTATTTTTAAATTGCATGTGTTTTCAGGAAGTTGATAATTATGATACGAGAAATGACGTTACACTGCCCGGTGTTTCCGCCGACGGCCGGGGTGTGACAGATTGGTATCGGAGCTATTAACTATAGTGAATTACTACTTTCTTAGGAAAGCACGACTATAGTTTAGGGCTTACTCTGTTAGGTTTAGCTATATCCCTTAACTTACAAATAAAAAGTATTAGTAATTATACTACTGAAGGACTACTTACGGGAGCGGTGACAAGGATAGACATGTCGATTTGGGTTGCTGGATTTCAGAACGGCTATATGATAAAATGATCCTGCCCACCGACTGTCCTGACTGGCCGGTGCCTTATCAGCTAGACCTGATGTAACAAACAATAATTAATAATACTCATGAATACAACAAACACAAAGATATAGAGTTATGTATGAACTCAGTCCCGCGATGAGAACACATGTATATAACCCAAAAATATAGAAAACCCAAACCCTCGATAAGAATTCAACGCAAGGTTTTAGGTCAAACTACTTCGTCGAGTTTTATTGTACATGGTACGAACCACAACTAAACGTAGACTGATCACCTATATTTAATTTTGGTCAGACCGATGCACAACTAAACTTCGATACGGTGTTTGATAGACTAAAACACCTGAAGATTCTAGAAGATTAAAGATAGATCTCAGATCAGGATACCATCAACTCCGAGTACAAGAAGACAATGTTTCGAAGACAACATTTAGGACTCGGTATGGTCATTATGAGTTCCTAGTTAAGCCTTTGGATTGACCAACGCTCCAACAATGTTCAAGGACCTCATGAATAGTGTTTGCAAACCGTACTTGGATAAATTCGTGATAGTTTTTATCGATGATATATTGATATATTCACGAACCAAGGAAGAACATGGTCAACACTTGCAAATAATCTTGGCACTACTGAGAAAAGAAAATTTGTACGCCAAATTCTCCAAATGTGAGTTTTGGCTTGAAGAAGTACAATTTGTAGAACATGTAGTTAGTAACAAAGGGATTCATGTCCAACACTCCAAGATTGAAGCAATTAAGAATTGGGAAGCACCAAAGACGCCTACAGAAGTGCGTCAATTCTTAGGACTTGCTGGCTATTACCGTAGATTCATAGAGAATTTCTCCAAAATAGCCAAGTCGTTTACAACACTAACCCAGAAGGATATGAAGTTCAACTGGGAAGTCAAACAAGAAGCTGTTTTTCAGAAACTAAATAAAATGTTGTGTATTGCACCAATGCTATCCCTCCCAGATGGGACGGAAGATGTAGTCGTATACTGCGACGCATCAAATCAAGGATTGGGATGTGTGTTGATGCAAAGAGGAAAAGTTATCGCCTACTCATCACGACAACTTAAGGTGCATAAGAATAATTACACTACCCATGACCTTGAATTTGGAGCTGTAGTTTTTGCACTGAGAAGTTGGAGACACACAATTGGCCAGAAAACATATAGGTGATACCATATGTGTCGAGCTAGAAATAACCCACGAGACAACTGAAAAGATTGTGCAAATTAAGGATCGATTAAAGGCAGCACGTGATCGTGAGAAGAGTTATGCTGACGTAACACATAAGCCTTTGGAATTTCAAGTTCGAGATAGAGTGATGTTGAAGGTCTATCCTTGGAAAGGTGTGATTCGATTTGGGAAACGAGGCAAACTAGACCCACGGTATATAGGACCTTTTTCTAGCAAGAATTGGTTATGTCGCATACCAACTCAAGTTACCTCAAGAGCTAAGCAATGTACACAATGTTTTTCACGTGTAAATCTCAAAAGATGTCTATTCGATGACACTCTTATTGTACCTCTCGACGAGATACAAGTCAATACCAAACTCAACTTTGTAGAAGAACATGTTGAAATCATGGATCGATACGCCAAACGATTATCACAAAGTCGTATTCCCATAGTGAAAGTTCGATGGAACTCTTTACGAGGACCTGAATTTACTTGGGAATATGAATATCAAATGAAACAAAAATACCCCCAACTATTTAACAAAACCTCATCCATAAGATAAATTTCGGGATGAAATTATTCTAACGGGGGGAGAATGTAACACCCGTCAAAATTAGGTAATTAACAATCACATGTGATTATGCCAATCATGTAATGTGATTTTGTTAAACTAGTAAAGTGACAAAATTACTATGTAATTCGTGATAAATTCAAATACACGTATGAACTTTTATGATACAACTCAAAGTATACGTCCATACGATTCCAAAAATATAGAGAACGTCTAAATCCGACTTCGCGTGAAGAAGTTATGATAAACCGAACACTACAAATATCTATTATAAGATGAATTAAAAATAGACTTAGAATTAGCTATTGGAGTCTAAAGAGAGTTGTGTAAATACCTACGCGTGGATATAAAGAACGTCAAAAACGGAGTTCGTATGTGAAAGTTACGACCTTCCGAAGATTCAGCTGTCAGAAACCCTAATTTAACTGAACTCACGACGTGAGCACAGAAACTCATGACGTGAGGAGTCAAACTGCCACATTTCGGATCTAGAAGGTGCGTGACGAGGCTACGAAGTGATAAGATCCAAACTCACGACGTGAGCATAGAAACTCACGATGTGAGGAGTCAATTTGCCACATTTGGAAGCTAGAAGATGGATGTCAAGTCTACGAAGAGATAAGCTCGAAACTCATGACGTGAACAATGAGTTTCTCACGTCGTGAGGGTCCAAAATCCTTCCTATAAATAGCAGGTCCGACCTTGACACTTCCTTACACCATTTCCCTTTCTCCTCTCTCCTTTGCTGAAGCCCTCTTGCATACCGATTCCCGACGACCTCGTACGCTGACCGTTTCTGCTTAGATTACATAAAATCACGCTACTAGGGTGAGTTTCACGACCCCACTTTCTAATATTTTGGGGGAAAACGCATGCTAAATGTTGTATATACGTTATTATTATGTCTATATGATAGTATATGTTGGGTCTTATTGTGTTGCGTCATGGGCTTGTGTTTTGTATCCGGATTGGGCCTGTCCATCCGTGATTAGCTAGTAGGGTTAGACTATAAATAATGCATGCATGTATGCATTAAAAGGTTAACGTTCATGATTATTATCGTTTTTGTTTTGTAACACTAAACACCTCTACAGTCGAAGTTCTTAATCGAGCTCTTCTGAGGTGTTAAAGCATTAATCATACGACGCATTCAAAGCCATTCTTGTGTTCATAATTACGTTCTTAATTGTTTGTCTGCATATAATCTATGGATCCTAATTGAACTTTGTTTCAACAATTGGTATCAGAGCAGGAGACTGTGTGATCAATACACATTCCTTCTGTATTCAGAATTCTTTAGGGTTTCCGCTTTTATCATATAAATAGAAGTCGTCTTCTTCTTATTGACGGCAACTCTATTTCTGATAAAAACCTAATCTCAAGTTTACAGCTCTGATTCTAGAAGCTCACCATGTCTCACGAAGATTCGCAAACAAATCCCATCAACATCTCAAACAGCATTGGATCCACTACCAGGATTCCCATTCTTTACACTCAAGACTATGAAGTATGGGCGCATCACTTTGAAGATTACGTGGTTGGATCTGAAGACAATGGCTATCTCATCTGGGAAGCTATCACACTTGGGCCGTTTGTTCACTCAGGAACGAACACGACAGTTATGTCCCAAAAGGAATATAACAAGCTGGTGGCGGATGTAGACAAAATGCCACAGGATGAGAAGGACAAGTTGCTGTGTAATGTGAAGGCCATGAGAATGATCAGATTCGCCTTGCAGTCTGACACTTTTTAGTTAGTTGGTTCATGCACGACGGCCAAAGAAATCTGGGATAGGTTGAAAGAACTTTATTCAACCGATGAAGATCTAGAACACTCCATTCAAACCTTGCTGCTGTCAGAATTTGGAGTTTTCGAACAGAAACCAGAAGAAAAACTGATACAAACTTTCGATCGGTTCAATCATCTCCTCAGTAAGATGATCAAGCATGGAATAGAAAGAAAGTTGATCGAGTAGAAGGTAACCTTCATGAACGGTCTGAGACTAGAATGGATGGCTGTGGTTTCAACAGTGAAAGCACATGAACAGTTTAAATCTTACTCACTAGCGAAACTTGTGGGAATACTTAAGTCCCATGAAAGTGTAGTAACCAAAGAGGCGAAGGTAGTTTCTGGTGTGGGATCGCTGGCTCTTGTCTCAAAAGGAAAAAAGTATTGCAGAAGAAGAAGAAGAGTCGGATATGTCTGAGTGTGACCTTACAAGCGAGGAGTATGCTATGATGGTCACAAATCCAAAGAAGTTTTCACGAAGAAAATTTCCTGTCAACAAGAACCGAAACTGGCAGGGAAGTTACAGTTCTGAGAAGGTGAAGGATGAAGCGAAAAATTCTTCTCAAAAAGTTGAAGACAAGAAGGAGAGCAAGCTTGCAGGAGACTCTGGGTTCGACTGCAATTACTGTCACGACAAGAACCACTTTGCCAAAGATTGCATGCTGAGGAAAATGGATGAAAAAAGGGATGGTGAAGACGATGAGGCATACTACATGCGCAAGTTGGAAGAGATCAAGAAAAAGAAGGCGACTAACAGCTCTATGAATGCCTTGATTATGCAGGAGAATGCAGATGAAGATGAGTTCGGTGGCGTTGAAGTCTGGTCAACCGATTTTGAAGATGAAGAGGTGAGAAAGCCCAGTCATGGAAGAGCTTATGTGGCAAAGGATGTAGGTTCGGCTGGAAAATGTTTGATGGTCACAGCTGGTGGATCAACCGAAAGTTCAAGTAAGGAGCCGAAACTAACTGAGGATAAATGCTTTGCAGCCAAGCCCGTGAGCGAGAAGATCAACGACTGTGATCGACTGATCAAAAAGGTACAATCAATCCTTGAATCACTTAAACTTCCAGTAACAAATTATGAAGAAGAATTAAATGAATTAAAATTTAAATTTTCTAACTTAAGTGGTAGTCTCATGCAAACTCGCTTAGCGAATTCTAACCTAACTGACCAACTCAGCAGGGTGTCTTCAAAAAGTGAGGAGAGAAGGATGTGGTTTGAGCTGAAGGAGGCGGAATTAAATAGGGCTAGGGATGAAAGTATTTATTTGCAAAGAGACAATTTAAAGTTTTTAAAACAAAGGAATGTTTTTTGTTTAATTGCTAAGCGCTTATATACTAATATTGCTCAATTACATTTAAGTTGTGAGATAGGGAAAAAGATTCATAAGATGATCTTACCCTTCCTTGAATTTAAGGAGGATGAGGTCATTGCTGAGTGTGAATCAATAGTGTCCTCAGAAGAGACATCCATCAATTACAAAATCGGACTGGACAAGATAGAGACCTTAATTGACTCTAAGGGACATAAATGTATGCTCAAAAATCTTTTAGATGAAAATGATAGGTTAAAAATAAAGTCTGAAACTATTCAATCATTTGACTCGTCTAACGCCAAATTAATTTCAGAAAATAAAATGAACTTAGAAAATACGTCTGAATTTGATGAGGAAAGTGAGATGAGCGAAATCTCAGTAGAAGACGTAGTTGATTGCTCTGAGTTTATGAAAAGCGAAACCGAGAATGAGAAACCCCTCATATCTGAAAATTCATTTGAATTCGCTCGCCTGTCAAAGGACAAGCCACAGAAACTCAAAGAGAAAGCCATGGTTTATCAAAAAGTTCAAACTGTGTCGAATCAAGTCTATGCAGTTACCGGTGTCACAGCAAAACAAACAGCAGAGTTGAAAATCATGGTCGACAAAGACAATGCTGAAGGGTGTGACGATTACTTCTGGTCAGCCCCTATTGACAACGCAGATGAAACCGTAGGCTTATCTGAGCAAACTTCATGGAGGGTTAAAGGAAGATATGTTACTGAACCCATCAACAAACCCTCAAGTTTCGACAAACCTAGCACAAGTGGAACAAAAGAAATCCCTGTAGAACCAATGAAAGAACCGACTGTTCCAACTAAGACAACCGAAACTCAAAAGGAGAAGCCAAAGGCTAGCTTCAATATCCACAAATCTCAGAAGGAGTTAGCTGAACAGAAACGACAAAGAAATCAAAGATACATGAAGAATCTGAATGAGCGAAAACGCCATTGGCAATCTCAAAATCCCAAATACGTACCTCCTAAGAAAGAATCAATTGACAAAGGAAAGGAAAAGCTAAATGGAAAAGAAAATTTCAGTCCAAATTCCTACTATTCCAAATCTCAGAACCGAACATCTACTTTCGGTCCCAAAACTAGAGCTCAGAACCAAAAGTCAAGTTTCGGTCCAAACGTCAAGACCAACAACCAAATGCCTACTTTCGGTCCTAACAAAGCCGCTCAGAACCGAAAGTCAAGTTTCGGTCCCAAGTCTAGTTTCGTTCCTTCCAACTCACAAATCAAATCAAATTTAGTGAAGGACATCAAAGGAGAGGGAAAGCTTGAATCTGATTCTAATTTCAATAATAAGAAAAGTCAGCTAACCCTAGGATTCAAAAGAAAACACCAAAACCATCTAACAACACACCATCAAAAACACCAAAAATTAAACAAGATAAAACCAAAATCAAGGTGTACACCATCAAAAGAAAAGATCAATCAACTCTAGTTAAACGAACTTATTTGGTTGATATTTCTACTGCAATTCCTTTTTCTGTAAAAGACTCACCAAGACCCAAGAAACTTTGGGTTCCTAAATCTGCTTGAATTTGCTGGTGATCAGTGACGAGCAGTTCGATTATGAATGGTATATAGACAGTGGCTCCTCGCATCATATGACAGGAAGGAAGGAAGAGCTGAGGGAGTTTCGGTCCCTAAAGGATGGTGGATGTGTGAAGTATGGCAATAACTCGTATGGAACAATCAAAGGATATGGTATGATAACCAACGGAGACTTCTCGATTCGAAAAGTTGCGTATGTGGAAGGATTGCAGCATAACCTCATCAGTGTGTCACAATTAGTTGTGGGAACATGTTTGAAGGTTTCATTTGATGATGAGGGCTCTGAAATAATTGAGAAGCAATCCAAAAAGGTGCTGTTAAAGTCTGAACGCAAGGGAGAGATGTATCCTTTAAATCTCAAGCCAATTCGAGGAAAACCAGCAATATGTCTGCTATCAAAGGCGAATACTGATGAAAGCTGGTTGTGGCATCGACGTCTATCGCACCCGAACTTCAAAGACATTAATAAGTTGGTGCTTGGTGATCACGTTCGAGGCCTTCCTCTTCTCAAGTTTGACAAGGAACATCTGTGTGCAGCGTGTGAGATGGGCAAACAAAGTAGAAAGAGCCATCCTACACGAATTAATACAAAGATTGTTGAAGCTCTTGAACTTCTGCACATTGACTTATGTGGACCTTCGGCTATCGAAAGCTTCGGTGGTAGTAAGTTCATTCTTGTCATAGTAGATGATTTTTCTCGCTTCACCTGGGTTTTCTTTCTTAAACAGAAATCAGATGCAACTCCCAAGCTGAAGACGTTCATCAAGCAAGTGGAAGTACAGTTGCGAAAGACAGTGAGGAATATCAGAAGCGACAATGGGCTGGAATTCAAGAATAAAGATTTTGAGGATTTTCTGGAAGACAAGGGGATATCTCACAACCTTTCAGCCCCTTATACTCCACAACAGAATGGGATTGTTGACAGACGAAACCGTTCTTTATATGAAGCAGCTAGAACTATGCTCAGCTTCGCCTCTCTTCCACTATACTTTTGGGCTGATGCAGTTGCAACCGCGTGCTACACTCAGAACCGATCTTTGCTCAACAAAAGATTTTCAATCACTCCATATGAGATCTTAAACAATTGAAAGCCCAACGTCAAATTTTTCCACGTGTTCGGTTCAAGGTGTTTCATCTTTAATTCAAAGGAGAACCGAAACAAGTTTGACGTCAAAGCGGATGAGGGAATTTTTCTTGGTTATTCACTCACTTCAAAAGAATACAAAGTTTTGAACAAACGCTCCAAACGAATTGAAGAAACATATTATGTAACCTTTGACGATAATTACATGAAGAAAGTTCAAAGGAGCGAAAGTGCCTTAGGTGAAATATTTCCTGAATCAGGAAAAGTCTCGGTTCCAATATCCAACTTGTTTGATGAGTACATTCGGTTATTTGATGAACCAGAGAAAGCAGCACACTCAGAGGCGAAAGCAGCAGACAACAAAATTGACAATCTCAAAAAGATCATAGATGAGGCTGCCAAAGAAATGGAAAGTGAACCTCCTAAACCGACAGGTGGTCAACCCTCAACTGACTCTCCAAACAATGGCTCAATGTTCAAGGGGGAGAGTTCATCAGCACCAAAGACAACCGAAATGTCTTTCGAGGGGGAGAATCCTATTCCATCCCCAACTCATAAAGGTCCAGGCGAGGGGGAGCATACAGCTCCAAACCCACCCAATAATAGTCCAATCGAGGGGGAGAATCCGACGTCCATAAAGGATGACAACTCTGGCCCTGACACAGGTTACACTTCACCAGTGGAGGGGGAGAAAGAGAATACAACTGACGAAGGTGATCAATCAGAACTTGAAGAGGAAGTAAATGCAGATTTGGATCCAGCCTATGACCCAAATTATCCTCCATTAGTGAAATGGACCAAGGATCATCCCAAAGCACAAACCATTGGTGAATCATCTGAGAAAGTTCTCACTCGTTCTCAATTGAAAGCGAAACAAACTGCATTATTCTCTAAAGTTGAATTCTGTATGTTTAATTCGTTTGTCTCCAAAGTCGAACCAAAACAGTTATGGTTGCACTTGATCATTCTGATTGGGTTCAAGCAATGCAAGATGAGCTTCATGAGTTCGAACGAAATCGAGTTTGGAGGCTGATTCCCACACCAAAGGATGCTTCAGTGGTTGGCTTGAAATGGGTATTCAGGAATAAATTGGACAAAGAGGGGAACGTTATTAGAAACAAGGCTCGGTTGGTAGTTAAAGGATATTGCCAAGAGGAAGGGATAGATTATGAGGAAACCTTCGCTCCAGTAGCTAGGTTGGAATCAGTTAGAATCTTCCTGGCATATGCTGCTCATAAAAACTTCGAAGTTTTCCAAATGGATGTGAAATGCGCTTTCTTGAATGGACAACTAGAAGAACAGTGTATGTTGAGCAACCTCCCGGGTTCGTGAACGAGAAATTCCCTGATCATTGCTATGTGTTGGATAAAGTTGTATATGGGTTGAAGCAAGCACCGAGGGCCTGGTATGAAACTTTAACTCGCTTTCTGAAAATGTCGAAATTTAAGCAAGGTTCGGTTGACCCAACCTTCTTCCGAAAGAAAGAAGGCGAACATCTAATGATAGTTCAAATTTATGTCGATGATATCATCTTCGGCTCCACGAATCCTAGCTTGACAGCTGAACTCAGGAAGTTGATGGAGACTAAATTTGAAATGAGCGCAATGGGTCCAATTAATTTTTTCCTTGGTTTGAATATTAGACAGGGACCAGAAGGTATCTTTATCACCCAGGAGGCATACACAAAGAATTTGCTAACAAAATTTGGTATGACAGGAGACTCGAAAGTAAAGATTCCTATGGCGTTTGGCACTAAGTTAACACCTTCTCTGGAAAAACCTGCTGTTGACATAACACTATATCGACAAATGATAGGGTCCCTTATGTATCTAACAGCTACTAGACCGGACATTATGTTTTCTGTTTGTTATTGTGCCAGGTTTCAAGCTAATCCAAGAGAACCTCACATGGTGGTGGTGAAAAATATTTTCCGTTACCTGAAGCGAACCTCATCTCTCGGTCTCTGGTACCCTGCTAGATCTGGATTCTTCATTCAAGCTTTTTCTGATGCTGATCTTGAAGGATGTGGTCTGGAACGAAAGAGCACTACAGGTGGATGTGAATTTCTTGACGGTAAACTTGTTAGCTGGCAGTCCAAGAAGCAAACATGTGTGTCACTTTCAACAGCCGAAGCTGAGTATATAGCTGCAGCATCTTGTACCTCTCAAGTAATATGGATTCAAAGTCAACTAAGAGATTATGGGCTGAGTATGAAGAAGATTCCTCTCTATTGTGACTCTGAAAGTGCAATAAGGATTTGTCACAATCCAGTGCAACACTCTAAGACTAAGCATATTGCACTTAGATATCATTTCATCAAGGACCACGTAGAAGATGGGAACGTGGAAGTACATTTCGTTTGGTCCTCTGATCAACTGGCTGACATATTCACTAAAGCCTTACCTGAAGCGAGTTTCAATAAAATTTTACAAGGCTTGGGAATGATGGAGCAGAGTCGGTACCGAATCCTCAAATCTCTTACTAAAAATTAGACAAGCGAAATAGAGCGAACGCTCGGTCTATTTCGGTTCCGGATTTTTCGGGAACCGAAATGAACCGAACGCTCGGTCTATTTCGGCTCCATAATTTTCGGGAACCGAAATGAACCGAACGCTCGGTCTATTTCAGCTCTCTGGAATTTTAAGGAACCGAAATGAACCGAACGCTCGACTTATTTCGCTTGATTCTTTTAAGATAAGGTTTCGGTTGTACATTTTGTTTAAAGAGTGTTTTGTGCTACTTTATTTTTCTTTTTCTGTTTTTATTATTTTTCAGAAAATCTCAAAACTTCAAATATATATATATATATATATATATATATATATATATATATATATATATATATATATATATTGTTTTGTTTAGTTTGTTTGTTTGTTTTGTTTGGGTGGTGTGTTTGTTTGCTTGTTCTTTTAATTAGGTCACAAGTATACCAGTATAACAGGATTTGGAGCTAAGGCATGTATGATCATTTCCATCTGAACTAGTTAAGAGTCCCTAGAAGCATGCTGCTGCATGTTGACCAAAGCCTCTACGACTTAGAGCAAGGCCTTAATGATTCGATCTGTACCTATCGTTTCTTCCCAATCAGGCTGTTACAATCAACTCAAGTCAAGAGCTACGTTACTCTTCTCAAATGAGTTAAGAGTTTTTCTGCTTAGTCATGTCTTTATAGCAGAAGGTACTTTCGGTTCTTTAGCGACCCTCCTTATATTCTCCATCAACTTTCGGTTCACTACTGTAACCCTTGAGACTCTCGGTCTTTACCACTGAGGTTTATGGTTGCATAAAATATATGTTTGTGATCTTAGATACGAACACCACGTGCTGAGTGAAACCCACAATCCAACACCAACAATGAATTGACGGTGAATAATTATATTCAAGATCTTACTGGTTACCTAATGAAATCTCATTTTTATTTTTGAGTGATCTTTTATGAAATTGTCTAACACCAAGGCTTTTCTTCCCAAAAAGATCCAGTTTATTTTTGTTTTTGAGATTTTCATCACTTGTATAGTCACTAAATCTTATATCCCACCTACTTGTTCAATAGACCACATCGGTCTCACAAGTACTTCTTCCAATGTTCGGTCTTATATTAAGAATCGATGTTCGGTTGAAGATAAGCCACCCTAAGCCTATAAATTAAAAAGAAGCCTTTCAATGTTTCTCTACAAACACTTGATCATTATTTCTCGAGAACCCACACAAGCACTTCAAGTCTCTCTTGACTTTGAAGGAAGTGATTTTTACCCGGAATCACCTGCTTTCTGTCTTCTAATAGACATCACTCACATCCAATACACATTTTGCTTTATTTCTTTATCTTTTGTCACACTATTGCACGAAAAGTTTTATTTTCCAACATTTTGGTTGCTGTTGGTTCGATTTTTGTTTATTTTTTGGAGCAACAGGGGTTATCCTAAATCTTGGAGCGAAACTGAATTTCAAACGACGAATTGAGGATAATATTTTGGGCGCGTGAATTTGAATGGTCTCTATACCCACGCGTGCTGACGTATACCTAGGAGTAACCAACCTGTCACATCGCGCTTTTTCAGGCGACGTTTTAGTGATCGCGTCATTGTCATGATGATTTTTCTCTCTCCTGGCAACGGTATATAAAGGGTTTCTAATCTTATTTGTCTTTTACCAGCAACAAATTCTCTCAAATTACAAGGCAATTTGAAACTGTTCATCTTCTTTCTTCAATCAACAATGGCGACTTCTTCATCGGCTCATGATCAAACTGCTTCATCCACATTGCTCTCGATCAAGCCCAATCAGAATATGATCATTGAACTCAATCCTTTTCTGTACGATGCGTATATGCTGCAAGTGGTTGAGTGTTTGAAGTATTCACCTTTGGTTCTAGCCCTAACGCAGGTGGAATCCGTTCCTATGTCACTCCTCTCGCAAGTCTACACTACCGCTTCATACGATAAGAACAAGGAACGAATTTACTTTTAAATCTTCTCTCATAAGGCGTCGATTTCGAAAGGAAGATTTTGTTCGCTGTTACAACTTGCTGTGGATTCCTCTGTAATCTCACCGGACTTCATTACCATAACTCAGTTGTTCTCAATGCTCTACGAGATGGGCTATACCGATGTCCTAACTACAGTTACAAAGGTTAAGAAGTCATGCTTACCGCCCCAATGGAATGGTTTACTTACTCTGCTCATCAAGAGTTTGGCAGAGAGGAGTGGTGGGTCTGATGGTACCAGTAACGGTTTCCTAACCCTTCTCTACGGCCTTTACAATGGTCTCAATCTCGATTATGGGACGATTATCTGGTCTCAAGTGGTGCAAAGCCTCAACACTTCAACGAGGCACTCTGAAATCTCGTGTGCACGCTTCTGGACTCTCATTACATGAAGAGCGATTGATTCTTTGCAGATTCTGGTCATGAAGGATCCCCTAATTGCGTCTGTGGCCACATTCCACACCAAGAAAATCATCATCTCTGATCCTATAAAGTTTCCTCACATTGGCTCTATCCCAGAGACAATATACAGATGTGTCACCACTGAGAGCAAGGTCATGACTGATTATCGCCAAATTCCTCCTAAGGAACCGAGAGTCTTATCTCCTGAACAGCAGGCTGGCTTGGAAGCTATGGAAAAGCCTGGCAATCGTGCAAAAAGGGCTACTACCAAGACAGGGACAACTGATGATGATAAGTCTAAACCTGCCAAAGCAAGGAAGCGAAAGTCTGAGAAAGGGGATTCTTCCAAGCCTAAGAAGTTCAAGAAGATGGCAAAGAAACCCAAGAGTCCCTCTCCTTCTAGCTCAGAAAACGATGAAGATGAGGAAGAAGAAGAAATTCATCATGCATCACCAAGAGGTAACACTCCTCCCCGATCTCCTACTCCAACCGAATCTCTTCATAACAAACTTCCAACACCACCTCCATCACCGAAACACACAGTTCCAGTTTCGGTTGCTCCTATTCCATCACCTACCACATCTCCAACAACACCTTCTCTATCAAAACCACCACCACTTCATTATATTCCTATTTCTACAACTCCCTTACCACCTCCTATAATTTCCCAATCCACTTCCACTACAATCCCTGAACCGACAGTAAGAGTCAACGTATCTGATACGGGGGCGACTACTGAAACAGAACCTCCAGTTACTTCCACACCACTTTCACCCTCACCTTCAACCGATTCCGGTGCCACTCTCGGTGGTGCTAATGATGAGTTTGATTCAACATACTACAATCCCTATAGGCTTCCTACAGATGATGATGATGATGAAGCTCCAGTCACACGAAAACAACTGCAAAGCATTAATGAGAAGCTTGGTAAATTGCTTGATGACAACCAGTCCTACAGTGGTGTTGTGCTAAAAGCTTTCATGGATACTGCTCTTGAGCAATATACTGAGTCCATTGACAAATCCACACAGGCTGTTAATGAGTCTACTTCTTCTTGCAAGAAGGCCACTACTGACGTTGCTGAAATTGTTCATAGTCCTCAAATCTTTCTTGAGTCACTCAAAGGGCATGCTGATAACAATGCAGCTAGAGTGCATGCCTCTGTGGATTCCTTATCCCAGTCCCTTCAAGAAGAGCACACAAAGTTTGAGGTTGTACGTTCTTCAATACAAGCAGAGAACACTTCACTTATCAGTTCTGTGAATTCTCGGCTTGAATCTCTTCATGCTGATTTAGCAAAAGAAAGTGCTCTAAAGGAAGATCTTGCTCGTCAAGCCTCCACAATTGAAGTTCAGAAGGTGCAGCGTGATCAAGCTGAAAAGGACATTTATTTGTTGAAGACTGAAAAAGCTGTCTTTCTTAGTTGTGCTGGTGATGTCAAGGATATGCTTACCAATATTCTTGGTGCTCATGATCCTATCCTTACTCTCACTATCAGAAATCATCTGACATCAAAACTTCTTCCTGCCCTTGCACTGTTACACGAGATGAAGGGTGTTTCGGAGAAATTCATTGCTCCAAAACAAGGGGGAGAAGTTGCTCATCAACCGAAGGTTAAAACCGAAACCGAATCTGGTCAACCGAAAGTCAAAGTTACAACCGAACTGAAGGGTAATGAAGCTTCAGGTTCTGGTTCTCAAGCTAAGAAGAAGGAGATTGATGATGACAGTAATGACAAATCTGATGAGACTATTCCTGAGGCCCTTAAACGAAAGAAGAGGGACAAAGAGTTGGCTGAAACCTTGAGGGTTGCAAAGGAAGCAGAGGAGAGGGAAAGGAGGAACAAGGAAGAAGAAGAAGCCTTAAACTGCAAGAAGGCGTTGTTTCCCCTGTGGACAAAAGAGGCACTTATCAATCAAGCTATAGAGTTTCCAAGTGTTTACTGGTTGGAACCTGTTGCTTCGTTTGATTGTGACAATTCTAAGGACTCACAGTTCGACATGCCGATAACACGAAAGGCATTCACGTTTCATTGTTTCGATTCGACTGCTGAAGTTCCTTTTCCTCATCCGAAAGTTGATCGTGAGCTTATCGACTTTTATTTGAAGTATGGTCAACCGCAGTACTCTACATGGAGCGCACAGAAGATAGTTACTGTCAAGGTACTAAAACCTACGCCTGCTGGGAAGTTCATAAATGTTAATTTTAAAATCACACGAGGATCAGCAAACTCGGTGTCGATTATTTCCCTGGCAGACCTTCCAAATCTAAATCCTCATGACTGGATCCTATTGTTTAACATTCTGCTCACCAATCCGAAGGAATATGAGCCGATACTGGATCACTTGAAGAGGATGTTGGCTTCTTACATCCATGAGGTTGCTGCTATGGATCAGGAGATAGCGAAAGTAATGAACAAGAAACCGACTATCAAGCCAACACCGAAACCAGGAGATGTGAATAAGATGAAGATGGGTCAAATTGATTCTACACATCTTACTGTGATGTTTACAAAAGGCGAAGCACACAGATTTTTATTCGCTCTTGTTGATAAACATCTGTTTTCAACAGACTGCTTGGAGCACATTATCAACATTATTCATCGGTGCAAGCAGAACTCAGAAACAGACAAGAAGAACTTCAAATACATGCTTCGGTGGTATATAACGTTTCGTCATCATCTGTTGGCTATCATACCGAAGGTGTTCAAGACAATCAAGAAGTCTTCTGCAGCTCAACCTAAGTGAGCTTTCGGCTCCATTGAAGCAAAGGGGGAGATTGTTGGGTCTTATTGTGTTGCGTCATGGGCTTGTGTTTTGTACCCGGATTGGGTCTGTCCATCCGTGATTAGCTAGTAGGGTTAGACTATAAATAATGCATGCATGTATGCATTAAAAGGTTAACGTTCATGATTATTATCGTTTTTGTTTTGTAACCCTAAACACCTCTACAGTCGAAGTTCTTAATCGAGCTCTTCTGAGGTGTTAAAGCATTAATCATACGACACATTCAAAGCCATTCTTGTGTTCATAATTACGTTCTTAATTGTTTGTCTGCATAGAATCTATCGATCCTAATTGAACTTTGTTTCAACAGTATATCAGCATCAACGTAGATAGTTATAATAATCGGGATATAGTTGCTCTAAATATAATATTTTGAATATATACAACTATTATCAACTTATTAGCATGTTATTATGTAGATCTTGAGTTATACTTAGGATTCTATATATATGTTGTGTGCGATATAGTTCCGAAGTTATATTCGGAAGTTCTATATGTTAATTTATAAAGTATGTTGTTATTGTTAGTTTTATGACAAGATAAAACTTGGTATGTTATATGTTGTTGTTGTTATTGGTTTTATGTCAAGATAAAACCTGGTTTTACTTCAAGTTATAGGTGTTATACTGCCTAAATGTTATGAAGTTAGGAAACTGTTTAAAAACATAGTCTAGTAACTTAGGCTTTTAGACATGAAAATGCTTTTGTTGTTAGGACTACAGAACGCCGTCAAAGTCTACATGAGCTACCTATTTCATCAACTAAGATTGGGGATCTTAGTGGAAGTCCTCTAACTGTAGCCGTTAATCCCGTGTGAGCGAGGATGTCGTGTATGAATAAGATACAGGTTGACGACCCCACTCGTGGTTGTTAATTACAACCCAAGACAAGCGAGTGGCGATCCGTTCCTTTTATTTGTTATTGTTCCGGCGTTGATGAAGCGTGCGGTATTGTTTCTCATGGTAAATCATGAGTGTATTGTTTCTCATGGTAAATCATGAGTGTATTGTTTCTCATGGTAAATCATGAGTGTGTTTTGTCAGAGGTTTTGTTGTCAAGCAGCGGTTACAGACTCATGGTACCAACTTGTTAGAAACATTATACTTTGTCGTATACAAGTATTAATGTTAAGTATAAGTTTCCCCCTACTTATACCTTGGGTACTACTTGTATATTAAGTCGATAATTATACCTAACACACATACTCGTATAGAATTGAAATAAGATTTATACGTAGCAACTTTCGTTTGTATGGAATTACAGACACTTATATTCATAGTATATGAGACTTATTGGTAAATTACTTATTTGGTAAGTAAAATTTTATACCTAGGATATATATACTAAACGTTGGAGAGTCAAAATGATACTTTCAAAACTATACTTTTGAACTTGGAAAATGTATTATTTTATGGAGTCAAAACCTGTGAACTCACCAACTTTATGTTGACGTATTTTTAAATTGCATGTGTTTTTAGGAAGTTGATAATTATGATACGAGAAATGACGTTACACTGCCCGGTGTTTCCGCCGACGGCCGGGGTGTGACACTTCAAAAGTCTTATGAGGAATTTTGGCCCTATGAGACTCACCAAGACTTGATGGAAAGGTACCATCAAAGTGCTCAGAAGGAAAGGTATGAAATCATTGCCTCCATGATCACAACTAAAATGAAGGATGGAGAGTCCATCACGGCCCACTTGCAAAAGATGCAAAGGTTTGTGGAAAGCTTGCTGAAGCTGAATGTCAATTTTAATGAAGAGTTGGCCATTGACATTATCCTACACTCTTTGCCTTCTTGTTATGATCAGTTTCATATAACTTATCATATGAACAAGGAGGAGGTCACTCTAAGAAAGCTTCGAGGCCTTCTGAGAACTGTTGAAAGTAGTTTGAAATGCAAGTCTGTTCTACCTACTCCTACTACTACTGCGCCTGTCTTGGCAATTGGATATGGGACGGGAAAGAAGAGGAAGGATCCTTCTAAGAGCCACAAGGGAAAATCCCATGATGGATCCTTTTCTAGTGGGACCAAAGTTGGTTATGCTAAACCCTCTTCAAATCCAAAGGAAGTAGAGTGCTTCCATTGTCATGAAAAAAGGGCATTGGAAACGAAGTTGCCCCGGATACTTGCAGGACATAAAGGATGTGAAGATAGCCCACCTTCGCAGGTATTTACACTATTTTGTCTAATAACTTGTGACAACCTGAAATTTCTATCTTGTACAACCATTCACTTAAATAGAAGTCAGATTTGTTTCTGCTAACTTTTAAGGTGTATAGAGTCAGTTTAAGTGTTCTAAAGCCTAGTACTTCAAGGGGTAATTATAAGAAGTATACTTTAGAGTTATTTTTGCAACATTTAAGTCCCAAAACTCCAAGAGTTTGGAGTTTACGGCCCAAAATGGTCTTAGGGCCGTAAACTCTAAAGGGTATATAAATGACACTTAGTCATTTTTAGCCATTTTTACCATAGAAAGCCAAAGAACTCATTCTCTCTCAAGTATCATCCGATTTTTCTTCAAGATCTTCAAGATTGTAAGTGTTTCTTTCCTTGATTATTTGGTATCTATCATTATCTAGTGATCTTACATGATTTCACCCATGAAATCATTCCATTTTCATAGATCTTCAAGTGTTCTTCATTTCACCAAGAACACCAAGAACACACACTAGTGCTCTTGAGCCGTGAACCCCCTTACAAGCTTCCATATTGTAAGTACTCTTACCTTATATTGTTATAGGCTTGAATCACTTGTTAAACAACTAGAAAACATCAAGAAACACAAGATCATATGGTGTTTACGGCCAAGGCAATCTCCTTGGGCTGTAAACACTAATAAAGGGGCATTATGAGCCCTAGTCCCTTCCTAAGCCTTGGATACAAGTCTAGATCACTTCCATGAGGAGTATAGGACCTTAAACAAACAAAATAATCAAGCACACATGAGTTTACGGCCGTAAACTCATGGGGAAATGACCATGGATCGTAAACTCTAAAAGGTGGTGCAATTGTGCCACTATTACTTCCTAAGGCTTGGACTTGATCATAGGATACTTAACCTTTACTTGTAAGACCTAATAACACAAAATGGTACTAATTACCATGAGTTTACGGCCGTAAAGTCATGGGGGAAATGACCATGGGCCGTAAACTCTCATGGTGTTACCATTTGGGCAGTAAACTCCAATGTGAGGCCATACTCCCTTTAGATGCAACCCTTTGGTACTTATAGCACTTGAATCAAAGTGTTTACATGTCCTAGGGTGTCTTAACTTGGTTAATTAGTTGTTAAATGACTAATTAAATACATATATGTGTCATTATATGTTAAATAGGATCCGTGTGTGTGCTCAAGTCTTCACTTGACACTTAGCATCCTATACCATCCAATCATCCAAACCACTCACTACAGGTGAGTTCATACCCCTTAATCTACCTTTTAAATGATTTAAATGCTTTTATGGGGGGGATACAAGTTTAACTATTATAGTTATTTTATCAATCACATGTGATTAATAACTATCAAACATATGGATTTTTTTAATTTTCAAGCTGTGTTATCAAACAAACTACTTCAAACTGTTTTGCAAACTCTTTTACATATTAAATACTTTTATTAAACTCTTTTAAACTTATACTTTGTCAAATGTGTATCTATATAGATATAGTTATATAAGTAGGGTTGAAAGGACTTAGGACTGATAGCTCACCTTGCTTCATGTTCCTTGTTTGGTTGTCGACTTAGGGTATCGGTTATTTGTCCGAAAGTCGTTTGAATCTTAGTTATCTATTATGTATATGTGTATAGATATAAAAGTTCATTCTTTCATTTCAATACCTTTGGGTAGCAAAGGTATACAATCATGTTCATTCATACAAACACCATTACTAGTAAACTATAATAGGTATAGTTTAGGAAGTTACTAATACTATTACTAGAACAATGAAACATACAACGAGTCAGTTCATACATGAGTCAATAATATACAGATAGAGAATACTATGATGAGAAAAAACAATAACATACAGATAGAGAATACTATGATGAGAAACAAACAATAACATACAGATAGAATATACTATGATGAGAAAAAACCAATAACATACAGATAGAACATACTATGATAAGAAACAAACAGAGCATACTAGACAGAGAGAACATACAATACAGCTAGTACATACAATACATATACAAGAACATTACAATAGTTATGTGAGCCACGTAACGGGGC
Source organism: Lactuca virosa (assembly GCF_052849685.1). Classification (NCBI taxonomy): domain Eukaryota; kingdom Viridiplantae; phylum Streptophyta; class Magnoliopsida; order Asterales; family Asteraceae; genus Lactuca; species Lactuca virosa. The sequence continues at coordinate 241,966,041 of NC_136431.1, forward strand.
ATGACATCACCTGCCATGGCTCGTTTTGTATCCAGAGTCTCCTAGCAGGAGAGCGTTGAATTTGTGTATAGATCTATACTGGATTGACTATCCTACACCTTGCTGCTCGCTACAGTGGGACTTGCAATCTATGGGTGCCAAATGTCATTTCTTCCGACGTCTTTCATCGTCGTGTTTTTAGTCGGTAGTATGGTACAGGCATATCACATGTTACTTTAAATAACAATTGGTTTAAGGTAATTAGTACAACAGTAGTTACTTTAATACACTATATTTTTGGTTAATGATAGTCATACTTGGGAAAATACACACTTTTACAAGAAACAAACATACATTTCATTTGATGCCTTGGTAGAAGGCTACGTTTAGTAGAAAATATAGGATTTTCTAGGAGATACAAACATTTACAAAGATTTACAAACATTTACAAACTTATACATCAAGTACATACAAACACTTTCATACAAACAATGACACTAAAATGCTTATGAACTCACCAGCTTTAAAGCTAATCAACTCTTTCAAAATAACTTGTATTCTCAGGTCATCAGTAGACAGGTACCGATGCCAAGCTTTTGAGAAGATGGAGCTTGTTCAAGACTCATCTCATATTTTGATTTACATTTTTGGTGTCTTTTAACTTCACAGAACACACTTCTATGAAATTATATTATTAATACAATGGATGATGTTGTTGCTTGTTTACAACAATACTTTGTTGTGATACTGTACATAACGTCCTCCACCCCTGAACGTTTCTGCCGTTCCGGTTTTAGGGTGTGACATAACTCCTCGCATGCTAATTCTTGGATCCTTGATACAGGATGTGGTTTTCACATTTGTTCTGATTTGTAGGGTCTAAAAAGAAGTAGGGATGTGGAGCACGGGAAGATGAACTTTGATGGGTTTTCTATGCTACAACATCCTATGGTGCATATACAACCGTAAATACCTTGGATATATGTTTTCACTAATTATACATGCAAATGGTTTCCAAGGCATTAATCCTATAACTAACATACATTTGACATAAACCATATAAGATACTAGTTAGGGTAACATACCTTTTATGTGGCTTGAAGTCTTGATGTATTTGGCCTTAAAAGCTTAGCCCCAATAGTGTGGAAGCCTCAAATGAAGTCACAACACATCATGGACAAATGATGAAACTTGAGAGAGAATTCATACACACCAAAACCGTCCATATCCTCCAAGAATACATTAGTGGTGATTTTGGCTATGAAATAACATATTTATATGTAGGATTCCAAGGGTCATGAGTATAACCCAAATCCATACCCATGCGTGTTATGATCTATGGTTCATGTGGCCCAACTCTTTATGTATCCATACATAAACTTGGTCCAACATGGATCATAAGCCCAACACATATAAATATAACTAATTACCATAATTAGTCCCCATAGATTTAATTAGTCTCTTTTGACCACAAAATTAATTCCACATTAATTATTGATCAATACTAATTTAAAACATATGATTTCATATTAATATATTAGAACTTATAATATATTAATAAATCATATATAACCTTCTCTCAAGAGTCTATCCTAACAAATTGTCCTGATGATATGCAACCCAAATGGACCATGCTACTCTCGGGTCAAGTACATACCAATAATAGTTATGGGCTTAGACATCTAATCCAACAGTCTCACACTTGGATAAGTCTAAAACTATTATTGCAAGTATGACTCCAAAACCCGATCGAGCACTTACGTTTGTCATCACTAAATCATTGAGGGGACCACAGATATCGCTTTTATCCCTCCAAGGGTAAAAGGAAGGGATAAACTTCGACTCATATACTTGTACTAAATACTTGTTGAATCATACACAAAGGCACGTTTTATAACATCTAGTTACTGATGTTTTCTCGTACAATCAATTTACAACCAACTCATATCTCTAGGTTTGAAGAATATAAGATATTATCGTCTCATGATCACTCGTGATAAAATCCATGAAGTGAGTCAAATGAGAGTGGGTTTAATCCAATACTCGAATCTCATTCCAGGAGCACTCATGAATGTTGCAGCAACTTTTGCTATGTCTAAACATTTTAGACATCTACAAGCCCAATTCATGACAGTCTTGATTCATACGTACTTCCAAAGTATGATTGACTGTGGAGAGTTTGAATAACCTTGTTATTCGGGAAGTAAAAACATGCAAAGTGAAACACAAGAATAATCGAATCCAATATGGTCTTAGAACTTATGAATATAAATAAAACACCTTTTATTTATCACCATATTGATTACACATTATTCATTGTATAATGTTTCGAATAATCAACTTAATACTTGAACTCAAACGATAGTCATGCCATGCTCCAAGCATGCACACTATGTTTTTCCGAACAATAGTTATGACATACTCCAAGTATGCACACTATGTTTGTTTATGATCCTCACTTTGTGAAATAGACCAATTGAACACGGTTCCAATGATGCTCATTTCACAATCCCAAATCCTTACTGCAAATGTAAGAATACAAGATTCTTTTCCATTTACTGAAATATGTTAGATTCTAAACTTATATGCATTGATCCTCTTGTAATGACTATGCACAGAAGTCACAAAGACTTGGCAACAGACATTTACAAGGTATTCCAATGTAGAGAAATTCCATGGAACCGAAGTCTCACATTCAAAGTACATTCCTTTGAACATCCATCCTGCATTAAGTTTTTCTAATCTTACACAGATTTAATGAATAACTTCCACTTATGGAAACATTTTCGCATTCCCATTTTGAATATCACTTCTGAACAAGAGGTGACTCCTTTCAGAATATGTAAATATGGTCCTTCCAAAATTAACACTATACTTCCAATTGTCCATGAGCAACCAATCTTTGGTAAACCTCATATTTTCCTCGACAATTGCTTAAACATTTTAGTCATATCCAGTTCTAGTACTTTTTCCCTCTTAATGCCCTAGGCATTTGGAAATATTTAGAACAGATGAATATTATAGCACATGTAATCGATCCTATATCCGAAGCATATGGGACACGATTCATGATGTCTCACATAAAGACATGATGCTAGACCAGTCTTTTGCTATAATATTTCTATTTCTATTTGCCATGTTCTCATAATTCAGATTATGAAAAGGGATGCCGTAATCATAGTCAAATTTTAGAACGCAAATAATGTAATCATGACCAACTTTGATTAAAATCTCACAATCTAAGCTTTTAGATTTGATATGAAGTATAATTTCCTCTCCCTTAATTATAGCAAAACAACTTGTCTAACCCCTGCAGCTTTGCAAATTGAAACTTTTGTTTTCTATAATTAACATTGCTAAGTTGCAAAACTTAACATAATAATCATGCTCCCACTAAATGATAATTATTAGCATAACACTTATGCTCCCACTAGCTTTGACATGTATCCAGAAATCAGATGGACTTCTAGAAATCAATACTTTATTGACTTTCTTACCAAAGTTCAGATTTCTGAGACGAGATGCTTTGATAAGACTTTATCAAAATCATACACCTTTCCGTAGATAGCTCACATGTGTGTCTAAACACTTTTTAGAACTATGAAAAGGGATGCCGTAATCATAGTCTCAATTGTTTAGACCTTTGCCATTTTTCACAAGTTCATGTTAGTGTGTCGGTTCACCACACACGCTCCACTAACGACTTTGAGAATGCAAATATCACAATTGCTATCTACTTAAAATCTACTTAGTGAAAGCATTTCCTCACCATCATTTTCATGAATCAGAGAGAAACCTTATGACAATTAGATTTTATGGTGTATGTGTTCCTATCCATGTGAATTTGTCATAACAACAAGAGGAAGTTAGTGACAAATCCAAACTCATATGGACTGAACTTGTTCAATCTTAACTTCTTGCCACCTGGCAGCACAAGGGCCTACCATTGCTTCTAAGTAGTTTTGCAAACAATTGATAACTCATAGAACTCACATGCATAGTCAACTTTAACTGGAATGGGCATAGAAACAAGAATATGTCAACACGATGGGCTATAAACCTCAAATCGTGTGCTAGTGATAAACAACAGGTTTTATTCTTGATTAGTTCTTTAAACTTTTCAAGATCTTTAAGACTCCCACTGACCTCTTGACATATAAGATTCTGTTGTCAAGAACCATTCCTTGACAAAGAAAATATTCAAGAGTTAGTACGGATACATATCAAGATAAACACTTCACACAATTGGTCTCAGTTGGTCTTTGTGTATCCAACACATCACAACTTACCAATTTCAAATGTACAAGAGTAAGAAAATATTTTACTCTACATTTGACAAGTGTTATAAACCTTCTTAGGATTATGTCACTCAAGTTACGATCTTGGAGTATGACTCTAAGACTTGTTTTGGAACAAAGTATGATTCATCTTTTGATTTAACCATTCCAACAATTCACGATTTCTCTTCTTAGTCATAGGAATGCACTAAGATGTCCTTAGAGGATCAATTGTGATATGGTTTAATAATCACTATGATAATCATAAAACATGATACTAAAGTACTCTCCCATCTTTTCAGATTGGAGAAACTTTTATCTTTCTGTCTACTTTGATTGTTCTCATTCGTCCTGCCATACATTGAAACTTTTCCAATGTTTCAGAATTACACTTAAACTTGTAAGTATAACCATATTCACTAAACTTTTGTAAATCACGACGAATAGCCTTATCGATCTTTATGGTGGACCTGACCAGCATACAACTAAGTGTACCCGATCCTATAGCCTTTCACTTGACTCACACGAACATGTGAACAAGGAATTAGTCTTAATTTCCCAAAGATGAAAATTCTCATTCATCATACAATACATGTTGCATGATTCCAAGTTTCTATCCAACTGAAACTTGGGTGACGAGAATCTTTCCTTATTTGGTAAATTATGACACTACCACAAACGAAAGAATCAAATCCATTTTCCAATATTACTATCAATGGAATCATATAAACAACAATTTTTCACAAATGCCATTGTAAGGATATTTAAAATAAATAAAATTAAAACTTTTTCTTTAATTTTAAAACTTGCGGAAAACCTTATCCTTACAATGCAAATGCATATGAAAACAATGTTGTTATTTATTCCTAGGCAATCTATCCCAATTCTTAAGCAACAACTCAAAATTCTGATTATCGAACCATGCGATCGAAATCCATCTTCGCGATTAAAATCAGTATATTCTTCCTTTAAGCTTCCTCACTTTTCTTTGATTCTTAAAACATCAAAATGCGACCTAGTCACATCATGTAATAAGAATCTCAAAACAGGAACTTAATAGAGTTAGATAGTGGGTTTTACCCGAAGTAGAGTCAAACCTTTTATACTTTACCATCCTTATGATCTTTCAGGTAAATAGGGCAGCTTCGCAACCAATGCTCCTTTCTTTGGCAATGGACTCTTTGGGAATGGTGCACGGGAATATTTCAGACTCAGCCTTTCTCTTTACCATCTGGTCAACCAAGTTGATTATGGCCGATCCCTTTCCATTGGGAAGAGAAAGTTTTTCTGGATTTCCAATGTTACCATTGTCAATGTCCATGGAAGTTTGGAAAGTCGATCTTCCAATCAAATTTGCTTTACCAGTACTCCAAATTATTGCTGATTCAGCAGCATCAAGCAAATAGGTAAGATCATTAAGGTCATGTCATGGTCTTTCATATGGTAGTCTCAAAGGAACTCACTATGTGACTTAGGAAGTGATTGAAGAACCTACTCAACAACCAACTTCCTCAAGACTTTGACACCCAACTCTCCCGGCCTGTCTATATATGACTTCATCTCCAAGATGTGAGCACACATAAACTTTGATTGCCAATAGAGCTTAAGTGACCTTGAACTTGTGGGTTATGGAGAATAATTGGAGGAGGTGGAGGAAGAGAAGTATGATTTCGATGATCCAATCGCGGGACATCATCTTCATTAGGAAATCTTGTTCCAAGAGATTTGGGAAGATTTACCAGACATCTACAATGGGATAAATTCAATTCAGTTGATTTAAGTCCTTAATATAACACCCAATATGAAATATTAAGGCTAGGACCCAACATAATATTTTATAACTTGGAAGAGGGATGTCGTAATCCAAGCTACAATATATTTGAGGGTAGGTAAATGACGATTTACCACCATGAAAAACGAAAAACAATTTTAGGTCTTAAATGGATTGAAACTCCTAGATCATGTGAGATTCATTGAACATTTCAATGGCAAGTTTAAATCTCGATTGTGCCCTCTCAAGTTTGTGACTGGGATGCCGAGGATCACAAAAAGGTGTGAATAACCATGCAAATTAACTTGGTACCCTTAACATTATCACGTAATCGATATGTCGGTTACCACACGCGCTCCACCGATCTATGATAAACATTAAGTTACCCTTTGCCAGACTTAGTATTCCATGTTAGTGTGTCGGTTAACCACACACGCTCCATTAACGACTTGGTAAGGTACAAAGTGTAATTTCATGGGTTAGCACCAAATTCACATTTTCCTAAGTAACTAAGATTGGGATTTTATAAGTGTTTAGTTACTTAGTATTTATCATTATACTTTTAATGAAAATTATAGTCCTTGTCCTACCCGTTCGGCTAATGACCCTCCACCAGTCAAGGAAGCGGTGGGTGAGAGTGGACACCCATTAAACTGCCATTTTATAGGCAGTAACCTTATACCCCCCTTATAGACCGGCTTCGTGAATGAGGTCTACTAACGGTAAGACTGACTTACTCTTATATATATATATATATATATATATATATATATATATAAATATTAAACCTATAATATTATAATAGTATAAGGGTTGAATTTTAACTTTTAAAAAACTAAGGGTTTGACTTGGAATTAAAGTATCCATGGGGGGAAACTTTACAAATTCCAAAACTTGAGGGCAAGTTTTTAACAATTCAAAAAAACTTTTGGAATCCTTAACATATGAGTTTAATATAGGTTTTAAAGACTTTAAAGAAGAGACTCTTGAACATCCATAACTTGAGGACAAGTTATGCAGTTCATAAAACTATTTATGAGAAAATGACTCTTCAAGATGTGTAACCTATGGCTTTAATGAAGATTTAACACAAAAAACTTTTGGTTTTCCATAACTTGAGGACAAGTTATGGAATCCATTAAAGGCCATTTAGATCATCTAATAAACAAACAAACAAGTCAAGAAAAACTATGATCTATATTAAACTAATATGAACAAGACAATTCAAATCAAACAATTTTCATGTAATTAGCCTAACCATTAAACTAATACAAAACATGAACCTATTGACAATTATCTTTTGAATTGGATTAGAATGATCATTACCACATCAAAAACAGGTTTATAAGTTCAAAAGAACTTAGGGTAATGTTCCTAGTCCAATTCCACCCTTAAAAGTCGAAAATCTGCACTCTGGCCCTCTTACTCGTCGAGTGTATGAACCTACTCGATGAGTAAGATGAATTTCTTCATGGACTCGGCGAGTCCACAGTCCAGACAGCCAGAAAATCGATTTTTTCAGCAAATGCATCAAGTATAATTGAAAACCAAGGCTTGGCTCTGATACCACTGATCGGTTTTCTATGCTACAACATCCTATGGTGCACATACTACCCTAAATACCTTGGATCTATTTTTTCACTAATTATACATGCAAATGGTTTCCATGGAATTAATCCTATAACCACCATACATTTGACATAAACCATATAAGATACTAGTTAGGTTAACATACCTTTTATGTAGCTTGAATTCTTGATGTATTTGGCCTTAAGAGCTTAGCCCCAATAGTGTGGAAGCCTCAAATGAAGTCACAACACATCATGGACAAAGGATGAAACTTGAGCGAGAATTCATACACCAAAACCGTCCATATCCTCCATGTATACATTAGTGGTGATTTTGGCTATGAAATAACATATTTATATGTAGGATTCCAAGGGTCATGGGTATAACCCAAATCCATACCCATGGGTGTTATGATCCATGGTTCATGTGGCCCAACTCTTTATGTATCCATACATAAACTTGGTCCGACATGGATCATAAGCCCAACACATATAAATATAACTAATTACCATAATTAGACCCCATAGATTTAATTAGTCTCTTTTGATCACAAAATTAATTCCAAATTAATTCTTGATCAATACTTTAAAACATATGATTTCCTATTAATATATTAGAACTTATAATATATTAATAAAGCATATATAACTTTCTATCAAGAGTCTATCCTAACAAATTGTCCTGATGATATGCAACCGAAATGGACCATGCTACTCTCGGGTCAAGTACATACCAGTAATAGTTATGGGCTTAGACATCTAATCCAATAATGTGTTGCCTTGTAATGGTATATATGAAACTGTGGTGGTTGTAGATAACTTAGAAAATAATGTGTTGCATATCGATTCGTCCAATGGTTTGGATAAAGCATGCTTATGGCATTGTCGTCTTGGACATGTCAATAAGAAGCGCATAGCCTGACTCCAAAAGGATGGAGTATTGGAGTCATTTGACTTAAATTCAGATGACACATGTGAATATTTTTTTCTTGGAAAGATGACCAAGTCACCCTTCACTAGTTCGTGCGCAAGGGGTGAGGGTTTGTTGGATCTCGTACACAACGATGTGTGTAGACCCTTCAGATCCGCCACAAGGGATGCTAACCACTTTTATATGAGTTTTACTGATGATTACAGTAGATATGGCTATAACTACTTAATGAAGCATAAGTTAGAAACCTTTGAAAAGTTCAAAGAGTTTAAACAAGAAGTGGATAATCAATTGGGCAGGAAGATAAAGATGCTCCGATCCGATCGAGGTGGTGAGTATCTTAGTATCGACTTCCACGACTATCATAAGGAATGTGGAATTGTTTCACATTTGACGCCACCTAGGACACCACAGCTTAATGGTGTGGCTGAGAGGCGTTAGAATGGCACTTGAGTTTTATGGTTTCCATATTACTACTGAAGGTGATACATTTATCAGTAATAGTACACTGGTAAATTTGGATGAACCTAACAACTACAAGGAAGCCATTGCAGGCCCCGAGTCTGCAAAATGGAAAGAGGCGGAGGACAGCGAGATTCGGTCCATGTATGACAATCAAGTTTGGAACTTGGTTGGCAATGTACCAGGTCGTAAGACGGTCGGGTGCAAATGGATCTTCATGAAGAAGACCGACATGGATGGTAAAGTACATAATTATAAGGCGCAATTGGTTGCGAAGGGCTTTACTCAAACTCCTAGAGTTGACTATGACGAGACCTTCTGTAACACCAGTCAAAATAGGTCAATAACAATCACATGTGATTATGCCAATCATGTAATGTGATAAACTTACTATGTAATTCATGTTAAAATATGAACTTTCATACATAATTTATGATACAACTCAAAGTATACGTCCATACGATTCCAAAAATGTAGAGAACGTCTAAATCTGACTTCGCGTGAAGAAGTTATGATAAACCGAACACCATAAATCTCTATAATAAGAGGAATTAAAAATAAACTTAGAATTAGCTATTGCAGTCTAAAAGAGAGTTGTAGTACTCGTAAATACCTATGCGTGGATATAAAGAACGTCAAAAAAGGAGTTTGTATGTGAAAGTTACGACCTTCCAAAGATTCAGCTGTCAGAAACCCTAATCTGACTGAGCTCACGACGTGAGCACAGAAACTCACGACGTGAGGAGTCATTTTGCCACATCTCGGAATCTAGAAGGTGTGTGACAAGGCTACGAAGGGATAAGATCCAAACTCACGACGTGAGCAAGGATATCTCACGACGTGAGGAGTCACATGGCCACCTTTTGAAGTTATAGACGCAAATGGCAAGTCTAAGGGGTGACCAGCCATGGCTCACGACGTGAGACTATATGGCTCACGACGTGAGAGGCCAAAAATCTTCCTATAAATAGCAGGTCCAACCTTGACACTTCCTTACACCATTTCCCTTTCTCCTATCTCCTTTGTTGAAGCCCTCTTGCATCCCGAGCCCCGACGACCTCGTACCGCTGACCGTTTCTGCTTAGATTACATAAAATCACGCTACTAGGGTGAGTTTCACGGCCCCACTTTCTAATATTTCGGGAGAAAATGCATGCTATATATTGTATATACGTTAATATTATGTTTATATGATAGTATATTAGTATCAATGTAGATAGTTATGTTAACCGAGATATAGTTGTTTAAATATAATATTTTGAATATATACAACTATTATCAACTTGTTAGCATGTTATTATACTAATGTAGATCTTGAGTTATACTTAGGATTCTATATACTCGGAAGTTCTATATGTTAATTGATAAGTATGTTGTTATTGTTGGTTTTATGTCAAGATAAAACCAGGTATGTTATATGTTGTTGTTGTTGTTGTTATTGGTTTTATGTCAAGATAAAACTTGGTTTTAATTCTAATTATAGCTGTTGTACTGCCTAAGTATTATAAATGTTAGGAGTAATGTTTAAAGCATAGTCTAATAACTTAGGGTTTTAGACACGAATATGATTTTACTACTAGAACTAACGGAACTCGAAAAGTGTACATGAGTTATTGTATTCATCAACTAAGATTGGAAATCTTAGGGAAAATCCTCTGACCTGTAACCGTTAATCCCGTGCGAGCGAGGAAGTCGTGTATGAATAAGATACGGGTTGACAACCCCACTCGTGGTTGCTAGCTACAACACAACGGTGTGCGAGTGACAAACTGTCCTTTTATTTGTTTATTGTTCCGACGTTGATGAAGCGTGTGGAACTTATCTTAAGATGCGAAACTTGTAGCATCAAGCAGAGGTTTGAAACTAGTCATATAGTCGCGGTTACGGACTCATGGTAGCAAATTGTTAGAAGCATTATACTTTGTCGTTATACAAGTATTAATGTTAAGTATAAGTTTCCGAAACACTTATACTCTAAGTACAAGAAACTAGTAGGTATACTACTTGTATATTAAGTAGATGATTATACCTAACACACATACTCGTATAGAATTGAAATGAATTTATACGTAGCGGTTTTTACTCGTATAGAATTGAAATAAGATTTATACGTAGAAACTTTTGTTTGTATGGAATTACAAAGACTTATATTAATAGTATATGAGACTTATAGGTAAACTTCTTATTTGGTAAGTAAACTTTTATACCTAGGATATATATACTAAACGTTGGAGAGTCAAAATGATACTTTCAAAACTATACTTTTGAACTTGGAAAATGTATTATTTTATATGGAGTCAAAACCTGTGGACTCACCAACTTTATGTTGACGTATTTTAAATTGCATGTGTTTTCAGGAAGTTGATAACTATGATACGAGAAATGACGTTACACCGCCCGGTGTTTGCGCCGACGGCCGTGGTGTGACACCTTCTCACCAGTAGCGAAGATTAAATCTATAAGAGTTATGCTAGCCATATGTGCATTTCATGATTATGAAATATGGAAAATGGATGTCAAAACTGCTTTCCTTAATGGGAAGTTGGCTGAAGATGTTTACATGAATCAGCCAGAGGGTTTTGTAGATGCAAAATGCCCTAATAGAGTGTGTAAGCTTGAGAAATCCATTTATGGATTAAAGCAAGCATCCCGCAGATGGAATCTTTTTTTTGATGAGAAAGTTAAGGAGTTTGGATTTTCGAGAAGCGAGGATGAGTCCTGTATATATGTCAAAGCTAGTGGGAGTATGTTTAGCTTTCTTGTATTGTATGTGGATGACATACTGCTTATAGGAAACGACATCCCAACCTTATAGGAGGTTAAGTCCTGGCTTGGGAAGTTTTTTGCTATGAAGTACCTTGGGGAAGCTGGTTACATTCTAGGGATAATGATATTGAGAAATAGGAGTAGAAGACGAATAGGACTAAGTCAAAGTACCTACTTGAACAAGATGTTGAAACGTTTCAACATGGAGAATTCCAAGAAAGGTGAATTGCCTATCCAGAGCAATATCAAACTGAGTAAGACTCAGAGTCCGAGTACCGACGTTGAGATAGCAGAAATGAGTCGAATACCATATGCTTCTGCAGTTGGCTCGATCATGTATGCTATGACATGTACTCTCCCTGATGTATCCTTTGCTTTGAGCATGGTTAGTAGATATCAAGGGAATCCTGGTAAAGCTCACTAGACTGTGGTAAAGAACATTCTTATGTACCTGCGGAGGACTAAGGACTGGGTCCTTACCCTCGGTGGGAGTGATGAATTGAGAGTGACATGGTATAGTAACGCCAACTTTCAGACCAACAGAGATAATTTCCGCTCTCAGTTGGGCTGGGTATTTACCTTAAATGGAGGAGCAGTAACTTGGAAAAGTTCCAAACAGGAGACTGTAGCCGATTCAATGTGCGAATCAGAGTACATAGTAGCAAGTGAAGCATCGAAGGAGGCAATATGGCTAAAGAACTTCATCGGAGACCTTGGAGTTGTAACAGCTGTAAAGGAGCCTATGGATATTTTTTGTGAAAATGAGGGTGCGGTCGCCTTAGCCAAGGAACCAAGGGATCATGGTAGATCCAGGCACATCGACATAAAATATCACTTCATAATACATCGAGTAGAAGAAGGACTCCTCGTAATGAAGGGGTTATCATCAAAGGATAACCTAGCAGATCCCTTTACGAAGGGAATGAGTAGGGTTAAGAACTTGCAGCACGCTAGGAATATCGGGCTGAAGGACGATATTAGTTTTAATGATTAGATATATATTTAAAAATTTGTAATAGCTAAAATGTAATTGACATTTGATGATTGAATAAAAGGAGTTTTATTTATAAGTAAAGTTACTATCTTGTGTCAATTGTTTACTATTGTTTCATTTTGCATGTTTTGACTTCCAGAATAATAAGATTATTCAAACCATCCACAGTCGATCATACTTTGGAAATAGGTTATGAAAGTAGATTGCCATGAATGGGTTTTTGTAAGATTGTCTAAGGTGTTAGACATAGCAAAGTTTGCTACAAACATTCATGAGTGCTCTTGAAATAAGATTTGAGTATTGGACTAAATCCACGCTCACATGAATCACTTCATGGAATTTATCACGAGTGATTGTGAGACGATAATATCGTATAATCTTAAAATCAAGATATATGAGTTGTTGATTATGAGTTGGTTGTACATTGTAATACGCAACCACATCAGTAACTTGATGTTATAAAACGTATTATTGTGTATGATTTGATGAGTAGTTAGTACAAGCATATAAGTTGAAGTTTACATGTTCCTTTTATCCTAAGAGGATTAAAAGCGATATCTTGGGCCCCTCGATGATTTTGTTTTGACTTATGTGTCGGGCCCAGTCAGGACTCAATTGATGTGTTCAATTAAGCTCTATGTCAAACAAATTGGAAATCGGGAAACAAACTGCAGGACAATAAGTATGACTATGTTCCATGTATTTGTCTACACGATATCTTGAAGAACATAGGATTATATGATCCCTTATCTAATGGACGCATCAGAGTTCGACAGCGGATTTTTGAGAGCTACGATTGCTAATCGGATTTTGAAGTTACATTGGCAATTATATTTATTAGAGTTATCCAAGTCGGAGACTGTTGGATTAGGTGTCTGAGCCCATAACTATAATTGGTATGTACTTGACCCGATAGTAGCATGGTCCATTTCGGCTTGCCTTCACCAGAATAATTTGATAAGTTGGATATTTGAGAAATAGGTTATTTGTGATTTATTAATATATTATAAGAATAATATATGAATTGAAAATCATATTATTTAATTAGTATTGATCAAGAATTAATTTGGAATTAATTTAGTGATCAAAAGAGACTAATTAAATTAACGGGGACTGATTATGTAGATCAGTGATACATATGGTTTGGGCTAATGATCCATGATTGATTTGTGATGGACTAAGCTTATAAGTTAGTCCATGAAGTGTTAGTCCAAATCAGTTGTTGGATCATAAGCTTAAGTTTAAGAATTAGGGTTACAAATGACTTTAGGAATTCTACACTATAAATGTGTACCCTAAGCTCTAAAATCAGTTACCACATGTATTCCAAGAAGGGCTAGCCGATTTTGTGACTCCTAAACCTCTCTCATTGTCCTCTAATTGTTTATTGGTGTTTGTGACTTGTTTTAGGCATCACACTTGAGGTGCTATGCTCTTTTAAGGCCAAGTTCTACAAGCTACCTCAAAAGGTAATATTCTAACTAGTTTTTATGATTCAAATATCACATTTGCTTGCTAGTTAGGCTTCATGCTTTGGAAAAAGAATATTGCATGTATAATTAAAGAAAACTTTGATCCAAAGCATTAGGGTTGTATGTGCACTATAGGGATGTTAGAGTACATAAAACCCAACACAGATGACGGCCATACAGGAAACACCGGAGGGCGAGACCATTTTAGCAATTAATCCGTTCTGAAATCCAGCAACCCTATACGACCCTTCAAACAAGATTCCCCATACCGTAGGTAGCCAAGAAGTAGTGTAATTAATAATAATAATACTTTTATTAGAAGCTAGTTTCTATAGTTGTATTCCCCTTTCAAGGATACAAGTTCTATATAGCCAATTTAGCTCTAATACCAATCTGTCACACCCCCGACCGACGCAGCGGAACACGCCGGGTAGTGCAACTAAGTTCATGGATCACATGTAAACTGACTATCTAGCACAAGTACAACAATAAACACAATAACATTTACATTCCATCTTGATGTTTGAATACAATTTTCTCACAAATAATAATAGTACATAAATTGCCTTAACGGATAGGCAGATAATACAAAAGTTAGTAAACTAGGCCGCCTGTAATCCAATCTGTCTTGAATGTCTGCTTAGTGATTCCCTGAGAATACATGTAGTTTTGGGGTCAACAGAAGATTGGTGAGAGTTATAGGTTTTCTGCTAACAGAAGTAATACTTTTAAAAAAAGTCCAAAAAGTATTTTCTTTATAAGTATAACTATACTTAAAACAGTGTTTGTAAAGAGTCTTTGAATAAGATTTGAAAACCACAATATATCTTTGCATAAGTAAGACCTTAAAATAATTTTGAAATAAACCAATCCCATGGTTTGTAGTAAGAGAGAGAGAGAGAGAGAGTTTAGTTAATTTTTATAGTGAGTTCTATAAACGAGTTTGTTACAGAATGTACCCTGCTACAACGGTTCATTGGACGTCGTAGTAACGATTGTAGACACTTATTACCCGCTTCGATTGATCGGTCGAGGTTATAGCTAGCAACCGCAGGTGGGGATGTCAACCCTGTATAGATCTATACATATGTATCTCGCTCCAAAGATTCACGGTTATAGTAGTGTGGGTATGATAAGTGTTTAGACTTAGCTAATGAATATAGTCTTACTAAAAATCCCTTAACTAAGGTATGTGAAAAAGCTCTCAGCCCTAACTTACAAGTAGATAAGTCACTAGGCTTAATGAATTTCATTGTATAAAGTTTATAAAAGCCGAGTATGTTTGATATGTATGTAAAAGTGTAATGTACTCGCTTTTATAAAGTGATACGTTCCAAAGTAATGAACATATATACATGTATAAACTTTATGTATTTAAACATATAAATATACATGCATGGTAATAGCTTTAATCCTTGAAAAGCTATAAAGTTTTATGACATGCTTTTTATGACATACAATGTCACATAAAATCATATATTTTTGTATCATGTAGCATTTATTGTGTAAACTAGTCATTTCACGATAAAATAACTATAATATGTATATGAAAAGTTTAAACTAGTTTATTTGTAACAATATGTTACATTATTAAATAACATTTTTATAAACTAGACTTGTTGCATTTTTCGCATAAAATTATAATATAATTGTATAAACAAGGTATATAGGCTCATGTATCCCCCCCCCCCCCGAAATAATTAGAAATATTAAAAAGGGGACGTAAGCACTCACCCTTGAAGCATGGGTTTGAGTTGTTCGAAGTTCGTTTATTTTTTGGATGCTTGACGTGAGAAACCGCAAAGTCACGTTACTTGAACTTTGTAACACTTCCGGGACCGTTTCGTAACGAATTTAAACTATTGAGGTTGTTGGGTAAATTTAATTAACCAAAATAGGAATGTTTTGGTTAAAATAAATAAAGGGAGGGACTGAAATGGTTTAATTGGGTTTAATATTTGACTCTTGGGCTGATTTTGTTGGGAAATCTCCATGGGAGGGGTTGTTTTGAATAAATGGTGTCAAGATTTGGGGGTTAGGACTTATATTAAAAGGGAATGTTGCGGCAGGGGTTATTTAGTCATTTTATGAAACTAAAAGGGATTTAGGGCTTTTTGTATAAGGAAATCTCATGGAGGGACTGATTGTGTCTAAGTGGTCCAAACTTAATGAAATTAGGGCTTTTTGGTATAACTAATTAGATGTAAGGGTTGCTTAGGTCAATTGTACAAAGAAAAGGGGATGGTCTTATTTAGTGGTTCAAACAAATCAATTTAGGTCTTTGTTTCTTTGACCGATCGGGAGAAAGATGAACGAATGGAAGGCAAAAATCAGGAAGATGAACGGGATCGGTTGGTGAAAGCATTAAGGGCTTCTCCGGTGGTCTCTTGGCCGCCGCTTTTCCCCTCCGGTAGCAACACGCAAAAAGGAAAGTAGGTAGATTATAGATCGAACAATCAATCAATGAGGATGATTCGGGGTTGTTCGACTGAGAAACTAATAGGGAAAATCAAAGGCGGCTCAGGGTGTATCGGTGGAGGCTAGGTAGGTGGTAAGGAGGGAAGTCTACATTCGACGAACCTTCTTAGGTTTCTTTCTCGTCTCCCCGGTAACAAGAAAACAAGGGGGAAACAACAGCAGCGTCCCACAACAGTGGATGGGTTGCTCGAGGTGGCTAACAATTGAGTGGATGGGGGCTGCTCCGGCAGCCTCCCTGTTGCTTCGGTTTTCTTCTTTTTTTGTTTTGACTGCAATCAATGAAGTTTTGGTGGGTTTTAGGTTTCATTTTTGACAGGAAATGAAGAAGGAAAAACGAAATGTGATGAGGTTGCTTCTTCTTGACAGGAAAATCAAAGAATAAGAGGCCGATGCCTCTTGTGATTCACCGAAGAACATAAGATATCACACCTCCGGTGTGTCATGAGCAGCCGATCAAGAAGAAAAAATGAAAACATGGGAAAGAGGAAGCAACAGCCTCTATCGGTGGTGGTGTGTTTGGGATGTTGGGTGTCAAGTGAGATAGAGAGTTTTAGAAAGGGAGAGAGAGAGAGAGAGAGAGAGAGAGAGAGAGAGAGAGAAGGTTAGAGAGTGGGAGAGTGTACGTAAATGGTAACTTCCATATATGATAAGTCAAGATCTTGAGCATGTAAGATGTGATTTTCAAAATATATTCTTAGGATTTTGTTTGGTTTTGTATAAAAGAAAAATGTTTACTTTGTGTGTAAGATTGGATGTGTTGAAATGTGGAAGTAAACTTAACCTAGCTATTATTTTTATACAGTTGATTTGATTTTTGATTGAATTTATGTATTATGTGTTTTCTTTGGGTGAAAATTGAAGCAAAGGCTTTCCCCATGAATTATGTGTATTGATTTGTACAATTGATTGAATGGGTATGTATTTGGTTGAATTTGGGTATGTATTGATGTAATTTTATATAAACGTCTAAATTTAATAATATTATGTGTGTTTATTTGTTGGAGACGTTTTATGACAGTAACTCGTACATAATAATTATACACTCTCATATTAAGAGTTTATTATGTGTGTTTGTGAGATATGTAACGGCCTCAAGATTTGTACATAATCAATGTCCAATTTGTCATATATACTATTAATTGGGATTTGGAAATGTTGCATGACATATATAAATATTTATATATTTAGTGTTGTTATATAATTTTAATTATATAATATGTATGCATGGTTTTACACGATTGACTATTTGTCATATGTGATATGGGTTTATAAAATTTTTAGCAAATACATAATACATTTTTAAAATTTTTAGCAAATACATAATACATTTTTAAAAACTAGGTTCCCCACACATATATGTATATAGATGTACATGATTGTAGAAATTTTGAGTTATCTCTTCGTTAAGATTCACAATACCTGGGTTGGATAATAATATATTATTTCCAGAATATATTGCTAATAATTGAAATCATATCGAAATCAATAGTTTAAGGTTTTGCGATTTATTCATTCAAAACATCTACTTTTTTTTACTTCTATGAATATTTTTAGAAAAATATTCGAAGTATGAAATTAAATAATAGACTATGACATGAGTTCAAAAACGTTACCAGAATTTCCATTTGAGGTGTGCAAGTCCCTCAACGGATAGAAATGGTTTTAGCGGTTTTAAGAAAATCAGTATTATACTGGTTTTGGATTCTTAAAACGGTCGTATATTTTGCATATGAACTCCGCTTTGGACGTTCCTTATATTTTCGGAAACAGGGAAACACATACTATGAGAATAGCGTGTTTGTATTGTTCACCACTGCTTAATACGAAATTTCACTTTTTTCAGACGCATTAACTAGGGTTGGAGTTTGAGTTGTTTGATTTGTTTTCAAGATTGTATATTTGGAAGTAAGATACCATCTGGTATCTTATAATAGTTGAAATGAGCTATCTTATTTCATATAAGATGCACTAAAACTCAATGAGTCAAATTAACAAGAGGTTTACTGTGAACTTGACCGTTCATAGTCTTTGACCTAAATTCCGGTATGTCACAACCGAACATAAACTACAAAGTACCTTACAATAGAATGGAAATGCCTGGGTCAGAAACAACACGAAAATAAGAAACAGAAATGGATATGTTCGTTAGGCGCGCCGCACCTAGGTGAGGTCCCATCATGCTTAGGTGACAAATAGATTTCGAGAATTTCGACCTTTGGTGTTCCAAATCAAATTTTGACCATCCATATGAAGATTTTGACTAGAAAGATGGTTCCTAGAACAACTAGATGTGTCTCATACATGGTGTTAAGTGTTTGGGTGTCCAAAGCATCCCCATCATGACCATAACATTTCCTTGAGTACATGAACATGGGCACCATCCCAACCAATAAGACTTGCAGCAAGAAAGTGACAAAAGATGAAAAGAAAAAGATGATTACCTTTCGAAATTGGATTACCGTATTCAAGGGTTGGTGGTCTTTAAATACGATTTAACTTTCATTTCAGGCCCTTAGAGTGTGAGAAAATGACCCCATGACCCCTCTATATGATCAAGTATCATTTTCTTACACATTTGGCCACTAGAAGTTAACTTTAACCCAACATAAAGGTAACTAAACAAAAACACATAAAGTAACTAACCTCGGTGATGGAATGGAAAAGTTTGGGTCATTACACCAAATTTCAAAAATTTCCTGATAACCTTCTAAATTGGTACAAGATAAAGGACTCTTGTAACACTATTCACGATACAGTCCATGAACTTTTCTGTTAAGCATAGTACGACTAACCAATCAAAAAATCAAATAATGATTTGTTTCTCTTCTCCAACAACACTCACTGTGGCACTGTTTTGGGCATAAATAGCTTATGAAAACTTTTCATAATTCCTTAGATGATGTATATGGTTCTGACTAAGATACTCATCAATCTTATTGGACCGGAGTATCTTATCCTTTTTCCTAGTTGATTCTTAACTTCGTTTTATGAAAACTCTGAATACCTAGAAGATTCCACTCTCAATGTTTATGTAGATAAACATGTTCACAAAAAGTTAGTCTTACTATGTATTGTGGTTTATCTGAATGGTCTATTAGTGTAAACTAATCCAAGAGACATTCACATTACCAAGTTTATATGTTCAAGACAACGATTCCATAAATATATTTTTATCCAAACTTTTGGATGTATTCGAATTAGTACTTATTGTGGATAGCCTAAATGGACCATAAGTCAAAACTAATACCAACTGTAACACCAGTCAAAATAGGTCAATAACAATCACATGTGATTATGCCAATCACGTAATGTGATTTTGTTAAACTAGTAATGTGATAAACTTACTATGTAATTTATTTTAAAGTATGACTTCGTGTCTAAATATAGAGAACGTCTAAATCTGACTTCGCGTGAAGAAGTTATGATAAACCCTAACACTATAAATATGAATAACAAGAGGAAATTAAAATAGACTTAGAATTAGATATTAGAGTCTAAAAGGAAGTTGTAGTATTCGGAAATACCTACGCGTGGATATAAAGAACGTCAAAAACAGAGCTCGTATGCAAAAGTTATGACCTTCCGAAAATGCAGCTGTCTAAGGACATGACACGTGGCAGAAACCCTAGCCGCCTTAAGTCACGACGTGAACATGAAGTTCACGATGTGAAACGTGTCAGGGACACTAATCGGGGCTAGAAAACACATGTTAAAGCTACAGGATAACTCATGGATGTTCACGACGTGACCCTAGGTATGTCACGACGTGAATGGGCCCAGAACAGTCTATAAATAGCGATCAAGACCCTTTCATTCCTTACACCTTCTACTTCCTTTCTCTCTCGTTTTCCAAAGGCCGTTTCCCTTCCCGGGCCTAACAACGACGAGCTTCTGTCCATTTAGATTTTATATATCACGCTACTAGGGTGAGTTTCACGGCCCCACTTTCTAATATTTTCGGGGGAAAACGCATGCTAAATATTGTATATACGTTACTATTATGTCTATATGATAGTATATTAGTATCAACGTAGATATTTATAATAACCGGGGTATACTTGTTCTAAATATAATATTTTGAATATATACAACTATTATCAACTTGTTAGTATGTTCTTGTACTAATGTAGATCTTGAGTTATACTTAGGATCCAATATATATTTTGTGTGCGATATAGTTCCAGAGTTATACACGGAAATTCTATATGCTAATTGATAAGTATGTTGTTATTGTTGGTTTTATGTCAAGATAAAACCAGGTATGGAATATGTTGTTATTTGGTTTTATTTCAAGATAAAACCTGGTTTTAATTCTAATTATAGCTGTTGTACTGCCTATGTATTATAAATATTAGGAGTAATGTTTAAAGCATAGTCTAATAACTTAGGGTTTTAGACACGAATATGATTTTACTACTAGAACTAATGTAACTCGAAAAGTCTACTTGAGTTATTGTATTCATCATCTAAGATTGGAAATCTTAGGGAAAATCCTCTGACCTGTAACCGTTAATCCCGTGTGAGCGAGGAAGTCGTGTATGAATAAGATACGGGTTGATAACCCCACTCGTCGTTGCTAGCTACAACACAACGGTGTGCGAGTGACGAACTGTCCTTTTGTTTCTTTATTGTTACGACGTTGATGAAGCATGTGGAACTTTTCTTAAGATGCGAAACTTGTAGCATCAAGCACAGGTTTGAAACTAGTCATATAGTCGTGGTCACGGACTCATGGTAGCAAATTGTTAGAAGCATTATACTTTGTCGTTATACAAGCATTAATGTTAAGTATAAGTTTACCAAACACTTATACTCTAAGTACAAGAAACTGGTAGGTTTTACTCGTATAGAATTGAAATAGATTTATACGTAGCGGTTTTACTCGTATAGAATTGAAATAAGATTTATAGGTACCAACTTTCGTTTGTATGGAATTACAAACACTTATATTCATAGTATATGAGACTTATAGGTAAACTACTTATTTGGTAAGTAAACTTTTATACCTAGGATATATATATACTAAACATTGGAGAGTCAAAATGATACTTTCAAAATTTAACTTTTGAACTTAGAAAACGTATTATTTTTATATGGAGTCAAAACCTGTGAACTCACCAACTTTATGTTGACGTATTTTAAAATGCATGTGTTTTCAGGAACTTGAAAAGCTGGTATGTATTCGAACACGGGAAGTTTTACTATTATCCTTTATGTTCATTAAGAAGTATGCCATAGTCGGATATAGTGTAATAAGTACTAGGAAAACAATAATGTAACTTTCAATCATCAATAAAGGTATGTATTTAATAAAACTCTTTAGTATTGTTCAATGTATGTTATATAACTGTGATATGAAGAATGACGTTACACCACCCGGTGTTTCCGCCGACGGCCGAGGTGTGACAGATTGGTATCAGAGCTATTAAGTATAGTGAATTAGTACTTTCTTAGGAAAGCACGACTATAGTTTATGGCTTACTCTGTTAGGTTTAGGTATATCCCTTAGCCTACAATATAAAGTATTAGTAATTATACTACTGAAGGACTACTTACGGGAGTGGTGACAAGGATAGACATGTCGATTTGGGTTGCTGGATTTTAGAACGGCTGTATGTTAAAATGATCTTGCCCTTTTCGACTGTCGTGACTGGCCGGTGCCTTATCAGCTAGACCCGAAGATATAGAGTTATGTATGAACTCAGTCCCGCGATGAGAACACATGTATAACCCAAAAATATAGAAAACCTAAACCCTCGATAGCAATACAACGCAATGTTTTAGGTCAAACTCCTTAGTTGAGTTTTATTGTACATGGGCCGAACCACAACTAAACGTAGATTGATCACCTATGTTTAATTTTGGTCAGACCGATGCACAACTAAACTTGGATACGGTGGTTGATAGGCTAAAACACCTGAAGATTCTAGAAGATTAAAGATAGATCTCAGATCAGGATACCATCAACTCGGAGTACAAGAAGACGATGTTCCAAAAACAACATTTAGGACTCGTTATGGTCATTAAGAGATCTTAGTTATTCCTTTGGATTGACCATCGCTCCAACAATGTTCAAGGAACTCATGAATAGTGTTTTCAAACCGTACTTGGATAAATTCGTGATAGTATTTATCGATGATATATTGATATATTCACGAACCAAGGAAGAACACGGTCAACACTTGCAAATAATCTTGGAACTACTGAGAAAAGAAAAGTTGTACGCCAAATTCTCCAAATATGAGTTTTGGATTAGAGAAGTATAATTTTTAGAACAGGTAGTTAGTAACAAAGGGATTCATGTCGAACCCTCCAAGATTGAAACAATTAAGAATTGCGAAGCACCAAAGACGCCAACAGAAGTGCGCCAATTCTTAGGACTTGCTGGCTATTACCGTAGATTCATAGAGAATTTCTCCAAAATAGCCAAGTCGTTTAAAACTCAGAAGGATATGAAGTTCAACTAGGAAGTCAAAAAAGAAGCTGCTTTTCAGAAACTAAAGCAAATGTTGTGTAGTGCACCAATCCTATCCCTTCCAGATGGGACAGAAGATTTCGTCGTATACTACAATGCATCAAATCAAGGATTGGGATGTGTGTTGATGCAAAGAGGAAAAGTTATTGCTTACTCATCTCGACAACTTAAGGTGCATGAGAATAATTACACTACCCATGACCTTGAATTAGGAGCTGTAGTTTTTGCACTGAGAAGTTGGAGACACACAATTGGCCAGAGAACATATATGTGATACCTTATGTGCCGAGCCAGAAATAATCCACAAGACAAACTCAAAAGATCGTGCAAATAAGGATCGATTAAAGGCAGCACGTGATCGTCAGAAGAGCTATGCTGATGTAAGACGTAAGCCTTTGGAATTCCAAGTTCGAGATAGAGTAATGTTAAAGGTCTCTCCTTGGAAAGTCGTAATTAGATTTGGGAAACGAGGCAAACTAAACCCACGGTAAATAAGACCTTTTGAAATTCTAGCAAGAATTGGTCCTGTCACATATCAACTCAAGTTCCCTCAAGAGCTAAGCAATGTACACGATGTTTTTCACGTGTCAAATCTCAAAAGATGTCTATCCGATGACACTCTTGTTGTACCTCTCGACGAGATACAAGTCAATACCAAGCTCAACTTTGTAGAAGAACCTGTCAAAATCATGGATCGAGAAGCCAAACGATTAAAACAAAGTCGTATTCCCATAGTGAAAATTAGATGGAACTCTTTAAGAGGACCTGAATTTACTTGGGAATGTAAAGATCAGATTAAACAAAAATACCCCCAACTATTTAACAAAACCCCATCCACAAGATAAATTTCGGGACGAAATTATTCTAACGGGGGGAGAATGTAACAACAGTCAAAATAGGTCAATAACAATCACATGTGATTATGGCAATCACGTAATGTGATTTTGTTAAACTAGTAATGTGATAAACTTACTATGTAATTCATGTTAAAGTATGAACTTTCATACATAATTTATGATACAACTCAAAGTATACGTCCATACGATTCCAAAAATATAGAGAACGTCTAAATCTGACTTCGCGTGAAGAAGTTATGATAAACTCTAACACTATAAATATGTATAACTAGAGGAATTTAAAATAGACTTAGAATTAGATATTAGAGTCTTAAAGAAAGTTGTATTACTCGGAAATACCTACGCATGGATATAAAGAACATCAAAAACGGAGCTCGTATGCAAAAGTTATGACCTACCGAAGATGCAGCTGTCTAAGGACATGACACGTGGCAGAAACCCTAGCCGCCTTAAGTCACGACGTGAACATGAAGTTCACAACGTGAAACGTGTCAGGGACACTAATCAGGGCTAGAAAACACATGTTAAAGCTATAGTATGACTCATGGATGTTCACGACGTGACCCTAGGTATGTCACGACGTGAATGGGCCCAGAACAGCCTATAAATAGCGATCAAGACCCTTTCATTCCTTACACCTTCTACTTCCTTTCTCTCTCGTTTTCCGAAGGCCGTTTCCCTTCCTGAACCTGACAACGACGAGCTTCTGTCCGTTTAGATTCTATATATCACGCTACTAGGGTGAGTTTCACGGCGCCACTTTCTAATATTTTTGGGGGAAAACGCATGCTAAATATTGTATATACGTTACTATTATGTCTATATGATAGTATATTAGTATCAACGTAGATAGTTATAATAACCAGGATATAGTTGTTCTAAATATAATATTTTGAATATATATAACTATTATCAACTTGTTATCATGTTTTTGTACTAATGTAGATCTTGAGTTATACTTAGGATTCTATATATATTTTGTGTGCGATATAGTTCCAGAGTTATACTCGGAAGTTCTATATGCTAATTGATAAGTATGTTTTTATTGTTGGTTTTATGTCAAGATAAAACCAGGTACGTTATATGTTGTTATTTGGTTTTATGTCAAGATAAAACCTGGTTTTAATTCTAATTATAGTTGTTGTACTGCCTAAGTATTATAAATATTATGAGTAATGTTTAAAGCATAGTCTAATAACTTAGGGTTTTAGACACGAATATGATTTTACTACTAGAACTAACGAAACTCGACAAGTCTACATGAGTTATTGTATTCATCATCTAAGATTAGAAATCTTAGGGAAAATCCTCTGACCTATAACTATTAATCCCGTGTGAGCGAGGAAGTCGTGTATGAATAAGATACGGGTTGACAACTGTGACACCAGTCAAATTTTGGTCAAAAATAAATTGATCAGTAATCGTAATTGGGATGAACCAAGTGGTAGAGTTTGTAACAAGGTTTACAAAAATATAAAGAACACTGAAATCCGAGTTATAATGAAGAAGTTATGACCAATCGAAAATCCGCGATAAAACCGGCAAAACACTATTCAGTGTAAATAGCGAATTTTCGATAAAAGGCTTTTTAGCCTTAACGATCTAAGTGAAAGTTTTAGAATATGTTAAACCGAGAACGTTCATAAAAACAACGTCAAAATCTGACTTCGTATGAGGAAGTTATGATTTTTCGAAGTTTCGGTTTAGCAGTAGATAGCTAAAAATTCGAAATATAAATCGATCGATATTTAGCCGATGAAACTTAAACGAGAATCGAAGGTCTCGTCAAAAGTAGCACAACGGTAAAAAGACAGACGAAAACGGACGTCGGATGAAGAAGTTATGAAATTTTAACGGATTCCCGTCCCGGTCTGTTTAAAATAATAATATTAAAAATAAATTTTAAATTAGCCGACGAAGTCTAAACAAAAGTCGTAGAGTATGATTTTACCTACGCGTGCATATAAAGAACGTCAAAACCAGAGCTCGTATGCGAAAGTTATGATTTTTGCAAGTTTTTGGCACAAAAATCAAGAAAATGTGGAAAACCGGGAAATTTCGCTGAGTCACCTCGGACACGTCACCCCTCGCATGCGAGGCTTCCCCGTGTCCTCCACGTGTGACCTTCTGATTGGACTGCAGATGCTCGTGTCGCCTTCTGATTGGTCCGAAGTCATCACCTCCTCCCCCACTGGACCGAAGTTCGGCCCACTTAGAAGAGTCCACCTGTCCGAAGTCACGTGTCTCGCACCGGGTCAGAAGCTCCACCGCCATAAGCCTTCGCACGTGGCCTTCGCAGGAGCTGCCACGTAGCTGCTGACTCACCTCCTCCCCTCGCCAGGTGGCTGTTAAACCGCCTTCGGACCGCACCCTCACACCCCTATATAAAGGGTGCGAGACTCCTCGGCTAAGAAGGGTTTTTCACCCCCAAAACTTCCCAAAATTCACATTTCCACCCCGTAAACTTTCTCCAAACCCCCCAAGGCCCCGGTATCGTGTCTAAAGCCTGAAGCAAGCCCCGGAATTCTCAAGAAGTCATCCTCTCTCCTGTCGAAACTCTGCCCGGTTTGAGCCGGTTTTTCGTCAAACAAACTCTTTTCCGGGAAACAAAACGCTGCCCGAATCACCGCTTATCAAGGTGAGTTCATACCCCTATAATTTACCTTTTCAATGGTTTTTAAATGCTTTTTAGGGGGGAAATACAAGTTTAACACAATATTAAATTTTGTTAATAACTGTATGTGATAATAATCACACAATGAATTTTCGTATGCTTTTAAGAATTACCAAATACTTTCAAAATAACGTGAAGCCATGTTGAATCTTTAAAGTCATGTAAAACCTCCGTTAAAATCTTTGAAAAATGCTTTATAAGCTATTTCAAAGTATAAATGCCAAAATCATGTTTATATATGTATAAATATATAAATAAGATTTGAAGGGCTTAGGACTAATGAATTATCCTACATCCTTTTCCTTGTTTGGATGTGGAATTAGGGTTGCATTGTTTATCCGAAGGTCGTTTCCTTCTTAATTATATATATATTATACATATATGAGTACAAAAGGTTACTCCTTTTGGTATCATCACCTTTGTATCAGGCTGAGCAAAGGTGTTCATCCATGAGAAACCATGCTAATCAGATAGAACATATAAATTATAATAGGTATAATTTATGATTCAAAACTAAAG
Source organism: Lactuca virosa (assembly GCF_052849685.1). Taxonomy (NCBI): domain Eukaryota; kingdom Viridiplantae; phylum Streptophyta; class Magnoliopsida; order Asterales; family Asteraceae; genus Lactuca; species Lactuca virosa. The sequence goes on from NC_136431.1 coordinate 241,993,264, forward strand.
ATACAAGTATGATTCACAACTGTATACTTTCCAAGGAAATTACCAAAATTCATTCAACTATACCAAGATATGTATAATACCTTTAATATACGAACAACATATTAAAGAAGTAAAGATACATCATACCTAGTTTGCATTAACAAAGGTACTATACAGAGTACCAGGGTTAGCAAACACGTGGTAATGTCGGGTTTGCATTAGCAAAGGTACTATACAGAGTGCCCGAGTTAGCAAACACGAGGTAATAATACATCATGCCGAGTTTGCATTAGCAAAGGTATTATACAGAGTACCCGAGTTAGCAAACACGAGGTAATAATACATTCTGCCGGGTTTACATTAGCGAAGGTACTATATAGAGTACCCGAGTTAGCAAACTCGAGGTAATAATACATCTTACCGGGTTTGCATTAACCAAGGGTACGATACAAAGTACCAGAGTTAGCATTCATCGGGTAATAATAATAATACATCAGAAATCTCGTTGAAACAATAAATTTGTGAGACCCTTCACGGTGTACTTATCTAAGTACGACCCTTTTAAGTCCTGAACTATTAGCCAGAATCTCTTGTAGGGAGAGCGTGAATTTGTGTATAGATCTATATGGGACTGACAATCCCGCACCTCTACTGTTCGCTACAGTTTGGCCGGCAGGCCTAGGGTGTCAAATATCATTCCAGTTCCGAGGCCTGAAGAACGTCGCCGCAGGCATATCAGTCATATTAGTATGGTTAATAGGACTCACATGGATAAAACAACGAGTGAATTACAAAGTAATATACTTCTCTTATAACAGTAAGAAAAGTTAATTACATCCCGACCAGATATACCTTCAGTAGTTTTTACTTACAGTAAAAGCTACGTATCATGAAACCAAGTATTGTACTTCTGGTTTTGAACATTTAAAACCACAAGGCAGTATTATGGATAATACAATACTCTCCAGGATTAATACTAAGGTTTTTACGATAGAACAGATATAACTAAGAACACTTTTACAAATGAAACGGTTTATGGGATTAAACCACTTCTACAAATGAAACGGTTTATGGGATTAAACCACTTATACAAAGGAAACAGTTTATGGGATTAAACCACTTATCAAATGAAACTTAGTCATTCAATGTTTGTAAACTAGTATAACATAAAAGACCTTTAGTGGTTAATTCTATAATTCCTTAGTTATTACATCAGAGTTGTACATAAGTAATGTCCGATTGACAGTGAAATGTGTGACTTCCGCCTTACTTCCTGTTCCTTGTTTGGTTGTGGGCTTAGGGCAGATACACCCATTTAACTGTCCATTCGATATTGTGTTATGTATAATCAGTATAAACTAAGTAATTACAGAGGGAAACTTTTGAGGTTATCAGTTAATCACCTCAGGAAATATAGGATTTCCTGGAGAAACCAGTGAACTTATTCAAAGAACTTAGGGTATACTTAACAGAACTAAAATACTTATGAACTCACCAGCTTAAATGCTGATCTACTCTTTTCAAATAACTTGTATTCTCAGGAATCTAGTAGACAGATTGGTATCAGAGCAGTGTTTATAGTGAACTCAGTATATCAGTCATAAAAGATATACAACTATAAACCCATTGGGATAAAAACACTCTGACCAAGAGTTATACTTTAAAAATATATTAATATTTTATAAAAGTATAAGTACATGCAGAGTATATATACTAGAATGAGTATCACAAGAAGAACAAAACAAAAGTATTTGGATGTTGGACATTGCAGTTAAACCTAGACAGTGACGTAATCATATCTGGGACCAATATAGCCTGATCAACTATATTCATCCGAGGTATGACCAACACGTGTTTGGGGAGTGATTGTAGTGTTGCAACTGGTATAAAACTTACCTAAGCACCAGAAGAATTCTAGAACCAAAGACTAAAATACTATGGGAGTATTTTAGGATGCCATAACAAGGAAACTGAAAACTTGTTAAGTTCTTGTATCTAGAAGTCCAAGAATCAAACTCATAACTAAAATAACATGGAGGTATGTTACATACCTTTGGGGAAATGTTAAAAAGATCTTTTCTGATAAGTCTATAATTACTAAGTGGATACGTTAAGGTTATATATAGCCGAGATTTTATAGACTTAGAATAGGTGATTTTCACTCTACTTCCTTTTCCTTGTTTGGATGTGGTTTTAGAGTAGGATTACTTATTCAAAGGTCTATTTGATCTGGATTATATATAATCGGTACATACCATGTGATTATAGAAGGACCAGAAAGAATCACCTTCGTAAAAATTCAAATTTTCTCATAGATTCTTTAGACATTCCCATTCTCGTATAAACCCGTTAGATAAACATAGTTACTCCCGCAATCAATATAAGAATCAAGGAGGATCCAACAGAATTTCATTAGGATAATCCCAAGAAAGAAACATAGGAGAAGTAAACAAACTATAGAAATCATTTAGTGCCTTTACCCTATTAAGGACACCAATGAGATATTCGCATGAACTTCCGAGATTCAAAATCTTCATTACGAAGTAATGGGGATCAGTATCAGAATCGGAAGTAAGATAGCCCGGGAATTCAATATACCTACAGAGGAGAAGGACGCCCTATAGATACCAGGAGAGAACAAATCATTACCACCCAGAATAAAACAGAGAACAAAGGAAAACCATGCATGATTTATGTGAAGTGTTTGAGCGCCTTTTCATCTAAGTAATAACTAGTAAATCGATTCAACCTAGTGAGTTAGTGATTTCATTACTCACATTAGGTTTGGAGCTTATCCTCTTTTCCTATCAGGACTAATAACAATAAATCAGATCACGGAATCTTAATTGATAGTGATTACTTCCCAAATTCATAAGTCTATTTTATGTAGACACTGTAATGAATTGTTTTCGAATATTTTCGAAAATTGGGAAACGATATCCACCAAACGTATGTAACTTAGTTCGGATGATACTCGCTTCCTAACCATTCTAGAAACTTAATTTTGTTCCTTACCAGGACTGCATCATAGGGATGCAGGTCGAATCATTTAGAACAAAATAACAAAACAAAAGATTAATACATAGATACAAATGGTTAGAATACATCTAGAGACACGATAGTCGCTCACGAGCTCATTTTCTTATCATGTAACAGAATCATGCCTCCAAAGAAGTGTAGCCAAACCACCAGCGAAACACCAATCCTTCATATAGATGTGACTACGTTTCAAGCTGCGGTCACAGCAGTTGTAACAGCTGTCATGGCACACCTTAATGCTAACAATGCAAATGTTAGTAATAATGCTATCGGTAACCCCGATCGTGGTTGTGGCCAAGTACAGCAACGAGCACCTACTTGTAAGGACATCTCGAACCTTAAGCCTAATATCCTTAAATGAAAGTTCGAGAACACGAAAGGGAGTTGTTCAACTCAAGAACCTAGCAGAGGGCAACGAACTGGGGCAGTCAATACCCCCATCAGCCCTGTTGTTCTAGCACCGACTAAGCCATATTTAGGAAACCTCCCACACTGCAGCAAGTGCAACTACCATCATCATGGAGTTTGCCGAGAGCTACATTGCAATAGATGCAACATAAAGGGGCATACCGCCCGCATCTGTAGAACTCCGGTTGAGTTCATCACTTCAACTACCGATGTTGGAACCATTCCCATATGTCACCTTTGTGGTGAAATAGGACATTACAAGAGGGATTGTCCAACAGAGAAGAACGACGGGGGAGTAGGAGGATTTTGATCCCAATACATGGGAAAGCATCAAAGAACCCTGCTATATTTTGGTACGCTTCCAAACCCCGATAACTATCTACAATTATGATTACTCATCCGTTCAAATTAAATCATAACACTTATATAAAATTTGAAACCCTAACAGGTAAACTATGATGACTTAGTATATACATAGGGGTCATTTATAATTAAGATTTGTAGACTTAGAGTGAGTAATCCCACCTCATTTCCTGTTCCTTGTTTGGTTGTGGATTTAGGGCAAGGTTGCTCAGTCAAAGGTCTTACCAATCTTAATTATACATGACTTGTATACACCAAGCGATTATAGAGAGACCTACTAAGGATCGTTTCATGAAAGTTCATAATTTCAAATTATCAGAACCCTCGTATTGGTAGTACCCGCCAATTTCGAATCAAAAAGGGGTTCGTAGTGATAATAACAGAATAAAACAGAAGCGCTGAAAACTTAGGTACATAGGATATCATCCTAGTAATCATTCGTCCCAGAACGACTTAATATCTATTTCATCGAGAAAATTCTGACATCCTCATTCGACATGGTTTGGCCTGGCCCATACCAAGTGAAAATTCTTATGCTGTATAAGAGAACTTTTTCCTTAATCAGCCGTAAGATGAAATTCTTTCAATCCATAACACAAAACCCTTAGGTTGTCTCTCCTTTCAACACTTTAGAAGTACCCAAGCGAAGAGTACCACACCATTCTAGCCTACTCAGTAGACAGGAAACTTCAAACGAAAAGCACCGAAGTAGTCATAGAAGTCGGTAACTACCGAAGTACCTCAATAGATCTCATAGGAAAATAATTGTACCGCAGGTCAAGTTCAAGAATAGAGACTAAGAACTCATTGAGTTAATCTATCGCTGCTAAGTGTATACACGAGAGTGGTATATAAGTTAGACTTAACAAGATTAAGGATGTGTGATTCCGCCCTATCTCCTGTTCCTTGTTTGGTTGTGGAACTGGGGCACAGTCACCCATCCGAAAGTTTTGTGAAATCTAAAACATATACGACTTGTATACATGAGGTATTGGTGGATGAGCCAAGTATGAGTCTGATCATGAATTTCGGAGAAAAAGCCTGCATCATGTATTCTACTAGGTGGAATTCAACATGAGACCACGACGATGGGTCGAGCTACTAAATGACTACGAAATTGAAATTCGTTATCATCTCGACAACGCCAATATACTAGCTAACACCCTAAGTCGGAAAAAGTACCCAGGTCATAGTGCCAATCATTGACTATGATAACCCATTTCAAATCTCTCCACACAAAGTAAGGAGGCTCAACAGGAAGCCTTGAGACCTGAAAATGTGGCAAGTAGAGAAGATAACTAGAACGTGTGAGTGTACGGTATGCCAATATCTGTTATCTCCACTAAGATAATAGAATCATCTCCCAGTTCAGGCCGTCACTCAAAAACCTCTAGGAACCAGAGTAGTCATGATTCTATGGGATCGGCTATGGTAAAGAATGGGATATCCATTTACCAATTAGTCGATTCCTTTAACACGCTAGCATTTAAGTTGCTCCATTCGAAACCTTCTGTGGTCACAAGTACAGATTCTATCTGCACTGGACTAAAGTAGGTAATACACAACTAGCTAGAGATCCAATTTCCATACAGCACCCTTGCTGATTTGGAATTCATCCGAGAAACTATCAAAAACAAAATACGAATCGGGAAACGCCATAAAGCTTCCAGAGTTAACCAGAGAAGCTACGGCTTCGATAAAAGAAAACCCTTGGAATTCCAGGATTGATGACCTTGTCATATGAAGGTCTCACTCAGGAAGGACAAGATGCGCTTGAGAAAGCGTGAAATACAAAACTCAAAGTACGTAGGACCATTTGAGGTTATTACCAGAATTGGTCTTGTACTTTTAAACTTAAAACCACCACAAAAACTTAATAACATTCATCCCATCTTTCACATATCTAATTTAAAGAGGTGTCTGTCCGATAAAACACTTGTTACTTCACTCAATGAAATCAAGTCAAATAAAAGTCTACACTCTGTAGTAGAACCAATGAAAACCATGGATAGGGAAATCAAAAGAACCAAGCAAAGTCTTATCCCGTTAGTGAAGGTTGACTGGATTATAAACCATGGACCTGAATTCACTTGGGAAATTAAATATTAGACCTAGTCCATGAGTATCACTTTAGACTTAATTTCAGGACGAAATTCCCTCTAACGGGGGATAATGTGACACCAGTCAAATTTTGGTCAAAAATAAATTGATCAATAATCGTAATTGGGATGAACCAAGTGGTAGAGTTGGTAACAAGGTTTCCAAAAATATAAAGAACACTGAAATCCGAGTTATAACGAAGAAGTTATGACCAATCGAAAATCCGCGATAAAACCGGCAAAACACTGTTCAGTGTAAATAGCGAATTTTCGATAAAAGGCTTTTTAGCCTTAACGATCTAAATGAAAGTTGTAGAATATGTTAAACCGAGAACGTTCATAAAAAGAACGTCAAAATCTGACTTCGTATGAGGAAGTTATGATTTTTCGAAGTTTCGGTTTAGCAGTAGACAGCTAAAAATTCGAAATATAAATCGATCAATATTTAACCGACGCAACTTAAACAAGAATCGAAGGTCTCGTCAAAAGTAGCACAACGGTAAAAAGACAGACGAAAACGGACGTCGGATGAAGAAGTTATGAAATTTTAGCGGATTCCCGTCCTGGTCAGTTTAAAATAATAATATTAAAAATAAATTCAGAACTAGCCGACGAAGTCTAAACGAAAGTCGTAGAGTATGATTTTACCTACGCGTGCATATAAATAACGTCAAAAACGGAGCTCGTATGCGAAAGTTATGATTTTCGCAAGTTTTTGGCACAAAAATCAAGAAAATGTGGAAAACCGGGAAATTTCGCTGAGTCACCTCGGACACGTCACCCCTCGCATGCGAGACTTCCCCGTGTCCTCCACGTGTGACCTTCTGATTGGACCACAAATGCTCGTGTCGCCTTCTGATTGGTCCGAAGTCATCACCTCCTCCCCCACTGGACCGAAGTTCGGCCCACTTAGAAGAGCCCACCTGTCCGAAGTCACGTGTCTCGCACCGGGTCAGAAGCTCCACCGCCTTATGCCTTCGCACGTGGCCTTCGCAGGAGGTGCCACGTAGCTTCTGATTCACCTCCTCGCCTCGCCAGGTGGCTGCTAAACCGCCTTCGGACCGCACCCTCGCACCCCTATATAAAGGGTGCGAGACTCCTCGGCTAAGAAGGGTTTTTCACCCCAAAACTTCCCAAAATTCACATTTCCATCCCGTAAACTTTCTCCCGACCCCCCAAGGCTCCGGTATCATGTCTAAAGCCCGAAGCGAGCCCCGGAGCCCCGGAATTCTCGAGAAGTCATCCTCTCTCCTGTCGAAACTCTGCCCGGTTTGAGCCGGTTTTTCGTCAAACAAACTCTTTTCCGGGAAACGAAACGCTGCCCGAATCACCGCTTATCAAGGTGAGTTCATACCCCTATAATTTACCTTTTCAATGGTTTTTAAATGCTTTTTAGGGGGGAAATACAAGTTTAACACAATATTAAATTGTGTTAATAACTGTATGTGATAATAATCACACAAAGAATTTTCGTATGCTTTTAAGAATTACCAAATACTTTCAAAATAACGTGAAGCCATGTTGAATCTTTAAAGTCATGTAAAAACTCCGTTAAATTCTTTGAAAAATGTTTTATAAGCTATTTCAAAGTATAAATGCCAAAATCATGTTTATATATGTATAAATATATAAATAAGATTTGAAGGGCTTAGGACTAATGAATTATCCTACATCATTTTCCTTGTTTGGATGTGGAATAAGGGTTGTATTTTTTGTCCGAAGGTCGTTTCCTTCATAATTATATATATATTATACATATATGAGTACAAAAGGTTACTCCTTTTGGTATCATCACCTTTGTATCAGGCTGAGCAAATGTGTTCATCCATGAGAAACCATGCTAATCAGATAGAATATATAAATTATAATAGGTATAATTTATGATTCAAAACTAAAGATACAAGTATGATTCACAACTGTATACTTTCCAAGGAAATTACCAAAATTCATTCAACTATACCAAGATATGTATAATACCTTTAATATACGAACAACATATTAAAGAAGTAAAGATACATCATACCTAGTTTGCATTAACAAAGGTACTATATAGAGTACCAGGGTTAGCAAACACGTGGTAATGTCGGGTTTGCATTAGCAAAGGTACTATACAGAGTGCCCGAGTTAGCAAACACGAGGTAATAATACATCATGCCGAGTTTGCATTAGCAAAGGTATTATACAGAGTACCCGAGTTAGCAAACACGAGGTAATAATACATTCTGCCGGGTTTGCATTAGCGAAGGTACTATACAGAGTACCCGAGTTAGCAAACTCGAGGTAATAATACATCTTACCGGGTTTGCATTAACCAAGGGTACGATACAAAGTACCAGAGTTAGCATTCATCGGGTAATAATAATAATACAGTGGAAATCTCGTTGAAACAATAAATTTGTGAGACCCTTCACGGTGTACTTATCTAAGTACGAACCTTTTAAGTCCTGAACTATTAGCCAGAATCTCTTGTAGGGAGAGCGTGAATTTGTGTATAGATCTATATGGGACTGACAATCCCGCACCTCTACTGTTCGCTATAGTTTGGCCGGCAGGCCTAGGGTGTAGAATATCATTCCAGTTCCGACGCCTGAAGAACGTCGCCGCAGGCATATCAGTCATATTAGTATGGTTAATAGGACTCACATGGATAAAACAACGAGTGAATTACAAAGTAATATACTTCTCTTATAACAGTAAGAAAAGTTAATTACATCCCGACCAGATATACCTTCAGTAGTTTTTACTTACAGTAAAAGCTACGTATCATGAAACCAAGTATTGTACTTCTGGTTTTGAACATTTAAAACCACAAGGCAGTATTATGGATAATACAATACTCTCCAGGATTAATACTAAGGTTTTTACGATAGAACAGATATAACTAAGAACACTTTTACAAATGAAACGGATTATGGGATTAAACCACTTCTACAAATGAAACGGTTTATGGGATTAAACCACTTATACAAAGGAAACGGTTTATGGGATTAAACCACTTATCAAATGAAACTTAGTCATTCAATGTTTGTAAACTAGTATAACATAAAAGACATTTAGTGGTTAATTATATAATTCCTTAGTTATTACATCAGAGTTGTACATAAGTAATGTCCGATTGACAGTGAAATGTGTGACTTCCGCCTTACTTCCTGTTCCTTGTTTGGTTGTGGGCTTAGGGCAGATACACCCATTTAACTGTCCATTCAATATTGTGTTATGTATAATCAGTATAAACTAAGTAATTACAGAGGGAGACTATTGAGGTTATCAGTTAATCACCTCAGGAAATATAGGATTTCCTGGAGAAACCAGTGAACTTATTCAAAGAACTTAGGGTATACTTAACAGAACTAAAATACTTATGAACTCACCAGCTTAAATGCTGATCTACTCCTTTCAAATAACTTGTATTCTCAGGAATCCAGTAGACAGGTACACTCCCGAAGCTCTTGAGAAGACTACCTAGTACCGTACCGCGACGCTTGTCTTCTGTTGTACCTACTTTAGTGTTTGAATATGTAATGTTTAAACACTTATGTAAAACTTATACTTATTAATACAATGGTTGTTTGTACTTTGATTACTATATTGCATGTGTTGTGATACTTACCCAAAGTCCTCCGCCCCCGAACATTTCCGCCGTTCTGGTTTGGGGGTGCGACAACAACCCCACTCGTGGTTGCTAGCTACAACACAACGGTGTGCGAGTGACGAACTGTCCTTTTGTTTATTTAATGTTCTGACGTTGATGAAGCGTGTGGAACTTATCTTAAGATGCGAAACTTGTAGAATCAAGCAGAGGTTTGAAACTAGTCATATAGTCGCGGTTACGGACTCATGGTAGCAAATTGTTAGAAGCATTATACTTTGTCATTATACAAGTTTTAATGTTAAGTATAAGTTTCCCAAACACTTATACTCTAAGTACAAGAAACTGGTAGGTATACTACTTCTATATTAAGTAGATAATTATACCTAACACACATACTCGTATATAATTGAAATAGATTTATACGTAGCGGTTTTACTCGTATAGAATTGAAATAGATTTATACGTAGTGGTTTTACTCGTATAGAATTGAAATAAGATTTATACGTACCAACTTTCGTTTGTATGGAATTACAAACACTTATATTCATAGTATATGAGACTTATAGGTAAACTACTTATTTGGTAAGTAAACTTTTATACCTAGGATATATATACTAAACATTGGAGAGTCAAAATGATACTTTCAAAACTAAACTTTTGAACTTAGAAAAAGTATTATTTTTATATGGAGTCAAAACCTGTGAACTCACCAACTTTATGTTGACGTATTTTAAAATGCATGTGTTTTCAGGAACTTGAAAAGCTGGTATGTATTCGAACAGGGGAAGTTTTACTATTATCCTTTATGTTCATTAAGAAGTATGCCATAGTCGGATATTGTGTAATAAGTACTAGGAAAACAATAATGTAACTTTCAATCATCAATAAAGGTATGTATTTAATACAACTCTTTAGTACTGTTCAATGTATGTTATATAACTGTGATACAAAGAATAACGTTACACCACCCGGTGTTTCTGCCGATGGTCGGGGTGTGACATCAACACATATTTACACTATCATATAGTGATATCATCATATGTCTTAACAAATATGTCTTGCATTTATCATAAGACTTGTAGTAAAATGAATTCTGAAGGCATATCCAACTGGATCATTGGCAATGCAATTCTTATTTTCAAGAATATGATTCTATAATATTACATTTCATTTAAATATTTAAATCAAATTTTTGAACTGTTCCTAACACACCAGTTTCATAGATTTCATGACTTTTCTTTTAAAGAAAAATATATGAAATGTTCTACATTTAAATGAGTCAGAACAATCTCATGAAATTTGTATAAACAGTTTTTTGAATCATAAAACCATAGACTAAACATTTGGGAGAGCAAGATGTATTTTGATCATATGAAAAGTAGCAAGAGCCTGATATTTATGATTAAATCGGCTTCCCCTTTTTCTAGTCCTTTTACTTATTGTGGATAGCCTAAATGGACCATAAGTCAAAACTAATACCAACATATATTTACACTATCATATACTGATATTGTGACAGTCGTCAATTTCCGGTCAAGTCAAAGTCAAATAAAGTCAACAAGGCAAACCGGTCAACTCAACTAACCCTTGTATACTAGGGTTTACGTTATGTAATTACTGTACAACTCGTTATTCTAATGAGAAATCATCAATTGAAAAGTTCGTGTATCTAAATTTCCTTAACCTAAAACCGTGGTAAGTAATGAACCAAACCGATAAAACAATGTTGCATACCCATCGGGAGTGTGTAGGACCCTTAAACATGGCTTAACGGGGTTTACGGACCTTGCGTTGCGAAGCTGGACACTCACAAATGTCACACACGAAACCTTTCTCAATCGTTTTCACTCTATCTCTCTCTATTTAGAATCTCTCTCAAATCTCTCCCAGATCTCTCTAAGTATGAGAAATCTCTCCAAGTATGTGAAATCTCTCCCAAATCTCTCTCAAAAGTTCCTTTAACTTTTTATAGTCTTCCGGGCCATCCCGACCCTTAACCGGGTCAAAAACCGCTTAAAACGGGGTAAAAACGAGTAAAATAGGCTTAAGGACCCGAAACCCATCCTTTTGGGTCGAAGCCTCTTAGAGCCGAAAGTCCCCTATAGGGACCGAACTGCTGAGCGGAAGCCCCAAGAACCGAACCTGCCTTTTGGACCGAGCCTCGCAAGGACCGAACCCGAAGGTCCTCTCGGACCCGAACCTCGCGCGAACCGAACCCGAACCCTTCGCTCCATTTCGCTTATGATCCCTTCGGTCCATTTCGCTTCCTAGTCCACCTTCGCCTTCGGTCCCACCCTCTAAAGGAGCGAACCCTCGCACCTTCGGTCCCTCATGCGAGAGGCCTCGCAGAAAAGCCTTTTCTTCCCGGTTTTCGACTAATTTTCCGTTCTAAGCCCGATTTTAATTATTTTAACGCGGGGTTTTCACCCAAAACTTTATTTTAACATATAAGGCCCCATATTTATTAATTAATCATGTTTTTGGGGGATAAATCTTATCCAAGATTTAGTGGGTGAAGTACAAGAGGTGGAGTGTTGACTTTTCTTTAGTTTATGACACAAGCAACCACCCACACCCACTCCATGACCAGCCATACTCCTTCCACCATACCTAGGTCATGTCAATGTACTTTATAATCATTTCCAGCCATTTCCCACGTTCTTAGAGCTGGAACATCCACCCTCTCTCCTCACACTTCATTCAATCTCTCATTTTCCTCCAAGAATCACACTCCAAACTCTCTCATCTTTCTCTCTCAATTTTGAGAACTTCAAGGCATACTCCAAGGATTATCTCCTTCATTTGGTAAGTATTATCATCTTTCTTATGATTATTACACATCCTCCTACTCAAAATCATAGATTGCTTACACGAATTCCATCACATTAGTGTTAGATTCTCGAATCTTCAAGCAATCCTCCAAGTGTTCTTGATTTGAACATTTCTCTTCTTCAACACTCACCCACTGAAATTATATAAGGTGAGTTCATACCCCTATCTTTTCATGTTTTTCTTAAGTTTTAAGGGGGGGAATACAAGTTAAAACACAAGAACACAACTAAACTCATTTAACAGCCTTCATCAGAAACGTTCAACTCCATTCACGAACTGTTTTGGTAAACTTAAACATTTTAGTTTTCAAAACTGTATTAGGTGCAAATAGTTCAGGTTCATACCTTTAAAATGACTACTTGCACATCACCATACGATTTGTCTACGATTTATGGTGATTTTTACAAAACTGTCTATCATTTCAGAAACAAATCCGGACCAGTCTGTGAATATGAACATTTTCACACAAGTTAAAGACTTCTAAAAATCATAATTAAAATTATTAATAAACTAGACACATTTTGTGAACTCTCAAAATTTACGGATTCAGTTTTCGACTTCGTATGATTTTTCTATAATTCTTCTAAAACAGTGTAGAAATGTCAAAATCTAGATAACAGCTTATAACTTTCAACACACTTTGTAACATGTTGAGAAAAGTGTTAATATTTGAAGATTTCATATTTTACATGTGTTACTTGTTGTGGTATAATTATATAACAGAAAATACTCACTGAATTGTAAGAATCCTCCACCATTACCATTAGTACAAAACAAAGTAAGATAAACCTAGTTATATTTTGCTATGCATTCGACTTGCATAGAAAAGGGTTCTTATACACCACAAACAAACATACTAAACTATAATAGGTATAGTTAGGTTGCATATACATTTCAAACATTTTGATAAACTATAATAGGTATAGTTTATGTTCATTTACATTACAAAAGGTTTTCAAACGAAAAGGGTTACAAATACAAAGTATCAGGTTTTCATATGAAAAGAGGTACAAATACAAAGTACCGTTTTCATACCAAAAAGGGGTACAAATACAAAGTATCGGTTTCATACAAAAAGGGGTACAAATACAAAGTACCAGGTTTTCATATGAAAAGGGGTACAAATACAAAGTACCGGTTTCATACCAAAAAGGGGTACAAATACAAAGTACCAGGTTTTATACGAAAAGGGGTACAAATACAAAGTACCGGTTTCGTACCAAAAAGGGTACAAATACAAAGTACCAGGTTCACACAAAATAGTTTTTATGATATTAAAACTATATTTCATCTAGAATTGTTAGACTTCAGCTATAATTGCTAGGTGTATATGCTAGAGTTATATAAGAATCTAGTCACAATCAACTTAGAATTGGTGGGCCCGCCTTATCTCATGTTCCTTGTTTGGTTGTGGACCTAGGGCAGACCCATTATATTCAACGGTTTATTTAACTTAAATTTTATATGACTTATATACGCTGGGCGATTATAGAAGGAATCTATGGGTCTTCTAGGGTTCATTATCGCATAACATAGGAGCATTCATTCCACACTTAACTAAGAAAATATTGGATTTTCTGGAAACCATACTTTATCGCTTTTACAAGGAAAACGGTTTATTTCTCAAACAAAACTCTTATGAACTCACCAACTTAATTGTTGACACTTTTTCAAACCTACTTGTATTCTCAGGAAATCAGTGAAACAGGAAATCAACAGCATTTTGAGGATGGGACGTTAAATCGTCAAACAGTTTATTTTGTCATCATAATGTAATTGATTTGAAACATGTAAACATATATTTTGGTGTAACTTTTTCAATTATATTTATGATGGTTTTATTTACTTTGAGCACTATTATACTCGTTGTTGTGATACTATACATGAAGTCCTCCACCCCTGGACGTTTCCGCCATCCTTGGTTTGGGGGTGTGACAGATATCATCATATGTCTTAACAAATATGTCTTGCATTTATCATAAGACTTGTAGTAAAATGAATTCCAAAGTCATATCCAACTGGATCATTGGCAATGCAATTCTTATTTTCAAGAATATGATTCTATAATATTACATCTCATTTAAATATTTGAATCAAATTTTTGAACTGTTCCTAACACACCAGTTTCATAGATTTCATGACTTTTCTTTTAAAGAAAAATGTATGAAATGTTTTATATTTAAATGAGTCAGAACAATCTCATGAAATTTGTATAAACATTTTTTTGAATCATAACACCATAGACTAAACATTTGGGAGAGCAAGATGTATTTTGATCATATGAAAAGTAGCAAGAGCCTGGTATTTATGATTAAATCAGCTTCCCCTTTTTCTAGTCCTTTTACTTCCCTTTTTTATAATTACTACACATATGAATACTTTATCCTTTAGTAAATACTTAAGGATTGTAAGTGATGTTCCAATGGTGTTACTCATTTAAATATATCCGATTGTAGACGAAACATTTGTGAGAACGAATTGTCGTTTGATCCTATAGATAATAACATTGGCTCGTAATCCATGATCAAATTAGTTCAATCTCAACCATCAGACATATCGGGATTGAATGTTTTATTAGTCATTTTCTTATTTTGGAAAATGAGAGTTTATTAGAACAAGTCTTAGAATAAGACTTCCTATTTTCCTTGGCGTTTGGGGCCATATTACATATATTACCACAAATTGTATGGGCAACTAGCTTTCTTTCCTTCTGACATTTCTATTCACGATAGTGAATATGGGAGTATTTGAAGTTGGAATATCTATGATTGGTTATGTTAGTCCCAAAGGGTCTCTACATCAATTTATGATAATGAATATGGGAATATCTTGATGTCCCTGTCGAACGTTGAAAATCAGTGTTCGCTGACTCTTATACCATTTGCAACATCCCTGGCACATGTACAAGATATTATCTGATTTGGAAAACTTGGGTAGAAAACTCCCCTCTCGGGCGTCGGGGGGGGGGGGGGGGGGGTGGGTCACCAATCCTCATGCCCAAGCACACTTAACCTCAGATTTTGCATAGGATTTAAGGATCCCACGACTTTAAAATGCATCTTATAAGTAAGATTTCCACACCCCATTATAAGGAGTGTGATAAACCAATCCAAAAACATGATGTGTACAATCCATTTTTAAATTTATAACCAATTTTACTATAACTATGGACTATTAATTTCACAACTTGGAAAATTTACCTAATCCTATAATATAGCTTTTGTAAGAACAAGTTTTGAACTCCAGGGAACGGGTACGATTCAGTTCATAAAATCCCATTATCAATTAAACTAGAGACAAAAAAATACACACAGGAAATTTGCATTTGAACTAATATCAAACTAAGAAATAAAACAAAATGAAATAAACATGGAAAATTGATTGGAAACAAATAAATAAAGGTACTTCTACTTAGACTCGATTACACCCTTCATGTATGGTTAATTTATGTGTCATGCAATGGATATTAGTTGTTATTCACCAATTTCTAAGTTAATTTGTTCCTTTGGTCCATTCACAATTCCTAATCTAAGGATTTTTAACTCAAGGTCATGATATTAGTTGTCTGTATAGTAAGTATTTAGTTCATATCATCCAATATTTGATCAAGTAATTGATATTTAATGGTCATGTCAATCATTTGGTTGATGGCACTTTTGTTGAAGCTTGGATTTCAAAATCATTTTGCATCAAAAGACTTTTATAAAGATGTAAAATTACTTGAACAAAGAAAAAGACCACCAAGGATCACTTTACATGTACACGAAAGTATTTTATTTTAACAACCATAGAGGGATAAAATAAACAACCTTTGTTGTCCTTGAATCCTCATGAGAAGTTGATCGTTGATGAAGTTAGGTAGAACTAAAAGTAGAGTTCCTCAAGAGTTAGTCCACCAACAAGCTTGGATGACACTTGCTGAATGCTAGTTCTTCTCTTGTTAGTACAAACCAGTAAGCTTGAATAAGCAAGAATAATTTCTTGTGTTCAAGAGAGAGTTGTATTTTTTTCTTTATTTAGCTAAAATTTAAAGAGAAAGTAAGTGTGTATGCGTGTGTAATTTTCATCTTGTGAAAGAAGAAGGAAGAAAAATAATCACGGTGGTGGTGCTAATGTCGAGAGGGTGAAATAAGAGGGAGACAAGGTCAGGCACTCAACCTATCTCCACTCTTACACTCCAAATCTTTATAAAATAACGCCTTTATATTTTATAAACATTTTCATATATATATATATATATATATATATATATATATATATATATATATATATATATATATATATATATATATATACACTTGTTATTTAATTTACTTAATACAAACACTTAAATTAAATAAACATATTTTACAAAAACTAAACCATTTAACAATTAAATGATATAAATATCATACTCATATTAATCCATACACTTATGAATTTAAATACTATTATATTCATCATAAAATGATAAAACAAAAGTGCTATAATATTTTAATATGAATTAAATTCATACACTAAAATATCAATGTAAGTGTCTACTCATTATCGGTGTGACCTTATATGATCATATGTTATTGGCAGTATTATTTTATGATCATTCTTGAGCATATAGAACCAATATTGGTGCCCATAATGGTTTTCTAATGTAGGCACATACATTAATGTTTATTACTTTATTACCTAACCCTAGGATTTGGTCTGTTACTAGTCGTAATTATCAATGGTCATGAAGAACTATGATTGAAGCCTACAATATTATTGGTCATCTAAATCATGCAAACTCAATAATAGGTAACAAATAATCAAACATAAACACATATCGATATTTTATCAAACAAACTAGATATATTAAATAACTCCACAAAATCCAAATAGCAATCAAACTACAAAATCAATGTTCATCTACATCTAAACAAAAGTAACAAGGTTTTTATGCCCTAAATTAGAAACAAGAACATAAATAAGACAAAAAGAATGCTAAATGAAGATAGTAAAGCAAACCAAATGGCATTCCTAATGATTATGCTCTCTGTCCATCAGATTCCTGCTCCATTTTCAACCTTCTGGTTGAAAGGGAGTTTTGGACTCTAAAAACCGCAACTATGAGGTATGCATATATTATTTGATTATTAGGTCAAAGTAGTGGTGTTCGTTTGGATGGATCGGTTCGATCCAATCCGATCAAGTGAATCTGAATTAATTTTTGTTCTCAAACATGGATCTGAATAGTCCAAACTAAATTCAAATCTGATCCGATCCAACCAAATTACAATTCAGTTGGATCGATTTTTGCAATTCGGTTTTTAAAAGGAAAAACATTTTAAAAAATATAACTTGAATGTTATCCAACTCCGAAGAAGAAACTAAAAAGAAAAATTGTTTAGCTGTGATCTAAAAGTTATAAACAAGTACTAAGAACTTTTAATATGAAGTACATATTAAAGTATTATATTTGATAAAACTATTTAATTTATTGAAAAACAATTTAGTAAGTTTTTAAACGATTCAAGATAATAGTATAAATAAACAAATAATAAATTCTTGTTTGGTTTTTTTCGACTATTTTACTCTTAATTAGTGACATTGGTTTGGTCCAAAAGTTATACCATATTTGTTTTATGAGAAGTTACCTGAAATATTTTGTTATTATCCAATTGTAAAAGGAAATAAAACAGATAACAACGATAAGATGTAAAAACATGGAAGTGATGAATACCTTCGTAGAGAAGCCCTTTCTCATGAAGCTTAATAAAGGTGTCAATAGTAGCTCGAGAAAAAAATTAAGAAGAAAGTGACCGTAGAAATGTTAGACAATTAATATTATGTTACCGATTAAATATGTAGAATTAAATATACCTTTAGACCAAATAGTAGCACATAGAACATTCACAGTCAACTATCTAAACATAGTTACAATTTGATAGAATATCATCTTAGAACTTCGTTGTTCATCAAGTGTGAAGACCCTAATTCCTCAAATTCTTCAAATTTAAACCCTAACTCGTGTTACGAACAAACAAAGTCAAATGCATCAAATTTAAACCCTAACTCGTGTTGTGAAGACCTAAAACAGAGAGGACAACTCAGCTACAATAAAGCAAAGGCGTCAAGTTTTAGAGAAGGTAAAGACGGAGCAGAAGCAACGACAAATTATGGAGAAATCGGTTGAAGTGATTGAACCGTCTTGATGAGAAAAACTAAAGAACAAAAGTTGTACAAAAAATAGACGATCAGAAGAAGAAGAACAGATGGATTGAGGCGGTGGAGACGATCGATGGGAATGAGGAACGGTGAGCCGAACTTCGTTCTTTCAATTTTAGTAACTTAAAGAGGCGGTGGAGCAATATGCGAAACTTCAACTATAGTCACGAACTCACAATGGTTCTAGATACAAATGAAAATGACAAACAAAGAAAATGCAAGGACTAAAACAGTCAAAAAAACGTGATGTTCACTGTTCCTAACTTTGAACATCTTTAATATATATATATATATATATATATATATATATATATATATATATATATATATAGAGAGAGAGAGAGAGAGAGAGAGCTAGGTTCAAATGTTTCTAGCAACTATTGTGTTCCTAAATGCACCAATGAGAATTCAAGAAATAATAAATAATTAAATAAATCATTTAAGGGTATTTTGGACCTTTTGTACTTTTAATTAAGGGATCATTTAATTGGAATCCTACAATTAAGGAAATAAAATCAATATATTTGAGCTAGTCTCTCTCTTATAGCCTGTCTTATATCTTCGAGTCTTCACTTTCCCCGAACTCAAATCGGACACCAATGGCTTCAGTTGATCAGCAAAGTTCGTCGAAGGTAGTTTCGAGTGTGTCTACATCGGCGCCATTAAATCCGATCAAGACCCGACTAAAAAGCTTCGTCGACGCCCTCTTCCATCTTCTACTGTTCGTCGACCACTGCCAGACTTCCATCGTCGCCTACAACAACCATCGTCGACGCCCTCTTCCCTCTTCTACTGGTCGTCGAAGTTCTATTCCCTCTTATCCTCACTGTCGGCTCCAAGTATTTGCATCTATCGAACCTAACCCTTTCTCAAATCAGATCAGAAGTGATTTGGTGGATACTCCGCCACCATCCGGTCACAACCTCCATCAGTGCTGCCTTTAACCATGATTTAAAGATATTCACTTGGGAATTTTGTTCACGCTGCGATGAGGAGCTTCTTCCTCGTTGACTCTTTGCTACTCAGGTAAAAAAATTGTTTATTACTAAATATATATCGTTTAGATTAAAAAGCATTCTTTTTTGTTTTTGTATTTTTGCAGGTGAATCAATTGTTAAAAGTTGCACAGTAATGGCATTCGACAACTGCCGAAAGTGGATGTAGTGGTGTATAGCAGCAAGATTTGCAAGCAAACAGTAATATGTGAGTATTAACCGGTTTTTTGTATAGCATCTTCATCTTACGTATCTTCATTAATTTGTAGGTAATATCCAAATGAATTATTGAGATGGAATGAATAGGACCAAATTTACCCTTTATCAATTTGAAGCCATTAAGATCACATGTAAGCAACTCTTTAATTCCATTTAATTCCGTTTAAAAAACAATGATTAATTTAATCAATATTAGATACCTGATCATGTAAACTTACTCTTTATGATGAGCACTTTTTATAAAGATGGAATCTTTGACCTTTTTTTTGTATGCATCAAATATTAAGAAAATAATTTGGCATAATTGTTTTGCCCAATGTGTATACTAACATAGGTAAAGTGGCATTCTATAAGAGTACATATGCATAAGTCTTGATATGTTTTTTATGCTTAACTTTTGACAGATGATTAAGGTTAGATGCTTAATTTCATTTCTGTTCATGTTTGGATTTAATAATTAGGTGCAAACAAAGGTGGTTTTTTACACCTGGTGGGATATATACTATATATTTGGACCTTTTTACCCTTGGAGGGTCTTCTTCCTACTTATTGTTCTCATACTATGTTCCATGTGGTTTGGATATTTGGTTTCTTTTTTTTTCTTGTAACAGGATTTTTTATACATAAAGAGAAACTGAATAGGAATATTCTTTAAGAATATTCAAAACCATTCTGCAAGAATAGTGTATTCCGTAAGAATATTATTGTTGTATTCTGATAGAATTATAGTTAATTATTTATATGTTTAATGTGCAGTTGTTACAAGTGTATCACTACAAAATATTTGGCAATGAATTTGTGATAAAAATGGCTTGAAGAATGGCTTGAAGACCTGATGGGAAAGGCTTGAAGAATGAATCAAAGAATGATCACACTCACTGTTTAAGAATGTTGTTATTTTTTAAGAATTACACTTGTTATTCTTTCAGAATGTTGTTATTATTCAATGAATCACAGTCATACAATGTAATCATTTTGGTATATTATTAGTTCAATAATCGATTTTGTGTATTCTTTCAAAATGTATTTACTAGTTTATGGTTGTCATTCTGACAGAATAAAATCGAAAATATATTTACTAGTTTATGGTAGGCATTCTGTCATTCTGAAAGAATAAAATCGAAAAATATATTTACTAGTTTATGGTTGACATTCTGTCATTCTGACAAAATAAATTCGGATTTTTAAATTTGAATTAATTTAAAATATTCAGATTTAAAAAAAAATAAATGAATTAATTATCCCTAAAAATCCAAAAATTTCTTTTTTTAATATAGGTCAATTGACTAAAATGCTCTTATGCTTAAATTTGTGTGATTATATAGTACATGTTATCCTATTCTAATATCATAGACCTCAGATTATGACCTTTGATTCTATTTCATCCGGTGGTCCAGATCTGTGCATTTTGGCACACAATAGTTAGTAAAAACAAAATAACCTAAGCATATATATATATATATATATATATATATATATATATATATATATATATATATATATTTATAAACCAAAAATCAATCAGGAATCCAAAATAATAATTCAATTTTTGCTGAAAATTAATTCAAAAATCAGAAAATACAAACCAAATAGTTTGATTCAAAATTTTCCAATTGCAAATTTCAGTTTTATCCAAATACGGAACAACCCTAAATCAAATGGTAAAGACATATTTAAATATTTCTGACCGACTCGGATTACATGAAGCGTAGGTTATACAAACACGTTGTGTTCAGTTTTACTTCCCCAACAAATAAGTTTCTTCATGGTATCTGTGTTTGAGTCAAATCTTCCATACTAAGCTCCATGAACATGACACGTTCTTTTTTATTCCATCACTTTTTTGCTTCTTTTAAATCCAGTCTAGTTTTAACTCCTTTTTTGTTCTTTTATTCCAAGCAACTCATTTAATCTACAAATATCAATTCTAAGCATTATGAGTAACTTTTATGAGTAACTTTTATGCATCAAAACACAACTGCAAATAGTATGTATGTGGCGCCCCATTTAAAGGGGTGTATAAAATAAGTGATATCAATTCCAAGCATTATAAGTAACTTTTATCTATATATGTATGTATAAAATAAGTGATATCATAGTGATTCATTTTCCTTCTCAGTAGATGCGGGATTGTGGCGGCCCAGTTAAAGGGGTGGATAATTTTAACATTCGATTTTTTTGGGCTAGAATTGTGAAGTAAATTTAAAAAAAAAATAATTAAAATTAATAAATAAATAAGTTAGAATGATGATTTTTATAAAGATGATCGTAAAAATAATTTAAATGGTATCAGAGCTACGGAACATAGGTCAATGTGTTCGATGGTGACGTCGAATCTTGTAAAGGGGGGTGGTCAAAGGTGGGTGTCTACTTGCACCTGATCCCACATCGGCTGGGAAGGATAACTAAACATTCCTTATAAGCAGTGTGGATACTTTCCCTGTCACAACGTGTTTTAAATTCGTGAAGGCAACATATCCCATAAGTTATGCAATTAAGCGTGCTCGAGGCAATAACAATTCCAAAATGGGTTACCTACCGGCTACTGGCAAGTTTTTATGTCTAAAACTCGTGCATCTTACAAGATATTTTTATATTACATATTTTATTTTTATGACATGTATTTCTGGTATAGGTTCTATGATTTAAAGACTTTGATACTTAGGAAATTATCTTTTTTTCTAGTTATTATAATAATTACTTTTGGAGAATATATGGAGCGAATATTTATGTATGGACTTCGTAATCTTAACATATATTTTGTAATTATGTTAGCTTTACTATGGTTGTAGGTTGGTATTAAGTAGTAACACCCAAAATGTTAAACTATAACTTTTGAAACAAATATTTTTGTCCGACCATATTTTTGTGTAATATGACATGAATTCATATGAATATTTTGAAAACCATAATAAATAGAGCTTCGAAAATGAGGTTTTACATAAATTATGGTTGTTTTCATATTAGTTGTTTTCACAATGTGTGGTGTAATATTTGATTTGTTTGTGAAAAAACCTTGTATGTATTTGCCATCAACTGATTATTCAAAGGCTTATAATTTTCATTAATAATATTCGAGAACAAATTGATAAATATATATTTGAAAATATACTAGATAATGAATTGTTACTTTACAATGATTACACAAAAAATTCTACAAACCAAACAAAATAGGTTATAAAAAGCATAGATCAACTAGAGATGATGCCACTACCAACTAGAGAACGAAGTGCTGCATATTAAAGCTCTGTAAATATATGAAATTTTTATATACATGTTTTATGAGTGTTTATTGGATCTCATCTTCAGAGGAAAATCATGGTAATTCAAGATCATCTGCATACGCTAAATCACACGACAACAATAATTACATTAATCCTCGTAAGCTGTTTATGTTTTTAGAACGAATAACACCCACACCTTTATAAACCTACTCATAAATTACATTTTGTTTTTTTCACCACGGGATGTGAAGCCTCAACCCCTTAGGAGATGAACACGATTTAAAACACCTGATACCGTTAGACCATTAACCCTTTGGTGTAAGATGTTTGTTTGCCTTCTCATGCAACAACAAAAATTTGTAACGAATTATTTACTAAATAAACCACGAATCGGCCTCAAGATAGAGTATTTTTAAAGTATTTGACCGTCTTCTCTACAACATCATGAAAACAATACCAACAGGGCTATGTTATTAGTGATTCAAAGAAAGAATACAAAACGAAATATCATTTATCAAATTACTTGGATATAATCCATAATATATCTTATATCAGTATTTTTTTAAAAGGTTATTACTATTTACTTATTTATATTGAGCACTTGTTGTCATTGGAGTACATAGTTTTTTTTTATCATTTTTATTGATCACTCAATATATATTAAGTAGTCAATATAATTTAATATTTTATATAATTAACCCCCTTATCTTCTAATCATATTTTATTTTATCCCTTAATTATATTTTAGTTTTTAATCTATTTATTTATTTACTAGTTAATTAATTATATCAAATATTTAATGACATTTTATTTGTGAAATATAAATTTATATCAATAATATTTATTAGAAAATTTTGTATTAAAGTATTATGTGTGTTTAAAAACGAAAAATTAAATGGAGGGCTTATATAGAACATTTTAAATAAATAAGGATGAATTAGTTAAATTTAAAGAAAAAAACTGTTGAAAGAGGTCAACCATTGGAGGAGTCATTTAATTAGAGGTTATAATTCTTAGAATGATGATGTATTAATAATATTAAGTCATAGTATAGGTTAAATTATGGATGAGATCTAAAACCGGAAAAGCAGACCGAACCGAAAATCGGGCCGGAACCGGAACCGTTAGAACCGAAATATGTAGAATCGGTTTGGGTTCCGGGTCTAAAGAATGGGTTTATCAGGGTTCCGAGAAATCCGGGTTTGGGTCCATCGGTTCTAGGTACACCAGTTTAATAACCGGAACTGGTGTTAAGAACCGGAACCACTTTTAGGGACCGAAACTGGTTTCTGTGAAAAAATTAAAACATGCATATCTTATTTGTTTGAAGTCGGATTGACATGAAGTTTTTTCCAACTCGTAGTTTAGAGTTCGTAGATGGGTTTAGACTATAATTTTGTCATTTTTGGTTTAATATTCAATGATTTACAGTCCCCAAAGTTAGAATATCAAAGCTGAAAGTTTTAGTTTTTCAGCTCTTTTTCTGTATTCAATGAAAACGTTAAAAATACATATCTAATCCGTTTGAAGTCGGATTGACAAACAATTTTTTCCAACTTATAGTATAGAGTTTGTAGATAAGTTTAGACTATAATTTTGTCATTTTTGGTTTAATGTTCAATGACTTACAGTCCCCCGAAGTCGGGATATCAAAGTTGAAAGGTTTTAGTTTTTAAGCTCTTTTGTATTATGTGAAAATGTGAAAATATACATATCTAATCTGTTTGAAGTAGGATTGACATACAATTTTTTTCAAGTTGTAGTTTAGAGTTTGTAGATGAGTTTAAATTATAATTTTCTAATTTTTGGTTTAATATTAAATGATTTACAGTCTCCTGAAGTTGAGATATCAAAGCTGAAAATTTTCAACTTTTGAACTATTTGTTTTTCTACTTTGTATTATGTGAAAATTGTAAACATGCATATCTCATTTGTTTGAAGTCGGATTGACATGCGGTTTTTTTTTTCAGAATGTAGTTTAGAGTTTGTAAATGATTTTAGACTATAATTTTGTCAATTTTGATTTCATATTCAATGACTTACAGTCCCTCGAAGTCGGGATATCAATATAAAAACATTTTCAAATTTCAACCTACTAAGTAATTAACAAAAAATTCTGTTTTTTTCGTTTCTAAACTCATTTTACCCGGTTCCACCCTACACACTCTGATGTTTCTGGGCTTTCCGGTTCTAGACCCAATTACCAAGTACCATATCCGGAACTGGTTCTTATATACCGGTCCGGTTTCCGTTCCCACAAAAATCCCTTAATCGGTTACAGGTTTTCGGGTCCGGTTCCATCTGGTTCGGGTTTGGACCCACTTTCACTCATAGGTTAAACATTGAAGATGCTCTAAGACATAATACTGACTGTACGAAAGGTAAATTATCTCGCGAATTAATATAGAAAATTTACTTGATAAACGTGTATTCGTAAGTTATCAATGTTTGTTTTGCAGGAATTCTAGTCGTTTATAGATAAGTAAGATTTTTGTTGGTTATTTAAAAATATAATCCAAAACCGATATCATTATTTTGTGAATTACTCTTTATTTTAAAGTCTGGTTACTGATGAAACATTTCAATAATGTATTAACATTGTTACCTTTATTGTTTTCAAAGGAAAGAAGAATATAGGGGCAATGTGTCATAATAAGATGACGCACCAAATTACGTCAGCCGAAGATGTTGATACTTGACAGTGTGAACATCAACTCCGAAAGGAAGAAAAGAACCACACAACAGTATCCGTTTGTTAAGGAGCGTTTGCCACGCGTACTGTACATGGACCCACACACCCCACTTGCTAACTTGTTTCCTTCCCCTTTCGCATTATGGATGAGTTTGCATTTCCCTTGGACATAATCCTAACCATATTATCATGTTACAACTACAACCCATTTTTATATTAAATTCTTGCTCTAACCCTAAAACATTCACAGCGTATCAATTTACATGGAGTTTCAAGGCTCAAGCAATGATCATTGTTCTCAAGTGGTAAACGTTTTAGCTCTTTAGATGTGGTTAAGCTTGGAAAAAAAAGGGAAAGAAAACACTTTAGAACGGTAATGTCTTCGGAGATAAGTTACTTTTTTATAAAATCAGTATAAACAAAATATTGTATAAGAAATCAAATTCATAACAACCACTAAAAGGATTAAGGCCAACGAAAAAACAAAGTGATTCCTACGGCATTGTATTATGACATTATTTAGCAATATATAAATAAATGATTACATTCAAAGTCTTATTAAATATCATTTTAATAGTATTATTTTAGAGATAGATGTCCGAGTAATAAACAGTGATGAAATGGAAAATAGGCGGAGTGGGGAGTGGCGGACTGATCTGTTATATGTTCATTCCACACCTAGCCACTTGGTTATGAGGCCTCCCCTCATGTGATCACCGGTGCAGACTTTATAAATTCATTGCCGGTAACCGGTAACCGGCAATCGCAAGAATGCAGATAAGAAGTAATCATGAGAAACATTAAAAATAATTCACCAAATAATATTTTGATAATAGGAATATATTTCCAGAGAAGTCCTAATATTTTGGGCAAATTTTTAATAAAGTCCTAAATTTTATTTTTTGAATAAAAAAGTTCTCATATTTTCACCTTTTGAATAAAAAAGCCTAAGAAACCGGCTAATTTATTCACTTTAGTCCTTTTTGACCTGTTCAGCAGGGACCAAATTGTTAATTTTTCGAAAATAATTGGACTTTTTTGCAAGTTTCGTCAAAATTTTTATGTAATGTATAAACATATTTTTTACATATCTATATCTATTTTTACGTATTTTGTATTTTTTATGTTTTTTATATGTATATATTTACTTATTTTTATGTATTTTAAATGTATAAACGTATATTTTTACTTATTTATATGTATTTTTAACCATTTTACATTTTTTTATGTATTTTTATGTGTTATTTTTTATGTATTATGTATTTATATGTATTTTTATATATTTTTAACCATTTTACATTTTTTTATGTTTTTTATATGTATATATTTACGTATTTTTATGTATTTTAAATGTATAAACGTATATTTTTACGTATTTATGTATTTTTTTAAGCTTTTTAGATGTTTATGTATTTTAAATGTATAAACATATTTTTTTACGTATTTATATCGATTTTTAAGTATTTTACATATTTTTTATGTATTATCTATTTATGTATTTTTTTTAAAGTTTTTTATATAGATGTTTCTGTATATTTATGTATTTTAAATGTATAAACGTATTTTTTTTACGTATTTATCTGTAATTTTTAAGTATTTTACATATTTTTTTTGTGTTTTTATGTGTTTTTTATGTATTATGTATTTATGTATATTTTTGGTTATTTATGTATTTTTTTAGTTTTCTTATATAGATGTTTATGTATTTTTGTGTATATTAAATGTTTAATTGTGTTATTTTTACGTAAAAAATATATAAACACATAAAAATAATACAAAAAAATATTTAATATACAAAAAAATACATAAACATCTATATAACAAAACTAAAAAAATACATAAATACGCAAAAAAAACATATAAATACATAACACATAAAAAACACATAAAACACACAAAAAAATATGTAAAATACTTAAAAATACATATAAATACGTAAAACAATACGTCTATACATTTAAAATACATAAATATACAAAAACATCTATATAAAACACTTAAAAAAAATACATAAATACGTAATCCATAAAAAATATGTAAAATACTTAAAAATAGAAATGCATATAAATACATAATACATAAAAAATAATACATAAAAATACATAAAAAATATGTAAAATGGTTAAAAATACATATAAATAAGTAAAAAAAATATGTTTATACATTTAAAATACATAAAAATACGTAAATATATACATATAAAAACATAAAAAATACACAAATACGTAAAAATAGATATAGATATATAAAAAATATGTTTATACATTATATAAAAATTTTGACGAAATCTGCAAAAAAATCCTATTATTTTCGAAAAATTAACAATTTGGTCTTATGACCTGCTGAACAGGTCAAAAATGGCTAAAGTGAATAAATTAGCCGGTTTCTTGGGCTTTTCTATTCAAAAGGTGAAAAAGTCAGGACTTTTTTATTCAAAAAATAAAATTTAAGACTTTATTAAAAATTTGTCCAAAATATTGAGACTTTTCTAGAAATATCTATTGATAATATATAATATTGTCCGAACCTTCTAAAATTTTGCTTTTAGTTTGGTATTATATATATATATATATATATATATATATATATATATATATATATATATATATTATCGTTTTTTTTTCTTGTAAGATTAATATAACTGAGATACTCTTATATCTGATAATATTTTCAAGATAAAAAAGAAAAATAAGTTATTCTGAATGAACTATTGATAGATAATATAAATTAATAGAATTTTGTATTACATTATTTATATCACACCATATTTATATTACACCAGACATCTAAGGTTTAGATATGAACTTTCAAATATTAATCATTGAATTTTTGAAAATTAAGTAATCTAACATATTTTTGGGTGTTATATATATATATATATATATATATATATATATATATATATATATATATATATATATATATATATATTGCAAAATGACCGCTTGGTCCGAAATGCCCATTCCGGACCCAATTTAATATTCAGTAATGGATAATAGATCTGACCTGGTAATCTAGTTCTCCTATAAATAACTTTTAGCACGTCTCAGACTAGATTTTGCCATTTGTTTCGAATTACCCTACATCTCATTATTGACACCACTAAAACTGAAAATGTCTTATGATAGCAATGATGAAATGCAGGTTTTATATGTAAGTTTCAATTTTGTTTATAATTATATGCATTTATTATAAATTATACGTTAAAACATGTTTAGTTTATACAATTATATTGGTATTATAGGGTTTTCTTTGAATTTTATTCGTGTTAAGACAATTATACGATTACATATACTTATACATTTATACTACATCAAAAATTGTTATAAAAAATCCTAATTTTCACTTGTCCGGAATCCGAAAATCATGTCCGAAATACTTAGAACTCTCCAGAATACAAGAAATTGGTTCCAGTATTTTGGTTCAGAATTTATGGGCCGGGCTTGTGTTCCGGGTTTTTCGTTTGGAATTCTGTTCCGGAACATACATAAAAAAATCCATAATAAATCTCCAGATTTTTTGTTGAGGCCAAAGGACTTAGGATTGTAGGAAGTCGACATGATAACTTGAGTGTATCAAAAACCTGCTCTGATGCCAATACCAATTGAAGGTTAATATCAATCGAATACACTTCAAGTATAATAAACAATAACAAACTAACTAAGCAAATAAAGAACAAAAAAATTATAAAACACAAGATATTCATAAAGTTGTCTTTCACCAACAAAAAGTTTTTTTTCACCAAGAAAAGGGGTTGTCACAAAAACGGTCACCAAGACTTACATTAGGGTTTCACCTTAATGTTGTATATATATACTAATTTATACTCGCATATCCCTTCAATTAAGGGATTGTATCTAATATATACTGAGAACCGATCCTTATCACAAAGATATTAGTTCTGCTATCTATTCTACACATATATGTATAATTACCTAATATACAAAGATTACATTGGATTATATAACTACACGTTGACGCTGATCTTCATGTTGACGCTGATAATATCTTAAGGCGTCGGCGCTGATATTGGCGTTGGTGATGGCGGTCAACGTCTAGAGTGTTTTACTCATCAAATCATAAGGTGTGACATTACATGTTGTATAGGATACTATGTGTAAACTATATGAGTATTTAATAATAAAATAAATAAAAATTAAAATACGCATAGAAGATAAAAGATTACTTAGGACAAATAATCTTAACGTATTTGCACTATACGTTATAAGGATTCTGGAGACATAAGGAGCGTTCAAATTCGACTTCACATGAAGAAGTTATGCTTCTTCGAAGTTTCGCGATTAAAGCGGTATAACTCCGCATCTCGTAAAAAGTAGATTTTTGATAAATTACTTTTTAGCCTAAGAGTTCTAAATGGAAGTCATAGTATTCGTTAAACCGAGAGCTTGGATATAGAGAACGTCCAAATTTGACTTCATGAAAGGAAGTTATGATTTTTCTAAGATTCGACATAGTTGTATTCTGCTCAAAAATCAAATTTTAGATTGGTCCACTTTCATCCAAAATAATCTAAACGAGAGTTGGAGATCTCGTTAATAGGAGTTCAACGATAAAAAGTCTGTCAAAAACGTACATCAGATGAGAGAGTTATGCTTTTTATATGGCATTTAAAAGTCTAAGCATGTGTGAAAAATATATAGTCAAAATAGCCGATAGAGTCTAAATGAAAATTTTAGATCTCGTCGAGAGCTTTCTGGGGATGTAATGAACATCAAAAAAGGAGTTTGCATGAAGAAGTTACGCAATTTTGAAAATCTGAAAATCCGTACGCGTGCGTGCTTCTAGAAGGCCACGCTGTTCAAGCCGACGAGTGACACGTGTCAGTAAATGAGAGGATCGACATGTTCAGAATGCACGGCACACATATCTATGGCATGGAACGCATGAGTATTCTTCTCCCTATAAATAACAATCAATGTGCAATTCATTTTCCCCACCCCTACAAACTCTCTCTCTCTCTCTCTCTCTCTCTCTCTCTCGATTCCCGCTCCCCTTATAGCCCCATTTTTCTTAAGTTTCTTGCTTGCGGCAAAGCCTTGTTACACCCATCGACTACTTATCTGAGTAGTAGCCTTTGAGTAGCAGATCCCAAGGCAGTATTCTCCCCGACTTGTTCCCAGTTCTCATCTATTGTACTCTGTAAGTGAGCTATACTTACTCTGCTTCCATGTAATTTATATTTATAGCTATAAGTTGATTATAGGAACTTATAAGTAAGATTTATCAATGGTTCCAAGTCGTTATATTACTTTATCTACTTATGGGAGTGATGTCTGGGTTGGATTTAGTGAGGTGTTTAAAATGGGATTTCCTAACAGTATATTATGTATACAAAACGGACCCCACCTTTGATATGATCCTACATGGTTATTCCTTATTTAGATCTTGAAGTAGACTTTGGGATTATTGATGAATCTAAACCCTTAATATAATTTTTTTGTGAGAACAAGGATCTGATTGCGCAGGGACAAGGCTTGAAAACGCAAACCTTGAGTTAATGCTTAAGATTAATGTCTGCTTCTGATTAAGTGTTCCAGTCAAGTCTGGCAAGACGAGTCGAGACTGAAGATGAGAATCAACAAAGTACTTCAAATATTAAATATAGAACAATGAGTATAATGAAGATAAAGACAATAAATGAACAAGTAGAATGTTTGAAAGAGTTTGATTTGAGAGAAAAGTGCAAGTAAAGTAAATTCAAATATAACTATCTTTGAAGCAACAATCCGTCTACTATTCTTGTCATTAATCACTCCTTATATAAGAGGAAGAGGTACAACATACAAACCAAAATACATACAAAGGACCGGATAAATGAGTTACTTCTGATACTCTGATTATCCCATTTGACAAAAAGACTAAGTCCTATGTAAGGTTACATCAAGTAAAAGACAAGAATAATTAATGCACTGACGGATACACTTTCTCAGAATACTTCTTCACTTCGAACATACTTCACTACTCTGGACTCTAACTTCATCTCTAACCAAAGAATAAACTTGTACCTCAAGTCACTTCGGACTTAAGAATGACTTTGGAACTCCAAAGGTTAGAGATTACTGGAGGTTCACTTTCAGGTTCCAACAATCTCCCCCTAAGTGAACTCAGCAATCCAGTCAGTTTAGTTTGAATCTTCCTTGATGAACACATAAGCTCTGTACAACCACTCTCTGACTTCGATGTACGACTGCAACTGACTTATGAACTTTTCCTTCACATGCTCTGGTGCGTCGGACTTTGATGCTCGACTGATGAACTTCCGAAGGGCCTTGGTGGGAACCATATGTTTCTCAAGGACTCGGAAGAAGTCCTTCTTGTTTGTTTTTCTTTAAAGATAGACATATCCTAGCACTGGTTCATCAATGGGTCCCTCTGCCAATATCTATGCTTCTGTTAGCTTGAAGTCAATTTTGGCCAAGTATTTCTTGGTTCCGAACAGATGGGCCAATTCAAAGTCGCATCGACAAAATTCATCAACGTAATCTTTGAGGAAGCTCAAAGCAACATGGTAAGCTCCCATACTAAGATCATCAGCTTGATGGCTTCTGAAGTGTGCAACAATCCTCAGAATATCATTTGGGTTGATTGCACGGAAGTCGACGTCAGTGATGGTTTTCTGAATTGGTTTGTTTCGGAAGATGTGGTATCGAAACAACACACAATTGAGTTCGAACTTGGTCAAGATTTTCCTTCCGAACCCAGAAATTTTTGTGATCCTTTTCCGAGACCAGACTTCTTTTTGAGGAAGTGCGTTCTTGGAGTAAAATGTCTTCAATCTTTCTCGTTCAGTTCTGATGATCATCTATGGATCATCTTCTGGGTGGAGAGGAGCGAACTTTGTGTAAAACTTGTTGTAAGGAGAGAGAGGCAGATCAATTTGGTTCGAGTCTTGGTTGGGAATATCATAGTACATGAAAGGCACTATGTCAACATATTGCAAGATTCCATCTCTGCAAAGAAGAGAGATCCCTAGCATTAGATGAGCATTGTCATCTTTGAATGATTGAATCTGGATGCTTCCCTCAAGAGCTCGATTGATTTCTTCCTGGACCAGCCGCTTCTTTCTTTCAAGGGAGGTGTGGAGTAAGAAAAGTCTGAAATGGGCTTCTTTCCCTTGTCTTTTTGTTTTTGGAGGGCAGAGAGGATGTGTTGCATGTTCTCGTCTACGACGAATTTCGGAGGAAAGGAAGGCAGGGGCTCTTCCGGAATATCATCCGGCTTCTGGAGTGGAGAGCCTTCATCGATAGGAGCAATTTGGGGCGAAGGAATCGGAGGCAACATTGATGTCGTGGCTTGGAAGGCGTCAACTGCTAGTTGGGTTTTAGCCTTTGCCATTTCTTGGCTTCTATGAAGTACATCAGACAGAGTTTATGGCCATGATATTGCTGACCAAATCCTTTGCTCTTCCTCGGAGAGCACCTTGGGTGGAAACTTTTTCGGGGCTGGAAGCCCTATGATGGCATTCGTAACGTACATATATTCGTCTGATGGGTTTTGAGCATTCTAACACTCATATGGTGTACATGCAACCCTATAAACCTTGGATCTATGTTTTCTCTATTATACATGCAAATATTCAATATTCCAAGGTTTCATCCTAACTAGCATAATATCAAGAAACTATACTACAAAAAGCCTAGTTAGATGACATACCCTTTGATGTAACTTGAAGTCTTGAACTTTAAGAACTTAGCCCCAATAGTGTGGAAGCCTTACGTGGAATCACAAATCACCAAAAACACCTTGGAAACTTGACATAATAGTAAGCACACTAGAAATTGGCCCACTCTTGTTTACACACACACTAGTGCCATTTCATGTTCCAAACACCTCTTTATATAGTATGGAGGATTAGGGTTACATTCATGTAAACCCTAATACCCACGACCTTTCATTTCCATAGGATCCATGGGTTAAAAACTCCATGGACTATCCATGCAAGCTTATCCCAACCTAAATGAACTTGGCCCATCCTATATATAAGAGTCCATATTTAATTAGTTCCTTTTTGATCACTAAATTAATTCTTGATCAATACTAATTAAATAATATGATTCCATATTAATATATTAGAACTTATAACATATTAATATAAATCATAAACATACTATTCTCAAAAGACTATCCATATAAATTGTTCCGGTGAAGTGCAACCCAAATGGACCATGCCACTCTCGGGTCGAATACATACCAATAATAGTTATGGGCTTAGACATCTAATCCAACCGTCTCCCACTTGGATAAGTTAAAACTATTATTGCATATGACTCCAAGATCCCGACTAGCAATCGTAGCTCTTAA
The DNA here is from genome assembly GCF_052849685.1 of Lactuca virosa. Lineage (NCBI taxonomy): Eukaryota > Viridiplantae > Streptophyta > Magnoliopsida > Asterales > Asteraceae > Lactuca > Lactuca virosa. The sequence goes on from NC_136431.1 coordinate 242,027,211, forward strand.
AGCCGCTGCCGAACTCTGACCTAGTCAAATGACGTGTCCATTAGATAAGGGATCATATATTCCTCCATTCTAGATATCATATGGACTGAGACATGGATTATAATCATTCCCACTATCCATTTGTTGTTTCCCAATTTACGATTTATGATGACTGACTAATTGAACAAATCAAATCAGTCCAAGCTTAGCCAAGCACATAGGGGTGTCATCACTAAATCATCGAGGGGCCCACAGATAACGCTTTTATCCCTCCAAGGGTAAAAGGAATGGATAAACTTCGACTCATATGCTTCTACTAACCACTTTTTGAATCATACACAAAGGTACGTTTTATAACATCAAGTTACTGATGCGTTTTCGTGCAATCAATGTATAACCAATTCATAGTCAACAAGTCATATCTCTAGGTTTGAAGAATATAAGATATTATCGTCTCATGATCAGTCATGATAAAATCCATGAAGTGATTCAAATGAGCGTGGGTTTAATCCAATACTCAGAACTTATGAGCACTCATGAATGTTGTAGCAACTCTTGCTATGTCCAACACCTTAGACATCTACAAGCCAACTTCATGACAATCTTGATTCATACCTACTCCCAACATATGAACGATTGTGGAGAATTTGAATAACCTAGTTATTCGGGAAGTAAAAACATGCAAAGTGAAACACAAGAATAATACTAATTCAATATGGCCCCAAGCACCTTTGAGAGTAAATAAAACACCTTTTATTTAAACACCATATTGATGACTCATTATTCATTGTATAATGTTTCGGATTTATCAACTTAATACTTGAATTAAAACAATAGTTGTCCCATGCTCCAGTACATGTACACTATGTTTTCTAAACAATAGTTATGCCATACACCAAGTATGCACACTATGTTTGTCTATGCTCCTTACTTTGTGAAATAGACCAATTGAACATGATTCCAATGATGCTCATTTCATAAACCCAAATCTTTACGGTAAATGTAAGAATTCCAAATTCCTGCCATTTAGTGAAATCTATTAGATTCTAAACTTATATGCATTGATCCTCTTGTAATGACTATGCACAAAGTCACAAAGACTTGTCAACAAACATTACAGAGTATTCCAATGGAGATCAATTCCATGGAAATGAAGTCTCATATTCAAAGTACATTGCTTTGAACATCCTTCTTGCATAAAGTTTGCTAATCTTACACAAATTGAATGAATAACTTCCACCTATGGAAACATTTCCATATTCCCATTTTGACTATCACTTCTGAACAAGAGCTACCTCTTTTCAGAATATGTCAATATGGTCCTTCCAAAATTAACACTATACTTCCAATGTCTATGAGCAACCAATCTTTGGTAAACCTTAGATTGTCCTCGACAATTGCTTAATCACTTTAGTCATATCCAATTCTAGACATTCTAGACCTTTTCCCCCCTTAATGCCCTAGGCATTTGGAAAATTTAGAAAGGATAAATATTGTAGCACATGTAATCGATCCTATACCCGAAGCATATGGGACACGATTCATGATGTCTCACATAAAAACATGATCCTAGACCAGTCTTTTGCTACAATATTTTTTATTTGCCATGTTTTCATAATTTGACTATGAAGAGGGATGCCGTAATCATAATCGAATTTGAGAACGCAATATATATAGAATTTCCTCATGTTGAACCATTCCAACACAAAATTCATATATATATCCTTGACTAAAGATGATTAAAATCTCAATCTAAGCTTTTAGAATTGAAACGAAGTATAATTTCCTCTCCCTTAATTATAGCAAAACAACTTTTCCCAATCGAAACTTTTGTTTTCTATAATTAACATTGCTAACTTGCAACACTCATCATAATTAATTATGCTCCCACTAGCATAATAATTACTAGCATAACTCTTATGCTCCTACTAGCTTTGACATGTACTCAGAAATCAGCTGGACTTCTAGAAATCAATACTTTATTGATTTTCTTACCAAAGTTCAGATTTCTGATACGAGCCGCTTTGATAAAACTTTATCAAAATCATACACCTTTCCTTAGATAGCTCACATGTGTGCCTAAACAATTTTAGAACTATGAAAAGGGATGTCGTAGTCATAGTATCAATTGTTTAGACCTTTTCCATTTCTCACAAGTCCATGTTATTGTGTCGGTTACCCACACACGCTCCACTAACGACTTTGAGAATGCAAATATCACAATTGCTATCTACTTAAAATCTACTTAGTGAAAGCGTTTCCTCACCATCATTTTCATGAATCGGAGAGAAACTTTACGACACTTAGATTTTATGGTGTTTGTGTTCCTATCCATGTGAATTTGTCAAAACCATAAGATAAGGTTAGTGACAAAACCAAACTCATATGGACTGAACTTTTGCAATCTTAACTTCTTGCCACTTGGCAGCACAAGGCCTACCATTGCTTCCAGGTTGTTATCCAAACAATTGAGAACTTGTAGAACTCACATGCATAGTCAAATTTAAATGGAATGGGCATAGAAACAAGAATATGTCAACATGATAGGTTACAAACCTCAAGTCGTGTGCTAGTGATAAACTACAGGTTTTATTCTTTATTAGTTCTTGAAACTCTTTCAGGATCTTTAAGACTCCCACTGTCCTCTTGAGATATAAGACTCTCTTGTCAAGAACCATTCCTTGACAAAACAAATATTCAAGAGATAGTGCGGATTCTTATCAAGACAAACACTTCACACAGTTGGCCTTAGTTGGTCTTTGTTTTATCCAAAACATCACAACTTACCAATTTCAAATGCACAAGAGTAGAAAACATTTTACTCTTACATTTGACAAGTGTTATGAACCTTCTTTAAGATATATCACTCAAGTTACAATCTTGGAGTATGACTCTAAGAATTGTTTTGGAACGAAGTATGACTTATCTTCTTGATTTAACCACTTCAACAATTCATGACTCCTCTTCTTAGTCATAAGAATGCACTAAGATGTCCTTAGAGGATGAATTATGATATGGTTTCATAATCATTAAGATGATCATTAAAACATGATACTAAAGTACTCTCCCATCTTTTCAGATTCGAGTAACTTTTATCTTTCTGCCTAATTTGATTCTGCTTATCCGTCCTGCCATACACTGAAACTTTTCCAATGTTACAGAATTACACTTAAAATCGTAAGTGTAACCATATTTACTAACTTTTAGTAAATCATGACGAATAGCCTTATCGATCTTTGTGGTGGACCTGACCAGCGCACAACCAAGTGTACCCGATCCCCTAATCCTTCTCTTGACTCACATATACATGTGATCAAGGAATTAGTCATAATTTCCCAAAGATGAAAATTCTCATTCCTCATACAACACAAGTTGCATGATTCCAAGTTTCTATCCAACTGAAACTTGGGTGATGAGAATCTTTCCTTATTTGGTAAATTTAGACACTACCACAAATGAAAGAATCAAATCCATTTTCCAATATTGCTATCAATGGAATCATATAAACAACAATTTTTCACAAATGCCATTGTAAGGAGATATAATAAAATAAAACAAAATTTTATTTATTTATAAAATGCGGAAAAAACTTCTTTCTTACAATGCAACTTTAAATGAAAACTATGCTATTACATATTACCTAGCAGTCTATCATAACTCCAAAGCAACAGCTCAAAAATCCGATCTTCAAATCATGCGATTGAAATCCATCTTCGCGATTAGATTCCGCATACTCTTCCTTTAAGTTTCCTTCCCTTTGCTTGATTCTGCCATACATCAAAATGTAATATAGTCACATCATGTATTAGTAATCAACAATTAGGAACTTAACAGAGTAAGATAGTGGACTTACCTGAAGCAGAGTCAAACTTTTTGATTCTTCCTTCTCTCAGATCTTTCAGGTAGTTAGGGCAGCTTCGCAACCAATTCCCCTTCTCTTGGCTATAGAAACATATGGACCCTTTGGGAATGGTACACGGGACTATCTCAGCCTTAGCCTTTTCTTTACCATTTGGTCAACTAAGTTGACTATGGCCGATCCCTTTCCATTGGGAAGAGAAAGCTTTTCTGGATTTCCAATGTTACCATTGTCAATGTCCATGGAAGTTTGGGAAGTTGATCTTCCAATCAAAATTTGCTTTACCAGTGCTCCAAATCATTGCTGTGTCAGCAGAATCAAGCAAATAGGTAAGATCATTAAGGGTCATGTCATAGTCTGTTACATAGTAGTCCTTAAAGAACTCACTATGTGACATAGAAAGTGATTGAAGAACTGTTGGAATAATAGAGTTGTAGATCGATAGATTCCAAACAGAAAAACAATATTTAATCAAGTAAAGAACACAAGAATGGATCAATGGTGTCGAATGATTAATAACTCACACCTCAGAAGAGCTCGATGAAGAACTTCGACTGTAGACGTGTGCTAGGGTTACAATGCAAGTAATTAATTAGAACGATCTCCTTCAAAGCTATACATGCATGCAATATTTATATTCTAACCCTAATGTGTCACACCCCCAAACCTGAATGGCGGAAACGTTCGGGGGCGGAGGACGTCATGTACAGTATCATAACAATTGAATAGTAATGAAAGTACACACCACCATAATATATATATTTGAAAAGTTTACATGATTGTAAGTGTTACATGTTTGAATATCAAATACAATATGGTGATCCAAAAATATGTTACTAACGCCAGCGCGTTAGTCTTCAAAAGTAGTTGCTACCTGGTTTAGCGTTTTCCTGAGAATACAAGTTATTTCAAAGAAAAAGTGTCAACAATAAAGTTGGCGAGTTCATAAGTAGTGTTTTGAGAAAATGTATGCCATTCGAAAGTTCACGTTCATTTTCCAGAAAATCCAATATTTTCTTATGAGTGTATGAAATGAGTATGAATGATTGTTGTATAAATTGTATGTATTTGAACCAGGAAAATCCTATATTTTCCTAAAAGTGAATTGCAGTCTCAAATGTCCAAGACCGTAATCTGTAAGCAACAATGACATGCTCAAAAGAATGGTGTATAGTCTTATTATAAAACAAAACTATAAGAAGGTTTGTATTTGAATGTGAAAAGAACTGTATTTGTTACTTTTCCCGTGAAAACGTAATACCATAATAATTGTCTATCCAGTGAGTTTTTATAACCGTACTATCATACTTTGCCTGTAGCGACGTTCTTCAGGCGTCGAAATGAGATGACACTTGTCACCCCGGGGACTGTAGCTAGCAGTCAGGGCGCGGGATCATTAGTCCCGTATAGATCTATACACACTTGTCACGTTCTCCGGACGGGAGATTCTGGTTATAAACAGGACTTCTAGTGGTACCTTAAAAGGTATATTGAAGATGAATGCCTCACGAATTCTCAATTAAGTCCCGTATTAAAATGAATATGTTTGTTTCTGAAATCATTATCCTTTTTCACAATGATAATAAAGGCATAAAAATGATTTGTATGTTCTTGTATGCATAAAGATGTCATAACGAAAGTGGTTACCCTTGATATGATGCAAACGTATAAATAGAGCTTATGATATTTATACTCATGTTTCATCCCGTGAGGGTAAAGTAAAGTAAGATGTTTTGTATGTTAAACACTTCCATTTGATAGTTAAAATAACTGCATGAAAAGTATAGCAAAATATTCCATATTTTCACTCGGGAATAACCGAGTGTTTACTTGTATTCTCCCCCGTAATGTGTTCAAAAGTATTTAAAAAGCATTTAAAAGCATAGAAATGGGGGTATGAACTCACTTGATTGAAGTGGTAGCTTGAAGAAGTTGAAACAATAATCGAGCAGAACTTCGACTGGAAAAAGCTGATTTCTCGGGAATCTCAGGAGCGCCGGGACTCGCGTTGCGTGCTAGGGATAATACCGGAGCTTCGGGGTGGTTTAGAGGGGCTTGCGAGGTGTTTCGAGGTGAAAGAATTGAGAGAAAAGCAAATAATTCCGGAAGGCTTCGCACCCTTTTTATAGGGCTGGCTGACTCCTCGTACGCAGGGCGTTCCTGCGAAGAGCGTTGGGCGTTCCGGAGCGCAGGGCGTTCCTGGCTCGAACGCAGCGCGTTCAGTAGTGCTTTGACGTCATCGCTTACCTCAGCCTCGGACGGAGTACCCTAATGTGACCGGAGCGACGTGGACGAACCGAGACCTAGCCTTGCGAACGCGGGTCGTTCACTCGGAACGCAGGGCGTTCCTTCGGACCAGCCTCGAGTTTTGTGTCCAAAACTTGTAAAATCCGTAACTTTCTCGTACAACCTCCGTTTTCGACGTTCTATATATCCACGCGTAGGTGGGAAAATACTCTACAACTTTCGTTTAGGCTCCGTTGGCTAGTTTTGATTTATTTTTAATATTATATTTTTAACAGGCCGGGACTGGAAAAGTCCGTTAAAAATCCATAACTTCTTCATCCGACGTCCGTTTTCGTCTGTCTTTTTACCGTTGTACAACTATTGATGAGACCTTCGATTCTCGTTTAGGTTGTGTCGGCTAAAAATCGCTCGATCTGTATTTCGAATTTTTAGCTGTCTACCGCTATTCCGAAACTTCGAAAAATCATAACTTCCTCATACGAAGTCAGATTTGGACGTTCTTTTTATGTACGCTTACGGTTTAATGATATCTACGACTTTCATTTAGATACTTAAGGCTAAAAAGTATTTTCTTGAAATTTTGTGTTTTACGATTAACAGTGTTTTGCCGGTTTTGTTGCGGATTTTCGATTGGTCATAACTTCTTCGTTATAACTTGGATTTTAATGTTCTTTATATTTTTGGAAACCTTATTACGATATATGTGACAACCCGAAACTTTTATCTTGCACACTTAGTCAATTCAATCAAAGTTAAACATGTTTTGTTGAGTTCTCGCACTGTTTGAGGATTCGTTTAAGTGATTCTAAGCTTGAGTATGACCAAGGTTGAGTCTAGGAATGAGTCAGCAAGTCGTATACTGTCAAAACGAGGCCAGACACACCTTTTGAGGGAGTGTACGGCCGTACACATGGGTGTGCGGCCGCACACACACCTCCTGGCAGCACACTCCCTTCTTGACATCACACCCACCCTATATAAAGGATAGACCCCTTTCCTTTCATTCCTTTAACACCTTGGCAGCATACAACACCATTTCTCTCAAGCTTCTTCAACCACAAACCCTCCCAAGGCTTCAAAAACGTGAGTAATCCATCCCTTAACTTGTTGTGCATGAAGAACCTCTTGATCTTGGCCTTGAATCATGAAAGTCCCGTCATGTTCTTCATCTCTTTGAAGGAGTGCGGTAGCACACTCATGTGTGCGGCAGCACACTCCTGTGTGCCGCAGCACACTCCTGTGTGAGGTAGGACACTCCCTTGTGCAGCAGCACACACATTTGTGGGACCATACACACACCATAGGACCACAAACCCATTTCTAAGACCCTAAACTTGTACTACAACCAAGTATGGGCCTAGGACACTTCATGGATGCAAGTATGGACCTTGAAAACACCTCAAGGGCACCTTCCATCATGAGTGTACGGCCGCATACCCATTGGGCCGCACACCCATGGCCGTACGCACCTTTAAGTTGGCCATACACCTCCCTCATGCAATCCTTTGAGGTTCTAACACTTAGTGCAAGTAGTCCCAAGTTCTTAGAGTGGTTCTTCATCACATCTAGTGGTGAAATACCATCATTTGACTCCTTTATGTGTCATTACTTGTTGATTAGGATCAAATCGTGTTCAAGGCTTCACTTGAACATCCCACATTCCGTATCGATCCTTCATTCAAATCACCCGAGGTGAGTTCATACCCCTACATTTTCCGTGTTTTTAATGTTTTCAGGGGGGTAACACAAGCCAAACTCAAAGTATTTTATTATGTTTTAAACTTACTAATACAGTTAATGATTTCCATGTTTAATAACATATTCGGATATTTTATCTCTTTTTGTAATATGTTGAAGGGAAACTCTTAATTTGGAAATCTAACTTCATCGCTTTCAGAAAGGTTCTTACAAAGCATTTCTATATCAACTCTAATAAACTATAATGGGTATAGCTTAGGATAACCCGCTAGGCAGTCTCTACTTAATCAGATTTCGTAAATGAACATATATAAACTATGGCAGATTTAGTTTATGTTATATGTTTTTCTCAGAAGTATAAAGTACATTTATTCAAGGATAATTACTTTTTTATACTGATTTCTCGCTAGTAAACTAGATTATACAGAATTGTGAGGCGCTACTTCAATACTGTACCCTTAGGTGTATAGTGATAAATCCTTTTAGTATAACCAGAGTCTCCTGGAGGGAGAGCGTGAGATTTGTGAATAGATCTATTCGGGACTGACAATCCCACACCTGAACTGCTAGCAACAGTTAGGCGGGCACGCCTGGGGTGAACAAATGTCATTTAGCTTAACGCCTGAAGAACGTTATAAAGGTCTCTCGGTCATATCAAGTATGGTTATACGACTCGCAAATAAGTATAAACTAACTTTGTTTACGGACTCTATTCTTCGTTTGTTTTATTCTAAGTAATAAAACTACTTTTATATATGCTGATAGTAATCAAGGACTTCTAAACTGGCATCTCTACCTCTAGGATGGATAACATGTTTTCTAAAACTGATGGTTTATTTTCTAGTAATAGACACTCTTTCAAGACCGCTTTTCATAAGAAAATACAGGATTTTCTTGAAGAACACTTTTCGAATGGATTCAAAGAACATTATCTCACTAAAACTAAATGCTTATGAACTCACCAGCTTTATGCTGATATTCTTTCAAAACTGCTTGTATTCTCAGGGATTTAGTAAACAGGTACTTTCAGGAGTTCGGAGGAGACGAAGCGTTAGAGTCGCGTCTGTCTATTTTACTTTTGATATGATTAAAACTATGTATTAAACAACGTAAACCTTTTTCATATATCTATTCAATGTCTGGTTGTGTTTACTATGCTTGCTATGATACAATTGTTGTGATACTACGCATGACGTCCTCCACCCCGGAACGATTCCGCCATCACGGTTTCGGGGTGTGACAGATTGGTATCAGAGCCCTTGTTTATAGCAAACTAAGTATACCGAATCTTACATGATATACAACTATAAATACTAAGGGGCCTAAGTGCTCTAAACTAAAAATATACTTTCAAAAATACAAGTATTTTTATAAAAGTATATAAGTATACCCGAGTATCAGAATCCATGTCGTATGTAGAGCAAAATAAAAGTATTTGGATGTTGGACATCGCGGTTAAACCTGGGCAGTTATGTAATCATGTCTAGGGTGAATATAGCCTGATCAACTATATTCATTCGAGACATGACTAACATGTGCTTGGGAGTGACTATGGTGTTGCAGCAAGTCTAAAACTTACCTAGATACTAGAGGAGTTCTAGAGCCAAACATAAGGATTAAAATACTATAGGAGTATTTTAGAATGCTATAACGACTAAGCCGAAAACTTACCAAAGGATCCATCCTTCAAGAATCAAGCATGTAGCCATGATACATTGGAAGTATTAATAGATCCGATGCCTATTAACTATTCCTTCACCCTCACCTCGCGTAGATAACATGGCTAGATTCCATCTTCCTGGCGACCCGTACTTTCATAACCAAGGAGATGATGGATGGATCGAATCAGAGCCAAAAGGAAACCAAGAAATCCCTTTTGACGATGGCATTGCCGAACCATTTCCTGAAGAGACTGACTCGGAACCAGAAGTCGAGAACTTACCCCCAATGGCACCAATACCAAATCCCAACCCTCAGCTTGTACTCGAAGACCCAACACCAATGTGGGTCGGATGCCTGGATAGGTGGAGTCACGAACAAGGCCAACCCCGCCCGTACAATGGGGATCGCCGCTTCTACAATGTGGACGGAGGAGGCTTCGCAGATAGAGCCCTTCCAACTATAGTCCGCCGAGTGGCCCGCAATGTCGAAATGAATGTGGCGGCCATTCAACGAACTGTGGAACTCGAGGCAGACTCGGATGCCAACACAAACCGTATTCGCAGTCTCGAGGTTGCTCATAGGAGGATTTTGAGAGACCACGAAGACCAGCAGCGAGAGCTAGCTGCAACTCGAGCTGAGGTCGTGGAGCTCCGAGCACGCCAATCAGTATACGAGAGTCGCCTGCTTGACATGGAGCGCCAGTTGACTAACCTAAGGTTCCGCCCGAGAAGTGCCCGTCGCCAGTAGGAAATATTCTACTTGTCCTTCCTTTTGGAATAGCGTTCCTATTTATGTTCTAAGTAGCTCCTTTCTCTGTAGACATTCTTATCTTGCAAGTGCTGATTCACTAGTTCTTTATGTTGTCAAATTGTTCCTCTGTTGGTATGTGGTAGACCTACTCCTAGGTCAAATTTTCCAAACTCTGTGTAATCTTGATATCGACAATGGTGGCAACTATCATATTTCAGTTGAAGATTTTCATTGTCAAAAGTATACCTTAGATCGATAGCATGAAAAGTAAGCAACTTTATCAAGGTCCCATTACTGTTTTGTCCTCAAAACGTGAATCATAAGATATATTCAGATGATTATTCCTTATCCCTATCATTTTCGTATCAGCTTCGATATCCTAATCGGCACGGAATTGTTAAGCCTCAAATCGTGCTGATATTCTTTGCTTCGAGAAATCGATTCGCTTCAATCTTCCCTTCGACGAAATCCTCACTGGTCTTAGTGATAAGATTTGTCGAACCTTCGTATCATTTCCTGCGTCAAGCCTCGAGAGCATCTTCGAAGTCTGTAACTTTCCCGATGTCTTCCCCAAAGACATTCCGGGGATTTCTTCCGAGTGCCAAGTTGAATCCCATATCGACTTGATCCTCGGAACTACCCTTATAGCCAAATCTCCATATCGTCAAGAGCCGACAGAAAAATGCGAGAGTTACTCAGCCAGCCCGATGAGCTGAGCAACCAGGAGTTCATAAACTTATTGTATGCAAACTTTGTTGTGCTCAAATCTTTTCTATTCTTTGCTAAGACCACATCGTGGGGATGAGGGTCGAATCAATGAAAGTCACATAACAAAACGGGGAAAAATCTCAATGCATAGATAAACATTTAGGATATATCCAGAGGCAACCATTGTTGCTCACAAGCTTCTTTTCTTGACATGTAGCAGAATCATGCCTCCAAAGAAACGTAACCATCCCACCGACAAGACACTAATCCTTCAGATGGATTCAGCTACGTTCCAAGCTACTGTCACAGCAGCCGTAGCAGCCGCCCTAGCTGTTCTTAACGCCAACAACACAAATGTGGGTGGAAGTGTGAATGGCAATCCAAACCTTGGTGTTAACCAACCTCAACAAACAGTGCCTACTAGGAGGGGCACACCTGATCCCCAACCTAACATCCTGAAACGAAAGTTCAAAGTAAGTTGTTCGACCCAAAGACCTACTGAAAGGCGGCGGATTGGGACAGTCAATACCCCAGTCAACCCTACTGTTCCAACCCCAACCACACCCTACTTGGGAAACCTCCCGCACTGCAGCAAATGCAACTACCATCATCATGGAGTCTACCGAGTGCCACATTGAACTAGATGCAACAGGGAGGGGCACACCTCCCGCAGCTGTAGGGCCCTAGTTAAGTTCGTCACTCTGACTACCAATGTTGGGGAAAGTCCAACATGTCACCTATGTGGTAGTATGGGAAATTTCAAAAGAGACTGCCCAACAGAGGAGAACAATGAGGAGACAGGAGGAGTCTGACCTCAGAAAACGGGAAGCATCAAAGAACCCTACAGTGTTTTGGTACGTTTTCAAAAACCTCAATAATCATTCATGATCGTGATTACTTTCTTGTCCAAATTATATCACGACATACCCTAATGAGTAAAGTATGACAGCTTAGTGAATACGTTGGAGTCGGTTGTAATTATACACGACTTATATACGCCAAGCAATCATAGGAAAATCTAATGGGAACCATTCCATCGAGAGCCCATAGTTTCAAAACATCTGGACCCTCACATTAGTAGTACCCACCAAGTCCAAATCAAACGCAGAAAATACCAGAGACATTCATTTAGGGATGCCAATGTGCTAGCAAAACGATCCTCCCAGACTAACTTGACGCGCGATTCTACGACACCATTCTGTCTAGCTCGACTAAGTCTATGTTATACCAAACCCTTTTGTCTTAAATCGTTCGATCGCGAAACTCCCGTCGCTCGTGACGATAACCAGATGCGAACTTCAAAGAATTCATCTCTCTTCGAAATTCGAAAGTATTCATACGAAGAGTATCATCCGCAAAGAGAAGGACAAAGTAAGAGAACCATCCGGGAAATTGAAGATGTGTCATGGGACACACATCTATCCTTAATTGGACTTTCTTGCAACAACGGCGACCTTTCTAGTAGCAAGGCTGCGCCGTTCGAAGCCCTCTGCAGCCACAAGTACAGACCCCATTTGTGATGGGCTGAGGCGGGCGACACGCAAATAAGACAAGAGTCAAGTCCCCGACAGCACTCCCACGAGTCCTGAAATCATCCGAGAGATGGCAGAAAAGATCGCATGAGATAATAGACAAAAACCATTAGAGTCCCAGATTAGTGAACGTGTCTTTCTTACAGGTTTCACCCTGGAAAAGCCTGATACGCTTCAGAAAGCGTAGAAAGCTAAATCCAAGATACGTTAGACCGTCCGAGATCCTTGTTAGGATCGGTCCCATAGCGCACGAACTCCAGTTACCTCGAGTGCTTAGCAACGCTCATCTCGTCTTCCTCGTTCCAAACAGAAATGAGTGTCCGTTCAATGAGACACCTACGATTTTCCCTCGACAACCTCGAGTTAGACGAGAGTCTACACTTTGTGAGAGAATCATCCGAGCTCACGGATCGAGAAGTCGAGTGAACGAAATAACGTCACATCCCGATAGTGAAGGTCCGCTAGAATGTCAACCAGGAACTTGGATTCACTTGGGAGCACGAGAGTCCCATGAACCTTAAGTACCTCCATCTTTTTCAAGACCATGAGTTATATTCTTATTCTTGAATTTCAGGACGAAATTCCCTCTAACGGGGGGATGATGTGACAACCCGGAACTTTTATCTCGCACACTTAGTCAATTCAATCAAAGTTAAACATGTTTTGTTGACTTCTCGCACTGTTTGAGGATTCGTTTAAGTGATTCTAAGCTTGAGTATGACCAAGGTTGAGTCTAGGAATGAGTCAGCAAGTCGTATACTGTCAAAACGAGGCCATACACACCTTTAGAGGGAGTGTACGGCCGTACACATGGGTATGCGGCCGCACACACACCTCCTGGCAGCACACTCCCTTCTTGACAGCACACCCACCCTATATAAAGGATAGACCCCTTTCCTTTCATTCCTTTAACACCTTGGCAGCACACAACACCATTTCTCTCAAGATTCTTCAACCACAAACCCTCCCAAGGCTTCAAAAACGTGAGTAATCCATCCCTTAACTTGTTGTGCATGAAGAACCTCTTGATCTAGGCCTTGAATCATGAAAGTCTCGTCATGTTCTTCATCTCTTTGAAGCAGTGCGGCAGCACACTCCTGTGTGAGGTAGCACACTCCCTTGTGCAATAGCACACACATTTGTGCGACCATACACACACACACACACCATAGGACCACAAACCCATTTCTAAGACCCTAAACTTGTACTACAATCAAGTATGGGCCTAGGACATTTCATGGATGCAAGTATGGACCTTGAAAACACCTCAAAGGCACCTTCCATCATGAGTGTACGGCCGCACAACTATTGGGCCGCACACCCATGGCCGTACACACCTTTAAGGTGGCCATGCACCTCCCTCATGCAATCCTTTGAGGTCCTAACACTTAGTGCAAGTAGTCCCAAGTTCTTAGAGTGGTTCTTCATCACATCTAGTGGTGAAATACCATCATTTGACTCCTTTATGTGTCATTACTTGTTGATTAGGATCAAATCGTGTTCAAGGCTTCACTTGAACATCCCACATTCCGTATCGATCCTTCATTCAAATCACCCGAGGTGAGTTCATACCCCTACATTTTCCGTGTTTTTAATGTTTTCAGGGGGGAATACAAGCCAAACTCAAAGTATTTTATTAAGTTTTAAACTTACTAATACAGTTAATGATTTCCATGTTTAATAACATATTTGGATATTTTATCTCTTTTTGTAATATGTTGAAGGGAAACTCTTAATTTGGAAATCTAACTTCATCGCTTTCAGAAAGGTTCTTACAAAGCATTTCGATATCAACTCTAATAAACTATAATGGGTATAGTTTGGGATAACCCTCTAGGCAGTCTCTACTTAATCAGACTTCATAAATGAACATATATAAACTATGACAGATTTAGTTTATGTTATATGTTTTCTCAAAAGTATAAAGTACATTTATTCAAGGATAATTACTGTTTTATACTGATTTCTCGCTAGTAAACTAGATTATACAGAATTGTGAGGCGCTACTTCAATACTGTACCCTTAGGTGTATAGTGATAAATCCTTGTAGTATAACCAGAGTCTCCTGAAGGGAGAGCGTGAGATTTGTGAATAGATCTATTCGGGACTGACAATCCCACACATGAACTGCTAGCTACAGTTAGGCGGGCACGCCTGGGGTGAACAAATGTCATTTAGCTTAACGCCTAAAGAACGTTATAAAGGTCTCTCGGTCATATCAAGTATGGTTATACGACTCGCAAATAAGTTTAAACTAACTTTGTTTACAGACTCTATTCTTCATTTGTTTTATTTTAAGTAATAAAAGTACTTTTATATATGCTGATAGTAATCAAGGACTTCTAAACTGGCATCTCTACCTCTAGGACGGATAACATGTTTTCTAAAACTGATGGTTTATTTTCTACTAATAGACACTCTTTCAAGACCGCTTTTCATAAGAAAATACAGGATTTTCTTGAAGAACACTTTTCGAATGGATTCAGAGAACATTATCTCACTAAAACTAAATGCTTATGAACTCACCAGCTTTATGCTGATATTCTTTCAAAACTGCTTGTATTTTCAGGGATTTAGTAAACAGGTACTTCCAGGTGTTCGGAGGAGACGAAGCGTTAGAGTCGCGTCTGGCTATTTTACTTTTGATATGATTAAAACTATATATTAAAAAATGTAAACCTTTTTCATATATGTATTCAATGTCTGGTTGTGTTTACTATGCTTGCTATGATACAATTGTTGTGATACTACGCATGACGTCCTCCACCCCGGAACGATTCCGCCATCACGGTTTCGGGGTGTGACAATATCTACCACTTAGTACACTCAAAGTGAGACTTTTGAGCATTTAATTTTTGATGTTATTTTAATTAATTCAAAAAAGGGGTTACCATAATTGACTTTGGATCGTTACATTGATTCGAAATATCGGGTTGTTACATCATCCCCCCGTTAGAGGGAATTTCATCCTGAAATTATTTACAAGGTAAGTGTCTATGGACTAGGGAAGAGATGCGGGTACTTTTGTTGCATCTGATCTTCTCGCTCCCAAGTGAATTCGGGTCCCCGCTTAGCATTCCAGCGAACCTTCACTATTGGTATGCGACTCTGCTTAGTTCGTTTGATTTCCCTATCCATGATCTCGACGGGTCTTCCATAAAGTTAAGATTTTCATTCAGTTCGATTTCCTCGAGTGGAATCACGAGAGTTTCGTCGGACAGACACTTTTTTAGGTTAGATACATGAAACACCGGATATACTTTGCTAAGTTCGATTGGAAGCTGAAGTCTATAAGCTACTGGACCAATCCTCACAGTAATTTCGAAGGGTCCAATGTACCTTGGGTTTAGTTTTCCGCGCTTCCTGAAGCGTATCATGCCCTTCCAGGGTGAGACCTTCAGTAGGACGCGGTCACCAACCTGAAATTCCAAGGGTTTTCATCTTTTGTCGGCATAGCTCTTTTGTCTATCTCTTGAGGCTTTCAGTCGCTCTCGAATTTGAACGATCTTTTTAGTCGTTTCCCTTATAATTTCCGGACCAGTGAGAGTGCTATCAGGGACTAGACCTTTCGCCAACTGCGTTTCACCGACTTCCGCCCAGCACAGAGGTGATCTGCACTTGCGGCCGTAAAGGGCTTCTAATGGAGCAGTCTTAATGCTAGTGTGATAACTGTTGTTATAAGAGAACTCCACCAATGGAAAGTGGACGTCCCATGCTTTACCGAAGTCGATACCACATGCTCGCAACATGTCTTCTAGGGTTTGGATCGTTCTCTCACTCTATCCGTCAGTTTGTGGGTGATAGGCTGTACTCATATCTAGCTTAGTACCTAAGGCTTTCTGTATCGTTTGCCAGAACCTTGAAGTGAATCTACTGTCTCTATCCGAGATGATAGATATCAGTACACCATGAAATCGCACGATCTCTCGGATGTAGGTTCTTGTTAGTTTCTCCATCTTATCGGTCTCTTTGATTGGCAAGAAGTGGGAAGATTTGGTTAACCTGTCGACGATCACCCAAATGGTATCGTGACCACCCTGCGTCTTGGGTAGTTTGGTTATGAAATCCATGGAGATCTGCTCCCACTTCCACTCAGGTAGTTCGGGCTGATGGAGTAGACCTGAGGGCTTCTGATGTTCTACCTTGACTTTGGCACAAGTTAAGCACTTGCCCACATAGGTAGCAATTTCTGCTTTCATGTTTGGCCACCAGTAGAGTTGTTTGAGATCCATATACATCTTATCTAAACCTGGGTGCACGGAGTATCGGGTCTTGTGTGCTTCGTTCATAACTACTTCTCCGAATCCACCGAACTCTGGTGTCCAGATTCGGTTCATGAGGTAACGAACTCCGTCACTCTTGATCTCAAAATTCTTGTCCATCCCTCTAAGTGCTTCACCTGTCAGGTTTTCGTGTTTCAAGGCTTCCAATTGAGCTTCCTTGATTTGTGTTGACAGGTGTGAATGGATCGTCATGGTTAATGACTTCACTCTTCGACCAGAGTACTCCTTATGACTAAGGGCATCTGCCACCACATTGGCTTTTCCCGGATGTTAACGAATCTTGCATTCGTAGTCGTTGAGTAGCTCAATCCAATGTCTTTGCCTCATGTTGAGTTCCTTCTGATCGAATATGTGTTGAAGGCTTTTGTGGTCTGTGAAGATGGTGCACTTTGTACCATATAGGTAGCGCCTCCAGATTTTTAGGGCGAATACCACTGCTCCAAGTTCTAAGTCATGAGTGGTGTAGTTGACCTCGTGCGTTTTTAGTTGTCGTGAGGCGTATGCAATGACCTTTCCTCGCTGCATTAGTACACAACCCAGCCCTTGATTAGATGCATCGCAGTATACTACAAAGTCTTTTGTCCCCTCTGGAAGAGACAAAATGGGTGCACTGCACAGGGCTTGCTTCAAGGTTTGGAACACAGTATCTTGCTTTTCCCCCCAGTTGTAGGTTACACCCTTCTGAGTCAGGGAGGTAAGAGGTTTTGCAATGCTGGAGAAGTTCTGTATGAACCTACGATAATAGCCAGCAAGGCCTAGAAATTGGCGAATTTCAGTTGGCATTGTTGGCGCAGAGCAATTCTGGATAGCCTTGATCTTGGAAGGGTCCACGTGGATTCCCTCTTCGCTGACTACGAGACCTAGGAAGTCTACCTTCCTAATCCAAAACTCGCATTTTGAGAATTTCGCGTAAAACTTCTCAGTCCTCAGCGTCTCTAAGACTTGTCTCAGGTGCTGACCATGTTCCTCTTTACTTTTTGAATAAATGAGTATGTCATCTATGAATACTATCACAAATTTGTCCAGGAACGAACGACATACCCGATTCATTAAGTCCATGAACACGGCGGGTGTATTGGTTAGTCCGAACGGCATCACTACGAATTCGTAGTGACCGTATCTAGTTCAGAAGGCCGTCTTAGGAATATCGCTCTCTAGGACTCTCAGATGGTGATATCCCGATCTCAGATCGATCTTGGAAAAGTAGTTTGTTCCTTGGAGTTGATCGAACAAATCGTCTATTCATGGTAGGGGGTACCGGTTCATAATGGTAAGTTTGTTGAGTTCTCGGTAGTCGATGCACATTCTGAACGATCCGTCTTTCTTTTTCACGAAAAGCACTGGTGCTCCCCAAGGTGAGAAGCTTGGTCGGATGAATCCTTTGCTGAGTAGTTCATTCAGTTGACTGGATAGTTCATGCATCTCTGCTGGGGCTAAGCGATACGGCGCTTTGGCCACAGGGGTGGCTCCAGGAATTAAGTCGATTCTGAATTCGACTTGTCTTGCAGGCGGTACTCCTGGAAGATCCTCAGGAAAGACATCAGGAAAGTCACAGACGTCAGGCACGCCCTTGATGTCTTCTACTCCTCGATTCACATCCACAACATGTGCCAAGAACGCGTGGCATTCCTTGCGTAGATATTTTTGAGCCTTGATGCAAGAGATGATACGAAGAGGGGTGCTAGGTTTGTCGCCATAAATAACGAGGGCTTCGCCATTTGGCAGATTAAGGCGAATGGCCTTATCGTAACATAAAATGTCCGCACGATGAGAACTTAGCCAATCCATGCCGATGATGACGTCGAAACTTTTTATTGAGACTGACATGAGGTTGATTGGAAATGAATTATTGCTTAATGAGGGGGTACAGTTTAAGTATATTTCCTTAGCGCTTTCTGTTTTCCCGTTAGCCATTTCTACTATAAAAGTTTCACTTAATGATTGAGGGATTTGTTTGAGTAGGTTTTTAAAACTATGGCTCACAAAACTCCTCTCCGCTCCACTATCAAATAACATGCATGCATATGAGTTATCGAGGAGAAACGTACCCGTAACAATAGTGGGGTCTACAATGGCTTCCTCCTGGCCCATTGCGAATACTCGGCCACTTCCCCCAGCATTCCTGTTGTTTGCCTTCGGGCAGTCCCTTCGTAAGTGCCCAGTTGCTCCGCACTCGTAGCAGGTACGACCTACTCCGACATTTGCAGCTAGAGCGGCTGGTTGGGCTGGTTCTTTGCAGAAGCGGACGGTGTGTCCCTTCCTGTTGCACCTAGTGCAATACATTTCACGGCAGGGTCTGTGGTGATGGAAGTTGCATCGGTTGCACTTAGGCTGGTTGCCGTTGTATGGCTTTGTTGGTGCCGGGGCGGTCGGGACAGTAACAGCGTGAACCGTCACTATCTGTTGTTTGTTGGGGTTCTCTTGCAGGGCTTGTCCCTTTCTCTTGTTCCATGGTTTCCTTTGGCCCTGTATTTCCTTTGGTGGGTCGGCAGTAATTGCGGTAGTATCCTTTTTGATCCCGTGATCATTCAAACGTTGTGCCAGGCGCTTTGCGCTGTTGAATGTGACTGGGTTGGAAGCCAAAACATGCCCTTGAATCTGGGATGACAACCCCCATATGTATCTTTCCACTTTCTTCGGCTCCGGGTTGACCATTCCCGGGCAAAGGGCTGACAAATCACTGAACCTGGCCGTATAGGCGGCTAGGTCAGAACCAACCATTTTCAGGTTTCATAGCTCCTGCTCCAGTTTTTGAATTTCGCCCCTCGGGCAGTATTCTTCCAACAGTAGGACCTTCAAGTCCTCCCAGCTCATGGCGTTGGCGACTGGAAGAGACACAGATTTCACATGGCCCTTCCACCACGTGAGGGCTCGGTCTGTGAAGGTACAAGCAGCAAACTTGACCTTGCTTGTTTCTTGGCATGAACAGATTTCAAAGACCGTCTCGGTCTTTTCAAACCATTGCATAAGAGCAATGACTCCTCCAGTGCCGTTGAACATTTTTGGCTTGGCGTTTGAGAATTCTTTGTAGGTGCATTCGCTAACATGACCATGACCAGTGCCATGGTTCTGATGGTTGGTACTACTCCCGCTCCCTCCGGCTCCATTAGAGTTTATTTGGGATAGCGCAGCTGCTACTGCTGCGGTGATGGCAGCCTATACCATAGCGGGATCGTAAGCTGGAGGTGGTGGTGGCGGTGTTGGTGTCGCATTTCGGCATGCTGACCTACGAGGAGGCATCTAGCTGCCGAAGAAATAACAATGAAGACAATAAGTCTTTGATGATAGAGAGTCGTGTGTTAAAGAGTTAGCCATTTTCAACAATTCATGAATTAGGTTCGACCTAAACAAGGTTCTTGATTTTGATTCATCATTAGAGTTTATAGATAAACTTATGAATTCGAGTGGTAGGCAAAGAACTAACACAGAAAAGAAGTACTTCCTTATATATTAAACATATATTGGGTTATATTCCGAAGTCAGGAAAATTTTGACCTTTCTAAAGGTCTCTGATTACAAAAGTTAGAGAAAAGTAAGACTTTTAGCCGAGATCCTATTCTATAACAAAATTTTGGGAGTCGGGAAAGTACTACCTAGAGTACATACTAAGGTTATTCCATAAACCAACAGAAAGAGCGAGTAGAGTATCCTCTACTGGCGGCGGGAACTGTTCTGCTGAGCCTTTTGACATGCCAATTGACGTTCCATCTCGAGCAAATGCATTTCATACCTTGCCTGGCGTGCTCTAAGTTCCATGACTTCAGTTTGAGTTTCAGTTAGCTCTCTCTGCCAAGCTTTATTTTGATTTATGATTCTACCATGAGCTAATCCTAACTGTCGGATGCAAACTGTATTGACTCCAGTGTTCACATCATTCTCCTCAGTTCGATGGATGGTTGTCCTTCCTCGTTCATCAATGCGAGCAATTCGGCGAACCAATATAGGAAGGACTCTGTCTGCTGAGCCTCCCTCGCTCAGATTGTAGAAGCTTTGGTCTCCATTGTATGGAAGGGGTTGACCCTGTTCGCGAATCCACCTATTCAGGTTGGTTGCCCATAGAGGTTTCGAGCCATGAAATTCCGGTCGAGGATTAGGATTTTGAATTTGAGCCGCTAAGGGTAGGTTATTGTCCTCGGGATCTGGGTCTGAGTCTGTCCCATCAGAGCCTTCCTCTTTCTCCTCTTCCATTGGTTCCTCATCCTCTTCTGGGTCGTTTTCCTCCCATCCCCCGTTGCCTTGATTGGGGTAGTAGGGGTCTCCTGGTAGATGGAATCCAGCCATTGTGTCTATACGAGAATAGGGTTAAGAATTGACTATTAACTAAAGCACATACTGAAGTATCAACGTTTAAACTTATTGTATTTACCAAATACTCCTATAGTATTCTAAATGTTATGTTTGATTCAAAAAGGTTATGCTTTTGGTAAGTTTTAGACTTGTCGTTTACTGCAACTATTCCCTGGCATATGTTAGTCGGCTCTCGGACAAATATAGTTGATCGGGCTATATTCATCCCAGTTCCAACTACATATCTCAAGGCATAACTGTAGTGCACAACTCATCTATAATACTTCTATATTATTTTCATCATGATACTGACCCTGTTATATAATGTATGCATATTTACTTTATAAAAATTTCATTTTTTTTAAAAGTATAACTCTCTGTGAGAGTGTTTTTGCCCAATTGTGTTTATAGTTGTATACCAAAAATAAATGGTTTTGATATACTTAGTTCACTATAAACAATGCTCTGATACCAATCTGTCACACCCGCAAACCTGAACAGCGGAAACGTTCGGGGGCGGAGGACGTCATGTACAGTATCATAACAATTGAATAGTAAAGAAAGTACACACCACCATAATATAAATATTTGAAAAGTTTACATGATTATAAGTGTTACATGTTTGAATATCAAATACAATATGGTGATCCAAAAATATGTTACTAACGCCAGCGCGTTAGTCTTCAAAAGTAGTTGCTACCTGGTTTAGCGTTTTCCTGAGAGTACAAGTTATTTCAAAGAAAAAGTGTCAACAATAAAGTTGGCGAGTTCATAAGTAGTGTTTTGAGAAAATGTATGCCATTCGAAAGTTCACGTTCATTTTCCAGAAAATCCGATATTTTCTTATGAGTGTATGAAATGAGTATGAATGATTGTTGTATAAATTGCATGTATTTGAACCAGGAAAATCCTATATTTTCCTAAAAGTGAATTGCAGTCTCAAATGTCCAAGACCGTAATCTGTAAGCAACAATGACATGCTCAAAAGAATGGTGTATAGTCTTATTATAAAACAAAACTATAAGAAGGTTTGTATTTGAATGTGAAAAGAACTGTATTTGTTACTTTTCCCGTGAAAACGTAATACCATAATAATTGTCTATCCAATGAGTTTTTATAACCGTACTATCATACTTTGCCTGTAGCGACGTTCTTCAGGCGTCGAAATGAGATGACACTTGTCACCCCGGGGACTGTAGCTAGCAGTCAGGGTGCGGGATCATTAGTCCCATATAGATCTATACACACTTGTCACGTTCTCCGGACGGGAGATTCTAGTTATAAACAGGACTTCTAGTGGTACCTTAAAAGGTATATTGAAGATGAATGCCTCACGAATTCTCAATTAAGTCCCTTATTAAAATGAATATGTTTGTTTATGAAATGATTATCCTTTTTCACAATGATAATAAAGGCATAAAAATGATTTGTATGTTCTTGTATGCATAAAGATGTCATAACGAAGGTGGTTACCCTTGATATGATGCAAACGTATAAATAGAGCTTATGATATTTATACTCATGTTTCATCCCGTGAGGGTAAAGTAAAGTAAGATGTTTTGTATGTTAAACACTTCCATTTGATAGTTAAAATAACTGCATGCAAAGTATAGCAAAATGTTGGGCTTATAGTGTTGCGTCATGGGCTCGGTCCTTAGCCCAGTTTTGGATGCCGGTTTGGGCCTGTCCAACCGTGCATATTTTTCTGTAGGGTTTAGTATTTAAGCTGCATGCATGCAGTCTTTGTTTTTAAGGTTTTTATTATTTTCTCACATAAGTTTTGTAAACCCTAGCTCGCCTCTACAGTGGAAGTTCTTCATCGAGCTCTGCTGAGGCGTGACTATATTTGAATCATAAGCATATCGTTGATTCTATTCTGTGTTGATAATATTATTGTGTTTGTTTTGTTTGATCTTCATCTTTTACATGTGAAAGATCTAATCGGTCAGAGATTTATTCTCATCAATTGGTATCAGAGCAGGAGACTGTGTAATTCATACACATCTCTTCTGTCGAAGAAGTTATTAGGGTTTTATTCCGCATTGATTGATATTAATTGAGCCGTCATTCCATATTGACGTATCTCATTAATCGTCGATCTTACTCTAATTGATAAAATTACAAGTCTGATCTTTAAACAGGTAATCGATCAAACGCTATCACAATGCCCATGGATGATTCTCAAACCAATCCAATCAACATCTCTAACAGCATTGGTTCAACAACAAGGATTCCAATCTTGTATACTCAAGATTATGAAGTTTGGACGCATCATTTTGAAGATTATGTGATCGGATCGGAAGATAATGGGTACTTGATCTGGGAAGCAATCACTGTTGGCCCATTCGCTCACTCAAGCTCCTCAAAGATTGTCAAAACTCAGAAGGAGTACAATCAGCTTGTTAATGATGTAAAAGATATTCCTCAAGATGAGAAGGAAAAGTTTCAATGTAACATCAAGGCCTTGAGGATGATTAGGTTTGCTTTGCAGTCAGATACGTTCCGTTTGGTGAGTTCTTGCGCTACGGCTAAAGAGATATGGGACATGCTAAAAGAATTGTATTCCACTGATGCAGATCTGGAACATTCGATTCAAACTCTTTTGCTTTCTGAATTTGGTGATTTCAAACAGAAGCCCGAAGAGAAATTGATTCAGGCTTTTGATCGCTTTAATCACCTCTTAAGTAAGATGATGAAGCATGGGATCGAAAGGAAGGTTATTGAACAGAAGGTTACATTCATGAATGGTCTAAGACCTGAATGGATGGCTGTCGTATCCACTGTTAAAGCACATGAACAGTTTAAATCGTATTCTCTGGCGAAACTGGTGGGAATTTTGAAATCCCATGAAAGTGCACTGTCTAAGGAAACAAATGTGGTTTCTAGTTTGGGTTCGTTAGCCCTTGTTTCTAAAGGGAAAAGTTCTGTTGAAGAAGAAGAGGAATTGGATCTTGCCGACTACGATCTAACCAGTGAAGAGTATGCCCTGATGGTGTCCAATCCTAGAAAGTTCATTAAAAGAAAGTTCCCAGCCAACAAGAACCGAAACTGGCAGGGAAGTTACAACGCTGAAAAGGTTAAGGAGGAACCGAAGATAGGATTGAAGTCAGAAGAGTCCAAGAAAGAGGTGAAAATTAGTGGAAACTCAGGATTTGATTGCCATTACTGTGGAGGCAAGAATCACTTTGCCAAAGACTGCATGCTGAAAAAGAAAGCGGAAAAGATAGATGAGGATGATGCGGAAGCGAGCCTCCTGAGACGACTGGAGGAAATCAAGAAAAGAAAGTCAGCTGCTAACAATAAAACTATGAATGCTTTAATTGTACAGGATACAGGCAACCGTGATGAATTCGGTGGCGTGGAAGTATGGTCCACGAATTTAGAGGATGAAGAAGTAAGAAAACCCACTCATGGCAAGGCGATGCTGGTGAAAGAAGAACCTGCTGCAGGAAGGTGTTTAATGGTGACCGAAGGTGTATCTCAGATGAGGGGATATGCAACATATAGTGGGCTGGAAGAAGAGAAGGAGCGAGAGGACATGTGCTTTGCTGCAAAACCTGTCAATGCACAGATCAACAAATGTGATGAGTTGATCAGGAAGGTACAAAATATTCTCTCTTCTCTAAATATACCTGTAACTAACTATGAAAAGGAATTGAATAGCTTGAAATCTAAATTTTCAAGTATAAGTAGTAGTCTCACCCAAACCCGTGTCACAAATTCAAACCTGACTGATCAAATTAACAGGATATCGTCGAAGAGTGAGGAAAGGAGGATGTGGATTGAGCAGAAGGAGAAAGAGTTGATTAGGTCTAAGGATGAATCCATTTATTTGCAACGAGACAATCTTAAAATTTTAAAACAACGAAATGTGTTTTGTTTGATTGCTAAGAGACTTTATTTTAATATTACTCAATTGCATCTCGATTGTGAAATAGGAAAGAAAATACATCGCATGATTTTACCCTTCCTTGAGTTAAAGGAAGATGAAATCGATGCTGAAGCTTACAACTGTGAAAATGTTGTATCTTCTGATGAGGTCTCACCGGCATACAAAATTGGTCTTGACAAAATTGAGTCCTATATTAAGTCCAAAGACCATAAGGACATGCTTAAAAATCTATTAGACGAAAATGATAGATTGAAGTTAAGAACCGAAACTGTACAGAAGTTTGACTCATTGAATGCCAAACTAAGTTCAGAAAATAAAATTGATGTTGAAAATGCATCTGAACTTAATAAGGATGATGATATGAGTGAAATCTCTGTAGAGGATTTGGTGGACTGTTCTGAATTTGTCAAAAGCTAACCTGAAACACGCAAAAATATGATTTCTGAAAACTCTGTTGAGTTCGCCCGTTTCCCGAAAGACAAGACCAAAATTCTCAAGGAAAAGGGCGTCGTGTATCAAAAGGTCCAAACTACTCCAAATCAGGTATACAAAGTAGATGGAGTTACACAGCAACAAACAGCCGAACTGACTGCAATAGTAACAGAAGATAATGCTGAAGGCTGTGATGAGTTTTTCTGGTCAGCACCCATTGACAACGTTGATGAAACAGTAGGCTTGTCACAGAAAACTTCATGGAGAGTGAAAGGAAGATATGTGGCCGAACCTCTCAATGATCCTACTCGTTTTGATGAGCCTGGCACAAGTGGCACCAAAAGCCCTTCAACTGGACTAGTCGCACTCTCAGGCGAAACCTCCTCTCTTAAAAGCGCAGCTTATGCTCAAGCATCTGAAAAAAGGGCTAATATTCACAGAAATCCAAAACAGGTGAAAGATCGAAAGCATCAAAGGAATGTGAGGTACAAGAAAAACCTTACTGAAAGGAAGCAGTTCTGGCGTTCTCAAAATCCCAACTATGTTCGCTATGAAAAACCTTCTAAGCAAAAAGAGGCAGGAATCGACAATTCTTCCACTCGCACTCATGGCGAAACAAACCGAAAGCAGAGTTTCGGTCCTCAGAAGGGTTTCGGTCCTAAGTATGAACCCAACCGAAAGCAGGATTTCGGTCCTCAGAAGGGTTTCGGTCCTCTGAACCATCTTGACCGAAAAGAGAGTTTCGGTCCTCAATCACAAAAACGCCATAACCGAAGAACTCACTCTGTTTCTAAATCTAATTTCTCCAAATCTCATCTTCAGTCTCAGAATGATCCAAAAGGAAAAGAAAAAGTTTGTCCAAAAAATGCAAAGGATTCATCAATCCAGCATAATGTTGATCGGAAATATGCAAACGTACAATACACATATTTGGCAACTTCACCTAGCAACAAAGTTAAAGTTTTTACTATAAAAAGAAAAGATAAAACAGCTTTGATTAAACGTACTTATTTGGTTGATATCTCTCTTACGAATCCTTGTTCTGTACAAAGCTCACGAGGAGCCAAGGCTCTTTGGGTTCCTAAATCTGTTTGATTTTTGCAGGTTATTCGTGACGAGCAGTTTGACGAAGAATGGTATGTTGATAGTGGCTGCTCGCGTCACATGACAGGTAGAAAGGAAGAACTGAGAGAGTTTCGATCTCTCAAGGATGATGGAATAGTGAAATACGACAACAACTCGTTTGGGACTATCAAAGGCTACGGAATGATTACGAATGGTGATTTCTCAATAAGAAAGGTCGCATATGTTGAAGGATTGTAGCACAACTGTGACAACCGTCAAAATTCGAGTCGGTTCTAGATTTGACTAGAATTAGTTGCACATATAGGCACAACACATATTAGACTTAGTAATTAGAAGCTAAGTTATAACCTACTAGAAACTTGGAAACAGATAGAAACAATGGATGGTGTACTTAGATTTCACCTTGATATCTGAATTCTACATCTACTAAGCTGTAGTGACTATCCATATTTGGATCACTCTTTGACTCGAACAACATTTGATGAATCATATACACACATCATGCACTTGACCTAGAAGTAGAAGTTAGTTCAAAGTCTCATAGAAACTTAAGTCAAATTTGAAGACTAGGACTAGTATACTTGATTCCTCAATTTCGCTTGAATCTCGGAATCACTACATAGAATGCCAATAAACCGATAAAAATAAATTACAAACATTATTTATAACTATAAAAGAGTTATAATACCATAAGATAATTTAAAGTCTCAAATATTCTATTTATTTTGATATACAAAGTTTATTAAACTCCAAAACCCTAAAAGCCCTAAAAACTCATATTTATAAACTTTAACCTTAAAAATCCTATAAAAACAATTATGAACCTTATAATATTATCTTATCATAATAATTTTTATGAAATAAAATTCAATGAAAAATAAAGATTTAGTTATTAACATTTACCCTTGATTTATAAGTCAAAGATCAAGAGTTTTATGCATAAAAACTAGGTTAAGGTGCACATTTTATAAAAAGTTGGATATTTTTATAAAAGATTTGAATTTTTATAAAAGAAACAAGAGAGAGAGAGAGCCTCTCCTCCCTAAAATCGGATCCCTCTCTCCCCATATCTCTCTCACACTCTCATTCTCCAACACACACACATCTCTCTTCTTTCTCTCTCTAGAAAACTCTCTCTACCTTCTCTCTACTTTTTCTCTCCAAACACCACTCCATTCTCTCTTACTCCCTCTAAGAACCAATAAATTTTCCAGAAAACAAACCCAAGAACACTCCTCAAACTCGAAATCTTCATCATCTTGTGGTATTCTTGAAGGTAAAATCGATTTCTACTTCACTTTTCCTTCAAGTTTTGCTCTTTTCTTACACTTTCTCCTTCTTCATCTTCTTCAAACTTGTTTTATTTTTGTTAAAATGGTTTTTAGAACATGATGGATGTGTTTTAACACCATGCATGTATGATAAACAAGGTTGCATGTTCATGATCTTAGTGCAAAAATCGATTTTAAGGATTAAAACATCAAACTCAAGTTAAGAGTTTTTGAGAAACAAAATTTTGTTCATAAATGCATGTATACATTTTGATAAGTTTTAATCTTTTGATTTCTGGAAACATGACTAAAATATGAGTTTATCATGATATATTTTAAATACTTCAAAAGATTTACTCAAGGAAATGATGAAAACCCACTTTTCTAACCAATCATCATGCATGCAATCTGCCAGATTTCTTTACCTGACTTTAAACTGTCATATCTCACTCATTTCTTAGCCAAAATTCGTGATTCGTTTTCTGAAATATAATATTTTGAGTTAGCTTTCAAACCCATCTGACCTCACTGGAAAATTCCAATATTTCGATTTTTACCAATTTTTACAAATATGTTGCTCAAACAACACTTTCCTTATGAACATTTGTTTTGTGTTGCATGTTCAAAGGACTTATTCATCACTAAATATCATTCAAAAATTATTTTGAACTCTTAACATCATATATTAAGAGGTAAAAAAAGATCTTGATTTAAAAGTCTTTGGAACATGTTGCAAAAACTCTCAAAGTAACATCAATAATCTTTACCAAAATCACAAGAACCAAGTTTTCTCTATAATTTATTGAGCCTTTAGGCATGTTTTTCGACCTCAAAAATAAGAAAACAATTTTTCATTGTTATTAAATTGTATGAAGATGCATTCTGGAAATTTTCAGCTCAATATATATTTTCTTTCTTTTTATATGAAAATAATAAGAAAATAGAGTGTTAAATCATATAAAATACTTACACTAGTAAATAAATTCTGGAAAAATTCCTGGATGATTCTTTACGTTAATAAACATCTCCCATGAAGTTTCAATGACTTTTGTTACTGTTTAATATGGTTTTGAATTTTCTTTTTGTGTAGCCCCAATAAATCATAAAACCACTTTAGACAAGTTGAAAAGGCTGTATAACAATTTTCGCAGCTTCTACCAGAGGTATAAGACTTAGAAAAATATTATCAGAATTTTTTTCATAATGTATCCATATTTTTCTCCGATTTTTGTATTTATAATGGACTAAAAACAGGAAAAATAGTTATACTCATCCAAAAATTATGAAAATTTACCAGAACACCTTGTAGTACATTAGGATGCTATATAAAAATTTTGATGATTTTTCTCTTCTGTATACTATTTTTCTTCTATTTTCCCAAGATTAAATACACTTAAACCCAATTTTTATTAGAATACATACACAAAAATCATAAAATTGGGATAAACAGTTTAGAAATTCATTTTTATATTTTTCCTAGCTTAATAATGACTAATAACAGCGTTGCAAAAATTTTGGGCAATTTTGGAAACTATTTTCTATTTATTTCAATTTTTATTAGAATAAATACACAAAAATCATAAAATTAGGATAAATAGTTTAGAAATCTATTTTTCTATTTTTCCCAGGTTAAGTATGTGTAATAACAATACTCTAAAAAGTTTGGGGTATTTTCTTAACCGATTTCTATTTTTCATGAATTTTTATATATTTAGAGAATTAAATATATGAAAAATGGTTATGCATATTCATAATCCATGAAAATTTATCTAGACGTCTTTTAGTACATTTAGAACCAAAATCTGAAGTTTGGTAATTTTTATTAACTGTTTAGTATTTTTCATGATTTTATGGTTATTCAAGAAACTAAAATCGTGAAAAATAGTCAGACAAATCAAAAATTCAAGAAAATTTATCTTAAGGTCTTTGACTTCAATTAAAACTTAAATGCAAAGTTTGGGAAAGCTTAGAACTAAATTGATTTAGTTTTGAATATTTAATCATTGGAACACCTCTAAAATGTTAAATATTAACATTTCAATAATGGAAATTTTCCACTTAAATTGTTATATAACAATTGATTCTTTGAAACTTAATTTCCACAGAAAAATGTTTGTAACTTATCAATATTAAATTTTGACACATTATTGGCATAATTTTATTGTAGTAGTAAGTATACTAGTGTTAGATTTCGATTAGAGACTCACTAGCGAATACCATTATTGTAGGAATCGGTAGTGGTACACGTGGAACGTAGTCAAGGCACCATTTGCATCATCTCAATGCATATTGTGAGTATTCACGACTCCCCTTATTTTCAGTTTTTATGTTTTGGGGTGGAAAAGCATGTCCAAAAACCATTTATTATTCGTTGTATTTTATTTGACTCGTATCAACTTGGTTGCTATATTTTGCATATTGTGAGTATTCACGACTCCCCTTATTTTCAGTTTTTATGTTTTGGGGTGGAAAAGCATGTCCAAAAACCATTTATTATTCGTTGTATTTTATTTGACTCGTATAAACTTGGTTGCTATATTTTGCATATTGTGAGTATTCACGCACTCCCCTATTTTCAGTTTTTATGTTTTGGGGTGGAAAAGCATGTCCCGAAAAACTATTATTTGAATGTTGTATTTAAATTGATTTGTATCAAACATGATTGCTATTTTATTGCTATGTCTCTCTATGTATGTCTATGCAACACGGAACATGAGAACTTATCGTACTAAGGCCCTTCCCTTATCTCTAACCATTAACTCTTTGAGCCAATGGTCATTATGGATAGCGCTATTAGGAATTGACAACTCCTCACTCGCCCTATTGCTGGAGTGCATGATACCATATTCATCTATGGAACGATAAGCATAGATCTTGATAGGGCTTCAGTCATAGGTTTGGTTGAGACTCATTGTTTGCTCATACACATACAAACTCGTTTCTCGTTATAGCAATAAACTTGTTATTAGTTATAGCAATGAACTTTGTTTCTCATTACAACAACGAACTTTTATTACTGAAAACTTATATACATGTTTTAGCAATGAAATTGTTTGCTCATTGTAGCAACGAAATTGATTGCTCATTTTAAGCAATGAAACTTGTTTACTCGTTTGAGTAACGAACTTTATCTTCCATGAGAATATGAATGTTGCATCTTATTTGGGCAACATACTTTATCTCTCATGATGACAAAGAACTCTGTTTTTTTTACAAACTTATTTACTCATTTTAACAATATACTTTTATTATTGGAAACTTTTATTAAAACTTTGATTTTAATTCATGGAACCAATATTATTTTGTTTATTTGTGAGTACTCACCAACTATTTTTATAGTTGACGCTCGTTTTACATGCTTTTTCAGGAATCATCGAGTAAGTGGCACTTAGGGACACTTCACTTTTAGGAGCATTCGCATGTGTTGTATTTCAATTTACATTGTAATTTCTTTTAAAAGTTGTTCAAACCCATTGTAAAATTGTAATGATTTTTAATACTATGGTTGGTGTAGTCTTTTAACTTTTGCTATGAAACCCTTTATACTGCCACGCCTCGTGTTTCCGCTTTAGCGGGGTGTGACAACAACCTTATCAGTGTATCACAGCTAGTGGTTGGGACTGGATTGAAAGTCTCGTTTGATGATGACGGCTCAGAGATTGTTGAGAAGAAGTCCAATAACATTCTGCTGAAATCGAAGCGAAAAAGGGAAATGTATCCTTTAAACCTCAACCCAATTCGGGGTAAACCAGCAGTTTGCTTACTCACTAAGGCTCACTCAGATGATAGCTGGTTATGGCATCGAAGACTCTCTCATCTTAATTTCAAGGATATCAACAAGCTGGTTTTAGGAGATCATGTTCGGGGTCTTCCAGTTCTCAAATTCGACAAAGAACATCTATGCGCAGCCTGTGAAATGGGAAAGCAGAGTAGACAAAGTTATCCCTCAATTATCAATACAAAAGTGATAGAACCATTGGAGTTACTGCACATCAATCTGTGTGGTCCCTCTTCCATTGAAAGCATTGGTGGAAACAAGTACATTCTGGTCATAGTGGATGATTTCTCTCGATTCACATGGGTGTTCTTCTTGAAGCAAAAATCTAAGGCTGCTCCAAAGCTCAAGCTCTTCATAAAACAGGTAGAAATTCAACTGAGGAAAGTTGTTCGTAACGTAAGAAGCGACAACAGCTTGGAATTCAAAAACAAAGATTTTGAAGATTTTCTTGCTGAAAAGGGAACGACTCATAATTTCTCAGCCCCATATACTCCACAGCAAAATGGTATCATTGAAAGGCGAAACCGATCTCTGTGTGAAGCAGCTCGAACGATGTTATGCTTCGTATCCTTGCCTTTGTATTTCTGGGCTGATGCAATTGCTGCTTCGTCTTCAAGATGCTTCGTCTTCAACTCTAAAGAGAATCGAAACAAGTTTGATGCTAAGGCTGACGAAGGAATATTCTTAGGTTACTCACTGAATTCTAAGGCATATAGAGTTCTAAACAAGCGCTCTAAGAAGATTGAAGAAACATACTACGTTACTTTTGACGATAGCTATGTTAAGAAGATAAAGACAGTCGAAGGTTCATTGCAGGAAATTTTTCCAAAGACTAGTCAAGTTACAGCCTCCATTTCAAATCTTTTCGAGCAATATATGCTTATTTTTGATGAGCCTCAAAAGGCAATTGATTTTGAATCAAAGGCTAAAGACAACAAGGTTGATAGTCTAAGACAAATCATTGACGATGCTGCTCAAAAGATGGCTGATGATCAACCTAAAGCAACCAAAAGGCCAGACATAAGCGAACCTGTGAATGACTGTCTTCTGTCCAGGGGAGGGTCCGTCTCCACAACAAGATCAAGGTTCTTCATTCCAGGGGGAGAATTCAGTGTCACAATCTTCGGGCTCTACTGAATGTCCAAACGAAGGGGAACATTCTGATCCAGATGTTGAACTCTTATCATCATTCGAGGGGGAGAGTAAACATGTCAATGATGATGATACCCTATCTGAATTGGAAGAAGAAATCAATTCAGAATTGGATCCCTCTTGTGATCCAAATTACCCACCTCTTATTAAATGGACCAAAGATCATCCACAAAGTCAAATTATTGGGGAATCTTCAGAAAAGGTGTTAACTCGCTCTCAGATCAAAGCGAAACAAGCTGCACTCTTTTCTCAAGTAGAGTTTTGCATGTTCAACTCCTTTGTTTCCAAAGTTGAACCGAAGACTGTTAATTCAGCACTTGATCATTCCGACTGGGTTCAAGCCATGCAAGATGAGTTGAATGAGTTTGAAAGAAACAAAGTATGGCGTCTAATTCCAACTTCAAAGGATGCTTCGGTTGTCGGTCTCAAATAGGTATTCAGAAATAAGATAGATAAGGAGGGGAACGTGATTTGTAACAAAGCTCGGTTGGTTGTGAAAGGTTACTAGCAGGACGAAGGTATCGATTATGAAGAGACCTTCGCTCCTGTTGCAAGATTAGTGTCTGTCCGTATCTTCCTTGCCTATGCTGCACACAAAAACTTTGAAGTCTATCAGATGGACGTCAAGTGTGCCTTTCTCAACGGTGAACTTGAAGAAACTGTGTACGTTGAGCAACCGCCAGACTTCGTGAACGAGAAGTATCCAGGTCAATGCTACATACATGACAAAGAGGTATATGGCTTAAAGCAGGCTCCCAGAGCATGGTATGAAACTCTTACTCGGTTCTTAAAAATGTCTAGATTCAAACAAGGTTCGGTTGACCCAACCTTCTTTCGAAAAAGAGAGGGTAACCACCTTATGATAGCCCAAATTTATGTTGATGACATCATCTTCGGCTCCACGAATCCCAGCTTAACAGCTGAATTCAGGAAGTTGATGGAAACTAAATTTGAGATGAGCTCAATGGGTCCAATTAACTTTTTCCTTGGCTTAAACATTAGACAGGGACCCAAAGGCATCTTTATTAACCAGGAGGCATACACCAAGACACTGCTTGCTAAGTTTGGTATGATGGGAGACTCCAAAGTTAAAGTTCCAATGGCTTTTGCTACCAAACTTACACCCTCATTGGAGAAGCCAGCCGCTGACATGAAGCTCTATCGTCAAATGATTGGGTCTCTAATGTATCTCACGGCTAGTAGACGTGACATCATGTTTTCAGTCTGTTACTGTGCCAGATTCCAAGCTAACCCACGCGAACCTCATTTGCAAGTTGTGAAAAACATCTTTCGCTAGCTGAATCGAACCTCCTCTCTTGGTCTGTGGTATCCAGCCAACTCAGGATTCTTTGTCCAAGCGGTCTCAGACGCTGACTTAGGTGGCTGTGGATTAGATCGTAAAAGCACAACTGGAGGATGTCAATTTCTCGACGGTAAATTGGTTAGCTGGCAATCAAAGAAACAAACATGTGTTTCTCTCTCAACTGCAGAAGCTGAATACATCGCTGCAGCATCCTGCACATCACAAGTTGTATGGATACAAAGTCAGCTTAGAGATTACGGGCTGAACATGAAGAAAATCCCACTATATTGCGACTCTGAAAGTGCAATTAGGATTTGTCACAACCCAGTGCAACACTCGAAGACTAAACACATAGCACTGAGGTATCACTTTATCAAGGATCACGTGGAAGATGGCAACGTGGAAATTCATTTCGTAAGGACGACTGATCAACTGGCAGATATATTCACTAAGGCTTTACCTGAAGCAAGCTTCAACAAGATTTTGCAAGGCCTAGGAATGATGGAAGCAGAATCAGTGCCAAAATTGCCTTCGCTTCAATAAAGGTAAGAAGCGAAATAGAGCGAACCGAAATGAACCGAACATTCGGTCTATTTCGGGTTCGGTCTATTTCGGGTGAAGCTCGACCATGAACCGAAATGAACCGAGCGTTCGGTCTATTTCGGGTTCGGTCCTTATGAACTCGTTCGCTTCTTTTTCTTATCAAGGCATTTTGATTGTATTCCTATGTACACTCTTTTAAAATTCTTCTTATATTCATAAAATCCAAAAATATTTTCCTTTTTCGTTCAATTGAACAATTTTCACAAAATACAAAAATATTTTCCGTTTTTGATCTAATGATTTCTTTTGCATAAAGTGTTACTCTCGATGATGACGATTCAGAAGGTAAAATCTCTTTTCTATAAACTTTCTACGCGTCCCTAGAAGCATGTTGACTAAAGCCTCGACAGATTTTGAGTGAAGCCTTAATAACATGATACATACAAATCATGTTTTCCCAAGCTAGGCTGGAATGTTCACTCTAATCTTGAGCTACCTTACTCTACTCACATTGATCTTAGAGTTTTCTGCTTAGTCCTTCCTTTACAGCAGAGGTACATTTGTTTCGTATACCACCTCCATCATTTTTCTCCATTATACTTCGTCTCACCAATATAACCCTTGAGACTCTCAGCATTTACCACTGAGGTTTATGGTTATACAAAAATATGTGTTAATGATCTTAGTTTCGTGTCACTATGTACTGAGTGAAACCCACCATTCAAAACCATTAATGAATTGATGGCACATGAACTATATGCTACAAATGAAATCTCTTTTTATTTTGCGTGATTCTTCTGAAATTTTCTATTACCAAGAATTTTTCTTCCCCAAGGATCCAGTTAAATTTTTTTGGGATTTCTCACCTATCCAACAGTCAATAAATATTTTCCCTACCTACTTGTTCAACAGATCTCATTGATCTCACAAGTACTTCGTTTAGTTTCGGTCTTATATCAAGTATCGAAATCACGGATTGCAGCAAAAGCCACCCTTTATAAGCTTTAATTAAAAGATGCCTTTCAATACTTCTTAACAAGTACTTGATCGTTATTTAATGGGGAGCCACACAAGCACTTTAAAGTCTCTCTTGACTTTGAAGGAAGAGATTCGTGCCCAGAATCAGCTGCTTTATGTCTTGTTAAGACTTCACAAATTATCACAAAAAGTTTGCTTTATTTCTTTATCTTTGACACTCTTTGCACGAAAATTTTTGATTTTCCAAAATCTGGTTCTATTCATGGTGTTCTGATATCTTCAAGTATTACAATTCTCGATAATGTTACAAAGGCAATGACGGTTCATGAGAAATATGGGGTGACGTTTGGGATATAGTTAAAGCTAAGTCAGCTGTTAACCAATCGTTTCGACGTTTGAAAAAGCACTTTTTATGGACTGGTGTGTAAAAAGGAAACCTCCTTTCTCTTTCCTGCGTCATCATCGTGTATGACAACTGTTCATCCGTCAAATCAGGCGCAGTTTCAAATAAATCCAAGATATCAGCCGGATTTTTCTCTCTCCTACTCGTACGTATAAAAGGATCAGGCACGCTCCACTTTACCCTTTTATCACTTACAAAACTCTCTCAAAGAACAAAGGCGATTCATCTTACTGTTCATCTTCTTCTCCAAGCTTCAACAATGGCAGACTCCTCTTCAGTTCACGATACCTCTGTTCACCACACCCTTCTCACTATAAAACCTCAACAAAACCTGAGCATCGATCTCTTCTCTCCTCCATTGCCACTTTTCACACAATGAAGATAATCGTCACGGATCCCACCAAGTACTCCTTTATTGGATCCATTCCTGACACCATGCTTGCCTGTGTGTCAGCATCAAGCAATGTTTTGCAACAATACAGGAAGATTCCTTCTTCGGGTCCAAGGGAACTCACGTTAGCCGTGGTTCGCTCCATTGAAGAGGCTGATAATCCAGCCAAAAGGGGAAAGAAAACTGAGACACATAAGGAGAAGAAGGTTTCAAAACCAACCAAGGGCCAAACCCCTAAGAAGCGAAAGTCAGACAAGGCTGCACCGTCACAGTCTCAACCGAAGAAGCAGAAAAAGCCCGCTAGGAGGCTCATACTCGAATCTTCAAG
This sequence comes from Lactuca virosa, assembly GCF_052849685.1. Classification (NCBI taxonomy): domain Eukaryota; kingdom Viridiplantae; phylum Streptophyta; class Magnoliopsida; order Asterales; family Asteraceae; genus Lactuca; species Lactuca virosa. The sequence goes on from NC_136431.1 coordinate 242,063,773, forward strand.
CAATTCAGACTCCGAGTATGTTCCACCCAAACACAAATCTGCTCCTCCTTCAGAATCTGAAAGCGAAAGCTCTGACAATGAGGCTTCGGGTCGTGGTGATACCCCGCCTCGCTCGCCTACCCCACAAATATCAGTTCGCTCCCAACCTTCTTCTACTCCACCTATTACAATCCCAATCTCCATCCTTCCTATATTTCCTATCCCTACCTCTCAACCATCCACTACTATTCCAATCCCTAATCCAATCTTCACAGACACTACCACTACCACCACTACTACAGGGGCTCATTCTACAACTCCCACCCCACCTGTAACAACCGAACCACCAGTAACAACCGAACCTCCTACCACTACCAAACCCTTATCACCAACACCATCTACTGACACCAACCCAGTTCTCGGCGGTGAGGACTTGGAATTTGATTTCACTTATTTCAGTCCTTACCGTTCTCCTGTCACCAAGCGTCATCTCAAAGCACTCAACGATAAACTCGATCAACTGCTTTCCTCCTCTACATCTGGGGCTTATTCTGATGCTGCTTTAAAGGCTTTGTTCTCCTCTGTAGTCCAAGAACATAATGCCTCCCTCACTGCTGCAGCCAAGGCTATAGACGCTTCCACTTCACAATGCCAGAAAGCCTCCCTCGCTGTTGAGGCTTCCACGAAGGAATGCATAGAAGCAACCGCAAAAGTCGATAAACTAATTTCTGAAGCTCACTTGTTTCTCGATTCTTTACAGGCGGCTGCTCAGAAGAACTCTCAGACCGTGAACACTTCGGTCGATAACCTTCAGAGTTCTCTTCAGGCTGAGATATCCAATCTTGAAGCTGCTCGTCTAGCAATCGAAGCAGCCAATGTTACTCTGCATGATAATGTCAAGGATCGATTGAATTAACTGGAGACAGAGTTGGCTGTGGAAAATCGCATTATGGATGAGCTGGACAAACGAACATCTCAGCTAAAAATGCAGAACCTCAAGCTTCGCACTGCAACAACTGAACTCAACGATTTGAAATCTGAAAGGGAGGTTATTCGAAGCTCTGTTGGCGATGTTCACTTCATTTTGCTTCACCTTCTTGATGCCCATGATCCCATCATCACCATTACCATCCGAAGGCACTTGGCTGAGAAACTCAGACCTGCACTGGCTATCCTTAGTCGTATTGAGGGTGTGCCGGTGACTGGTGTCCAGCCGAAACAAGGGGGAGAGAAGGTAGCGAAGACTCAACCACCTCCTGAACCGAAATCAACTGCTGAACCGAAGGATAATGAAGCTTCGGTCAGTAAAAGGAACAAGAAGAAAAAGAAGATCGGTGAAGACGACATTGATGATGAAAATGATGTTTTTGAATAAAATCCTGAAAAGCCTTATCAGAAAACAAAACCAACTGATAAAGAGCTTGAAGAAAAGATCAAGAAGCTAACGGCTGACCAAGAGAAGAAGCAAAAAGAGAAGGAGCTTATGGAAAAGAAAAAGTCCATTTTTCCAGAATGGACTATTGACTCGCTTCAAAGAAGCGCCATAGACGAACCAAGTGTTCTTTGGCTCGAACCAGTCATGTCCTTTGGGCTTGAAAACTCCAAGGATGCACAGTTTGACATGCCAATCACTCGAAAGGCATTCATCTTTCACTGCTTCAACTCAAATGCTGCTATCCCTTCTCTAGACCCGAAGGTGGATTGGGATCTATTGGAATTCTATCTGGAGTTCGCTCAACCCCAGTACTTGACCTGGAGTTCGCAGAAAATCACAACTGTCAAGGTTCTGAAGCCCTACTCAGCAGGGAAGTTTGTTAATGAGAAATTCAAAGTGACTCGAGGATCTGAAGGCTCGGTTCACAACTTCACACTTGTTGATCTACCGAACCTCAATCCCCACGAATGGATACTCCTCAACAACATCTTACTGTTAAATCCTCAGGAGTATCAGCCAATCATTGATCATATCAAGCGAATGCTTGTCTGCTACATTCACGAAGTGGAAAAAATGGATCAAGAGATCGCTTCAGCAATTCACAAGCGAACCACGATCAAACCGATGGGAAGAGCTGGCGATATTAACTCGATGGTCAAAGGCAAGATTGACCCAACATTCCACACAGTGATGTTTATCAGGGGTGAAGGTCAAAAATGCCTATTCGCTCTTGTTGACAAACACCTCTTCTCAACTGCTTGCTTGGAGCACATTTTGGAGATTATTCAGAGGTGTAGTCAGAACACAGCAGCCGACAAGAAGATGTTTAATGACATGCTGAGATGGTACATTCAATTTCGGCAGGCTCTTCTTGCAATCATCCCTCGGCTGTTCAAGGTGGTGAAAACTGTGAAGCCTACTCAAAGAAAATGATCTTTCGCCTCATTTGACGCAAAGGGGGAGATTGTTGGGCTTATAGTGTTGCATCATGGGCTCGGTCCTTAGCCCAGTTTTGGATGCCGGTTTGGGCCTGTCCAACCGTGCATGTTTTTCTCTAGGGTTTAGTATTTAAGCTGCATGCATGCAGTCTTTGTTATTAAGGTTTTTATTATTTTCTCACATAAGTTTTGTAAACCCTAGCTCGCCTCTACAGTGACTATATTTGAATCATAAGCATATCGTTGATTCTATTTTGTGTTTATAATATTATTGTGTTTGTTTTGTTTGATCTTCATCTTTTACCTGTGAAAGATCTAATCGGTCAGAGATTTATTCTCATCACAAAATATTCCATATTTTCACTCGGGAATAACCGAGTGTTTACTTGTATTCTCCCCCGTAATGTGTTCAAATGTATTTAAAAAGCATTTAAAAGCATAGAAATGGGGGTATGAACTCACTTGATTGAAGTGGTAGCTTGAAGAAGTTGAAACAATAATCGAGCAGAACTTCGACTGGAAAAAGCTGATTTCTCGGGAATCTCGGGAGCGCCGGGACTCGAGTTGCGTGCTAGGGATAATACCGGAGCTTCAGGATGGTTTAGAGGGGCTTGTGAGGTGTTTCGAGGTGAAAGAATTGAGAGAAAAGCAAATAATTTCGGAAGGCTTCGCACCCTTTTTATAGGGCTGGCTGACTCCTCGTACGTAGGGCGTTCCTGCGAGGAGCGCTGGGCGTTCCGGAGCGCAGGGCGTTCCTGGCTCGAACGCAACGCGTTCAGTAGTGCTTTGACGTCATCGCTTACCTCAGCCTCATACGGAGTACCCTGATGTGACCCGGAGCGACGTGGACGAACCGAGACCTAGCCTTGCGAACGTGGGGCGTTCACTCGGAACGCAGGGCGTTCCTTCGGACCAGCCTCGAGTTTTGTGTCCAAAACATGTAAAATCCGTAATTTTCTCGTACGACCTCCGTTTTCGACGTTCTTTATATCCACGCGTAGGTGGGAAAATACTCTACAACTTTCTTTTAGGCTCCGTCGGCTAGTTTTGAATTTATTTTTAATATTATATTTTTAACAGGCCGGGACTGGAAAAGTCCGTTAAAAATCCATAACTTCTTCATCCGACGTCCGTTTTCGTCTGTCTTTTTACCGTTGTACAACTATTGATGAGATCTTCGATTCTCGTTTAGGTTGTGTCGGCTAAAAATCGCTCGATCTCTATTTCGAATTTTTAGCTGTCTACCGCTATTCCGAAACTTCGAAAAATCATAACTTCCTCATACGAAGTCAGATTTGGACGTTCTTTTTATGTACGCTTAGGGTTTAATGATATCTACGACTTTCATTTAGATACTTAAGGCTAAAAAGTATTTTATTGAAATTTTGTGTTTTACGATTAACAGTGTTTTGTCGGTTTTGTTGCGGATTTTCGATTGGTCACAACTTCTTCGTTATAACTCGGATTTTAATGTTCTTTATACTTTTGGAAACCTTATTACGATATCTACCACTTAGTACACTCAAAGTGAGACTTTTGAACATTTCATTTTTGATGTTATTTCAATTAATTCAAAAAAGGGGTTACCATAATTGACTTTGGATCGTTTCATTGATTCGAAATATCGGCTTGTTACATAATGTTTATCTACGGTTGGATAGGCCCAAACCGGGTTAACTAAATGGACTTATAGCCGAGCCCACAGACGCAACACCAGACCCAACAATCTCCCCCTTTGCGTCAATTGAGGCGAGAGACTACTTCGGTTGAGTGACCTTGATCTTCTTTACAACTTTGAAGAGCCGAGGGATGATCGCAAGAAGCGTCTGACGAAACTGAATATACCACCGAAGTATATCAGTGAACAATTTCTTATCAGCATCACTGTTCTGATTACACCTATGTATGATCTCCAAAATGTGCTCCAAACAAGAAGTGGAAAATAGGTGTTTGTCAATCAAAGCGAACATGCATTTTTGACCTTCGCCCCTTGTGAACATGACAGTGTGACATTTTGGATCGATCTTCCCCTTAACCATTGCATTTACATCGCCTGCCTTTCTAATCGCTTTCACAGTGGTTCGCTTATGAATAGCAGCAACGATCTCCTGATCCATCTTCGCGATTTCATGAATATAACATACAAGCATCCGCTTGATGTGATCGATAATAGGTTGATACTCCTGTGGATTGGTCAGCAAAATATTACTAAGTAGTATCCAGTCGTGAGGGTTCAAGTTCGGTAGGTCAGCCAGGGAAATCATATGGACCGAGCTATCAGAGCCTCGGGTCACTTTGAATTTAATGTTAATAAATTTCCCTGCCGAAGTGGGCTTCAAGACCTTGACCGTTGTGATTTTCTGAGTGCTCCAGGTCAGGTATTGTGGCTTAGCAAACTCGAGATAATACTCGAGCAAATCTCGATCTACCTTCGGGTCTGGAGAAGGAATTCCCGCCGTCGACTCAAAACAATGAAAGATGAATGCCTTTCGGGTGATTGGCATGTCAAACTGTAAGTCCTTCGAGTTCTCAAGGCCGAACGAAAAAACGGGTTCAAGCCAATGAGTGCTCGGTGCATCAATAACCTCCCTGAGAAGCGATTCCATAGTCCATTCAGGAAACCTGGACTTCTTCTGCTCTAGCAGTTCCTTCGCTTTCAATTCCTTCTCAAGAATTTCCTTCTCTTTCTGAACCTTCTCCCGAATCTCTTGATCAGTAGGCTTGATTTTTTGATCAAGTTTAGAAGCATTCCTTTTAGTATTTTCTTCCATATCATCATCATCATCTCCAATCTTCTTCTTTCTTCTGTCCCTCATACTGCCCGAAGCTTCATTAACCTTCGGCTCAGTAGTGACGTTCAGTTTGGGAGGTGGATGAGGTTGACCTTTGTCCTAAGTAGCCTTTTCTCCCCCTTGTTTCGGAGGACACCAGTCACCGGAACACCTTCGATTCGAATCAACACATCCAATTCAGGTCGTAGTTTTTCAGCCAGGTGGCGTCGGATGGAGATGGTCAGAATGTAATCGTGAGCTTCCAGTAGATGTAAGAGAATGGAATGCACATCACCAACTGATCTTTTAATCACCTCTCGCTCAGATTTTAAATCTTCAACCTCTTTGGTGGCATTCTTAAGCTTGAGATTCTAAAGCTTAAGCTGTGAGGTTTGCTTGTCAAGTTCATCCATAATTTTATTCTCAACTGCAAGCTCGGCTTCAAGTTGAGTCAACCGATCACCGATTGAAGTATGAAGTTCTTGGTTAGCAGCCTCAATGGATTTTCGAGCTTCCTCGAGATGTGTCTTTTCGGCTGCCAGTGAACGCGTAAGATGATCAACCGAAGTGTTCACTGTTTCAGCATTCTTTTCTGCAGCTGCTTGGAGGGAATCAAGAAACATTTGTGCCTCTAAAACTAGTTTTTCGACTTTTGCGGTCGCTTCCTTGCAATCTTTAGTAGAAGCTTCAACAGCAAGAGAAGCTTTCTGGCATGTGGATGTGGAGGCTTCAATGGCTTTGGCAGCATTGGAGATGGAGGCCTCATGATCTTTGACAATTGAGGAGAACAAAGCCTGAAGAGCAACCTCTGAATATGCACCAGTAGAAGATGACGAAAGCAGTTGATCAAGCTTTTCGGTTATAGCCTTGAGATGCTTTTTGGTAATCGGGGCGTCATCATCTTCATCGCTTTGTACACGATAAGGACTGAAATAAGTTGAATCAAATTCCATGTCCTCACCGCGAAGAACAGGTTCAGGTGATGCAGGTGGGGTTAAAGGAGTTGAGGAAACAGGAGGATCAGAACCGAATGGATTTGCCCCCGTATCAGATACGTTGACATGAAAAGTTGGTTCGGGTGTAGTAGTGGTGGTGGTAGTTGTAGCTATAGAGAACAAAGGGGTTGGAATAGGGATGGATGAAGCAGTTGTAGATGTGATAGGTGGAGGACAAGGAGCGGTAGTAATATGAACCGAAATTGGAACAGAACGTGGAGGCGAGGTTCGGTTGCTATCGTTAATGGGTGAGGGAGGAGGCGAATTACCTCTAGATGGACTATCGGTTTCAGTAGCTTCATCATCAGTGGTCTGAGGATCTAGTTGTCCATCAGAAGGAACATACTCAGGATCACTTGTAGAAGGGGAAGGAGACTTCAGTCGTCGAGCTTGCTTTTTGACCCTTCGTTTCTTTGGAGCAATAGGCACAGCTTGCTCTCCCTTGAGTTTCTTCGGAGTTGAAACCTTGGAGGATTGACCCTCTTTGTCGCCTTTGGGATCAGCCTTCTTCCCTCGTTTTCTTGGCTTGTCCGCATCATCCAATGAACCCTGCATCTCTGGAGTGAGTTGGCGTGGACCAGAAGGGGTCAATTTCCTATAATCAGCCATCACTTTACTTTCACTGGAGACACATCGGTACATCGATTCTAGAATGGAACCGATAAATAGGAACTTAGTTGGATCAGTCACAATAAGTTTGACTGTGTGAAAGGTCGCAATTGAAGAGCGTAGAGCACCTTCCATTACAGGAATCTGAAAAGATTGAATCGCTCTGTTAGCAATCAAAGTCCAGAAACGACCGCAAAAGATCTCTGAATGTTTCGTTGAGGAGTTCAGACTCTGCACCAATTGGGCCCAAAGAAGTGTTCCATAATCGAGATTGATTCCGCTATAGAGACCATAGAGAATGGTCAGGAACCCTTTGCTTGCCCCATCCGACCCTGCCACTCGTTCTGCTAAACCCTTGTAGAGAAGGGTAAGCAAACCATTCCAATGTGTTAGAATGTCTGTGTAACGCATATCGTAGAACATTTGAAATAATTGGGTCGTAGTGATGAAGTCCGGTGAGATGACACAGGCATCAGCTGCAAGCCCTAGTAGCGAACAAAATCTTGCCTTGGAAATGGATGTCTTGTGCTTGAAGATATCGAAGAAGATCCGTTCCTTGCGCTTGTCGTATGCAGCAGTAAAGTATACCTGGGATAAAAGAGACATTGGAACGGATTCCAACTGAGTGAGTGCAATCACTAATGGAGAATACTTTAGGCACTCGAGAACATGGAGCATGTAGGAATCGTAGAGAAAAGGATCCAGTTGAATAATGACGTTCTGATTGGGTTTGATCGTGAGCAACGATGATGACACAGTTTGATCTTGGACTGAGGATGATTCCGCCATTGTTACAGTGGGGAAGAAGATGAACAGTGTATAATCGCCGATTAGTTTGTGAGAGAGAGAGAAGAGTTGGTAAAGAAGTCCAAGAGGTTCGAGAAAATCTTTTATACCATCTCTAGGAGAGAGAAAAATCCGGTTGTGATGATGATTGAATCTCTGAAACGTCGCCTGAAAAAGCGCGATATGACAGCTTGTTATCCCTAGAAATGCGTCAGCAGGCGTGGGTATAGAAACTGTTTCAAATTCACGCGCCTTCTCGATCTTTTCTCCTATTCAAATTTCGAACCGTTTCAACTTCATGCTAACTCACCCTCATTTGATTTGTAAAATAAATCAGCGTCACCATAAACAAGACACATCCATTCACGTGTGGAAATCAACTGTGATTTCTCCATAATTAAGGAGATCACCATATCTGGTAGAACTGAAAGCACAAATCTGAAAATTGCAATTAGAAGAATTTGGAAAATCATAAATACTTTCGTGCAAGAGTGTGCCAATGATAAAGAAATAAAGCAAAATATTTGTGGGTTTTAGTGATATCTATTGAGATATGAAACTGATGATCTCGGCCACGAATCTCTTCCTTCAAAGTCTAGAGAGGCTGAGAAGTGTCTGTGTGGTTTCCCGTGAAATACGATCAAATGTTTGTAAAGAAACATTGAAAGGCATCTTTTCAATTATAGGCTTTATAGGGTGGCTTACCTTCAATCGAATCTTGATACTTGAAATAAGACCGAAAGTTGGGTGAAGTACTTATGAAACCGATGTGGTTTGTTGAACAAGTAGGTTGGAAGATATAATAAGTAACTGGAAAATAGTAAGAAATCTTCAAAAAAAAATTAAACTCGATCTTATAGGAAGAAACGTCCTGGTGTTAGACAGTTTCATAAAGATCACGCAAAAAAAAGAGATTTCGTGAGGTGACAAGTAATAGCTTGAACATTAGAGCGTCTACCGTCAATGCATTCAAGGTGTTGGATTTTGGGTTTCACTTAGCACGTGGTAAACGAAACTAAGATCATCAACACAAAGATTGTGTAACCATAAACCTCAGTGGTAATTACTGAGAGTCTCAAGGGTTACTTTTATGAAGCGAAACTAAAATGGAGAAATGTGAGGTGGTTAAGGAACCGAAAGTACCTCTGCTATATTAGAAGGACAAAGCAGAAAACTCTTAACTCATTATGAGAAGAGTTAGGTAGCTCGTGACTTCAGTGATTCAAGCAGCCTGATTTGGAAGAGACGATTGGTGTTTATCGAATCATTAAGGCTTCACTGAGAGTCATGGAGGCTTTGGTCTGCATACAACAACATGCTTCTAGGGACACTTAACTAGTGTAGTGTGAAGAAAATTATACCTGCCCCATCATCAACGTGTTTCGCATCGGTGAACTTGATATTTGACATTGATGTGTAGAAGAGTAACATAAAAACAAAAAGAAACATAGAAATATATTTTGAATTTATGGATTTTCTGAAAAATAATAATAAAAACAGAAAAGAAAATATTTTTGGATTTTTGGATTTTCTGAAAAAAATAAAAACAGAAAATAAAATATATATATATATATATATATATATATATATATATATATATTTGGATTTTTAGATTTTCTGAAGAATATAAAAAACAGAAAAGAAAATATGAACATTCGAAAGAGAAAGAAAGCTTTACAAGATTATACAACCGAAACCATTCCTTAGAAAATATAAAGTGAAATAGACCGAGCATTCGGTTCATTTCGGTTCTCAAAAATTTAAGAGCCGAAATAGACCGAGCGTTCGGTTCATTTTGGTTCCCAAAAAAAATTTAAGACCCGAAATAGACCGAGCGTTCGGTTCTAAAAAATTTAAGAGCCGAAATAGACCGAGCGTTTGGTTCATTTCGGTTCCCAAAAAAATTTAAGACCCGAAATAGACCGAGCATTCGGTTCATTTCGGTTCTCAAAAATTTTAAGAACCGAAATAGACCGAGCGTTCGGTTCATTTCGGTTCCCAAAAATTCAGGAGCCGAAATAGACCGAGCATGCGCTCTATTTCGCTTATTCATTTTTTAGTGATTAGAAGGAGGTTTCGGTGCTGACTCAGCTTCCATCATTCCTAATCCTTGGAGTATCTTATTAAAGCTCGCTTCTGGTAAGGCCTTGGTGAAGATGTCAGCCAGTTGATTTGAGGACCGAACGAAGTGAATTTCAACATTTCCATCTTCAACGTGGTCCTTGATGATGTGATATCTCAGTGCGATGTGCTTTGTCTTGGAGTGTTGCACTGGATTGTGACATATTTGTATTGCACTTTCAGAGTCACAGTATAGAGGGATTTTCTTCATGCTTAAGCCATAATCTCTAAGTTGGCTTTGTATCCATACGACCTGTGATGTGTAGGATGCTGCAACAATATACTCAGCTTCGGTTGTGGAGAGAGATACACACGTCTGTTTCTTTGACTGCCAGCTGACAAGTTTGCCATCTAGGAACTGGCATCCACCTGTTGTGCTCTTACGGTCCAATCCACATCCACCAAGATCAGCGTCTGAGAAAGCTTGAATAAAGAAGCCAGATTTTGCAGGATACCAAAGACCGAGAGACGAGGTTCGCTTTAAATACCGGAAGATATTTTTCACTGCAATCATGTGCGGTTCTCTTGGATTAGCTTGAAACCTGGCACAATAATAGACAGAAAACATTATGTCTGGCCTACTAGCCGTTAGATACATTAAAGACCCTATCATTTGATGATAAAGAGTCATATCAACAGCTGGTTTCTCTAGAGATGGAGTCAACTTCGTGCCAAATGCCATTGGAACCTTTACTTTGGAATCACCCGTCATGCCGAACTTCGTTAACAGAGTCTTCGTATATGCTTCTTGGATTAATGAAGATGCCCTCTGGACCCTGTCTTATATTCAATCCAAGGAAAAAGTTAATTGGACCCATTGCGCTCATTTCAAATTTAGTCTCTATTAACTTCCTAAATTCAGCTGTTAAGCTAGAATTCGTGGAGCCGAAGATGATGTCATCGACATAAATCTGAACTATCATTAAGTGTTCGCCTTCTTTCTTGCGAAAGAAGGTTGGGTCAACCGAACCTTGCTTGAATTTTAACATTTTGAGAAAACGAGTAAGAGTTTCATACCATGCTCTCGGGGCTTGCTTCAGTCCATAGGCTGCTTTATCCAGAATATAGCAGTAATCAGGATACTTCTTGTTCACAAATCCGGGTGGTTGCTCGACATATACCGTTTCTTCTAGTTCTCCATTTAAGAAAGCACACTAAACGTCCATTTGGAAAACTTCGAAGTTTGTGTGCAACATATGCCAAAAAGATTCTTACAGATTCCAATCTTGCTACTGGAGCGAAGGTCTCTTCATAGTCTATCCCTTCTTCCTGGAAATATCCTTTCACCACCAGTCTCGCTTTGTTACGAATAACATTTCCCTCTTTATCCAATTTGTTTCTAAATACCCATTTTAAGCCGACTACAGATGCATCCTTTGGTGTGGGAATCAGTCTCCAAACACGATTACGTTCAAACTCATGGAGTTCGTCTTGAATAGTTTGCACCCAATCAGAGTGATCAAGAGCATCATTTACCGTCTTCGGTTCTACTTTAGAGAAAAACGAGTTAAACATGCAGAATTCTACTTGAGAGAATAAAGCAGTTTGCTTCGCTTTTATTTGTGAGCGTGTGAGAACACCCTCAGATGATTCACCAATAATTTGTGTTTTAGGATGATCCTTTGTCCATTTTAAAAGAGGAGGGTAATTGGGATCATAGGCATGATCCAGCTCAGCATTGACTTCATCTTCCATTTCTAACATATCGCCTTCGCAATTTGTATTTTCATTCTCATTCTCCCCCTCGAATGTCGAACCGAAACCTATGTCAGATTCAATGCTCTCCCCCTCAGATGGATCTTCATGGGTTGGTGCCTTTGTAGGATTCTCCCCCTGTAAAGGTATGTCATTTGGTCTTGGAGTAGACTGTCACACCCCGAAACCGTTGGCGGAAACATTCCGGGGCGGAGGATGTCATGTATAGCATTACAACCAATGAATAACAGCAATCATAGCAACACAACCAATACAGTGAATATTTGTATGAAAATGTTTACATCGGTTTGAAACTCAGTTTGAAATACATCCAATAGTTTTGCAAAATAAAAGCTTAAAACTCTAAATGCTTTGGTTCCTCGAAAATCCCGCAAGTACCTGTCTACTGATTTCCTGAGAATACAAGTAGTTTGAAAAATATCAGCATAAAGCTGGTGAGTTCATAAGCAGTAATTTTGTAATGAAAACTTGTTAATGAGCGAGCCGAAATGTTTGTGTAGCCTCAAGAAAATCCGATATTTTCTTTAGTGAAAAACGTAGTGTTATCGATTTCGTATACAACCATGAATGTTCGTTTCTGAAAAATCGTAGTGATATGCAAAATACTACTTCATGTGACTAGCTAAAGCTAATCATGAAGTATATGTATTTAAATGAAAAACCGTATCATAAATGATTCGGTTTTGAAAACCCTGGCTCGGCCAGTATGCATTGTATGTTTAGTTCTATTGGTATAAATAAAACTATTGAAGAAAACCAGGTTGGTAAATTATCTGTGATTTATACATAATGTTAGTCGTATAACCATGCTTGATATGACTAGTGACCTTTCCAACGTTCTTCAGGCGTTGATGTTAAATGACATTTGTACATCTTAGGCGTGCCCGCCAAACTGTAGCTAACAGTCCAGATGTGGGATTGTCAGTCCCGAATAGATCTATTCACAAACCTCACGCTCTCCCTCCAGGAGACTCTGGTTATACAGTGGTAGGATTTATCCCTGTACACCTAAGGGTACAGTAGTGAAGTAGCGCCTCATAGTATCGTACAATCTAGTTTACAAGTAATGCAGTAGCGTTCTACTGTGGTGAAAATCCGAATGTATACCGCGTATAGTGATAAATTACAGTTATGAAAATCATGTTAAAGCAATGATATAAACTGTAAACGGTTTCTGTTCCAGTGCATATGTTTAGTAGAGAAAGTTTCCATGTCTGATAAGTTTTTAGAGAAATCCCAAACTATACCGATTATAGTTTACATGTAGCGAATAGCGTATCCGTAAAAACTATGCAATTTTTGTGAAAACGTCCCTTATGCACGACATGGTACAAAAGGGAATTAAAGTATGAAATTTGCATAAGTTTTATGTGTATTTCTGAAAATACTTTTGTGTAGCTTGAAAGAAAACATTTATGTTTAGCTTGTATTCCCCCTCTGAAAACATTAAAAATGCGGAAAAATGTAGGGGTATGAACTCACAGTTGTTGCGTGAAGTTGTTGACTGAAAAGAAGGTTCCCGAGTTGTTGCACGCGACACTTAACGAAATCCTATTAACAAATAAATACGTATATGCATCTAAATTAGCGATTTCGTTAGATAAAGTGTCGGAAAACCCTTGAATTTGGTTGAGGAATGTTACCGAGACTTCCTCGAATCGAAGGAGGTGGGTTTTCAGCCAAACACTCCACTTAAAAGGTGTTTACGGTCGAAGAGGAGTTTCCGGTTCTTGAAGGCTTGGACCGTAAACTCAAGAAAAGAGTTTACGGTTTCTGAAATTTGGACCATAAACTCAAGAACAGAGTTTACGGTTTCTGATGGTTGTACCGTAAACTCAAGAACAGGGTTTACGGTTCTTGAAGGTGGACCGTAAACTCAAGAAAATGGTCCTGCTTGCCGTTTTCGAAGAGATAATCGTTTCCAGGCGTTTCCCAGTGACTCCAAACATGGTTTCTCGATGTTTTCCGAAGCTTAAATGCGTTTTTGAGTGTTTACAGTTTGAGATTCTTAGAGAGAGGAGGAGAGAATGTGGCCAGAAATGTTCCAATGAGGGTGGGGGTATCGTATTTATAGGGTGAAAATGGGGTCCACTCGTCACTGACCGTAAACAGGGTTAACGGTCGTAAACCAGTTTACGGTCGTAAACGAGTTTACGGCCGTAAACTAGTTTACGGTCGTAAATCCCATTTTTGACCAAAAATGTTGATTTACGCGATTTTCAGGTTTCCGCGCGATTTTTGGTTCCGACTTGTAAATAATTTAATTAAGCATAGCTAGATTATTTTATTTAAACCAAAATTTTGACGGAAAGTTAACGGATCTGAAATTTCATTAACGGAAATGCATAACAGAAAACGGAAAATGTTTCGGGTTGTCACATAGACGAACCCTCCACCTGGATTGTTGAGCTTTCTCTTGGAGGGCCATCAGTAACTGGATGATTACTTGCTACAGTAGGTGCGCTTTGAGACTGCTTCTCAGTTGGTTGATGAGGTTCTCTTTCCATGTTTTTAGCAGCTTCATCGATGATTTTCTTCAAGTTATCGATTTTGTTATCTGCTGCTTTCTCTTCTGAGTTGGTCGCCTTTTCTGGTTCATCAAAGAGTAGCATGTATTCATCAAAAAGGTTGGCAATAGGAACCGAGACTTGACCTGATTTTGGAAAGATTTCCTCTGTTGGACTTTCTGTTGTTCGCATTTTCTTCATATAATTGTCTTCAAAAGTTACATAATAGGTTTCTTCAATCTTCTTCGAGCTTTTATTAAGAACCCTATATGCTTTTGAAGTAAGCGAATAACTGAGAAAGATTCCTTCGTCTGCCTTAACATCAAACTTATTTCGGTTCTCTTTAGAGTTGAAAATGAAGCATCTTGAACCGAACACGTGGAAAAACTTCACATTTCGTTTTCAACCATTCAAGATTTCATATGGAGTGATGGCGAATCTCTTGTTTAGGAAGGATCAGTTCTGAGTATAGCATGCGGCAGCAATTGCATCCGCCCAAAAGTATAGTGGAAGAGAGGAGAAGCTCCGCATAGTTCGGGCTGCTTCACATAAAGAACGGTTTCGCCTTTCAACGATCCCATTCTGTTGTGGAGTATAGGGAACAGAGAAGTTGTGAGTTACTCCTTTTTCAGCCAGAAAGTCTTCGAAATCTTTATTCTTGAACTCAAGACCATTTTCACTTCTTATATTGCGTACCATCTTTCGCAGCTGGACTTCCAATTGTTTGATAAATCTCTTTAGCTTGGGTGTCGCCTCTGATATCTGTTGAAGAAAGAAAACCCAGGTGAACCGAGAAAAATCATATACTATTACCAATATAAATTTACTACCACCGAAGCTCTCAATAGCTGAAGGACCACATAAGTCGATGTGTGCAGTAGCTTAAGGGGTTCGATGATCTTTGTATTGATACGAGTTGGATGACTTTTTCGGCTTTGCTTGCCCATTTCGCATGCTGCGCACAGATGTTCCTTGTCAAATTTAAGAATAGGAAGTCCACGAACGTGATCACCAAGCACCAGTTTATTGATATCTTTGAAGTTCAGGTGCGATAGCCTTCGGTGCCACAACCAGCTTTCATCTGAGTTCGCCTTTGATAGCAAACATATAGCTCGCTTTCCTTTTATCGGGTTGAGATTTAGAGGAAACATCTCCCCTTTTCACTCAGATTTTAGCAGAAGTTTCTTCATTTGTTTTTCAGTTATTTCATAACCCTCATCGTCAAACGAGACTTTCAAACCTGTTCCTGCCACTAGTTGAGAAACGTTGATGAGGTTATGTTGCAATCCTTCCACGTAGGCCACCCTTCGTATTGAGAATTTTCCGTTGATGATCATCCCATACCCTTTGATCGTGCCGTAAGAGTTGTTGCCGTATTTCACACATCCACCATCCTTAAGGGACCGAAACTCCCTAAGTTCTTCCCTTCTTCCAGTCATGTGACGAGAGCAGCCACTATCAATATACCATTCTTCGTCAAACTGCTCGTCACTGATAACCTGCAAAATTAAGCAGATTTAGGAACCCAAAGTCTCTTGGGTCCTTGTGAGTCTTTTACAGAATGGGGAATTGCAACGGAAAGATCAACCATATATGTTCTTTTTATTAATGTTGTTTCATCTTTTCAGTTTATGGTGTAAACTTTTATTTTATTTTTATCTTGTTTTAACCGGTGTGTGTTATTGTTAGTAGGTTTCTCAGTACAGGTTTTCTTGGGAGATCTAGGGGTAGCTGAATTTTTGGTGTTTTGGATTTCAGTGTCTGAGTACAGCTTTCC
Source organism: Lactuca virosa (assembly GCF_052849685.1). NCBI lineage: Eukaryota > Viridiplantae > Streptophyta > Magnoliopsida > Asterales > Asteraceae > Lactuca > Lactuca virosa. Next base: position 242,079,407 of record NC_136431.1, read on the forward strand.
TTTTCCTTTGACGTCCTTCACGGAGTTGTGTTTAGGATGAGAGTGAGGAGGATGGGATTTGGGACCGAAACTTGACTTTCGGTTCTGAGTTCTTGTGTTGGGACCGATACTAGACCTTCGGTTTTTCGCGTAGTAGATGTTGGGACCAAAACTTGTCTTTTGGTTCTCGTGACCACAAGTATTAGGGCCGAAACGGGTCGTTCGGTTCGCCTGTCGGTATGATTGATGTTGATTGTTGGAATGAGACTTGGCCTGAGCTTCCTTTTTGAGAGTTGAAGCTTTTTCAGAGCGAACATAAGAGGGGTTTTGTGAGTGCCAAAACTGCTTTCTCTCGTTGATATTTTTCATGTATCTTTTGTTCCTCTGTCGTTTCTGTTCAGCAATTTGCTCTTGAGTCGAGTGAATGTTGGCCTTAGGCCTCGCTTTCTTCTCCTGAGCACTGGTTGTAGTTGATGAATCGCTAGTAGCATTCAGTGGTTCCTCTGGTATGTCTTTTGTACCACTTGTGCTGGGTTTATCGAAGCTTGAGGGCTTGTTGAGTGGTTCGGGTATGTATCGTCCCTTAACTCTCCATGAGGTTTGCTCTGACAGACCGACTGTTTCGTCTGCATTATCGATGGGAGCTGACCAGAAGAAGTTATCACACCCTTCAGCGTTATCTTTGTCAACCATTGATTTTAGCTCTGCCGTTTGCTTATTGGTTACGCCAGTCACTGCATACACTTGGTTTGGAGTTGTTTGAACCTTCTGATAGACGACAACCTTTTCTTTGAGCTTCTTTGACTTGTCGTTTGACACCCGAGCGTATTCAACCAAATTTTCAGATATGAGGGGTTTTGTTGGTTCGGTTCTACTTTTAATGAATTCTGAACAATCGACAACGTCTTCTACAGAGATTTCACTCATCTCACTTTCCTCATCAAATTCAGAAGTGGTTTCTAAATTGATTTTATTTTCTAAACTCAATTTGGCATTGGATGAGTCAAATTTTTGTATAGTCTCGGTCTTTTATTTCAATTTATCATTCTCGTCCAGCAAATTCTTAAGCATGCACTTATGCTCTTTAGACTCTATAAAAGATTCAATTTTGTCCAGTCTATATTTGTAAGTGACAGAGATTTCATCCGAGGACATTATAGATTCACATTCAGCAATGATTTCGTCCTCCTTAAATTCAAGGAAGGGCAAAATCATTTTATGAATCTGTTTTCCTATCTCACAATCTAAATGTAACTGAGTGATATTAGTATATAGACGTTTAGCAATCAAACAGAAAACATTTCATTGTTTCAAAAATTTCAAATTGTCTCTTTGCAAATAAATAAGTTCATCCCTAGCCCTACTCAACTCTAACTCCTTCTAATGAATCCATATTCTTCACTCCTTACTCTTGGAAGACTCCCTGCTGAGTTGGTCAGTTAGGTTAGAATTGGCTAAGCGTGTTTGCATAAGACTACCACCTAAATTGGAAAACTTGGATTTTAAATCATTTAAGTCATTTTCATAGTTTATTATTGGTACTTTATGAGATTCTAGGATAGTTTGTACCTTCTTGATCAACTGATCGCAGTCACTGATCTTTTCACTCATGGGCTTGGCTGCGAAACATCTGTCTTCCATGACCTTCACTTCCTCATGCTTACTTTCGGTTGTAACCATTAAGCATCTCCTAGCCGACTCAGCAACTCCTTCTCTCGCTACATATTCTCTTCCATGTGAGGGTCTGCGTACCTCTTCATCCTCAGAATCTGTAGACCAAAATTCCACTCCACCAAACTCATAATCAACAACCTTTTCCTACACAATCAAAGCATTCATGGAAACGTTAGCAATTTTCTTCTTCTTTATCTCCTCCAGCTTTCTCATGTAGTAAGTCTCGTCATCTTCACCCTCCTTTTTCTCAGCCATCTTTCTCAGCATACAATCCTTGGCAAAGTGGTTCTTGCCATGACAGTAGTTGCAATCGTAGCCAGAGTCTCCCACAAGTTTACTCTCCTTCTTCTCATCGTCCTTCTGGGTGTTGTTCTTCGGTTCTTCCTTCACCTTTTCAGAACTATAGCTTCCTTGCCAGTTTTGGTTCTTATTGACTGGGAATTTTCTGCGAGCAAACTTCTTTGGGTTTGTGACCATCATTGCATATTCTTCGTTGGATAGATCACACTCAGACAAATCAGATTCCTCCTCCTCGTTTTCTACATTCTTGCTTTTAGAAACGAGGGCAAGTGAACCCACACCCGAAACTACTTTTGCTTCCTTCGTTACCACGCTTTCATGAGATTTTAGAATACCCATTAGTTTCGCCAGTGAATATGATTTAAATTGCTCATTAGCCTTCACAGTCAAAACTACCGCCATCCATCCGGGCCTTAATCCATTCATGAATGTAACCTTTTATTCAATCACCTTCCTTTCAATTTCATGCTTCATCATCTTGCTGAGCAGATGATTGAATCGCTCGAATGTCTGAACAAGCTTCTCTTCAGGTTTCTGTACAAAAGCACCAAACTCAGAGAGCAAAAGGCTTTGGATCGAGTGCTCTAGATCTTCATCTGTTGAGTACAATTCTTTCAACCTATCCCATATTTCTTTAGCTGTTATGCATGAACTCACCAGACGAAAGGTATCAGACTGTAATGCAAACCGGATCATCCTCATGGCTTTGACGTTACATAACACCTTATCTTTTTCGTCTTGAGGCATCTTATCTTGGTCCGTCGGGAGTTGATTATACTTTTTTTGAGTCTTGACTGTTCGATTTGTTCCAGAGTGAACAAAGGGACCCAATGTTATTGCTTCCCAGATCAAGTAGCCATTGTCTTCAGATCCAACTACATAATCTTCGAAGTGATGCACCCACACTTCATAATCTTGAGTGTAGAGTATGGGAATCCTTGTAGTTGATCCTATGTTGTTGGAGATGTTGATTGGATTGCTTTGAGAGTCATCGTTAGACATGATGAACATATTATGTTAGAATCAGACTTGTAACGTTGAACTTAGGGTTTTATCAAACACTAGAGATACCGTCGACAGGAAGAAGACAACGTCTTTATATTGATAAAAGCAGAAACCCTAAAGGATTCTTCAAACAGAAGAGATGTGTATGTATTACACAGTCTCCTGCTCTGCTACCAATTGTTGGAATAATAGAGTTGTAGATCGATAGATTCCAAACATAAAAACAATATTTAATCAAGTAAAGAACACAAGAATGGATCAATGGTGTCGAATGATTAATAACTTACACCTTAGAAGAGCTCGATGAAGAACTTCGACTGTAGAGGTGTGCTAGGGTTACAATGCAAGTAATTAATTAGAAAGATCTCTTTCAAAGCTATACATGCATGCAATATTTATATTCTAACCCTAATGTTTATCCACAGTTGGACAAGCCCAAACCGGGTTAACTAAATGGACTTATAGCCGAGCCTACAGACGCAACACCAGACCCAACAAGAACCTAGTCAACAACCAACTTCCTCAAGACTTTGACACCCAACTCTCCCGGCTTGTCAATATGTGACTTCATCTCCAAGATGTGAGTACATATAGACCTTGCTTGCCAACAACTCTCCCGACTTGAGTGACCTTGAACTATTCAAGAACTTGTGGGTTAGGGAGAATAATTGGAGGAGGTGGAGGAAGTGAAGTATGATTTTCATGACCCAATCACGGGACATTATCTTCATTAGGAAAGCTTGTTCCAAGGGATTTGGGATGATCAGAGCTGTCTGAACCAGACATCTACAATGGGAGAAATTCAAGTTAGTTGATTTAAGTCCTTAATAGAACACCCAATATGAAATATTAAGGCTAGGACCCAACACAATATTTTATAACTTGGAAGAGGGATGCCGTAATCCAAGCTACAAAATATTTGAAGGTAGGCGAATGACGATTCACCAATTTCCACCATGAAAAACAAAATAAATTATTAAGTTTTAATTGGATTTGAAACTCCTAGATCGTTTGAGATTCATTGAAATTTTCAATGGCATGTTTAAATCTCAATTGTGGCCTCTCAAGTTTGTGACTGGGATGCCGAGGATCACAAACAAGGTGTGAATAACCATGCAAATTAACTTGGTACCCTTAATTTTATCATCTAATCGATGTCCCGGTTACCTACACGCGCTTCACCGATCTATGATAAACATTAAGTCACCCTTTGCCACTCTTACTAGTCCATGTTAGTGTGTCGGTTACCCATACACGCTCCACTAACGACTTGGTAAGGTACAAAGTGTAATTCCATGGGTTAGCACCAAATTCACATTTTCCTAAAGTAACTAAGATTTGAAATTTATAAAAGGTTTAGTTACTTTATATTTATCATTATACTTATAATGAGAATTATAGTACTTGTCCTACGCGTTCGGCTAACGACCCTGCACTAGTCAAGGAAGCGGTGGGTGAGAGTGGACACCCATTAAGTTGCCATTTTATAGGCAACAACCTTATACCCCCTTATAGACCGGCTTCGTGAATGAGGCCTACTAACGGTAAGTCTGACTTGCTCTTATACATATGTATATATATATATATATATATATATACATATATATATATATATATATATATATATATATATATATATATATATATATATATATATATATATATATATAATTACCTTATAATACTATAAAGTATAAGGGTTGAATTTTAACTTTTAAAACTCTAGGGTTTGGAATTAAAGTGTGTATGAGACTTTACAAATTCCAAAACTTGAGGGCAAGTTTTGAACAATTCAAAAAAACTTTTGATTTTTTCTTAACTTATGAGTTTAATTAAGGTTTTAAAAACTTTAATGAAGAGACTCTTGAACATCCATAACTTGAGGACAAGTTATGGAGTTCATAAAACTATTTATTAGAAAGACTCTTCAATTATGTAACCTATGACTCTTTAATGGATCTTTAAAAGAAATGACTTTTGGTAATCCATAACTTGAGGACAAATTATGGACTCCATTAAAAACATTTAAATCAAGAATTAACTAACAAAAAATTTGCAAATAATTCCTATGATCTACCAAAACTCATAAGTGTATGAACAATCATATAAACAATTTTCAAGACTCATATAAACACATATAAAGCTTGAAATTTTGATAATAACCTTTGAAATTGGATTAACATAATCATTACCACAAAAAAAGTAGGTTTTAAGGTTAAAAAACAGTTTAGGGTAATGATCCTCATCCAATACCAAGCAAAACCCCGAAATTTTGCGTACAGGGGCATCACCACGTTCTGGTAAAGACTGCCACGTCATGGTGAGCAGTCAGATGCAAAAAATGCAGAATTTCAAATTTGAAAAAAAAAACATGTAACATCAAGTATAATTGAAAACAAGCTCAGGCTCTGATACCACTGATGGGTTTTGAGCATTCTAACACTCCTATGGTGTACATGCAACCCTATAAACCTTGGATCTATGTTTTCTCTATTATACATGCAAATATTCAATATTCCAAGGTTTCATCGTAACTAGCATAATATCAAGCAACTATACTACAAAAGCCTAGTTAGATTACATACTTTTTTATGTAGCTTGAAGTCTTGAACTTTAAGAGCTTAGCCCCAATAGTGTGGAAGCCTCAAGTGGAATCACAAATCACCAAAAACACCTTGGAAACTTGAGAGAATAGTAAGCACACTAGAAATTGGCCCATTCTTGTTTACACACACACACTAGTGCCATTTCATGTGCCAAAGACCTCTTTATATAGTATGGAGGATTAGGGTTACATTCATGTAAACCCTAATACCCATGACCTTTCATTTCCATAGGATCCATGGGTTAAAAACTCCATGGACTATCCATGCAAGCTTAGCCCAAACTAAATGAACTTGGCCCATCCTATATATAAGAGTCCATATTTAATTAGTTCCTTTTTGATCACTAAATTAATTCTAAATTAATTCTTGATGAATACTAATTAAATAATATGATTCCATATTAATATATTAGAACTTATAATATATTAATATAAATCATAAACATATTATTCTCAAAAGACTATCCATATAAATTGTTCCGGTGAAGTGCAACCCAAATGGACCATGCTACTCTCGGGTCGAATACATACCAATAATAGTTATGGGCTTAGATATCTAATCCAACATCGTCATCATCATCTTCGTCATCATTATCATCATCACCTGGAGAACCTGAAAGAATTTGTAAGGAATCATCAGAGTTTTCATCTCGGAGTCTGAACTCCGAGATAGGTTTCCAGGGTTGATTTCTCCAGCAAGGTCCTTCCACCCCCCCCCCCCTCTTGCAACGGAGGATCCTGCAACCGGTGCACGCAATGTAGAAGCCTTAAGTTCCGAGAATCATTCGAAAACCTTTTAAAAACTCTGATTCATCTGAAGAGTCAGAGCGTTATAAGCTTCAGCTGTAGGAGCCTGTGCTTTTAGATGATCGAAGAGGGATGAAAGAATGGAAAGCATCTCGTCAAATTTGTTGTTTGGAACATCCACGATGTTCTAGCATGTCCTGAGAAGCTTGAGAAGAACTTGTGGGATGATCAGGTTCATCTCATATTTCTTCCGGATCTCCTTCTCAAGCCTCTGAATCTGTTTCTCATGGCGAACATGAGTTTGTTTGATGAGCTCGTTTGTGGAACTGACTAAGTCATCATGAACATTCAACTTCTTGGTGATGGTGTCGTGTAAAGTCCCAAATTCACTTGAGGTATCAATCAGATCCGCTTGATGGTGTGGAATCCCGATCAAGCGGATGATGCAAGATCAGATGAAGAAGAAGGAGAAGAATAATCATATGAATCCCAATGTATTGATGAATAGAATGATGCTCCTTTACATGAGATTCACACACGCTAACACACATTTAAGCTCCTTTCTCTCTCTCTCTCTCTCTCTCTCTCTCTTCTATCTCTTTGCCGTGAACTCTCCCTTTTCTTATGAACTCACCACTAACACTTATATATATGGCACATGGGCCGTGAATGGGTTCACGGCCGTGAACCAGTTCACGGCCGTAAACACCCATCATGGCTGTAAACACAACTGCAAAAACATATTACATGACCAAAAACTATTAATGCCTAGAAAAGTAAAGTATAAACCATATTTTTGACCCAACAATCTCCCCCTTGGTTTATAGCTTTCTCTTCTAACTGACCCAACAAACTCCCCTAAAAATGTAGCTGGCTTTTCTTGTCAATCTTCATTGGGAGCTTTGCTTCAGCGTTTATCTTCGATTTCTTCACAGCTTCAAGATGAACTTGATGAATTTTAAATAAATGACTTCATCTTGAGTAGTTGGGCATCTCTTCAAAATTTGACTTTGAACGCACGATGGGTGTGAAGGATTCTTGTAGAGATTCTTGAAAAATGGCGCTTTCAGGTTGAGAATCTCCAAAGAGAACAACAAAGAGAGCTAATCTTCTGGATCACTTTACCAGGTTCAAGATAGCAGCAGACTGATTGAGGAGGCTTCAATGCAATCCGTCACATAATCTTCAAGTGCAGTTTCACCTTGCTTCTGGGGTCGAAAGATTGAATGTTGAAAGAATAGTCTTCATTTCTTGCTCCTTCGAATGAAAATTCTTCGACACTAACGGATGAATCCTTGGCTCACAAAATCTCGATACAGTCTCCATGAGTCTCATCTACATCTGAATTCACTTTTAACCTAAAAGAAAACTTAGCACACAATATTTTTGGATTAATTTTTTTTTATTTTTCTGAACAAGAAATAAAATAGAAATAACACTATTTTAGGATTTTTAATTTTCTGATTTTTGTTTAATTTTTTAATTTTCTGATTTTTGTTTGATTTTTGAATTTTTTTTTAATTCTCCCCCTAAATTTGTTGATAGAGAAAAACTATGAACAAATTTAACAAAAACAAAAATATTTGGGATCAAAGCTGTGAGACAGTCTTAACTTTGTTTATCAGTACCTTCACCTTCATGAATAGATATGGTCAATTGCCGGTATTGTGGTCCACTTAAACACTAAGGATATCGATAATTTTTTTCAAATATACCATTTAGTTGACGACGACCACGGGTACTGTTGTCCACTTAAATTAAGCAGCGAGATCTACAGACAACCTCTAAATGGTTTAATTTTAGTTGCACTAGAACGTGTTCCGCACTTCCCGATATACCCTGGTTATCAAGAACTTCCAAAGATATACTTACTTTAGGTGAGTAAACAATTATTAAGGAGGAAGTCAGATTTAGAAATAGGTGCATATGTTGTGTCCCAGGTCGGATCTCTTTCAATCACACAGAGGGGACAACATATGACTAATAGAGATAGAGGGATTGAGAGGTAGAATGTTGCATATGCTGTGTACCAAGTTGGATCTTCCGATCACGCAGAGGGGACAGCCTATGGCTAATAGATAGAAAGAATTTCATAGATAAGGAGGTGCGTAGAATTAGAGTTGCATATGTTGCAATCCAGGTCGGATCTCTTCCAATCACCCAGAGGAAGCAACATATGACTGACCGATAGAAAGCAAGAAAATAATTTCCTACAGACCTACTTTATCAGAACCCCCCAGTCGCCCTATCAGAACCAGAATTAAGGACATAAGTTCATACATCAAGGAAAAGTTAAGCCACAGTTCTAGATGCGTATTAATTTAGTGTATCCCAAGGTTTCCCATGTTTATCTCACTGCTCAATCTACCCGGGCATCGTATGGTCAGTCCAAATGATCCTATCTAAATCCACACTGTCAAATCCTTCGTGCCTACCAGCACATTGAACACAGAGTCTAGACAATTCAGATTCAGTCCCTTACACATGTTTTAGACTGCCCGTTATCACTTTATCTTGATATCACTTCCCAATAAACATATAAGAAAAAAATTGTCTTCAAAACGAATCAGTTTAAGATAAACTCAGGAGTATAGAGAAGAAAACTCAAATCGTAAGTCACCGATTGAATTTGCATCCAAAAGGTATGAGAACATCACGCATAATCTCAGAACAGATTCGAAAATTCTTCACATCGTTAAGCACAAACCCCATGTGTGATCCTTTCCTTTCTTCCCTTACTGCAAAGGACACATACTCTCAAACAATGTTCTGAGAGTTGTACAGTTGAGAGATGCCTCCTATTATGTACCTGGAGCAACCACTATCAACAAACTGAAGTCTGATGATATGCCTCCATAGCTGCTCTGACACAGAGCGGGATTAGTTGGTCTTTGGAACCTAGTCCATTTTGAAACTGGGTTGACCTTTGTCATCTTTTCAAGGTACTCACTCCCACGACATATCCTGCTTATCACAAACAAAAGATGAAGAAATATTAGAGTCATTAGGTGATTTGGGAGATTGAAACTTTGATACCCATTTGTAGTTGGGTTTAACCCATTTCTTGTTCGATCCGATGGGTGCCTTATCGCTTGCTTTTGAACTTGAAGCCGATCGCCGAGATGACTTTGACGTAACCGGTCTTTGTTTTAGTGGAGCATCTCTTGGATAGGACTTCTTGGCTGGCAATCCCTTCTTGAACTTGGGATTTGGATTCTTGGCCTTTTGTGCATTCCAGTCGCCATTGTCTGAACGTGACCTTGAGGGGTTTCTTTTGGAAAATCTCCCTCTTGGCGCATTTTGCTAGCCATGTGCGTAATAGGGAATGTATGCGCGATTAGGACAGTTTCGGGCAATGTGTCTAGGTGTTCCACAGTGAAAACATGTCATTTTCTTCACTGGGAAGTTGTTTCTTCTTGCCCCTGGTGGCGTGTCCTTACCTTGTCGCTGATTATTCCCACATGAACACTTGCAGCAGGCACTCTGTTTAGCTTGCTTTGGTGGCCTGTATTTCTCAACAACAGGTTTGTTAGGAGTAACATAATTAGAAGCAACAGATTCAGAGTTCAAGGAGTCATTGGTTTGTTCAATAGTGTTCTCCTTGTTCTCATCTTCCGCTACTTTACCTGCACAAAAAGTAGAATCATCTTAAACGTTAATAGTTTACCACTTGTAAAGTCCCGAATTCGCTTGACGTATCAATAAAATCCGCTTGACGTATCATCAGACTTCGGTTTGTTGGTAGTGGCTATTCTTGGCACATGATTGGAGACATCTCTCAACTGTACAACACTCAGAACTTTGTTTGAGAGTATGTGTCCTTTGCGGGAAGGGAAAAAGGAAAGGGTCACACATGGGGTTTATGCTTAATGACATGAAGAATTTAAAGATTAATGCTGAAGCCAAGCTCCTAACGAAGATTAACAAGAAAAGCCAGCTACCTTTTTAGGGGGCGTTTGTTGGGTCAGTTAGAAAAGAAAGCTATAAACCAAGGGAGAGATTGATGGGTCGAAAATATGGTTTATACTTTACTTTTCAAGGCATTAATAGTTTATGGTCATGTAATATGTTTTTGCAGTTGTGTTTACGGCCATGATGGGTGTTTACGGTCGTGAACTGGTTCACGACCGTGAACCCATTCACGGCCCATGTGCCATATATATAAGTGTTAGTGGTGAGGTCATAAGAAAAGGGGAGACTTCACGGCTAAGAGAGAGAAGAGAGAGAAGGGAGCTTAAGTGTGTGTTAGTGTGTGTGAATCTCATGTAAAGGAGCATCATTCTATTCATCAATACATTGGGATTCATACACACTAACACACACTTAAGCTCCTTTCTCTCTCTCTCTCTCTATCTTCTCTCTCTTAGCCGTGAACTCTCCCGTTTTCTTATGACCTCACCACTAGCACTTATATATATGGCACATGGGCCGTGAATGGGTTCATGGTCGTGAACCAGTTCACGGCCGTAAACACCCATCATGGCCGTAAACACAACTGTAAAAACATATTACATGGCCAAAAAGTATTAACGCCTAGAAAAGTAAAGTATAAACAATATTTTTGACCCAAAAATCTCCCCCTTGGTTTATAGCTTTCTTTTCTAACTGACCCAACAAACTCCCCCTAAAAAGGTAGCTGGCTTTTCGTGTTAATCTTCATTGGGAACTTGGCGTCAACATTAATATTTAAATTCTTCATGTCATTAAGCATAAACCCCAAGTGTGATCCTTTCCTTTCTTCCCTTCCCGCAAAGGACACATACTCTCAAACAATGTTCTGAGTGTTGTACAGTTGAGAGATGTCTCCAATCATGTGCTAGGAACAGCCACTACCAACAAACCGAAGTCTGATGATATGCCTCCATAGCTGCTCCAGCACATAGCGGGATCAGTTGCTCCTTGGAACGGAGTCCATTTTGAAACTGGGTTGTCCTTTGTTATCAACGCAAGGTGCTCTCTCCTACGACATATCCTGCTTATCACAAACAGAAGATGAAGAAATATTAGAGTCATTAGGTGATTTGGGAGATTGAACCTTTGGTACCCATTTGTAGTTGGGTTTAACCCATTTCTTGTTCGATCCGATGGGTGCCTTATCGCTTGCTTTTGAACTTGAAGCCGATCGCCGAGATGACTTTAACCTAATCGGTCTTGGTTTCACTGGAGCATCTCTTGGATTGGACATCTTGGCTGGCAATCCCTTCTTGACCTTGGGATTTGAATTCTTGGCCTTTTGCACATTTCAGTCGCCATTGTCTGAACGTGACCTTGAGGGGTTTCTTTTGGAAAATCTCCCTCTTGGCGCATTTAGCCAGCCATGTGCGTAATAGGGAATGTATGTGCAATTAGGACAGTTTCAGGCAATGTGTCCAGGTGTTCCACAGTGAAAACATGTCTTTTTCTTCACTAGAAAGTTGTTTCTTCTAGCCCCTGGTGGTGTGTCCTTGCCTTGTCGCTGATTATTCCCACATGCACACTTGTAGCAGACACTCTGTTTAGCTTGCTTTGGTGGCCTGTATTTATAACAACAGGTTTGTTAGGAGTAACAGAATTCGAAGCAACCGATTCAGAGTTCAAGGAGTCATTGGTTTGTTCAATAGTGTTCTCCTTGTTCTCATCTTCCGCTACTTTACATGAACATAAAGTAGAAGCATCAGAAACGTTCACTTTAATATTCTCAGTTGGCCCAGATTGTTCAGTATTAAATGAAGCTGGAACAGAGGTTTGGCCATACTGAGCATACATTTCTTCCTCATTGGTCTCAAGGGGTGGGTCATAGTTGTCATTGAATGGAGGTAGAACACTGTGGTACCCTAAACCCTTATTTTGATTATCTTTAAATTTTAGTTTCTTTTCAATAATTGTTGCAACATTTTCACTTGACACATCGAATTTTTTAAAGTTGAAATCGGCATTTCCAAAACGTATTTTCAATGTTTGAAGTTCTGCAGTTACAACATCAAAATCTTTCTTAAGATATCTATAATGAACACACTTGTCACTGCACTCTGCCTGTAATTTCCTATAGTCATTAGTCTTCGCCTCTAGTTGTTCTTTCAATGGTTTTTGGCCTTTCCTAAGTTGGTATCCTTCGTATTTTAGTTCCTCGTTCTCTCTAAGTAGTAATTCATAATGTTCACGTAAATTCTGCAAGGAACTTTCATTGACTTTGATGTTTGAAGAACTCATTGTTTAAAAAAAATATGCCATTTGACTTAAAAACTCAAAAGTCAACCTCAAAAGTCAAATTTTAAAAAAATTAAACTTAAAAGATAAACTTAAAAAGTCAAACCGAAAAGCAAAATTTGAAAATTTGAAAGTTTAACGAAAAAGTCAAAGTTTAAAGTCAAAGGTCAAACTTTAAAAGTCAAAGTTAATTTTTAAGTCAAAGGTCAACTTAGGAAGCCAAAAAATAAAATCCAAAATTTTTGGGTTGAAAATGAAATTTTGAATTTTGGGCAAAAAGTGTTAAAATTGCGAAATTAGGAACCGAGATAACGACTCCTTTTGAATTAAATCCAGAAGGCATATACCATCTACCAAGCTAGATCAGTTGGAAATGCGGAGGGTTGAGGAATCAAGGGACCCAGGTTCGAAACCTAGCAACCCCAAAATCGTTTTGATTATTTGTTGCTGCGAGGACTATACGCGCGCGTGCGAGGATGCTGGCCGAGAACGCGAGACTGACCGGAAACGTGCGAGACCGTGACCGAGACGCTCCACCGCAAACTCGCATGATCGAACACGTGCTGGACCGTGAACTATCCGAGGGCCATGAACGGTTGGGCCGTGAAAGCTTCTTCGGGCCGTGAAAGCTTCGTGGGACTCGGGGCTGTTGGGTTATGAGCATTCTAACACTCCTATGGTGTACATGCAACCCTAAATACCTTGGATCTATGTTTTCTCTAATATACATGCAAACGTTAATATTCCAAGGTATTACCCTATCTAGCATACAATCATAGATACTTGGGTAATAATATAGATAGAATACATACCTTTTGTAGTCATGAATTGTCCTCGACAATTGCTTAATCACTTTACTCATATCCAATTCTAGACCTTTTCCCTTCTTAATGCCCCAGGCATTCGGAAAATTTTAGAAAGGATAAATATTATAGCACATGTAATCGATCTTGTACCCAAAGTAAATGGGACACGATTTATGATGTTTCACATAAAGACATGGTTCTAGACCAGTCTTTTGCTACAATATTTTTATTTGCCATGTTTTTAAAATTTGACTATGAAGAGGGATGTCGTAATCATAACCGAATTTTGAGAACGCAATATATAGAATTTCCTTAAGTTGAATCAATCCAACATGAAATTCATATATATATTCTTGACTAAAATGATTAAAATCTCAATCTAAGCCTTTTAGAATTGAAATGAAGTATAATTTCCTCTCCCTTAATTATAGTAAAACAACTTTTTCAACCCTTGCAACCTCACGAGTTGAGCTTTTGTTTTCTATAATTAACATTGCTAACTTGCAATACTTATCATAATTATCATGCTCCCACTAGCTTTACTTATCATAATTAGCAATACTTATCATAATTAACATTGCTAACTTGCAATACTTATCATGATTATCAGCATAATACTTATGCTCTCACTAGCTTTGACATGTATTCAGAAATTAGTGGACTTCTAGAAATCAATACTTTATTGACTTTCTTACCAAAGTTCAAATTTCTGATACTAGATTGCTTTGATAAGACTTTATCAAAATCATACACCTTATTGTAAATAGCTCACTGGAGTGTCTAAACAATTTAAGAACTATGAAAAGGGATGTCGTAATCATAGTCTCATTTGGTTAGACCTTTGCTATTTCTCATAAGTCCATGTTAGTGTGCTCTACTAACGACTTTGAGAATGCAAAGATTACTATCTACTTAAAAATCTACTTAGTGAAAGTGTTTCCTCACCATCATTTTCATGAATCGGAGAGAAACCTTATAACACTTAGATTTTTATGGTGTATGAGTTCCTACCCATATGAATTTGTCAAAACCATAATCACAAGACAAGGTTAGTGACAAATCCAAACTCATATGAATTGAACTTGTGCAATCTTAAGTTCTTGCCACCTGGCAGCACAAGGGCCTGCCATAGCTTCCAAGTAGTTGTGAAACCAATTGAGAACTTTCAGAACTCCTATGCAAAGTCAACTTGAATAGGCACATAAATGTCAACACGATAGGTTATACACCTCAAGTCGTGTGCTAGTGAAGAATTCCAGGTTTTATTCTTGATTAGGTCTTGAAACTTTCAAGAGCTTTAGGGCTCCCACTGTCCTCTTGACATATAAGACTCACTTGCCAAATATACAAGAGATAGTACGGATTCTTTATCAAGACAAACACTTCACACACTTGGCCTAAGTTGGTCTTTGTTTAACCCAAAACATCACAACTTACCAATTTCGAATGTACAAGAGTAGAACACTTTTACTATTACATTTGACAAGTGTTTTGAACCTTTCTTTAAGATATGTCACTCAACTTACAGTCTTGGAGTATGACTCTAAGACTTGTTTTGAAACGAAGTATGACTCATCTTCTTGATTTAACCATGTCAACACGATAGGTTATACACCTCAAGTCGTGTGCTAGTGAAGAATTCCAGGTTTTATTCTTGATTAGGTCTTGAAACTTTCAAGAGCTTTAGGGCTCCCACTGTCCTCTTGACATATAAGACTCACTTGCCAAATATACAAGAGATAGTATGGATTCTTTATCAAGACAAACACTTCACACACTTGGCCTAAGTTGGTCTTTGTTTAACCCAAAACATCACAACTTACCAATTTCGAATGTACAAGAGTAGAACACTTTTACTATTACATTTGACAAGTGTTTTGAACCTTTCTTTAAGATATGTCACTCAACTTACAGTCTTGGAGTATGACTCTAAGACTTGTTTTGAAACGAAGTATGACTCATCTTCTTGATTTAACCATTTCAACAATTCATGACTCCCCTTCTTAGACACTAATCCAACAGTCTCCTACTTGGATAAGTCTAAAACTATTATTGTGTATGACTTCAAGAACCAACTGGCAATCGTAGCTCTCAAAAGCCTCCGTCGAACTCTGACCTTGCCGATAATCTCTTACCTTTGTCAATGACTTATCCATTAGATAAGTGATCATATATTCCTCCATTCTAGATATCATATGGACTGAGACATGGATTATAATCATTCTCTCTGTCCATTTGTTGTTTCCCGATTTCCGATTTATGACGATTGACTGATTGAACAAATCAAATCAGTCCTGGCTTGGCCAAGCACTCACATGTGTCATCACTAAATCATCGAGGGGCCCACATATATCGCTTTTATCCCGAAGGTAAAAGGAATGGATAAACTTCGACTCATATGGCTTGTTCTGCTACTTGTTGAATCATACACAAAGGCACGTTTTATAACATCGAGTTACCAATGCGTTTTCGTGCAATCAATGTACTATCAACTCATAGTAACAACTCATATCTCTAGGTTTGAAGAATAGAAGATATTATCGTCTCATGATCACTCGTGATAAAATCCATGAAGTGATTCAAATGACTGCGGGTTGAATCCAATACTCAGAACTTATGAGCACTCATGAGTGTTGTAGCACCACTTTGTCCACCAACTTGGACCTCTACAAGCCAACTCATGACAGTCTTGATTCATTTCTACTTCCAACATATGACCGACTGTGGATGGTTTGAATAACTTAATCATTCAGGAAGAGCGAATTAGTTATTCTGGAAGTCAAAACATGCAAAGTGAAACACAAGAATAAATGAATCAAATATGGTATCAAACCCTATGAATATAAATATACCACTTTTATTTATCACCATACTGATTACTCATTATTCATTGTTTCGGTTTTATCAACTTTATACTTGAATTAAAACACTAGGTGTCCCATGCTCCAAGCATGTACACTATGTTTTTCTAAACAATAGCTTTGCAATACATCAAGTATGCACTCTATGTTTGTCTATGATCCTTACTTTGTGAAATAGATCGATTGAACGTACTTTCAATGATTCTCTTTTCACACTCCCAAATCCTTATCGAAAAATGTAAGAATTCCAAATTCCTAACATTTACCAAAATCTGTTTAGATTTTAAACTTATTTGCACAGACCCTCTTGTAATGAATATGTACAAAGTCACAAAGACTTGTCATCAGTCATTACAGGTTATTCCAATGGAGATCAATTCCATGGAGACGAACTCTCAAAGCACATTGCTTTGAATATCCCTCTTGCATTAAGTTTTCTAATCTTAAACATATAACTTCCACCTATGGAGACAACTCCATATTCCTATTTTGACTACTAATTCTGAACAAGAGTTGTCTCTTTTCCAGAATATGTCAATATGGTCCTTCTAATATTAACAGTATACTTCCAACTGTCCTTGAGCAACCAATCTTTGGTAAAACCTTAGATTGTCCTCGACAATTGCTTAATCACTTTAGTCATATCCAATTCTAGACCTTTTCCCTTCTTAATGCCCCAGGCATTCGGAAAATTTTAGAAAGGATAAATATTATAGCACATGTAATCGATCTTGTACCCAAAGTAAATGGGACACGATTTATGATGTTTCACATAAAGACATGGTTCTAGACCAGTCTTTTGCTACAATATTTTTATTTGCCATGTTTTTAAAATTTGACTATGAAGAGGGATGCCGTAATCATAACCGAATTTTGAGAACGCAATATATAGAATTTCCTTAAGTTGAATCAATCCAACATGAAATTCATATATATATTCTTGACTAAAATGATTAAAATCTCAATCTAAGCCTTTTAGAATTGAAATGAAGTATAATTTCCTCTCCCTTAATTATAGTAAAACAACTTTTTCAACCCTTGCAACCTCACGAGTTGAACTTTTGTTTTCTATAATTAACATTGCTAACTTGCAATACTTATCATAATTATCATGCTCCCACTAGCTTTACTTATCATAATTAGCAATACTTATCATAATTAACATTGCTAACTTGCAATACTTATCATGATTATCAGCATAATACTTATGCTCTCACTAGCTTTGACATGTATTCAGAAATTAGTGGACTTCTAGAAATCAATACTTTATTGACTTTCTTACCAAAGTTCAAATTTCTGA